>NW_027182103.1:16986347-18186347 GCF_029961685.1 Aristolochia californica | reverse complement strand
GGTGTTTGTTTGTGGTGTGTGAATAAATTTTCTTTACTAAAAATTGTTATTGTTTTTAATGTTTTCCATACATAAATTCAAAAATTTTCATTTTGTTGTGATCTATTTGCCTTTATCTTCTTGTTTACAAGAGTATCAGAAAGTGGAATCTCAAAGTTTTGATTTAAGAAAATAGTGTACATCTAAAATAAAAATGGAAATGAAAAAATATAAAGAGAGATAATTCCAAAAAGTCTCTGTAACTTTTAGGGATTGCAAACTCTTTTATTTTTTATATAATAGGTTTTGCGATGATTGGGAAAAGGGGGAGGTGGGGGATTTTTAACTGAGTGTTAACTCCCAATCCATAAGTCATTTCTTAATAAAACATAGCCCGCTACGCATGACCAATAAATCACTTTAAAAATCATGTTCAGTGTTAGGTCAGGTTTTTGTGAATGTGCAAAATAATGGCTTGTTTCATTCTGGTAAATATCCTACCGCATGTGCACTTGAGAATTTAATAATCATTTGTTGTTCCCTTTAAAAGGTTTGGATCCATAGGGCATTTATATCTTTAACATGCTTCAACCATACATATCCATATTTAAAACATGTTAGGATAAAAAAGGGAATCTCTTTCTTATCAAATTCTAATCCATTCGGGTTGAATTAGAGGAATTTCCCAAACTTGGACTACAAAACTTTTGTGTTCATTTGAGGTGTGTGAATATATTTTCTTTACTAACATTTGTTATTTTTTTTAATATTTTACATTCATAAACTCTAAAATTTTCATTTTGTTGTGATCTATGAGCCTTAATCTTCTTATTTACGAGAGAATTAGAAAGTGAAAACTCAAAGTTTCGATTTATGAAAATAGTGTACATCTAAAGTGGAGTGGAAATACACAAATTTAAAGAGAGATAATTCCAAAAAGTCTCTTTAACTTTAAGGGATTTCAAACTATTTTAGCTTTTATATATTAGGTTTTGTAATGATCTTGAAAAGGGGGAGGCCGGGGATTTTAACTATGTGTTGACTCCCAATCCATAAGTCATTTTTTCCCAAAAACATAGCCAGTTATGCATGATTGACCAATAAATAACATTACAAATCATTTGTGATTGTTATGTCAGCTTTTTAAATGGGAAAAATAATGGGTTGTTTGATTCGGGTAAATATCCCACTGCACGTTCACTTGAGAATTGAATGACATTTGTTGTTTGCTTTAAAAGGTTTGGATCCATAGGGAATTTTCATCTTTAACTTGTTTCAAGCATGCATATCTATATTTAAAATTTGTTAGATCAATTACAAATTTATTTCTTATCAAATTCCGAGCCATTAGGGTTGAAGTAGTGGAATTTCGCAAACTTGGACTACAAAACTTTTGTGTTCGTTTGTGGTGTGTGAATAAATTTTCTTTACTTATATTTGTTATTGTTTTTTACTTTTTCCATCATAAACTCTAAAATTTTCATTTTTTTGTGATCGATTTTCCTTTATCTTCTTGTTTAGTAGTATTTAAGAGAAAATCAGAAAGTGAAAACTCAAAGTTTATATTTAAGAAAAAAGTGTATATCTAAAATGGAATGAAAATGCACAAATGTAGAAAGAGAAAATTCTAAAAAATCTTTGTAACTTTAAGGGATTGCAAACTCTTTTAGTTTTTATATATTAAGTTTTGCAATGATCGAGAAAAGGGGTGGCGGGAGATTTTTAACTGAGTGTAGACTCCCAATCCATAAGTCATATCTTACAAAAACATAGTCTGTTACACATGATTGACCGATAAATCACTTTACAAATCATCTTTGATTCTTGGGTCAACTTTTTTTAAATGGGAAAAATAATGGTTTGTTTGACACGGGTAAATATCCCACTGCACGATCACTTGAGAATTTAATGAACATTAGTTGTTCGCTTTAAAAGGTTTGCTTCCATAGGGCATTTCCACCTTTAACATGTTTCAAGCATGCATTTCCATTTTTAAAAAAAAGTGAGGATCAATTAGAAATCTCTTTCTTTTCAAATTCCAAGCCATTAGGGTTGAACTAGTGGAATTTCCCAAACTTGGACAACAAAAATTTTGTGTTCATTTGTGGTGTGTGAATAAATTTTCTTTAATTTCATTTGTTATTGTTTTTAATTATTTTCCGTACATAAACTCTAAAATTTACATTTTTTTGTGATCTATTTGTCTTTATCTTCTTGTTTACGAGAGAATCGGAAAGTGAAAACTTAAAGTTTTGATTTAAGAAAAAGGTGTATATCTAAAATGAAATGGAAATGCAAAAATGTAGAAAGTGATAATTCCAAAAAGTTTCTGTAAATTTTAGGGATTGCAAACTCTTTTAGTTTTATGTATTTGGTTTTGCGATGATAGGGAAAAGGGGGAGGCAGGGGACTTTTAACTGAGTGTTGAGCCATAATCCATAAGTCATTTCTTACAAAAACATAGCCCATTCCGCATGATTGACAAATAAATCACTTTACAAAATATGTCTGATTGTTAGGTCCGGTTTTTGTAAATGGGCAAAATAATGGCTTGTTTGACTCGGGCAAATATCACACCGCACGTTCACTGAGAATTTAATGAACATTTTTTTTTCGTTTAAAAGGTTTGGATCCATAGGGCATTTGCATCCTTAACATGTTTCAACCATGCATATCCATATTTAAAACATGTTAGGATCAATTAGAAGTCTCTTTCTTATCAAATTCTAAGTCATTAGGGTTGAACTTGTGGAATTTCCCAAACTTGGACAACAAAACTTTTGTGTTCGTTTGTAGTGTGTGAATAAATTTTATTTACTAACTATTGTTTTTTTTTAATGTTTTCCATACAAAACTAAAAAATTTTCATTTTGTTGTGATCTCTTTGCCTTTATCTTCTTGTTTACAAGAGAATCAGAAAGTGGAAACTCAAAGTTTTGATTGAAGAAAATAGTGTACATCTAAAATGGAATGGAAATGAAAAAATGTAAAGAGAGATAATTCCAAAAAGTCTCTGTAACTTTTAGGGATTGCAAACTCTTTTATTTTTTATATAGTAGGTTTTGCGATGATTGGGAAAAGGGGGTGGCAGGGAATTTTTAACTGAATGTTGACTCCCAATCCATAAGTCATTTCTTAATAAAACATAGCCCGTTACACATGACCAATAAATCACTTTACAAATCATGTGTGATTGTTTGGTCAGGTTTTTGTGAATATGCAAACTAATGGCTTGTTTGACTCCGGTAAATATCCCACCGCACGTTCACTTGAGAATTTAATGATCATTTGTTGTTCCCTTTAAAAGGTTTGGATCCATAGGGCATTTATATCTTTAACATGTTTCAACCATGCATATCCATATTTAAAACATGTTAGGATCAAATAGGGAATCTCTTTCTTATCAAATTCTAAGCCAATAGGGTTGAACTAGAGGAATTTCCCAAACTTGGACAACAAAACTTTTGTGTTCGTTTGAGGTGTGTGAATAAATTTTCTTTATTAACATTTGTTATTTTTTTAATATTTTACATTCATTAACTCTAAAATTTTCATTTTGTTGTGATCTTTTAGCCTTTATATCTTCTTGTTTACGAGAGAATTAGAAAGTGAAAACTCAAAGTTTGGATTTAAGTAAATTGTGTACATCTAAAGTGGAGTGGAAATGCACAAATTTAGAGAGAGATAATTCCAAAAAGTCTCTTTAAATTTAAGGGATTGCAAACACTTTTAGTTTTTATTTATTATATTTTGTAATAATCGGGAAAAGAGGGAGGCAGGGGATTTTTAACTATGTGTTGACTCCCGATCCATAAGTCATTTCTATAAAAAAACATAGTCAGTTATGCAAGATTGATCGATAAATCACTTTACAAATCATTTGTGATTGTTATGTCAGATTTTTGTAAATGGGCAAAATAATGGCTTGTTTGACTCGGGCAAATATCACCCCTCACGTTCACTTGAGAATTTAATGAACTTTTTTTTTTGGTTTAAAAGGTTTGGATCCATAGGGCATTTGCATCTTTAACATGTTTGAACCATGCGTATCCATATTTAAAACATGTTAGGATCAATTAAAAGTCTCTTTCTTATCAAATTCTAAGTCATTAGGGTTGAACTTGTGGAATTTCCCAAACTTGGACAACAAAAATTTTGTGTTCGTTCGTAGTGTGTGAATAAATTTTATTTACTAACTATTGTTTTTTTTTTAATGTTTTCCATACATAAACTAGAAAATTTTCATTTTGTTGTGATCTCTTTGCCTTTATCTTCTTGTTTACAAGAGAATCAGAAAGTGGAAACTCAAAGTTTTGATTTAAGAAAACAGTGTACATCTAAAATGGAATGGAAATGAAAAAATGTAGAGAGAGATAATTTTAAAAAGTCTCTGTAACTTTTAGGGATTGCAAACTCTTTTATTTTTTATATTGTAGGTTTTGAGATGATTGGGAAAAGGGGGAGGCGGGGGATTTTTAATTGAGTGTTGGCTCCCAATCAACAAGTCATTTCTTAATAAAACATAGCCCGTTACGCATGACCGATAAATCACTTTAGAAATCATGTGTGATTGTTAGGTCAGGTTTTTGTGAATATGCAAAATAATGGCTTGTTTGACTCCGATAAATATCCCACCGCACATTCACTTGAGAATGTAATGATCATTTTTTGTTCCCTTTAAAAGGTTTGGATCCACAGGGCATTTATATCTTTAACATGTTTCAACCATACATATCCATATTTAAAACATGTTAGGATCAAATAGGGAATCTCTTTCTTATCAAATTCTAAGCCATTAGGGTTGAACTAGAGGAATTTCACAAACTTGGACAACAAAACTTTTGTATTCGTTTGAGGTGTGTGAATAAATTTTCTTTACTAACATTTGTTATTTTTTTTAATATTTTACATTCATAAACTCTAAAATTTTCATTTTGTTGTGATCTATTAGCCTTTATCTTCTTGTTTACGAGAGAATTAGAAAGTGAAAACTCAAAGTTTTGATTTAAGAAAATTGTGTGCATCTAAAGTGGAGTGGAAATGCACAAATTTAGAGTGTGATAATTCCAAAAAGTATCTTTAACTTTAAGGGATTGCAAACTCTTTTAGTTTTTATATATTATGTTTTGTAATAATCGGAAAAGAGGGAGGCGGGGGATTTTTAACTATGTGTTGACTCCCAATCCATAAGTCATTTCTATAAAAAACATAGCGAGTTATGCAAGATTGACCGATAAATCACTTTACAAATCATTTGTGATTGTTATGTCAGATTTTTGTAAATGGGAGAAATAATGGCTTGTTTGACTCGGGTAAATAATCCGCTGCACGTTCACTTGAGAATTTAATGAGCATTTGTTGTTTGCTTTAAAAGGTTTAGATCCATAGGGAATTTGCATCTTTAACATGATTCAAGAATACATATCCATATTTAAAACATGTTAGGATCAATTATAAATCTATTTATTATCAAATTCTGAGCCTTTAGGGTTGAAGTAGTGGAATTTCACAAACTTCGACTACAAAACTTTTGTGTTCGTTTGTGTTGTATGAACAAATTTTCTTTACTTACATTTGTTATTTTTTTTAAATTTTTTCATAAATAAACTCTAAAATTTTTATTTTGTTGTGATCTATTTTCCTTTATTCTTGTTTACGAGTGTTTAAGAGAAAATCGGAAAGTGAAAAATCAAAGTTTTGATTTAAGAAAAAAGTGTAAATCTAAAATGGAATAAAAATCCAAAAATTTAGAGAGAGAAATCCAAAAAATCTCTCTAAATTTTAGGGATGGCAAACTCTTTTAGTTTTTATATATTAGTTTTTGCAATGATCGAGAAAAGGGGGAGGCGGGGGATTTTTAATTGAGTGTACACTCCCAATCCATAAGTCATTTCTTACAAAAACTTAGTATGTTACGCATGATTGACCTATAAATCACTTCACAAATCATCTTTGATTGTAAGGTCAGCTTTTTGTAAATAGGAAAAATAATGGTTTGTTTGACACTGGAAAATATCCCCCTGCACGATCACTTGAGAATTTAATGAGCATTTGTTGTTCACTTTAAAAGGTTTGCTTCCATAGGGTATTTGCATCTTTAACATGTTTCAAGCATGCATTTCCATATTTAAAACAAGTGAGGATCAATTAGAAATCTCTTTCTTTTCAAATTCCAAGCCATTAGGGTTGAACTAGTGGAATTTCCCAAACTTGGACAAAAAAACTTTTGTGTTTGTTTGTGGTGTGTGAATAAATTTTCTTTAATTTCATTTGTTATTGTTTTTAATTTTTTCCATACATAAACTCTAAAATTTAGATTTTGTTGTGATCTATTTGCCTTTATCTTCTTGTTTACGAGAGAATCGGAAAGTGAAAACTTAAAGTTTTGATTTAAGAAAAAGGTGTATATCTAAAATGGAATGGAAATGCAAAAATGTAGAAAGTGATAATTCCAAAAAGTCTCTTTAAATTTTAGGGATTGCAAACTCTTTTAGTTTTATGTATTAGGTTTTGCGATGATAGGGAAAAAGGGGAGGCAGGGGACTTTTAACTGAGTGTTGAGTCACAATCCATAAGTCATTTCTTAAAAAAACGTAGCTCGTTCCGCATGATTGACCAATAAATCACTCTACAAATCATATGTGATTGTTAGGTCTGATTGTTTTAAATGGGCAAACTAATGGCTTGTTTGACTCAGGCAAATATCACATCGCACGTTCACTTGAGAATTTAATAAACATTTGTTTTTTGGTTTAAAAGGTTTGGATCTAGAGGGCATTTGCATCTTTAACATGTTTCAACCATGCATATCCATATTTAAAACATGTTAGGATCAATTAGAAGTCACTTTCTTTTCAAATTCTAAGCCATTAGGGTTGAACAAGTGGAATTTCCCAAATTTGGACGACAAAACTTTTGTGTTCATTTGTGGTGTGTGAATAAATTTTCTTTACTAACATTTGTTATTTTTTTATTTTTTTCCATATATAAAATCTAAAATTTTCATTTTGTTGTGATCTATTTGCCTTTATCTTCTTGTTTACGAGAGAATCAGAAATGAAAACTCAAAGTTTTGATTTAAGAAAAAAAGTGTACAACTAAAATGGAATGGAAATGCCTAAAAGTAGAGAGAGATAATTCCAAAAAGTCTCTTTAACTTTTAGGGATTGCAAACTCTTTTAGTTTTTATATATTAGGTTTTGTAATGATCGGGAAAAGGGCGAGGTAGGGGATTTTTAACTGTGTTGACTCCCAATGCATAAGTCATTTCTTTTAAAAACATAGCCCGTTATGCATGATTGACCGATAAATCACTTTACAAATCATCTGTGATGGTTAGGTCAATTTTTAGTAAATGGGAAAAATATTGGCTAGTTTGACTCGGGTAAATATCCCACCGCACGTTCACTAGAGAATTTAATGAGCATTTGTTGTTTCCTAACAAAGGTTTGGATCCATAGGGCATTTGAATCTTTAATATGTTTTAACCAGGCATATCCATATTTAAAACAAGTTAGGATCAATTAGAAGTTTCCATACACAAACTCTAAAATTTTCATTTTGTTGTGATCTATTTGCCTTTTTCTTCTAGTTTACGAGTGTTTACAAGAGAATCGTAAAGTGAATACTCAAAGTTTTGATTTAAGAAAAAAATGTACATCTAAAATGGAATGGAAATGCACAAATTTAGAGAGAAATAATTTCTAAAAGTCTCTGTAACTTTAAGGGATTGCAAACTCTTTTAGTTTTTATATATTTGGTTTTGCGAAGTTTGATAAAAGGCGGAGACGGGGGATTTTTAACTGAGTGTAGACACCCAATCCATAAGTTTTTTCTTACAAAAACATAGCATGTTTCTCATGATTGACCAATAAATCACTTTACAAATCCTTTGTGATTGTTAGGTCAGCTTTTTGAAAATGAGCAAAATAATGGCTTGTTTGACACTGGTAAATATTTCATTGTACGTACTTGAGAATTTAATGAACATTTTTTGTTCACTTTAAAAGGTTTGGATCCATAGGGCATTTGCATCTTTAAAATGTTTCAACCACGCATATCCATATTTAAAACATGTCAGGATCAATTAGAAATTTCTTTCTTATTAAATTCTACGCCATTAGGGTTGAACTAGTGGAACTTCCTAAACATTGACAACAAAACTTTTGTGTTTGTTTGTGGAGTGTGAATAAATTTTCTTTGCTGACATTTGTATTTCTTTTAATTTTTTCCATACATAAACTCTAAAATTTTCATTTTGTTATGATATATTTGCCTTTATCTTTCTGTTTACAAGAGAATCTGAAAGTGAAAACTCAAAGTTTTGATTTAAGAAAAAACAATACATCTAAAATGGAATGGAAATGCACATATGTAGAGAGAGATAATTCCAAAAAGTCTCTGTAACTTTTAGGGATTGCAAACTTTTTTTTTGTATATTAGGTTTTGCGATGATTGGGAAAAGGGGGAGGACGGGGATTTTTAACGTAGTGTTGACTCCCAATCCATAAGTCATTTCTTTCAAAAACATAGCCCATTGTGCATGATTGACAGATCAATCATTTTAAAAATCATCTGTGATTGGTACTTCAGATTTTTGTAACTGGGCAAAATAATGGCTTGTTTGACTCAGGTAAATATCCCACTGCGCGTTCACTTGAGAAATTAATGAGCATTTACTTTCCTCTTTAAAAGGTTTGGATCCATAGGGAATTTGTATCTTTAACATGTTTCAAGCCTATATATCCATATTTAAACCAAGTTAGGATCAGTTAGAAATCTCTTTCTTATCAAATTCCAAGCCTTTAGGGTTGAACTAGTGGAATAAATTTTGTGTTCCCAAAAATTTTAAAAATTTTAAAAATTTAATCCTTTAGGGTTCCCAAACTTGGACAACAAAAATTTTGTGTTCGTTTATGGTGTGTGAATAAATTTTTTTACATACATTTCTTATTGTTTTTAATTTTTTCCATACATAAACTCTAAAATTTTCATTTTGTTGTGTTCTATTTCCCTTCATCTTATTGTTTACGAGAGAATCGAAAAGTGAAAACTCAAAGTTTTGATTTAAGAAAAAAGTGTACATCTAAATTGGAATGGAAAAACTCAAATGTAGAGAGAGATAACTCCAAAAAATCTTCGTAACTTTTAGGGACTGCAAAATTTTTTAATTTTAAAAAAAAAGGTTTTGCAATGATCGGGAAAAGGGGGAGGCGGGGATTTTTACCTGAGTATTGACTCCTAATCCATTTGTCATTTCTTACTAAAACATAGCCCATTACACATGATTGACCGATAAATCACTTTACAAATCTTCCATGATTGTTAGGTCAGCTTTTTTTAAATGGGCAAAATAATGGCTTGTTTGAATCGGATAAATATTCCACCGCACGTTCACTTGAGAATTTAATGAGCATTTGTTGTTCGCTTTAAAATGTTTGGATCCATAGGGCATTTTCATCTTTAACATGTTTCAAGCATGCATATCCACATTTAAAACTTGTTAGGATCAGTTAGAAATCTCTTTCTTATAAAATTCCAAGCCATTAGGGTTGAACTAATGGAATTTCCCAATCTTGGACAACAAAACTATTGTGTTCGTTTGTGGTGTGTGAATAAATTTTCTGTACTTACATTTGTTATTGGATTTAATTTTTTCCATTCATAAACTCTAAAATTTTCTTTTTGTTCAAATCTATTTGCCTTTATCTTCTTGTTTATTGGAGAATCAAAAATTGAAAACTCAAAGTTTTGATTTAAGAAAAAAGTGTACATCTAAAATGGAATGGAAAAGCACAAATGTAGGCAGATAATTCCAAAATATCTTTGTAACTTTTAGGGACTGCAAACTCTTTTAGTTTTTAGATATTCGGTTTTGCAATGATCGAGAAAAGGGGGAGGCGGAGGATTTTTATCTGAGTGTTGACTCCCAATCCATAAGTCATTTCTTACAAAAACATAGCCCGTTATAATGATTGACTGATAAATCATTTTAAAAATCATTTGTGATTGTTTGGTGAACATTTTGTAAATGGGCAAAATAATAGCTTGTTTGACTCAGGTAAATATCCCACATTACGTTCACTAGAGAATTTAATGAGCATTTGTTCTCTTTAAAATGTTTGGATCCATTGGGCATTTGCATCTTTAACATGTTTCAAACATGCATATCGATATTTAAAACATTTTAGGATCAATTAGAAATCTCTTTCTTATCAAATTCCAAGCCACTATGGGGTATCTAATGGAATTTCTCAAACTTGGACAACCAAACTTTTGTGCTCGTTTCAGGTGTGTGAATAAATTTTCTTTAGTTACTTTCGTAATTGTTTTTTATTTTTTCCATAAATAAACTCTAAAATTTTCATTTTGGTATGATGGTTTTGCCTTTATCTTCTTGTTTACGAGAGAATCAAAAAGTGAAAACTTAAAGTTTTGATTTAATAAAAACGTGTACATCTAAAATGGTATGGAAATGCACAAATGTAGAGAGAGATAATTTTAAAATGTCTTTGTAACTTTTAGGGACTGCAAACTCTTTCAGTTTTTATATCTTAGGTTTTGCAATAATTGGGAAAAAGAGGAGGCATGGGATTTTTAACTGAGTGTTGACTCCCAATCCATAAGTCATTTCTTACTTAAACATAGCTTGTTACGCATGATTAACCAATAAATTACTTTATGAATCATCTGTGATTGTTAGGTTACCTTTATTTAAATGCGCAAAATAATGGATAGTTTGGCTTCGGTAAATACCCCAGCCAACGTTCACTTGAGAATTTAATGAGCATTTATTTTTCACTTTAAAAGGTTTGGATCCATAGGGCATTTACGTCTTTAACATGTTTCATGCATCTATATCCATATTTAAAACATGTTAGGATTAATTAGAAATCTCTTTCTTATCAAATTCCAAGCCATTACGGTTGAACTAGTGGAATTTCCAAAACTTGGAGAACAAAAATTTTGTGTTCATTTGTCGTGTGTGAATAAATTTTCTTTACATACATTTCTTATTGTTTTTAATTTTTTCCATACATAAACTCTAAAATTTTCATTTTGAATTGATCTATTTGCCTTCATCTTATTGTTTACGAGAGAATCGGAAAGTGAAAACTCAAAGTTTTGATTTAAGAAAAAAGTGTACATCTAAATTGGAATGGAAAAACTCAAATGAAGAAGAGATAACTCCTAATTTTTTTTGTAACTTTATGGCACTGCAAAATCTTTTCATTTTAAAAAATAGATTTTGCAGTAATCAGGAAAAGAGGTAGGCGGGGGATTTTTACCTGAGTGTTGACTCCCAATCCATAAGTCATTTCTTTCTAAAACATAGCCCATTACACATGATTCACCGATAAATCATTTTACAAATCATCCATGTTGTTAGGTCAGCTTTTTTTAAATGAGAAAAATAATGGAATGTTTGACGCACGTTCACTTAAGAATTTAATGAGCATTTGTTGTTCGCTTTAAAATGTTTGGATCCATAGGGCATTTGCATCTTTAACATGTTTCAAGCATGCTTTTCTATATTTAAAACTTGTTAGAATCAGTTAGAAATATCTTTCATATAAAATTACAAGCCATTAGGGTTGAACTATTGGAATTTCCCAATCTTGGACAACAAAACTTTTGTGTTTGTTTGTGGTGTGTGAATAAATTTTCTTTACTTACATTTGTTATTGGATTTAATTTTTTCCATTCATAAACTCTAAAATTTTCTTTTCGTTGTGATCTATTTGCCTTTATCTTCTTGTTTACGAGAGAATCAGAAATTGAAAACTCAAAGTTTTTATTTAAGAAAAAAGTGTACATCTAAAATGGAATGGAAATGCACAAATGTAAGGAGAGATAATTCCAAAATGCCTTTGTAAATTTTAGGTACTGCAAACTCTTTTAGTTTTAATATATTCGGTTTTGCAATGATCGAGAAAAAGGGGAGGCGGGGAATTTTTATCTGAGTGTTCACTCTTAATCCATAAATCATTTTTTACAATGACATAGCCCATTATACATGATTGACCGATAAATCACTTTACAAATCATTTGTGATTGTTAGGTGAGCATTTTGTAAATAGACAATATAATGGCTTGTTTGACTCAAGTAAATATCCCACAACACGTTCACTAGAGAATTTAATGAGCATTTGTTGTTCACTTTAAAAGGTTTGGATCCATAGCGCATTTGCATCTTTAACATGTTATGATCAGTTAGAAATCTCTTTCTTAATAAATTCCAAGCCATTATGGGGTTACTAATGGAATTTCTCAAACTTGGACAACCAAACTTTTGTGTTCGTTTAAGCTGTGTGAATAAATTTTCTTTAGTTACTTTCGTTACTGTTTTTTATTTTTTCCATACATAAACTCTAAAATTTTCATTTTGTTGTGATCTATTTGCCTTTATCTTCTTGTTTATGAGAGAATCGAAAAGTGAAAACTCAAAGTTTTGATTTAAGAAAAACGTGTACATCTAAAATGGTATGGAAATGAACAAATATAGAGAGAGATAATTCCAAAAAGTCTTTGTAAGTTTTAGGGACTGCAAACTCTCTCAGTATTTATATCTTTGGTTTTGCAATGATTGCGAAAAAGTGGAGGAAGGGGATTTTTTACTGAGTGTTGACACCCAATCCATAAGTCATTTCTTACTTAAACATATCCCATTACTCTTGATTAACCGATAAATCATTTTACAAATCATCTGTGATTGTTAGGTCAGCTTTATGTAAATGCGCAAAATAATGGCTTGTTTGACTCGGATAAATATTCCGGCCAACGTTCACTTGAGAATTTATTGAGCATTTATTGTTCACTTTAAAAGGTTTGGATCCATAGGGCATTTGCATCTTTAACATGTTTCAAGCATGCATTTTCATATTTAAAACTTGTTAGGATCAGTTAGAAATATCTTTCTTATAAAATTCCAAGCCATTAGGGTTGAACTATTGGAATTTCCCAATCTTGGACAACAAAACTTTTGTCTTCGTTGGTGATGGATTTTCTTTACTTACATTTGTTATTGGATTTAATTTTTTCCATTCATAAACTCTAAAATTTTCTTTTCGTTGTGATCTATTTGCCTTTATCTTCTTTTTTATGAGAGAATCAGAAATTGAAAACTCAAAGTTTTGTTTTAAGAAAAAAGTATACATCTAAAATGGAATGGAAATGCACAAATGTAGGGAGAGATAATTCCAAAATGTCTTTGTAACTTTTAGGTACTGCAAACTCTTTTATTTTTTATATATTTGGTTTTGCAATGATCGAGAAAAGGGGGAGGCGGGGGCTTTTTATCTGAGTGTTCACTCTTAATCCATAAATCATTTGTGATTGTTAGGTGAGCATTTTGTAAATGAATAAAATAATGGCTTGTTTTACTCAAGTAAATATCCCACAACACGTTCACTAGAGAATTTATTGAGCATTTTTTGTTCGCTTTAAAAGGTTTGGATCCATAGCGCATTTTCATCTTTAACATGTTACGATCAGTTAGAAATCTCTTTCTTAATAAATTCCAAGCCATTATGGAGTTACTAATGGAATTTCTCAAACTTGGACAACAAAACTTTTGTGTTTGTTTGAGGTGTGTGAATAAATTTTCTTTAGTTACTTTCGTTACTGTTTTTTATTTTTTCCATACATAAACTCTAAAATTTTCATTTTGTTGTGATCTATTTGCCTTTATCTTCTTGTTTACAAGAGAATCGGAAAGTGAAAACTCAAAGTTTTGATTTAAGAAAAATGTGTACATCTAAAATGGTATGGAAGTGCACAAATGTAGAGAGAGATAATTCCAAAAAGTCTTTGTAACTTTTATGGACTGCAAACTCTCTCAGTTTTTATATCATCGGTTTTGCAATGATTGGGAAAAAGTGGAGGAAGGGAATTTTTAACTGAGTGTTGACACCCAATCCATAAGTCATTTCTTACTTAAACATAACCCGTTACGCTTGATTAACCGATAAATCATTTTACAAATCATTTGTGATTGTTAGGTCAGCTTTATGTAAATGCGCAAAATAATGGCTTGTTTGACTCGGGTAAATATCCCAGCCAACGTTCACTTGAGAATTTAATGAGCATTTATTGTTCACTTTAAAAGGTTTGGATCCATAGGGCATTTGCATCTTTAACATGTTTCAAGCATGCATTTTCATATTTAAAACTTGTTAGGATCAGTTAGAAATATCTTTCTTATAAAATTCCAAGCCATTAGGGTTGAACTATTGGAATTTCCGAATCTTGGACAACAAAACTTTTGTGTTCGTTGGTGATGGGTGAATAAATTTTCTTTACTTACATTTGTTATTGGATTTAATTTTTTCCATTCATAAACTCTAAAATTTTCTTTTCGTTGTGATCTATTTGCCTTTATCTTCTTTTTTACGAGAGAATCATAAATTGAAAACTCAAAGTTTTGATTTAAGAAAAAAGTGTACATCTAAAATGGAATGGAAATGCACAAATGTAGGGAGAGATAATTCCAAAATGTCTTTGTAACTTTTAGGTATTGCAAACTCTTTTAGTTTTTATATATTCGCTTTTGCAATGATCGAGAAAAAGGGGAGGCGGGGGATTTTTATCTGAGTGTTCACTCTTAATCCATAAATCATTTCTTACAAAGACATAGCCCATTATACATGATTGACCGATAAATCACTTTACAAATCATTTGTGATTGTTAGGTGAGCATTTTGTAAATAGACAAAATAATGGCTTGTTTGACTCAAGTAAATATACTACAACACGTTCATTAGAGAATTTAATGAGCATTTGTTGTTCGCTTTAAAAGGTTTGGATCCATAGCGCATTTGCATCTTTAACACGTTACGATCAGTTAGAAATCTCTTTCTTAATAAATTCCAAGCCATTATGGGGTTACTAATGGAATTTCTCAAACTTAGAAAACAAAACTTTTGTGTTCATTTGAGGTGTGTGAATAAATTTTCTCTAGTTACTTTCGTTACTGTTTTTTTATTTTTTCCATACATAAACTCTAAAATTTTCATTTTGTTGTGATCTATTTGCCTTTATCTTCTTGTTACGTCAGAATCGGAAAGTGAAAACTCAGTTTTTATTTAAGAAAAAAATGTAGATCAAGAATGGAATTGAAATGAACAAATATAGAGAGAGATAATTCAGAAAACTCACTATAACTTTTAGGGACTGCAAACTCCTTTAGTTTTTATATATTAGGTTTTGCAATGATCTGGAAAAGGACGAGGCGGGGGATTTTTAACTAAGTGTTGACTTCCAATCCATATGTAATTTTTAAAAAAAACATAGCCCATTACGCTTGATTGATCGATAAATATATTTGCAAATCATTTGTGATTTTTTGGTTAGCTTTTTCTAAATGGGCAAAATAATGGCTTGTTTGACTCGGGTAAATATTCCACCGCACGTTCACTTGAGAATTTAATTAGCATTTGTTGTTCGCTTTAAAAGGTTTGGATCCATAGGGCATTTGCGTCATTAACATGTTTCAAGCATGCATATCCATATTTAAAACATGTTACGATCAGTTAGAAATCTCTTTCTTATCATATTCCAAGCCCTTAGGTTGAACTAGTGGAATTTCCAAAACTTGGAAAACTAAAATTTTGTGTTCGTTTGTGGTATAAATTTTTTTCCTTACATTTTTTATTGTTTTTTTTTCTTAAAAAAACTCAAAAATTATCATTTTTTGTGGTCTATTTGTCTTTATCTCCTTGTTTACGAGAGAATCAGAAAGTAAAAACTTAAAGTTTAGATTTAAGAAAAAAATGAACATCTAAAATGGAATGGAAATGCACAAATGTAGAGAGAGATACTTTCAAAAACTCTTTGTAACTTTTAGGGACTGTGAACTCTTTTAGTTTTTATGTATTAGGTTTGCAGGGGATTTTTAACGGAGTATTGACTCCCAAACCATACGTCATTTCATACAAAAACATAGCCAGTTATGCATGATTGATCGATAAATCACTTTATAAATCATCTGTGATTATTAGGTCAGCTTTTCGTAGATGGGAAAAATAATTGCTTATTTGACTCGGGTAAATAATCCACCGCACGTCAACTTGAGAATTTAATGAACATTTTTTTTTTCTATTTAAAAGGTTTGGATCCATAGGGCATTTGCATCTTTAACATGTTTCAAGCATGCATATCCATATTTAAAACATGTTAGGATCAGTTAGAAATCTTTCTTATCAAATTCCAAGCCATTATGGGGTAACTAATGGACTTTCTCAAACATGAACAACAAAACTTTTGTGTTTTCATTTGAGGTTTGTGAATAAATTTTCTTTACTTACATTTGTTATTGTTTTTATGTTTTTCCATCCATAAACTCTCATTTTGTTGTGATCTATTTTCCTGTATCTTCTTGTTTACGAGAGAATTGGAAAGAGAAAACTAAAAGTTTTGATTTAAGAAAAAATGCAGATCTAGAATGGAATGGAAATGAACAAATGTAGAGGGAGATAGTTCAGAAAACTCACTATAACTTTTAGGGACTGCAAACTCCTGTTGTTTTTTATATATTAGGTTTTGCAATGATCAAGAAAAGGGGGAGGCAGAGATTTTTAACTAATTGTTGTCTCCCAATCCATAAGTAATTTCCTACAAAAACGTAGCCCGTTATGCATGATTGACCGATAAATCAATTTTCAAATCAACTGGGATTGTTTGGTCAACTTTTTGTAAATGGGAAAATATAATGGCTTGTTTATATTGGGTAAATAACCCACCGCACGTTCACTTTGAGAATTTAATGAGCATTTGTTGTTCGCTTTAAAAGGTTTTGATCCATAGGGCATTTGCCTCTTTAACATGTTTCAAGCATGCATATCCATATTTAAAACATGTTAGGATTAGTTAGAAATCTCTTTCTTTTCATATTCCAAGCCCATAGCGTTGAACTTGAGGAATTTCCAAAACTTGGACAACAAAAGTTTTGTGTTCGTTTGTGGTGTGTGAATAAATTTTCTTTTCTTACATTTGTTACTTTTTTTAATTTTTTCCATACACAACTCGAAAATTATCATTTTTTGTGATCTATATGCCTTTATCTTCTTATTTACAAGAGAATCGGAAAGTGAAAACTCAGAGTTTTGATTTAAGAAAAAAATGTACATCTTAAATGGAACGAAAATTCATTAATGTAGAGAGAGAAAATTTCAAAAATACTTTGTAACTTTGAGGGACTACAAATAGTTTTAGTTTTTATATATTAGGTTTTGCTAAGATCTGGAAAAGGGGGAGGCGAACTGAGTGTTGACTCCCAATCCATTCGTCATTTCTTACAAAAACATAGCCTGTTATGCATGATTGACTGATAAATCACTTTACAAATCATCTGTGTTGGTTAGGTTAGCTTTATGTAAATGGGAAAAATAATGGCTTATTTGACTCGAGTAAATATCCAACTGCACATTCACTTGAGAATTTAATGAGCGTTTGTTGTTCATTTTAAAAGGTTTGGATCCATAGCGCATTTACATCTTTAACATGTTTCAAGCATGCATATCCATATTTAAAATATGTTAGGATAAGTTAGAAATCTCTTTCTTATCATATTCCAAGCCAGTAAGGTTGAACTTGAGGAATTTCCAAAACTTGGACCACAAAAGTTTTGTGTTCGTTTGTGGTATGTGAATAGATTTTCTTTTCTTACATTTGTTATTTTTTAAATTTTTTCCATACAAAACTCTAAAATTATCATTTTTTGTGATCTATTTGCCATTATCTTCTAGTTGACAAGAGAATTGGAAAGTGAAAACTCAGAGTTTTGATTTAAGAAAAAAATGAACAACTTAAATGGAATGGAAATTCATTAATGTAGAGAGAGAAAATTTCAAAAACGCTTTGTAACTTTTGAGGGACTGCAAACAGTTTTAGTTTTTATATATTAGGTTTTGCAAAGATATGGAAAAGGGAGAGGTGAACTGAGTGTTGACTCCAAATCCATACATCATTTCTTACAAAAACATAGCCCATTATGCATGATTGACTGATAAATCACTTTACAAATCATCTGTGATTGTTAGGTTAGCTTTTTGTAAATGGGCAAAATAATGGCTTATTTGACTCGAGTAAATATCCCACCGCATGTTCACTTGAGAATTTAATGAGCGTTTGTTGTTCGTTTTAAAAGGTTTGGATCCATAGGGCATTTGCATCATTAACATGTTTCAAGCATGCATATCCATATTTAAAACATGTTAGGATCAGTTAGAAATCTCTTTCTTATCACATTCCAAGCCATTAGGGTTGAACTAGTGGAATTTCCCAAACATGGATGACAAAAATTTTGTGTTCATTTGTGGAGTGTGAATAAATTTTCATTTCTTATATTTGATATATTTTTTAATTGTTTCCATTCATAAACTCTAAAATTTTTATTTTGTTGTGATCTATTTGACATTATGTTCTTGTTTACGTGAGAATCGAAATGTGAAAACTCAAAGTTTCGATTGAAGAAAAAAGAGTACATCTAAAATCGAATGGAAATGCACAAATGTAGAGAGAGATAATTCCAAAAATTTTCTATGGATTTTAGGGACTGCAAACTCTTTTAGTTTTTATATATTAGGTTTTGCAATGGTCAGGATAAAGGGGGAGGCGGGGGATTTTTCACTAAGGGTTCACTCCCAATCCATAAATCATTTCTAACAAAAACATAATCCGTTACACATTATTGACCGATAAATCAAATTAAAAATCATCTGTGATTTATAGGTCAGCTTTATGTAAATGGGCAAAATAATGGCTTGTTTGACTCAGTTAAATACCCCACCGAACGTTCACTTGAGAATTTAATGAGCATTTATTGTTCATTTTAAAAGGTTTGGATCCATAGCACATTTGAATCTCTAACATGTTTCAAGTATGCATATCCATATTTAAAACATGATGCGATCAGTTAGAAATCTCTTTCCTAACAAATACCAAGCCATTAGGGTTTAACTAGTGGGATTTCCCAAACTTGGTCTACAAAAATTTTGTGTTCGTTTATGGTGTGTGAATAAATTTTCTTTACATACATTTGTTATTGTTTTAATTTTTTCCATGAAAAAAATCTAAAATTTTCATTTTGTTGTGATCTACTTGCCTTTATCTGCTTGTTTACGAGAGAATCGAAAAGTGAAAACTCAAAGTTTTGATTTAACAAAAAAGCGTACATCTAAAATGGCATGGAAATGCAAAAATGTAGAGAGAGATAATTCCAAAAAAGTCTTTGAAACTTTTATGGACTGCAAAATCTTTTAATTTTTAAATATTAAGTTTTGCAAAGATCGGGAAAAGGGGGAGGCGGGCGATTTTTAACTATGTTGTCTCCCAATCCATAAGTCATTTTTTACTAAAACGTAGCCCATTATGCATGATTGATCGATAAATCACTTTACAAATCATCCATGATTGTTAGGTCAGCTTTTTTTAAATGGCCAAAATAAAGGCATGTTTGACTCGGGTAAATATTCCACTGCACATTCACTTGAGAATTTAATGAGCATTTGTTGTTTGCTTTAAAATGTTTGGATCCATAGGGCATTCACATCTTTAACATGTTTCAAGAATGTATATCCATATTTAAAACTTGTTAGGGTCAATTAGAAATCTCTTTCTTATCAAATTCCAAGCCATTTGGGTTGGACTAGTGGAATTTCCCAAACTGGAACAACAAAACTTTTGTGTTCGTTAATGGTGTGTGAATAAATTTTCTTTACTTGCATTTTTTATTGTTTTTACTTTTTTCTATTCATAAACTCTAAAATTTTCTTTTTGTTGTGATCATCTTGCCTTTATCTTTTTGTTTACGAGAATCGAAAATAGAAAACTCATAGTTTTGATTTAAGAAAAAAATGTACATCTAAAATGGAATTGAAATGCACAAATGTACGGAGATATAATTCCAAAATGTCTTTGTAACTTTTAGGGACTACAAACTCTTTTAGTTTTTGTATATTCGGTTTTCCAATGATCATGAAAAAGGGGAGGTGGGGGATTTTTATTTGAGTGTTGACTCCCAATCCATAAGTCCTTTCTTAGAAAAACATAGCCCGTTATACATGATTGACCGATAAAACACTTTACAAATCATCTGTGATTGTTAGGAGAGCATTTTTTAAATGGGCAAAATAATAGCTTGTTTGACTTAGCTAAATATCCCACAACATATTCACTTGAGAATTTAATGAGCATTTGTTGTTCGCTTTAAAAGATTTGGATCCGTAGGGCATATTCAGTTAGAAATCTCTTTCTTATCAAATTCCAAGCCATTATGGGGCAAATAATGGAATTTCTCAAACTTGGCGACAAAACTTTTGTGTTCGTTAGAGGTGTGTGAGTAAATTTTTTTTACTTACATTTGTTATCCTTTTTAATTTTTTCCATACTTAAAGTCTAAAATTTTCATTTTGTTGTGATCTATTTGCCTTTATCTTCTTGATTACGAGAGAATCGGGAAGTGAAAACTCAAAGTTTTGATTTAAGAAAAAAATGTAGATCTAGAATGGAATGGAAATGAACAAATATACAGAGAGATAATTCAAAAAACTCAATATAACCTTTAGGGACTGAAAACTCTGTTAGTTTTTATATATTAGGTTTTGCAATGATCGGGAAAAGGGTGAGGTGGGGGATTTTTAACTGAGTGTTGACTTCTAATCCATAAGTAATTTCTTACAAAAACATAGCCCGTTACGTATGATTGCCCAATAAATCAATTTACAAATCATATGTGATTGTTCTGTCAACTTTTTGTAAATGGGCAAAATAATGGCTTGTTTGACTCGGGTAAATATCCCATCGCACGTTCACTTGAGAATTTAATTAGCATTTTTTGTTCGCTATAAAAGGTTTTGATCCATAGTGCATTTGCCCCTTTAACATGTTTCAAGCATGCATATCCATATTTAAAACATGTTAGGATCAGTTAGAAATCTCTTTCTTATCATATTCCAAGCCATTAGGGTTGAACTAGTGGAATTTCCCAAACTTAGACAACAAAAGTTTTGTGTTTGTTTGTGGTGTTTTAATAAATTTTCTTAACTTACATTTGTTATTGTTTTTTTATTTTTTCCATTCTAAACTCTAAAATTATCATTTTTTGTGATCTATTTGCCTTTATATGCTTGTTTTTGAGAGAATCGTAAAGCAAAAACTCAAAGCGTTGATTTAAGAAAAAAATGAATATCTAAAATGCAATGAGAATGCACAAATGTAGAGAAAGATAATTTCAAAAACTCTCTCAACATTAAGGGATTGCAAACTCTTATAGTTTTTCAATATTAGGTTTTGCAAATATCTGGAAAAGGGAGAGTTGGGGGATTGTAAACTGAGTGTTGACTCCCAATCGTTATGTCATTTTGTTACAAAAACATAGCCCGTTATGCATGATTGACTGACAAATTACTTTACAAATCATATGTGATTGTTAGGCTAGCTTTTTGTAAATGGGCAAAATAATGGCTTATTTGACTCTGGTAAATATCCCACCGTACGTTCACTTGAGAATTTAATGAGCATTAGTTGTTCACTTTAAAAGGTTGGATCCATAGGGCATTTGCATCTTTAACATGTTTCAAGCATGCGTATCCATATTTAAAACATGTTAGGATCAGTTAGAAATCTCTTTCTTATCATATTCCAAGCCATTAGGGTTGAACTAGTGGAATTTTCAAAACTTAGACAACAAAACTTTTGTGTTTGTTTGTGGTGTTTGAATAAATTTTCTTAACTTACATTTGTTATTGTTTTTTTATTTTTTCCATTCTAAACTCTAAAATTATCATTTTTTGTGATCTATTTGCCTTTATCTGCTTGTTTATGAGAGAATCGTAAAGTAAAAACTCAAAGTGTTGATTTAAGAAAAAAATGAATATCTAAAATGGAATGAGAATGCACAAATGTAGAGAGAGATAATTTCAAAAACTCTCTCTAACATTAAGGGATTGCAAACTCTTATAGTTTTTCTATATTAGGTTTTGCAAATATCTGGAAAAGGGAGAGTTGGGGGATTGTAAACTGAGTGTTGACTCCCAATCGTTATGTCATTTTGTTACAAAAACATAGCCCGTTATGCATGATTGACTGACAAATTACTTTACAAATCATATGTGATTGTTAGGCCAGCTTTTTGTAAATGGGCAAAATAATGGCTTATTTGACTCTGGTAAATATCCCACCGCACGTTCACTTGAGAATTTAATGAGCATTAGTTGTTCACTTTAAAAGGTTGGATCCATAGGGCATTTGCATCTTTAACATGTTTCAAGCATGCGTATCCATATTTAAAACATGTTAGGATCAGTTAGAAATCTCTTTCTTATCAAATTCCAAGCCATTAGGGTTGAACTAGTGGAATTTCCAAAACTTAGACAACAAAACTTTTGTGTTTGTTTGTGATGTTTGAATAAATTTTCTTAACTTACATTTGTTATTTTTTTTTAATTTTTTCCATTCAAAACTCTAAAATTATCGTTTTTTGTGATCTATTTGCCTTTATCTGCATGTTTATGAGAGAATCGTAAAGTAAAAACTCAAAGTGTTGATTTAAGAAAAAAATGAATATCTAAAATGGAATGAGAATGCACAAATGTAGAGAGAGACAATTTAAAAAACTCTCTCTAATATTAAGGGACTGCAAACTCTTTTAGTTTTTCTATATTAGGTTTTGCAAAGATCTGGTAAAGGGAGAGTTGGGGGATTGTAAATTGAGTGTTGACTCCCAATCCTTATGTCATTTTGTTACAAAAACATAGCCCGTTATGCATGATTGATCGACAAATTACTTTATAGATCATATGTCATTGTTAGGTCAGCTTTTTTTAAATTGGCAAAATAATGGCTTATTTGACTCTGGTAAATATCCCACCGCACGTTCACTTGAGAATTTAATGAGCATTAGTTGTTCACTTTAAAAGGTTGGATCCATTGGGTATTTGCATCTTTAACATGTTTTAAGCATGTGTATCCATATTTAAAACATGTTAGGATCAGTTAGAAATCTCTTTCTTGTCAAATTCCAAGCCATTATGGTTGAACTAGTGGAATTTCCAAAACTTGGATGACAAAAATTTTGTGTTCATTTGTGGAGAGTGAAAATTTTTTCTTTACATACATTTTTTATTGTTTTTAATTTTTTTCTTTAATAAACTCTAAAATTTTTATTTTGTAGTGATCTATTTGACTTTATCTTCTTGTTTACGTGAGAATTGAAAAGTGAAAACTCAAAGTTTTGATTGAAGAAAAAAGTGTACATCTAAAATTCAATGGAAATGCACAAATGTAGAGACAAATAATTCCAAAAAGTCCTTGTAGATTTTAGGGTCTGCAAACTCTTTTTGTTTTTATATATTAGGTTTTGCAATGATCAGGAAAAGGGGGAGGTAGGGTATTTTTCACAGAGTGTTGATCCCCAATCCATAAGTCATTTCTTACAAAAACATAGCCTGTTAGGCATGATTGACCGATATATCAGTTGACAAATCATTTGTGATTGTTAGGCTAGCTTTTTGTAAATGGACAAAATAATGGCTTGTTTGACTCGGGTAAATATCCCACCGCACTTTCATTTGAGAATTTAATTAGCATTGGTTGTTCGATTTAAAATGTTTGGATCCATAAGGCATTTGCATATTTAACATGTTTGAAACATGCATATCCATTTTTAAAACATGCTAGGATCAGTTAGAAATCTCTTTCTATCATATTCCAAGACATAAGGGTTGAACTAGTGGAATTTCCCAAACTAGGACAACAAAACTTTCGTGTTCGTTTGTGGTGTGTAATTAAATTTTATATACTTTCTTTTGTAATTTTTTAAAATTTTTCCATACATAAACTCTGAAATTTGCATTTTGTTGTGATCTATTTGCCTTTATCTTCTTGTTTACGAGAGAATCGGAAAGTGAAAACTCAGAGTTTTGATTTAAGAAAAAAATGTAAATCTAAGAGAGAATGGAAATGCACAAATGTTGAGAGAGACGATTCTAAAAACTCTCTGTAACTTTTAGGGAGTGCAAAATGTTTTATTTTTTATATATTAGGTTTTGCATTGAATGGGAAAAGGGGGAGGCAGGGGATTTTTAACCAAGTGTTGACTCCCAACCCATAAGTCATTTCTTACAAAAACATAGCCTGTTACACATGATTGACCGTTAAATCACTTTACAAATCATTTATGATTGTTAGGTCAGCTTTCTGTAAGAAGGGAAATTAATGGTGTGTTTAACTCCGATAAAATTCCCACCGCATGTTCACTTGAGAATTTAATGAGAATTTGATGTTCACTTTAAAAGGTTTGGATCCATAGGGCATTTGCATCTTTAACATGTTTAAAGTATGAATATCCATATTTAAAACATGTGAGGATCAGTTAGAAATCTATTTCTTATATAATTCCAAGCCCTTAGGGTTGAACTAGTGGAATTTCCCAAATTTGGACAACAAAACTTTTGTTATTGTTTATAATTTTTTCCATACATAAACTCTAAAATTTTCATTTTTTTGAGATCTATTTACCTTTATCTTCTTGTTTACGTGAGAATCGGAAAGTAAAAAGTCAAAGTTTTGATTTAAGAAAAAAGGGTACATCTAAAATGGATTTGAAATGCACAAATGTATAGAGATAATTCCAAAAAGTCTTTGTAACTTTTAGGGACTGCAAACTCTTTTAATTTTTGTATCTTAGGTTTTGTAATGATCGGGAAAAGGTGGAGGCGGGGGATTTTTAACCGAGTGTTGACTCCCAATCCATAAGTCATTTCTTACTAAAACATAGCCCGCTACGCATGATTGACCAATAAATCTTTTTACAAATCATCTGTGATTGTTAGGTCAGCGTTATGTAAATGGGCAAAATAATGGCTTGTTTGACTTGGGTAAATATCCCACCAAATGTTCACTTGAGAATTTTATGAGCATTTGTTGTTTGCTTTAAAAGGTTTAGGGCATTTGCATCTTTAACATGTTTCAAGCATCCATATCCATATTTAAAACAAGTTAGGATCAGTTAGAAATCAGTTTCTTATAGAATTCCATGCCATTATGGGGTAACTAATGGAATTTCCCAAACTTATATTTGTTATTGTTTTTAATTTTTTCCATACATAAACACTAAAATTTTCCTTTTGTTGTGATCTATTTGCCTTTATCTTCTTGTTTAAAAGAGAATAAAAAAGTGAAAACTCAAAGTTTTGATTAAAGAAAAAAATGTAGATCTAGAATGGAATGGAATTGAACAAATGTAGAGAGAGATAATTTAGAAAACTCACTATAACTTTTAGTGACTGCAAACTCCTTTAGTTTTTATATATTAGGTTTTGCAATGATCGGGAAAACGGGGAGGCGAGGGATTTTTAACTGAGTGTTGACTCCCAATCCATAAGTAATTTCTTACAAAAACATTGCCCATTACGCATGATTGACCGATAAATAAATTTACAAATCATTTGCGTTTTTTTGGTCAGCTTTTTGTAAATGGGCAAAATAATGGCTTGTTTGACTCGGGTAAATATCCTACCGCACATTCACTTGAGAACTTAATTAGCATTTGTTATTCGCTTTAAAAGGTTTGGATCCATAGGGCATTTGCCTCTTTAACTTGTTTCAAACATGCATATTCATATTTAAAACATGTTAGGATCCGTTAGAAATCTCCTTCTTATCATATTCCAAGCCATTAGGGTTGAACTAGTGGAATTTCCAAAACTTGGACAACAAAACTTTTGTGTTCGTTTGTGGAATAAATTTTATTAACCTACATTTGTTATTTTTTTTTATTTTTTCCAAACAAAACTCTTAAATTATAATTTTTTGTGATCTATTTGCCTTTATCTTCTTGTTTATGAGAGAATAAAAAATTAGAAACTCAAAGTTTTGATTTAAGAAAAAAATGAACATCTAAAATTGAATGTAAATGCACAAATGTAGAGAGAGATAATTTCAAAAACTCTCTGTAGCTTTTAGAGACTGCAAACTCTTTTAGTTTTTGTATATTAGGTTTTGCAAATATTTGGAAAAGAGGAAGGCGAACTGAGTGTTGACCCCCAATCCATAAGTCATTTCTTACAAAAACATAGCCCGTTATATAAGATTGACCGATAATTCACTTGACAAATCATTTGTGATTGTTAGGTCACTTTTTTGCAAATCGGAAAAATAATGGCTTGTTTGGCTCGGGTAAATATCCCACGGCACATTCACTTGAGAATTTAATTAGCATTTGTTGTTCGCTTTAAAAGGTTTGGATCCATCACGCATTTGCATATTTAACATATTTGAAACATGCATATCCATTTTTAAAACATGTTAGGATCAATTAGAAATCTCTTTCTTACCATATTCCAAGCCTTTAGGGTTAACTAGTGGAATTTCCCAAACTAGGACAACTAAACTTTTGTGTTCATTTGTGGTGTGTGATTAAATTTTATTTACTTGCATTTTTTATTGTTTTTAATTTTTTCCATACATAAAATCTAAAATTTGCATTTTGTTGTGATCTATTTGACTTTATCTTCTTGTTTATGAGAGAATCGGAAAGTGAAAACTCAGAGTTGTGATTTTAGAAAAAAGTGTACATCTAAAAGAGAATGGAAATGCACAAATGTAGAGAGAGATAATTCTAAAAACTCTCTGTAACTTTTAGGGTCTGCGAACACTTTTACGTTTTATATATTAGGTTTTGCATTGAACAGGAAGAAGGGGAGGTGGGGGATTTTTAACTGAGTGTTGACTCCCAATCCATAAGTCATTTCTTACGAAAATATAGCCCGTTACTCATGATTGATCGATAAATCACTTTACAAATCAAATGTGATTGTTAGGTCAGCTTTTTTTGAATGGGCAAAATAATGGCTTGTTTGACTCTAGTAAATATTCCACCGCACGTTCACTTGAGAATTGAATGAGAATTAGATGTTCTCTTTAAAAGGTTTGGATCCATAGGGCATTTGCATCTTTAACATGTTTCAAGCATGCATACACATATTCAAAACATGTTAGGATTAGTTAGAAATCCCTTTCTGATCAAATTCAAAGCCATTAGGGTTGAACCAGTGGAATTTCCCAAACTCGGACAACAAAAATTTTGTTATAATTTTTAATTTTTTCCATACATAAACTCTATAATTTACATTTTGTTGTAATCTATTTACCTTTATCTTCTTGTTTATGAGTGAATCGGAAAGTGAAAACTTAAATTTTTTATTTAAGAAAAAAGTGTACATCTAAAATGGAATGGAAATGCACAATTGAAGAGAGATATAATTCCAAAAAGTGTTTGTAAATTTTAGGGATTGCAAACACTTTTAGTTTTCATATCTTAGGTTTTGTTATGATCGGGAAAAGGGGGAGGCGGGGGATTTTTAAGTCAGTGTTAACTCACAATCCATAAGTCATTTTTTACTAAAACATAGCCCGTTACGCATGATTGACCGATAAATCGCTTTACAAATCATATGTGATTGTTAGGTCAGGCTTTTGTAAATGGGCAAAATAATGGGTTGTTAGACTCGGGTAAATATCCCACCACACGTTCACTTGAGAATTTAATGAGAATTTGATGTTCGCTTTAAAAGGTTTGGATCCAAAGGGCATTTACATCTTTACATGTTTCAAGCATGCATATCCATATTTAAAACATGTTAGGATCAGTTAGAAATCTCCTTCTTATCAAATTCCAAGTCATTAGGGTTGAACAAGTCGAATTTCCCAAACTTGGACAACAAAACTTTTGTGCTCGTTTGTGGTGTGTGAATAAATTTTCATGACATATATTTGTTCTTGTTTTAAATTTTTTCATACATAAACTCTAAAATTTTCATTTTGTTGTGATCTATTTGCCTTTATCTTCTTGTTTATGAGAGAATCGGAAAGTGAAAACTCAAAGTTTTGATTTAAGAAAAAAGTGTACAAATAAAATGGAATGGAAATGCACAAATTTAGAGAGAGATAATTCCAAAAAGTCTTTTTAACTTTTATGGACTGCAAAATATTTTAATTTTTATATATTAGATTTTGCAATGATCGGGAAAAGGGGGAGGCGGAGGATTTTTAACCGAGTGTTGACTCCCAACGCCTAAGTCATTTCTTACAAAAATGTAGCCCCTTAATCATGATTGACCGATAAATCACTTTACAAATCATCCATGATTGTTAGGTCAGCTTTGTTTAAATGGGCAAAATAATGGCATGTTTGACTCGGGTAAATATTCCACCGCACATTCACTTGAGAATTTAATGAGCATTTGTTGTTCGCTTTAAAATGTTTGGATCCATAGGGCATTTGCATCTTTAACATATTTCAAGCATTCATATCCATATTTAAAACTTGTTTGGATCAGTTAGAAATCTCTTTCTTCTCAAATTCCAAGCCATTAGGGTTGAACTAGTGGAATATCCAAAACTTGGACAACAAAACTTTTGTGTTCGTTTGTGGTGTGAGAAAATTTTTATTTCCTTACATTTGTTATTGTTTTTAATTTTTTCCATTCATATACTCTAAATTTTTTTTTTTGATCTTTTTTGCCTTTATCTTCTTGTTTATGAGAGAATCGGAAATTGAAAACTCAAAGTTTTGATTTAAGAAAACAATTTACATATAAAATATAATTGAAAAGCACAAATGAAGGGAGAGATAATTCCAAATTGTCTTTGTACCTTTGAGGGACTACAAACTCTTTTAGTTTTTATATATTGGGTTTTGCAATGATCGGGAAAAAGGGGAGGCGGGGGATTTTTAATTGTGTGTTGACTCCCAATCCATATGTCATTTCTTAGAAAAACATAACCCGTATTGACAGACAAGTCACTTTACAACTCATCTGTTACGCATGATTGACCGATAAATCAATTTACAAATCATCTATGATTGTTTGGTCAGCTTTTTGTAAATGGGCAAAATAATGGCTTGTTTGACTCGGGTAAATATCCCTCCACACAGTCCCTTGAAAACTAAATTAGCATTTGTTGTTTGCTTTAAAAGGTTTAGATCCATAGGGCATTTGCCTCTTTAAAATGTTTCAAGCATGCATATCCATATTTAAAAGATGTTACGATCAATTAGAAATCTCTTTCTTATCATTTTCCAAACCTTTAGGGTTGAACTAGTGGAATTTCCAAAACTTGGACAAAAAAAATTTTGTGTTCATTTGTGGTGAGTGAATAAATTTTCTTTCCTTACATTTGATATTTTTTTATTTTTTCCACACAAAACTCAAAAATTATCATTTTTTGTGATCTATTTTTCTTTATCTTCTTGTTTACGAGAGAATCGGAAAGTAAAAACTCAAAGTTTTGATTTAAGAAAAAAATGAACATCTAATATGGAATGGAAATGCACAAATATAGAGAGAGATAATTTCAAAAAATCTCTGTAACTTTTAGGGACTTCAAACAACTTTAGTTTTTATGTATTAGGTTTTGCAAAGATCTGTAAAAGTGGGAGGCGGGGGATTTTTAACTGAGTGTTTACTCCCAATACATACATCATTTCTTACAAAAACTTAGCCCGTTATGCATGATTGTCCGATAAATCACTTTACAAATCATTTGTGATTGTTAGGTCAGCTTTTTGTAAATGGGCAAAATAATTGCTTATTTGACTCGGGTAAATATCCCACTGCACGATCACTTGAGAATTTAATGAACATTTGTTTTTCTCTTTAAAAGGTTTGGATCCATAGGGCATTTCCATCTTTAACATGTTTCAAGCATGCATATCCATATTTAAAACATATTAGGATCATTTAGAAATCTCTTTCTTATAAAATTCCAAGCCATTATGGGGTAACTTATGGCCTTTACCAAACTTGAACAACAAAACTTTTGTGTTCATTTGAGGTGTATGAATAAATTATCTTTACTTACATTAGTTATTGTTTTTTAATTTTTTCCATACATATTCTCTAAAATTTTCATTTTGTTGTGATCTATTTTCCTGTATCTTCTTGTTTATGAGAGAATTGGAAAGAGAAATTTCAAAGTTTTGATTTAAGAAAAAAATGTAGATCTAGAATGGAATGGAAATGAACAAATGTAGCGAGAGATGATTCAAAAAACTCACTATAACTTTTAGGGTTTTCAAACTCCTTTAGTTTTTATACATTAGGTTTTGCAATGATCAGGAAAAGGGGGAGGCGAGGATTTTTAACTAAGTGTTGACTCCCAATCCATAAATAATTTCTTACAAAAATGTAACCCGTTACGTATGATTGACTTATAAATCAATTTAAAAATCATCTGTGATTGTTTGGTCAAATTTTTGTAAATGGGGAGAATAATGGCTTGTTTGACTTGGGTAAATAACCCACCGCATATTCACATGAGAATTTAATGAGCATTTGTTGTTTGCTTTAAAAGGTTTAGAACCATAGGGCATTTGGCTCTTTAACATGTTTCAAGCATGCATATCCATATTTAAAACATGTTAGGATCAGTTAGAAATCTCTTTCTTATCATATTCCAAGCCAATAGGGTTGAACAAGAGGAATTTCCAAAACTTGGAGAACAAAAGTTTTGTGTTCGTTTGTGATGTGTGAATAAATTTTATTTACTTGCATTTATTATTTTTTAAATTTTTTCCATACACAACTCTAAAATTATCATTTTTCTGATCTATTTGCCTTTTTATTCTTGTTTACAAGAGAATCGGAAAGTGAAAACTCAAAGTTTTGAATTAAGAAAAAAATGAAAATCTAAAATGGAATGGAAATTCACAAATGTAGAGAGAGATTATTTCAAAAATACTTTGTAACTTTTAGGGACTACAAACTCTTTTACTTTTTATATATTAGGTTTCGCAAAGATCTGAAAAAGGGGGAGGCCAACTGAGTGTTGATTCCCAATCCATACGTCATTTCTTACAAAATATTAGCCCGTTATGCGTGATTAACTGATAAATCACTTTACAAATCATTTGTGATTATTAGGTAAGCTTTTTGTAAATCGGCAAACTAATGGCTTATTTTACTCGGGTAAATATCCCACCGTACGTTCACTTGAAAGGTTTATATCTATAGGGCATTTGCATCTTTAACATGTTTCAAGCATGCATGTCCATATTTAAAACATGTTAGGATCAGTTAGAAATCTCTTTCTTATCAAATTCCAAGCCACTAGGTTGAACTAGTGGAATTTCCAAAACTTGGACAACAAAACTTTTGTGTTCGTTTGTGGTGTGTGAATAAATTTTCTTTACACACATTTATCATTGTTTTTTATTTTTTCCATACAAAAAATCTAAAATTTTCATTTAGTTGTGATCTATTTGCCTTTATTTTCATGTTTACGAGAGAATCGGAAAGTGAAAACTCAAAGTTTTCATTTAATAAAAACATGTACATCTAAAATGGAATGGAAATGCACAAATGTGGAGAGAGATAATTCCAAAAAGTCTTTGTAACTTTTAGGGACTACAAAATCTTTTAATTTTTAAATATTAAGTTATGCAATGATCGGGAAAAGGGGGAGGCGGGCAATTGTTAACTGAGTGTTGTCTCCCAATCCATAAGTCATTGCTTACTAAAACGTAGCCCATTACACATGATTGATTGATAAATCACTTTAAAAATCATCCATGATTGTTAGGTCAGCTTTTTTTAAATGGGAAAAATAATGGCTTGTTTGATTTAGCTAAATATCCCACAGCACATTCACTTGAGAATTTAATGAGCAGTTGTTGTTCGCTTTAAAAGGTTTGGATCCGTAGGGCATTTGCATCTTTAACATGTTTCAAGCATGCATATCCATATTTAAAACATGTTAGAATCAGTTAGAAATATATTTCTTATCAAATTCCAAGCCATTATGGGGCAACTAATGGAATTTCCCAAACTTGCAACAAAACTTTTGTGTTTGTTAGAGGTGTGTGAAAAAAATTTCTTTACTTACATTTGTTATCGTTTTTAATTTTTTCCCTACTTAAAGTCTAAAATTTTCATTTTATTGTGATCTATTTGCTTTTATCTTCTGGTTTAGGAGAGAATTGGAAAGTGAAAACTCAAAGTTTTGATTTAAGAAAAAAATGTAGAACTCGAATGGAATGGAAATGAACAAATATAGAGAGAGATAATTCAAAATACTCAATATAAATTTTAGCGACTGCAAACTCCTTTAGTTTTTATATATTAGGTTTTACAATGATCGGAGAAAGGGGGAGGCGGGGAAGTTTTAACTGAGTGTTGACTCCCAATCCATAAGTTATTTCTTACAAAAACATAGCCCGTTATGCATGATTGACCGATAAATCAACTTACAAATCATCTGTGATTGTTTGGTCAGCTTTTTTTAAATGGGCAAAATAATGGCTTGTTTGACTCGGGTAAATATCCCACCGCACGTTCACTTGAGAATTTAATTAGCTTTTGTTGTTCTCTTTAAAAGGTTTTGATCCATAGGGCATTTGCCTCTTTAACATGTTTAAAGCATGCATATCCATATCTAAAACATGTTAGGATTAGTTAGAAATCTCTTTCTTATCATATTCCAAGCCATTAGGGTTGAACTAGTGGAATTTCCAAAACATGGATAACAAAACTTTTGTGTTCGTTTGTGGTGTATGAATAAATTTTCTTAACTTACATTTGTTATTGTTTTTTTATTTTTTCCATTCAAAACTCTAAAATTATCATTTTTTGTGATCTATTTGCCTTTATCTTCTTATTTACGAGAGAATCATAAAGTAAAAACTCAAAGTATTGATTTAAGAAAAAAATGAATATCTAAAATGGAATGGAAATGCACAAATTTAGAGAGAGATAATTTCAAAAACTCTCTGTAACATTTAGGGACTGCAAACTCTTTTAGTTTTTACATATTATGTTTTGCAAAGATCTAGAAAAGGGGGAGTTGGGGGATTTTTAACTGAGTGTTGACTCCCAATCCATACGTCATTTTATTAAAAAAAATAGCCCGTTATGCTTGACCGATAAATACTTACTTTTTTTATTTTTAAATTTTTTTCCAAACATAAACTATGAAATTTGCATTTTGTTGTGATCTATTTGCCTTTTTCTTCTTGTTAATGAGAGAATCGAAAAGTGAAAACTTAGAGTTTTGTTTTAAGAAAAAGTGTGCATCTAAAAGAGAATGGAAATGCACAAATGTAGAGAGAGATAATTCTAAAAACTCTCTGTAACTTTAAGGGACTGCAACTCTTTTATGTTTTATATCTTTGGTTTTGCATTGAAAGGGAAAAGGGGGAGGCATGGGATTTTTCTCTGAGGGTTGACTCCAGATCCATAAGTCATTTCTTAAAAAAACATAGCCCGTTATGCATGATTGACCGATAAATCACTTTAAAAATCATATGTAATTGTTAGGTCAGCTTTTTGTAAATGGGCAAAATAATGTCTTGTTTGACTTGGTTAAATATCCTACCGAACGTTGACTTGAGAATTTATTGAGCATTTATTGTTTGCATTAAAAGGTTTGGATCCATAGGGCATTTGCATCTTTTAAATGTTTCATGCATACATATCCATATTTAAAAACATGTTAGGATCAGTTAGAAATCTCTTTCTTATCAAATTCCAAGCCATTAGGGTTGAACTAATGGAATTCCCCAAACTTGGACAACAAAAATTTTGTGTTCGTTTGTGGTGTGTGACTAAATTTTATTTACATACATTTATTATTTTTTTCAATTTTTTCCAATCATAAACTCTAAAATTTTCTTTTTGTTGTGATCTATTTGCCTTTATCTTCTTGCTTACAAGAGAATCGGAAATTGAAAACTCAAAGTTTTGTTTAAGAAAAAAGTATACATCTAAAATGGAAGGGAAATTCACAAATGTAGAGAGAGCTAACTCCAAAATGTCTTTGTAACTTTTAAGGACTGCAAACTATTTTAGTATTTATATATAAGTTTATGAAATGATCTGGAAAAGGGGGAGGCGAGTGATTTTTAACTTAGTGTTGACACCCAATCCATAAGTCATTTGTTACGAAAACATAGCCCGTTAGACATGATTGACCGATAAATCACTTTAAAAATCATATGTGATTGTTTGGTGAGCATTTCGTAAATGGGCAAAATAATGGTTTGATTGACTCAGGTAAATATCCCACAACACGTTCACTTGAGAATTTATTGAGCATTTGTTGTTTGCTTTAAAAGGTTTGTATCCATTGTGTATTTGCATCTTTAACATGTTTCAAGGATGCATATTCATATTTAAAACATGTTAGGACCACTTAGAAATCTCTTTCTTATCAAATTCCTAGCCACTATGGGGTAACTAATGGAATTTCCCAAACTTGGACAACAAAACTTTTGTGTTCGTTTGACGTGTGTGAATAAATTTTATTTACTTACATTTGTTATTGTTTTAATTTTTTCCATACATAAACACTAAAATTTTCATTTTGTTGTGATCTATTTGCCTTTTTCTTCTTGTTTACGAGAGAATCGAAAAGTGAAAACTCAATGTTTGGATTTAAGAAAAAAGTGTAGATCTAGAATGGAATGGAAATGCACAAATGTATAGAGAGATAATTCATAAAACTCACTATAGCTTTTAGGGACTCCAAACTATTATTTTTATATATGAAGTTTTGCAATGATCGGGAAAAGGGTAGGAGGCGGATTTTTAATTCAGTGTGGACTCCTAATCCATAAGTAATTTCTACCAAAAACATAGCCCGTTACGCATGATTGATCGATAAATCAATTTACAAATCATCTTTTATTGTTTGGTCAGCTTTTTGTAAACGTGCAAAATAATGGCTTGTTTGACTGGTAAAAATATCCCACCACACGTTCACTTGAGAATTGAATGAGCATTTGTTGTTCGCTTTAACAGGTTTGGATCCATACGGCATTTGGCTCTTTAACATGTTTCGAGCATACATATCCATATTTAAAACATGTTAGGATCAGTTATAAATCTATTTCTTATCATATTCCAAGACATTAGGGTTGAACTAGTGGAATTTCCAAAACTTGGACAAACAAAATTTTTGTGTTAGTTTGTGGTGTGTGAATAAATTTTCTTTTCTTAAATTTATTATTTTTTTAATTTTTTTCATACATAAACTCCAAAATTATCATTTTTTGTGATCAACTTGCCTTTATCTTCTTGTTTATGATAGAATCGGAAACTGAAAACTCAAAGTTTTAATTTAAGAAAAAAATAAACATCTAAAATGGAATGGAAATGCACAAATGTAGAGAGAGATAATTTCAAAAACTCTCAGTAATTTTTAAGACTGCAAACACTTTTAGTTTTAAAATATTAGGTTTTGTAAAGATCAGGAAAAGGGGGAGGCGGAGGAATTTTAACTGAGTGTTGACTCCCAATCCATACATCATTTCTTAAAAAAACAAAGCCCGTTATGCAGGATTGACCGATAAATCACTTTACAAATCATCTGTGATTGTTAGGTCAACTTTTTGTAAATTGGCAAAATAATGGCTTATTTGACTCGGGTATAATGGCTTATTTGACTCGGGTAAATATCCCACCGCACGTTCACTAGAGAATGTAATGAGCATTTGTTGTTTGCTTTTAAAATGTTTGGATCCATAGGGTATTTGCCTCTTTAACATGTTTCAAGCATGCATATCCATATTTAAAACATGTAAGGATCAGTTAGAAATCTCTTTCTTATCATATTCCAAGCCATAAGGGTTGAACTAATAGAATTTCCCAAACTTGGACAACAAAACTTTTGGGTTTATTTGTGGTGTGTGTTAAATTTTCTTTACTTACATTTGTTACTGTTTTTTATTTTTTCTATACATAAACTCTAAAATTTGCATTTTGTTGTGATATATTTGCCTTTATCTTCTTGTTTATGAGAGAATCGAAAAGTGAAAACTCAGAGTTTGTATTTAAGAAAAAAGTGTACATCTAAAAGAGAATGGAAAGGCACAAATGTAAAGAGTGATAATTCTAAAAACTCTCTGTAACTTTTAGGCACTGCAAACTCTTTTATGTTTTATATATTTGGTTTTGCATTGAACGGAAAAAGGGCAGGTGGGCATTTTTAACTGAGTGTTGACTCCCAATCCATAAGTCATTTCTTAAAAAAACATAGCTCGTTACACATGATTGACCATTAAATCACTTTAAAAATCATCTATAATTGTTAGGTTAGCTTTTAGTAAGAATGGAAAATAATGGCCTGTTTCACTCGGGTAAATATTCCACCGCACGTTCACTTGAGAATTTAATGAGAATTTGATGTTCGCTTTAAAAGGTATGGATCCATAGGGCATTTGCATCATTAACATGTTTCAACCAAGAATATCCATATTTAAAACATGTTAGGATTAGTTAGAAATCTATATCTTATATAATTCTAAGCCATTAGGGTTGAACTAGTGGAATTTCCCAAACTTGGACAACTAAACTTTTGTTATTTTTTTAATTTTTCCGTACATAAAATCTAAAATTTTTATTTTGTTGTGGTCTATTTACCTTCATCTTCTAGTTTACGAGTGAATCGGAAAATGGAAACTCAAAGTTTTGATTTAAGAAAAAAATGTACATATAAAATGGAAAGGAAAAGGGGGAGGCAGGGGATTTTTAAGTGAGTGTTGACTCCAAATCCATAAGTCATCTGTGATTGTTTGTTCAACTTTTTGTGATTGGGTAAAAAAATGGCTTGTTTGACTCAGGTAAATATCCCACTACACGTTCACTTGAGAATTTAATTAGCATTTGTTGTTCCCTTTAAAATGTTTGGATCCATATAACATTTGCCTCTTTAACATGTTTCAAGGATGAATATCCATATTTAAAACATGTTAGGATCAGTTAGAAATCTCTTTCTTATCATATTCCAAACCATTAGTATTAAACTAGTGGAATTTCCAAAACTTGGACAACAAAACTTATGTGTTCGTTTGTGGTGTGTGAATAAATTTTCTTTACTTACATTTTTTGTAGTTTTTTATTTTTTCCATACAAAACTCTGAAATTATCATTTTATTTTTTCCATTCATAAACTCTAAAATTTTCATTTTGTCGTGATCTATTTGAATTTTTCTTTGTGTTTACGTGAGAATCGGAACGTGAAAACTCAAAGTTTCGATTTAAGAAAAAAATGTACATCTAAAATGGAATGGAAATGCACAAATTAAGGGAGAGATAATTCCAAAAACTCTCTTTGGATTTTAGGGACTGCAAACTCTTTTAGATTTTATATATTAGGTTTTTCAATGATCTGGAAAGGGGGGGGGATGTTTCATTGTGGGTTGACTTCATATCCATAATTCATTTCTTACAAAAACATAGTCCTTTACGCATTATTGATCGATAAATCAAATTAAAAATCATCTGTGATTGTTAGGTCAGCTTTATGTAAATGGGCAAAATAATGGCATGTTTGACTCGGTTAAATAACCCTCCGAACGTTCACTTGAGAATTTACTAACCATTTATTGTTCTCATGAAAAGGTTTGGATCCATAGGGCATTGACATCTTTTACATGTTCAGTGCATGCAAATCTATATTTAAAACATGTTAGGATTAATTAGAAATTTCTTTCGTATCAAATTCCTAACCATTAGGGTTGAACTAGTGGAATTTCAAAAACTTGGACCACAAAAATTTTGTGTTCGTTTGTGGTACGTGAATAAATTTTATTTACATATATTTTTAATTTTTTTAATTTTTTCCATACATAAAATCTAAAATTTTATTTTTTTAGTGATCAATTTGCCTTTATCTTCTTGTTTACGAGAGAATTGGAAAATGAAAACACAGTTTTGATTTAAGAAAAAAATGTACATCTAAAATGGAATGCAAATGCACAAATGTAGAGAGAGATAATTCCAAAAAGTCTTTGTAGCTTTTAGGGACTGCAAACTCTTTTAGTTTTTTTATATTAGGTTTTGTAAAGATCTGGAAAAGGGAGAGGCGGTGGATTTTTAACTGAGTGTTGACTCCCAATCCATACATCATTTCATACTAAAACTTAGCCTGTTATGCATGATTGACCGATAAATCACTTTACAAATCATAAGTGATTGTTAGGTCAACTTTTTTTAAATGGGCAAAAGAATGTCTTGTTTGACACAAGTATATATCCCACAACACGTTCACTTGAGAGTTTAATGAGCATTTGTTGTTCGCTTTAAAAGGTTTTGATCCATAGGGCATTGCATCTTTTACATGTTTCAAACATGCCTATCCATATTTAAAACATGTTAGGATCAGTTAGAAAACTCTTTCTTATGAAATTCCTTGCCATTATGAGGTAACTAATGGAATTTTCCAACCTCGGTAACAAACCTTTTGTGCTCGTTTGAGGTGTGTGAATAAATTTTCTTTACTTAAATTTGTTATTGTTTTAAATTTCTTCCATACATAAACTCTAAAATGTTCATTTTGTTGTGATCTATTTACCTTGATCTTCTTGTTTACGAGAGAATCAGAAAGTGAAAACTCAAAGTTTTGATTTAAGAAAAAAATGTAGATCTAGAATGAAATAGAAAAGAACAAATATAGAAAGAGAAAATTAAGAAAACTCACTATAACTTTTAGGGACTGCAAACTCCTTTAGTTTTTATAATGGCTTATTTGACTCGGGTAAATATCCCCCTGCACGTTCACGTGAGAATTTAATGAGCATTTGTTGTTCACTTTAAAAGGTTTGGATCCATAGGGAATTTCCATCTTTAACATGTTTCAAGCATGCATATCCATATTTAAAACATATTAGGATCAGTTAGAAATCTCTTTCTTATCAAATTCCAAGCCATTAGGGTTGAACTAGTGGAATTTCCCAAACTTGGACGACAAAACTTTTGGGTTCATTTGTGGAGTGTGAAAAAAATTTGTTTACATACTTTTGTTATTGTTTTTAATTTTTTCAATTCATAAAATCTAAAATTTTCATTTGTTGTGATCTATTTGAATTTATCTTCTTGTGTACGTGAGAATCAGAAAGTGACAACTCAAAGTTTCGATTGAAGAAAAAAGTGTACGTCTAGAATTGAATGGAAATACACAAATACAGAGAGATATGATTCCAAAAACTCTCCATGGATTTTAGGGACTGCAAACTCTTTTAGTTTTTATATATTAGATTTTGAATTGATCCGGAAAAAGGAGGAGGCGGGGGATTTTTCACTAAAGGTTTACACCCAATCCATAAGTCATTTCTTACAAAAACATAGCCCGTTAAGCATGATTGACTGATAAATCACTTGACAAATCATTTGTGATTGTTAGGTAAGCTTTTGGTAAGTGGGCAAAATAATGGCTTGTTTGATTTGGGTAAATATCCCATCACACGTTCACATGAGAATTTAATTAGCATTTGTTGTTCGCTTTAAAAGGTTTGGATCCCTAAGGCATTTGCAAATTTAACATGTTTGAAACATGGATATCCATTTTTAAATCATGTTAGGATCAATTAGAAATCTCTTTCTTATCATATTCCCAGCCATTAGGGTTGAACTAGTGGAATTTCCCAAACTATGACAACAAAACTTTTTTGTTCGTTTGTGGTGTGTGATTAAATTTTCTTTTCTTACATTTGTTATTGTTTTTAATTTTTTTTCATACATAAACTCTAAAATTTGCATTTTGTTGTGATCTATTTGCCATTATCTTCTCGTTTACAAGAGAATTGGAAACTGAAAAACTCAGAGTTTTGATTTAAGAAAAAAGTGTGCATATTAAAGAGAATGGAAATGAACAAATGTAGAGAGAGATCATTCTAAAAACTCTCTGTAACTTTTAGGGACTGCAAACTCTTCTATGTTTTATATATTAGGTTTTGCATTGAACGGGAAAAGGGGGCGGCGGGGGATTTTTAACTGTGTTGACTCCCAATCCATAAGTCATTTCATACAAAAGCATAGCCCATTACACATGACTGACCATTAAATCACTTTACAAATCATCTATGATTGTTAGGTCATCTTTTTTTAAGAAGGGAAAATAATGGCTTGCTTCACTCGGGTAAATATCAAGTTTGCTTCACTTGAGAATTTAATGACAATTTGATGTTCGATTTAAAAGGTTTGGATCCTTACGGAATTGCCATCTTTAACATGTTTCAAGCATAAATATCCATATTTAAAACATGTTAGGATCTGTTAAAAATCTATTTCTTATATAATTCCATGCCATTAGGGTTGAACTAGTGGAATTTCCAAAAATTGGACAACAAAAATTTTGTTATTGTTTTTTATTTTTTCCATGCATAAAACTCTAAAATTTTTATTTTGTTGTGATCTATTTACCTTTATCTTTTTGTTTACGAGAGAATCGAAAAATGAAAACTCAAAATTTTGATTTAAGAAAAAAATTTACATCTGAAATAGAATGGAAATGAACAAATGTAGAGAAAAATAATTCCAAAAAGGCTTTGGAAATTTTTGGGATTGCAAAATCTTTTAATTTTTATAACTTAGGTTTTGTAATGATCTGGAAAAGGGGGAGGCGGGGGATTTTTGACTGAGTGTTGTCTCCCAATCCATAAGTCATTTGTTACAAAAACATAGATCGTTATACATGATTGACCGACAAATCACTTTAAAAATCATATATGATTTTTTGGAGAGCATTTTGTAAATGCGCAAAATAATGGCTTGATTGACTCGGCTAAATATCCCACTGAACGTTCACTTGAAAATTTAATGAGCATTTGTTGTTCGTTTTAAAAGGTTTTGGTCCATAGTGCATTTGCATATTTAACATGTTTCTAGGATGTATATCCATATTTCAATCATGTTAGGACCAGTTAGAAATCTCTTTCTTATCAAATTCCAAGCCACTATGGGGTAACTAAAGGAATTTCCCTAACTTGGACAACAAAACTTTTGTGTTCGTTTGAGGTGTGTGAATAAATTTTCTTTACATACATTTTTTATTGTTTTAATTTCTTCCATACATAAACTCTAAAATTTTCATTTTGTTGTGATCTATTTGCCTTTATCTTCTTGTTTACGAGAGAATCGAAAGTGAAAACTCAATGTTTTGATTTAAGAAAAAAGTGTAGATCTAGAATGGAATGGAAATGCACAAATGTAGAGAGAGATAATTCAGAAAACTCACTATAAATTTTAGGGACAGCTAACCCCTTTAGTTTTTATATTTTAGTTTTTGCAATGATCGGGAAAAGGGGCAGGCTGGGGATTTTTAACTCAGTGTTGACTCCCAATCCATAAGTAATTTCTACCAAAAACATAGCCCGTTATGCTTAATTGACTGATAAATCTATTTACAAATCATTTGTGATTTTTTGGTCAGCTTTTTCAAAAGGGCAAAATAATGGCTTGTTTGACTGGGTTACATATCCCATCGCACGTTCACTTGAGAATTTAATGAGCATTTGTTGTTCTCTTTAAAAGGTTTGGATCCATACGGCATTTGCCTCTTTAACATGTTTCAGGCATTCATATCTATATTTAAAACATGTTAGGATCAGTTAGAAATCTCTTTCTTATCATATTCCAAGCCATTAGGGTTGAACTAGTGGAATTTACGAAACTTGGACAACAAAGATTTTGTGTTCGTTTGTGGTGTGTGATTTAAATTTTCTTTACTTACATTTTGTTATTGTTTTTAATTTTGTCCATACATAAACTCTAAAATTTGCATTTTGTTGTGATCTATTGGCCTTTATCTTCTTGTTTACAAGAGAATCGGAAAGTGAAAACTCAAAGTTTTGATTTAAGAAAAAAGTGTACATCTAAAAGAGAATGGAAATGCACAAATGTAGAGTGAGATAATTCTAAAAACTCTCTGTAACTTTTAGGGACTGCAAACTCTTTTATGTTTTATATATTCTGTTTTGCAATGAACGGGAAAAGGGGGAGGCGAGGGACCTTTATTTGAGTGTTGACTCCCAATCCATAAGTCGCCCGTTACACATGATTTACCAATATATCACTTTAAAAATCATCTATGATTGTTATGTCAGTTTTATGTAAGAAGGAAAAATAATGGCATGTTTCACTCGGGTAAGTTTCCCACCGCAAGTTCACTTGAGAATTTAATGAGAATTTGATGTTCGCTTTAAAATGTTTGGATCCATAGGGCATTTGCATCTTTAACATGTTTCATGATATCAATATTTAAAACATGTTAGGATTAGTTAGAAATCTAGTTCTTATATAATTCCAAGCCATTAGGGTTGAACACGTAGAATTTTCCAAACTTGGACAACAAAACTTTTGCTATTGGTGTTAATTTTTTCCTTTCATAAACTCTTAAAATTTTCTTTTTTTGTGTGATCTATTCGCCTTTATCTTCTTGTTTACGACAGAATCGAAAAGTGAAAACTCAAAGTTTTCGATCTAAAATGGAATGGAAATGCACCAATGTAGAGAGAGATAATTCCAAAAACTCTTTGTAACTTTTAGGGACTGCAAACTCCTTTAGTTTTTATACATTAGGTTTTGCAAAGATCGGGAAAAGGGGAGGCGGGTATTTTTAACTGAGTGTTGACTCCCAATCCATAAGTCATTCCTTAAAAAAACATAGCCCGTTGCACATGATTGACCGAGAAATCGCTTTACAAATCATCTGTGATTGTTAAGTTGGCTTTTTGTAAATGGACAAAATAATGGCTTGTTTGACTCAGGTAAATATCCCACCGCACGTTCACTAGAGAATTTAATGAGAATTTTTTGTTCGCTTTAAAAGGTTTGGATCCATAGGGCATTTGCATATTTACAATGTTTCAAGCATGCATATCAATTTTTAAAACATGTTAGGATTAGTTAAAAATTTCTTTCTTATAAAATTCAAAGCCAAAGGGGTTGAACTAGTGGAATTTCACAAACTTGGACAATAAAAATTTTGTGTTCAATTGTGGTGTGTGAATAAATTTTCTTTACTTTAAAGTTTTATTGTTTTTAATTTTTTCCACACATAAACTCTAAAATTTCATTTTGTTGTGATCTATTTGTCTTTATCTTCTTGTTTACGAGAGAATCAGAAAGTGAAAACGCAAAGTTTTCATTTAAGAAAAAGTGTACATCTAAAAGGGAATGCAAATGCACAAATCTAGAAAGAGATAATTCAAAAAACTCTCTTTAACTTTTAAGGATTGCAAACTCTTTTTTGTTTTATATATTAGGTTTTGCAATGAATGGCAAAAGGGGGAGGCGAAAGATTTTTAACTAAGTGTTGACTCCCAATCCATCAGTCATTTCTTAAATAAAATTATCCCGTTAGACATTATTGACCGATAAATCACTTTACAAATCATCTGTGATTGTTTTGCCAACTTTTTGTAAGAAAGGAAACTAATGGCTTGTTTCACTTAGGTAAATATCCCACTGCACGTTTATTTGAGAATTGAATGAGAGTTTGTTTTTCACTTTAAAAGGTTTGGATCCTTAGGGCTTTTGCATCTTTAACATGTTTCATGCATGCATATCCATATTTAAAACATGTTAGGATCAGTTAGAAATCTCTTTCTTATAAAATTCCAAGCCATTGGGGTTGAACTAGTGGAATTTCCCAAACTTGGACAACAAACCTTTTTTGTTTGTTTGTGGTGTGTGAATAAATTTTATTTTCTTAAATTTGTTATTGTTTTTAATTTTTTCCATATATAAACTCTAAAATTTCCATATTGTTGTGATCTAATTGCCTTTATCTTCTTATTTACGAGAGAATCGGAAAGTGAAAACTCAAAGTTTTGATTTAAGAAAAAAATGTACTTCTAAAATGGTATGGAAATGCACAAATGTAGAGAGATAATTCCAAAAATTCTTTGTAACTTTTAGGGACTGCAAACTCTTTTAGTTTTTATATGTTCGAATTTGGAATGATCGGGAAAAGGAGGAGGCGGGGGATTTTTATCTAAGTGTTGACACCCAATCCATAAGTCACTTCTTACTAAAATATAGCCCGTTATGAATGATTGACCGATAAATCACTTTAGAAATCATCTGTGATTGTTAGGTCAACTTTATATAAATGGGCAAAATAATGAGTTGTTTGACACGGGTAAATATTCCACCGCATGTTCACTTGAGAATTTAATGAGCATTTGTTGTTTGCTTTAAAATGTTTGGATCCATAGGGCATTTGCATCTTTAACATGTTTCAAACATGCATATCTACATTTAAAACATGTTAGGATCAATTAGAAATCTCTTTATTAAAAAATTCCAAGCCATTAGGATTGAACTAGTGGAATTTCCCAAACGTGGACAACAAAACTTTTGTGTTCATTTTTGGTGTGTGAATAAATTTTTTTTACATGCATTTGTTATTGGTTTTAATTTTTTCCATTCATAAACTCTAAAATTGTTTTTTGTTTTGATCTATTTTCATTTTTCTTCTTGTTTACGAGAGAATCGAAAATTGGAAACACAAAGTTTTGTTTTAAGAAAAAAGTGTACATCTAAAATGGAATGAAAATGCACAAATGTAGAGAAATATAATTTAAAAAACTCTCTGTAACTTTTTGGGACTACAAACTCTTTTAGTTTTTATATATTAGGATTTGCAATGATCTGGAAAAGGGGGAGGCGTCGGATTTTTAACTGAGTGTTGACTCCCAATCCATAAGTCATTTCTTTCAAAAACATAGCCCGTTATACAAGATTGACCAATAAATCACTTTACAAGTCATTTGTAATTGTTAGGTCAGCTTTTTGTAAAAGGGTAAAATAATGGATTGATTGACTCAAGTAAATATCCCCAAACTCTTTGAGAATTTAATGAGCATTTGTTGTTTCTTTTAAAAGGTTTGGATCCACAGGGCATTTTCATCCTTAACCTATTTCAAGCATGCATATCCATATTTAAAACATGTTAGAATGAGTTAGAAATCTCTTTCTTTTCAAATTCAAAAACCTTTAGGGTTGAACTAGTGGAATATCCCAAACTTACATTTGTTATTGTTTTTAATTTTTTCCATTCATAACCTCTAAAGATTTCTTTTTGTTGTGATCTATTTGACTTTATCTTCTTGTTTACGTGAGAATCGACAGGTGAAAACTCAAAGTTTCGATTGAAGAAAAAATTTTACATATAAAATGGAATGGAAATGAACAAATGTAGAGAGAGATAATTCCAAAAACTCTATGTGGATTTTAGGGACTGCAAACTCTTTTAGTTTTTATAGATTATGTTTTGCAATGATTGGCACAAGGGGGAAGCAGGTGAATTTTCACTGAGTGGTAATTCCCAATCCATAAGTCATTTCCTACAAAAACATAGTCCGTTGTGCATTATTGACCAATAAATCACTTGACAAATCATTTGTGATTGTTAGGTCAGCTTTTTGTAAATGGGCAAAATAATGGCTTGTTTGACTCGGGTAAATATCCCACTGCACGTTTACATGAGAATTTATTTGGCATTTTTTGTTCATTTTCAAAATGTTTGGATCCATAGGGTATTTTCATCTTTAACATGTTTGAAACATGCATATACATATTTAAAACATGTTAGGATCAGTTTGAAATCTTTTTCTAATAAAATTCCTAGCCAAACTATGACACCAAAACCTTTGTGTTCATTTGTGGTGGGTGATTAAATTTTCTTTACTTGCATTTGTTATTTTTTTTAATTTTTGCCATTTATAAAATCTAAAATTTTCATTTTGTTGTGATCTATTTGCCTTTATCTTCTTGTTTACCAGAGAATCGGAAAGTGAAAACTCAGTGTTTTGATTTAAGAAAAAAATGTACATCTAAAAGGGAATGAAGAGGCACAAACGTAGAGAGAGATAATTCCAAAAAATCTTTGTAACTTTTAGGGACTCTTAACTCTTTTATGTTTTATATATTAGGTTTTGCAATGAACGGGAAATGGGGAGGCCGGGGATTTTTAACTGAGTGTTAACTCCCAATCCACAACTCATTTCTTACAAAAACATAGCCCGTTACACATGATTAATCGATAAATCACTTTAAAAATCATCTATGATTGTTAGGTCTGTTTTTTGTAAGAAGGAAAAGTAATGGCTTGTTTCACTCTGGTAAATATCCCACCGCACGTTCACTTGAGAATTTAATGAGAATTTGATGTTCGCTTTAAAAGGTATGGATCCATAGGGCATTTGCAACTTAACATGTTTCAAGCATGCATATCCAGATTTAAAACCTGTTAGGATTAGTTAAAAACCACTTTCTTATATAATTCCAAGCCATTAGAGTTGAACTAGTGGAATTTCACAAACTTAGACAACAAAACTTTTTTGTTCGTTTCTGAAGTGTGATTAAATTTTCTTTACTTACTTTTGTTATTGTTTTTAATTTTTTCCATACATAAACTCTAAAATTTTAATTTTGTTGTGATCTATTTACCTTTATCTTCTGTTTACGAGAAAATCGGAAGGTGAAAACTAAAAGTTTTGATTTAAGAAATGTACATCTATAATGGAATGGAAATGCACAAATGTAGAGAGAGATAATTCCAAAAAGTATTTGTAGCTTTTGGGGACTGCAAACTCTTTTAGTTTTTTTTCTTAGGTTTTCCAATGATCGGGAAATGGGGGAGGCGGGGGATTTTAAACTGAGTGTTGACTCCCAATCCATAATTCATTTCTTACTAAAACATAGCCCATTACGTATGATTGACCGATAAATTGCTTTACAAATCATCTGTGATTGTCATGTCAGCTTTTAGTAAATGGCTAAAATAATGGCTTTTTTGACTTGAGTAAATATCCCACCGCATGTTCACTTGAAAATTTGGTGAGAATTTGATGTTCGCTTTAAATGGTTTGGATCCATAGGGAATTTGCATCTTTAACATGTTTCAAGCATGCATATCCATATTTAAAACATGTTAGGATCAGTTAGAAATCACTTTGATATCAAATTCCAAGTCAATAGGGTTGAACTAGTGGAATATCACAAACGTGGACAACAAAACTTTTGTGTTCATTTGAGGTGTGTGAATAAATTTTCTTTACTGACATTTGATATTGTTTTTAATTTTTTCCATACATCAACTCTAAAATTTTTATTTTGTTGTGAACTATTTGCCTTTAACTTCTTGTTTGCAAGAGAATCGGAAAGTAAAAACTCAAAGTTTTGATTTAAGAAAAAAGTATAGATCCTAAATAGATTGGATATAGACAAATGTAGAGAGAGATAATTCCTAAAACTCTCTTTACCTTTTAGGGACTGCAACCTCTTTTTGTTTTTATATATTAGGTTTTGCAATGATTGGTAAAAGGGGGAGGAAGGGGATTTTTAACTAACTGTTGACTCCCAATCCATAAGTCATTTCTTACAAAAACATATCTTGTTACACATGATTGACTGATAAATCAATTTACAAATCTACTGTGATTGTTTGGTCAACTTTTAGTCAATGGGCAAAATATTAGCTTGTTTGACTCGGGTATATATCCCACCGCACGTTCACTTGAGAATTTAATGAGCATTTGTTGTTAGCTTTAAAAGGTTTGGATCCATAGGTCATTTGAATCTTTACAATGTTTCAAGCATGCATATCCATATTTAAAACATGTTAGGATAAATTAGAAATTTCTTTCTTATCAAATTCCAAGCCATTAGGGTTGAACTTGTGGAATTTCCCAAACTTGGACAACAAAAATTTTGAGTTCGTTTGTGGTGTGGGAATAAATTTTCTTTACATAAATTTTTTATTGTTTTTCATTTTTTCCATACATAAACTCTTAAATTTTCATTTTGTTGCGATCTATTTGCCTTTATCTTCTTGTTTACTAGAGAATCGGAAAGTGAAAACTCAAACTTTTGATTTAAGAAAAAAGTGAAGATCTAAAATGGAATGGAAATGCATAAATGTAGAGAGAGATAATTCCAAAAAGTCTTTGTAACTTTTAGGGATTGCAAAATCTTTTAGTTTTTAAATATTTGGTTTTACAATGATCGGGAAAAGAGGGAGGCGGGGGATTTTTAACTGAGTGTTGACTCCCAATCCATAAGTTATTTCTTACTAAACATAGCCCATTATGCATGATTGGCCAATAAATCACTTTATAAATCATCCATGATTGTTAGATCAATTTTTTTTAAATGGGCAAAATAATATCTTGTTTGACTCTGGTAAATATTCCACCGCACGTTCACTGGAGAATTTAATGAGCATTTGTTGTTCGCTTTAAAATGTTTAGATCCATGGGGCATTTTCATCTTTAACATGTTTCAAACATTCATATCCATATTTAAAACATGGTAGGATCAGTTAGAAATCTCTTTCTTATCAAATTCCAAGGCATTAGTGTTGAACTAGTGGAATTTCCCAAACTTGGACAACAAAAATTTTGTGTTCATTTGTGGTGTGTGAATATATTTTCTTTACTTACATTCATTGTTTTTTTTAATTTTTTACATTCTTAAACTCTAAAATTTTATTTTTGTTGTGACTTATTTGCCGTTATTTTCTTGTTTAAGAGAGAATCGGAAAAGGAAAACTTAAAAGTTTTGATTCGAGAATCAAGGGTAAATCTAAAATGGAATGGAATTGCAAAAATGTAGAGAGAGATAATTTCAAAATGTCTTTGTTACTTTTAGGGACTGCAAACTCTTTTAGTTTTTATATATTAGGTTTTGTAATGATCAGGAAAGGGGGAGGCGGGAAATTTTTAACTCCCAATCCATAAGTCATTCCTTACAAAAACATATCCCGTTACGTACGATTGACCATTAAATCACTTTAAAATTGATCAGTAATTGTTTGGTCAGCTTTTTGTAAAAGGGCAAAATAATGGCTTGTTTCACTCGGGTAAATATCCCACCGCACGTTCACTTGAAAATTTAATGAGAATTTGATGTTCGCTTTAAAAGTTTTGGATCCATAGCGCATTTGCATCTTTAACATGTTTCAAGCATGAATATCCATATTTAAAACATGTTAGGATCAGTTAGAAATCTGTTTCTTACATAATTCCAAGCTACTAGGGTTGAACTAGTGGAATTTGCAAAACTTAGTCAACAAAACTTTTGTTATTGTTTTTAATTTTTTCCATACATACTCTAAAATTTTCATTTTGTTGTGATCTATTTACCTTCAACTTCTTGTTTATGAGAAAATTAGTAAGTGAAAACTCAAAGTTTTGATTTAATAAAAAAGTGTACATCTAAAATGGAATGGAAATGCACAAATGTAGATAGAGATAATTCCAAAAAGTCTTTGTAACTTTTAGGGATAGAAAACTCATTTAGTTTTTATATCTTAGGTTTTGTAATGATCGGGAAAACGGAGAGGTGGGGCATTGTTAACTGAGTGTTGACTCCCAATCGATAAGTCATTTCTTACTAAAACATTGCCTGTTACACATGATTGACCGATAAATCGCATTAAAAATCATCTGTTATTGTTAGGTCATATTTTTGAAAATGGGTAAAATAATGTCTTGTTTGACTCGGGTAAATATCCTACCGCACGTTCAGTTGACAATTTAATGAGAATTTGATGTTCGCTTTAAAAGGTTTGGATCCATAGTTTATTTGCATCTTTAACATGTTTCAAGCATGTATATCCATATTTAAAACATGTTAGGATCAGTTAGAAATCTCTTTCTTATCAAATTCCAATCCATTAGGGTTGAGCTAGTGGAATTTCCCAAACTTGGAAAACAAAACTTTTGTGTTCGTTGGTGGTGTGTGAATAAATTTTCTTTACTTGCATTTTTAATTTTTTTAAAATTTTTTCCATTCATAAACTTTAAAATTTTCATTTTTTTGTGATCTATTTGCCTTTATCTTCTTCTTTACAAGAGAATCGGAAAGTGAAAGCTCAAAGTTTTGATTTAAGAAAAAAGTGTAGATTAAAAATTGAATGGCATTGTACAAATGTAGAGAGCGATAATTCCAAAAACTCTCTGTAACTTTTAGAGACTACAAACTCCTTTAATTTTTATATATTAGGTTTTGCAAAGATCTGGAAAAGGGAGAGGTGGGGGATTTTTAACTGATTGTTGACTCCCAATCCATAAGTCATTCCTTAAAAAAACATAGCCCATTACGCATGATTCATTGATAAATCACTTTAAAATTCATCTGTGATTGTTTGGTCAACTTTTTGTAAATGGGCAAAATAATGGCTAGTTTGACTCAGGTAAATATCCCACCGCAAGTTCACTTGAGAATTTAATGAGCATTTATTGTTCTCTTTAAAAGGTTTGGATTCATAGGGCATTCACATCTTTACAATGTTTCAAGTATTAATATCCATATTTAAAACATGTTAGGATCAATTAAAAATCTCTTTCTTATAAAATTCCAAGCCATTGGGGTTGAACTAGTGGAATTTCCTTTACTTGGACAACAAAACTTTTGTGATCGTTTGTGCTGTGTGAATAAATTTTCTTTACTTAAATTTTTTATTTATCATAATTGTTTCCATACATAAACTCTAAAATTTTGATTTTGTTGTGATCTATTTCCCACCATCTTCTTGTTTACGAGAGAATCGGAAAGTGAAAACTCATAGTTTTGATTTTAAAAAAAAGTGTACGTCTAAAAGGGAATGTAAATGCACAAATGTAAAGAGACATAATTCAAAAAGCTCTCTGTAACTTTTAAAGACTGCAAACTCTTTTATGTTTTATATATTAGGTTCTGCAACGAACAGGAAAAGCGGGGGGAGGACAAAAGATTTTTAACTAAGGGTTGACTCCCAATCCATAAGTCATTTCTCATAAAACAATTATCCCGTTAGACATCATTGACCTTTAAATCACTTTAAAAATCATTTGTGATTGTTAGATCAATTTTTTGTAAGAAGGGAAAATAATGGCCTCGGGTAAATATCCCACTAGACGTTCACTTGAGAATTTAATGAGAATTTTTGTTCGCTTTAAAAGGTTAACATGTTTCAAGCATGCATATGTATATTTAAAACAAGTTAGGATCAGTCACAAATCTCTTTCTTATAAAATTCTAAGCCATTGGGGTTGAACTAGTGGAATTTCCAAAACTTGGACAAAAAAAATTTTGTGTTCATTTGTGGTGTGTGAATAAATTTTCTTTACTTAAAATTTTTTACTTTTTTAATTTTTTCCATACATAAACTCTAAAATTTTCATTTTGTTGTGATCTTTTCGCCTTTATCTTCTTGTTTACGAGAGAATCGGAAAGTCAAAACTATAATTTTTAATTTAAGAAAAAAGTATACATCTAAAAGGGTATGGAAATGCACAAATGTAGAGAGAAATAATTTAAAAAAGTCTTTGTAACTTTTAGGGACTGCAAACTCTTTTATTTTTTATATATTCGGTTTTGCAATGAACGGGAAATGGAGGAGGCGGGTGATTTTTAATTGAGAGTTTACTCCCAATCCATAAGTTATTTCTTACTAAAACATAGTCCGTTATGCATGATTGACCAATAAAATAATGGCTTGTTTGACTCGGGTAAATATCCCACCGAACGTTCAGTTGAAAATTTAATAAGCATTTGTTGTTCACTTTAAAAGGTGTGGATCCATAGGGAATTTGCATCTTTAACATGTTTCAAGCATGCATATCCATATTTAAAAAAAGTTCGGATTAGTTAGAAATCTCTTTCTTATCAAATTCCAACCATTAGGGTTGAACTAGTGGAATTTCCCAAACTTGGACAACAAAAATTTTGTGTTCGTTTCTGGTTAGTGAATAAATTTTCTTTACTTACATTTATTATTGTTTTTAATTTTTTACATACATAACCTCTAAAATTTTCATTTTGTTGTGTTCTATTTGCCTTTATCTTCTTTTTTACGAGAGAATCGGAAAGTGAAAACTCAATGTTTTGATTTAAGAAAAAAGTGTAAAAATAAAATGGAATGGAAATGCACAAATGTAGAGAGAGATAATTCTAAAAAGTCTTTTTAACTTTTAGGCACTTAAAAATCTTTTAATTTTTAAATATTAGGTTTTGAAATGATCGGGAAAAAGGGGGAGGCTGAGGATTTTTAACTGAGTGTTGACTCCATATCCATAAGTCATTTCTTACTAAAACATATTCCATTACGCATGATTGACCGATAAATCAATTTAAAAATCATCCATGAATGTTAGGTCATCTTTTTTTAAATGGAAAAAATAATGGCTTGTTTGACTCAGGTAAAAATTCCACCGCACATTCACTTGAGAATGTAATGAGCATTTTTTGTTTGCTTTAAAATGTTTGGATCCATAGGGCCTTTGCATCTTTAACATGTTTTAAGCATGCATATCCATATTAAAAAATGTTAGGATTAGTTAGAAATCTCTTTCTTATCAAATTCCAAGCCATTAGGGTTGAACTAGTGGAATTTCCTAAACTTGGACAACAAAACTTTTGTGTTCGTATGTCGTGTATGAATAAATTTTGTTTACTTACATCTGTTATTGTTTTTAATTTTTTCCATTCATAAACTCTAAATTTTTTTTTTGAGATCTATTTGCATTTATCTTCTTGCTTACGAGTGAATCGGAAATTGAAAACACAAATTTTTGATTTAAGAAAAATGTGTACATCTAAAATGGAATGTAAATGCACAAATGTAGAGAGAGATAATTCAAAAATGTCTTTGTAACTTTTAGGGACTGCAAACTCTTTTAGTTTTTATATATTTGGTTTTTCAATGATCGGGAAAAGGAGGAGGTGGGGGATTTTTAACTGAGTGTTGACTCCCAATCCATAAGTCATTTCTTAAAAAAAACATAGCCCATTTTACATGATTGACCGATAAATCACTTTTCAAATCATTTGTGATTGTTAGGTCAGCTTTTTGTAAATAGACAAAATAATGGCTTATTTGACTCGGGTAAATATCCCACATCATGTTCACTTGTGAATTTATTAAGGATTTGTTGTTCGCTTTAAAAGGTTTGGATCCATAGGGTATTTGCATCTTGAAAATTTTTCAAGGATGCATATCCACATTTAAAACATTGTAGGATCAGTTAGAAATCTCTTTGTTATCTAATTCCAAGCCATTATGGGGTAACTGATGGAATTTCCCAAACATGGACAACAAAACTTTTGTGTTCGTTTGAGGTGTGTGAATAAATTTTCTTTACTTACATTCGTTATTTTTTTTAATTTTTTCCATATATAAACTCTTAAATTATCATTTTTTGTTATCAATTTGTCATTATCTTCTTATTAACGAGAGAATCGAAGAGTGAAAACTCAAAGTTTTAATTAAAGAAAAAAATAAACATCTAAAATGGAATGGGAATGCACAAATGTAGATAGGGATAATTTCAAAAACTCTCTGTAACTTTTAGGGACTACAAACTCTTTTAGTTTTTATATATTAGGTTTTGCAAAGATCTGGAAAAGGGGGAGGCTGGTGATTGTTAACTGAGTGTTGAATCACAATCCATATGTCATTTCTTACAAAAACATAGGCCGTTATGTATGATTGACCGATAAATCACTTTACAAATAATCTGTGATTGATAGGTCAGCTTTTTGTAAATGGGCTAAATAATGGCTTATTTGAGGGGTAAATATCCCACCGCACGTTCACTTGAGAATTTAATGAGCATTTATTGTTCGATTTAAAAGGTTTGGATCCATAGGGCATTTGCACCTTTAACATCTTTCAAGCATGCATATCCATATTTAAAACATTTTAGGATCAATTAGAAATCTCTTTCTTATCAAATTCCAAGTCACTAGGGTTGAACTAGTGGAATTTCCCAAACTTAGATGACAAAACATTTGGGTTCATTTGTGGAGTGTGAATAAATTTTATTTACTAAAATTTGTTATTGTTTTTAATTTTTTCCATTCATAAACTCCAAAATTTTTATTTTGTTGTGGTCTATTTGACTTTATCTTCTTGTTTACGTGTGAATCGGAAAGTGAAAACTCAAAGTTTCGATTGAAGAAAAAAGTGTACATCTCAAATGGAATGGAAATGCACAAATGTAAAGAGAGGTAATGCCAAAAACTCTCTGTGGATTTAAGGGACTACAACCTCTTTTAGTTTTTATATATCATGTTTTGCAATGATTGTGAAAAGGGGGAGGCGGGGGATATTTAAATGAGTGTTGACTCCCAATCCATAAGTCATTTTTTACAAAAACATAGCCCGTTGCGCATGATTGACTGATAAATCACTTGACAAATCATTAGTTATTGTTAGGTCAGTTTTTTGTAAATGGGTAAAATAATGGCTTGTTTGACTCGGGTAAATATCCCATCGCACGTTCCCTTGAGAATTTAATTGGCATTTATTTTTCTTGTGAAAAGGTTTGGATCCATAGTGCATTTTCATCTTTAACATGTTTGAAACATGCATATCCATATTTAAAACATGTAAGGATCAATTAGAAATCTTTTTCTTATAAAATTTCAAGCCATTAGAGTTGAACTATTGGAAATTCCCAAACTTGGACAACAAAACTTTTGTGTTCGTTTGTGGTGTGTGACTAAATTTTCTTTACTTACATTTGTTATTTTTTAAAACATTTTCCATTCATAAACTCCAAAATTTTCATTTTGTTGTGATCTATTTGCCTTTACCTTCTTGCTTATGAGAGAATTGGAAAGTAAAAACTCAGAATTTTTATTCAAGAAAAAAGTATACATCTAAAAGGGAATGGAAAGGCACAAACGAAGAGAGATAATTCCAAAAACTCTCTGTAACTTTTAGGGACGACAAACTATTTTGTTTTAAATATTAGGTTTTGGAATGAATGGGAAATGGGGGAGGTGGGGAATTTTAACTGAGTGTTGACTCCCAATCCATAACTCATTTCTTACAAAAACAAAACCCGTTACACATGATTGACTGATAAATCACTTTAAAAATCATCTATGATTGTTAGGTCAGCTTTTTGTAAGAAGAGAAAGCAATGGCTTGTTTCACTCGGGTAAATATCCCACCGCACGTTCACTTGACAATTTAACAAGAATTTGATATTCGCTTTTAAAGGTTTGGATCCATAAGGCATTTACATCTTTAACATGTTTCAAGCATGTATATCCATATTTAAAACATGTTAGGATCAGTTAGAAAAATCTTTCTTATCTAATTCCAAGCCATTAGGGTTGAACTAGTGGAATTTCACAAACTTGGATGACAAAACTTTTGTGTTCGTTTGAGGTGTGTGCATAAATTTTTTTACTTACATTTGTTATTGTTTGTAATTTTTTCCATATATCAATTCTAAAATTTTCATTTTGTTGTGATCTATTTGCCTTTATCTGCTTGTTTACGAGAGAATGGAAAAGTGAAAACTCAAAGTTTTGATTTAAGAAAAAAGTGTAGATCTAAAATAGAATGGAAGTACACAAATGTAGAGAGAGATAATTCCAAAAGGCAAACTCCTTTTATTTTTATCCCTTAGGTTTTGCAATGGTCGGGAAAAGGGGGAGGCTAGGGATTTTTAAATGAGTGTTGAATTCCAATCCATCAGTCATTTCTTACTAAAACATATCCCATTACGCATGATTGACTGATAAATCACTTTACAAATCATCTGTGATTGTTTGGTCAGCTTTTTGTAAATGGGCAAAATAATGGCTTGTTTGACTCTTGTAAATATCCCACTGCACGTTCACTTGAAAATTTAATGAGCATTTGTTGTTCACTTTAAAAGGTTTGGATCCTTAGGGCATTTGTATCTTTACAATGTTTCAAGCATGCACATCCATATTTAAAACATGTTACAATGAGGTAGAAATCTCTTTCTTTGAAAATTCCAAGCCATTTGGGTTGAACTAGTAGAATATCCAAAACTTGGACAACTAAACTTTTGTGTTCAATTGTGGTGTGTGAATAAATTTTCTTTAGTTAAATTGTTTTAAATTTTTTCCATACATAAAATCTAAAATTTTCATTTTGTTGTGATCTATTTGCCTTTATCTTCTTGTTTACGATAGAATCGGATAGTGAAAACTCAAAGTTTTGATTTAAAAAAAAATGTAGATCTAAAAGGGAATGGAAATGCACAAATGTAGAGAGAGATAATTCAAAAACCTCTCTGTAACTTTTAAGGACTGAAAATTCTTTTACGTTTTATAGATTAGGTTTTGCAATGAACGAGAAATAGGGGAGGCGGGGGATTTTTAACTAAGTGTTAACTCCCAATCCATGAGTCATTACTTAAAAAAACTTAGGCCATTAGACATGATTAACCGATAAATCACTTTACAAATCATCTGTGATTGTTAGGTCAGTTTTTTGTAAGAATGGAAAATAATGGCTTGTTTCACTCCGGTAAATATCCCACCGCGTGTTCACTTGGGAATTTAATCAGAATTCGTTGTTCGCTTTAAGAGGTTTGGATCCGTATGGCATTTGCATCTTTAACATGTTTCAAGAACGCATATCCATATTTAAAAAATGTTAGGATCATTTAGAAGTCTCTTTCTTATAAAATTACTAGCCATTAGGGTTGAACTAGTGGAATTTCCCAAACTTGGATAACAAAACATTTTTGTTCGTTTGTGGTGTGTGAATAAATTTTCTTTACTTAAATTTCTTAATATTTTTTATTTTTTCTATACATAAAATCTAAAATTTTCATTTTCTTGTGATCTATTTGCCTTTATCTTCTTGTTGACGAGACAATCAGAAAGTGAAAACTCAAATTTTTGATTTAAGAAAAAAGTGTACATCAAAAATGGAATGGAAATGCACGAATGTTGAGAGAGGTAATTCTAAAAGTCTTTGTAACTTTTAGGGACTACAAATTCTTTTAGTTTTTAAATATTAAGTTTTGCAATGATCGAGAAAAGGGGGAGGTAGGGGATTTTTAACTGAGTGTTGACTCCCAATCCATAAGTTAATTCTTACTAAAACATAGCCCATTACGCATGATTGACCGATAAATCACTTTACAAATCATCCATGATTGTTAGATCAACTTTTTTTAAATGGGCAAAATAATGGCTTGTTTGACACGAGTAAATATTCAACCACATGTTCGCTTGAGAATTTAATGAGCATTTTTTGTTCGCTTTAAAAGGTTTGGATCCATAGAGCATTGGACTCTTTAACATGTTTCAAGCATGCATACCCATATTTAAAACATGTTAGGATCGGTTAGAAAACGCTTTCTTACCAAATTCCAAGCCATTAGGGTTGAACTAGTGGAGTTTCCGAAACTTGGACGAAAAAACTTTTGTCTTCATTTGTGGAGTGTGAATAAATTTTCTTTACTTACATTTTCTATTGTTTTTAATTTTTTCCATTCATTACCCTAAATTTTTTATTTTGTTGTGATCTATTTGACTTTATCTTCTTGTTTACGTCAAAATCGAAAAGTGAAAACTCAAAGCTTCGATAGAAGAAAAAAGTGTACATCTAAAATGGAATGGAAATGCACAAATGTAAAGAGAGATAATTCGAAAAACTTTCTATGGATTTGAGGGACTGCAAACTCATTTAGTTTTTATATATTAGGTTTTGCAAAGATCGAGAAAAGGGGGAGGCATTTCAATGGGTTTTGACTCCCAATCCATAAGTAATTTCGTACAAAAACATAGCTTGTTGCGCATGATTGATCGATAAATCACTTTACAAATCATTTGTGATTGTTTGTCAACTTTTTGTAAATGGGCAAAATAATGGCTGGTTTGACTCGGGTAAATATCCAACCGCTCGTTCACTTGAGAATTTAATTAACATTTTTTGTTCTCTTTAAAAGGTTTGGTTCCATAGGGCATTTGTATCTTTAACTTGTTTGAAGCATGCATGTCCATATTTAAAACATGTTAGGATCAGTTAGAAATCTCTTTCTTATCAAATTCCAAGCCATTACGGTTGAACAACTGGAATTTCCCAAACTAGGACAAAAAAACTTTTGTGTTCGTTGGTGGTGTGTGAATAAACTTTCTTTACTCACATTTATTATTGTTTTTAAATTTTTTCCATCCATAAACTCTAAAATTTTCATTTTGTTGTGATCTATTTGCCTTTATCGTCTTGTTTACGAGAGAACCGAAATGTGAAAACTCAAAGTTTTGGTTTAAGAAAAAAGTGTACATCTGGAAGGGAGTGGAAATGCACAAATGTAGAGAGAGATAATTCCAAAAACTGTCTGTAAGTTTTAGGGACTGCAAACTTTTTTAGTTTTTATATATTAGGTTTTGCAATGATTTGGAAAAGGGGGAGGCGGGGGATTTTTAACTACATTGTACTTCCAATCCAAAAGTCATTTCTTACAAAAACATAGACCATTACACATGATTGATTGATAAATCTCTTTAAAAATTATCTGTGATTGTTAGGTCAACTTTTTGTAAGTGGGCAAAATAATGACTTGTTTGACTCGGGTAAATATCCTACTGCACATTCACGAGAGAATTTAATGAGCATTTGTTGTTCGCTTTAAAAGGTTTGGATGCATAGGGCATTTTCAATTTTAACATGTTTCAAGCATGCATATCCATATTTAAAACATGTTAGGATCAGTTGGAAATCTTTTTCTTATCAAATTCCAAGGTATTAGGGTTGAAGTACTGGAATTTCCCAAACTTTGACAACAAAACTTTTGTGTTCGTTTGTTTAAAGACAGCAAGTCTTTTAAAGACAACAAGTCTCTAACAGACTATCATAGACACACATCGAATTATAAGGAGAAACTAGGGTTGAGGGCAGCAGAACTAGAATCCTAGGGATTTCTACCTACACACTGGCTACAAGCAGTGGAAAACAACGATGACTCACAGGAAACTATTCCTACAGTCACACTTCAATATTCCTATCTTTTTACCATCATATCACTCCTGCTTCCTACCACATGTCACTGCTACGTACACGTTTGTGTCTATTTTCATAGCTATCTAGTAGCCCCAACATGACTTGTGCTGCTACTGAGAACTTCTTCGGGGTTTGACCCTATTCCTGCCGACTTACCACCACGTCGGCAATCCATCAATGCGGTCCTCATGGTCTCTAGAGGGTCCCAAGCTGTTCCTATTAACCATTGCGGCTCCATGGCTGCTTCAGTAGGGTAAAGCACCGCTCCGTTTTGTTTTCTACCTCAGAGCGTAGCCGAATAATTCCAAGTCTCTAGTTTTTGTCCTATTTGGCACTATTTCGATACTATTTCTTTTTGACGAGTGAACAGTAAACATGAATAGTAACCATGAATAGTAAAAATGAACAGTACTTTTGAATAGTAACATTGAAATAGTAAATATAAACACTGTGGAGATCATATATATAGATGCGGAACATGAACAGTAATAAAAAATACTGTATGAATCACAATATTACAAACATGCGAAAAATATAAAAACATTGTTCAAACAAAATAAAACAACTAAATACATACCCTTAAAAAAAAGGGAAAAACTACTTATCTACATAACTCCCGAAGTTACCGACCGTGCCACCGGTCGGTTCCCTCTTTTCTACTCAGCCATTATGGCTGTTAAGAACATACTATGCTTTTAAGGAACTTGCCGGAGGATGGTCACCGGAAGTCGCATTCTTCTTTTTTTTTCGAATCTTCTTTTTTTGAATCTGCTAATGCTTCTCTCATTTTTCGAATGTCTAACCCTCTGGAGGTGCTTCGAATTTATAGCTGAAGATCTTTCATGTCTTTCGCTTTTACCCTTAATTGAAAGGTGTGTGTTTAAAGACAAAGGGTAACTTTTGTCTTTTTGGCTTGTCAGTTTTTCCCTTGCATTATTACCTTTTGGCACCAAAAGCAAGGGTAGAAATATCTTTTCCTCTTGAGATGTCATGATGTTGACATGATGGAATCTTTTGTAGCCACCATTGTTAACTTGGTGTAGCCGCCTTTGATGACTTTTGAAGCCACCTTTGCGGACTTTTTAGCCGCCTTTGTTGACTTTTGTTTCATCTTGGGCCTAATGGCTGCTGACTTATCTGCTGACATGGCTGCTGACTGCTCATTCAGACAGCGGCCTTTCTATGCACAATTTATAGGTGTGCTCTTTTGAAAAAGTCTTCTGGGTCATCTAGCAGAAGCTTTCCTTGGTTTCTTTGCTGAAGGGGATATTTCCTCTGACGAGTTTCTTCAGCGTTGCTTCGAGACTGGTCTGGATAGGTGCCAGAGTCTCTTTATTGCTTTTTGAGATGATCATCAGTGGGATGGAGGTCTTGTAGACAAAACTTTTCTTTTTCTGAATCAACTGTTGTATGAGCTGTATCAGGTTCTTGAGACCGTGAATACACCTAGTTGGCTAGACTGCTTCTGGGCATGGCTTGGCTTTTGGAACATGTCTGGGATCATATTCCATCTTTGTGTGATCTTCTTTGAGGCCTTAAAGTGTTATGACAGAAATGCTTGGAAACATTTTTATGTCAATAACAATTTCAGCATTACAGGAAACAAAATGAAGTCAAATTCCTTTATGCTTTGTTATGGAGATGAAACTTTTGCTAGCCTCCAAAATCTCTTGTGGCATTTTCTCCAAAATTGATAAGTCAGTGGTGTGAAGTACCATTTGTTTTATGAATCCATATGAATAAAGCATAGATGCATATTTTGAGTCTATTTCATGACTCAGCTTCACTTGATTCCAACTGTTGCTGGACTCAGTGGTGAAGAAGGGAGTGTTCATCCCTTGTACAATTTGTTCATTCCATCTCTGGAATTGAACAGTATGATCGGATTCGATCTTTTAACGAACGATGTCCACCTTTTGAGGCCGTAGCGAGGGTTCCTCAGACATAATGTCCGAAAGTTTTAAAGGTTTAAATTTCTTTAAAAACTCAAACTCATTAAAACTTGGTTTATCCATTTTATTTAGGCTTTTCAACCTTGTAAATTCTGACGGGGTAACCAATTTTGCCTTGAATGATTTCTCATTACTAGACAAGTCCGTTTCCATCAAGGATGGATCCGTTAAGACTTCCTTTTCAGCTCGAGACTGACAGGTAGAAGTCCCTGATTCCGATTTCATCGAAATCGTTAAGGTTTCCTTTCCAGCTCTAGACTGGCAGGTAGAAATCCCTAATTCCCCTATCTTCATAGAAGACTGGGTTGTGATTTCTTTCTCATGCCTAACATGACTACCTTTTCTCGCGATGGAGATCCGTTAGAAGTCCCGAAGGAGCTGGGCATATCATGCCTTTTGTTGAGTTCTTTTAACTCATCGGTTAATTCCTTAACCTTGAGTTGTAAGAGTTCTCCACTTAACACTTATCGGGCACAATTCTCATGTATGTCTCCTCATTCTGAACGAACTAAAAGACTATCGAATAGTGACTATAGGGTTGAAAGCAATACCGTGAGTGTGGCAATTGCTGTTGCTAGGTCCGTCAGGGTGCTGCTGAGGGAATCCATTTTACCTGTCTGTAACACAAGAAAATTCTCCAGAAGAGTATCAAGTAAATAATTTTTATCTCCTTTAATATGTTCAACAATAAAAGAGAATTGGAAGAACCATTGCTGCCAATGGAGTAGTCAACCGCGACAAAGTGAATCTTCTAAATTTCTTGTTATAAAACCGACAAAATTTTTACAGTCAGTTCTTACAAGAAATTCTTTGGGAGCAAGATAAATAAAAAACTTTTTTATCCCATTTTTTCTGCTAAAATTTCTTTTTCATAAGAATGATAGTTTGTTTCAGTAGATGAAAATGTTCCTGAGGTATATTTGCATATTCTCTCAGAATCATTGATTTTGTATTTTAGGACTGCTACCCATGTATGATCTGAGGCATTAGTTTCTAAAATCAGTTTTGCATCTAGATTTGGTAGGGTTAACACCGGGAGGTGTTTCATCATTTGTTTGATCCTGAATATTTCTAGACTATCAGAGGGTGTCCATTCCCATTTGACGTCTTTCTTTAGTTTCTTTTGAAAGGGTTTCCTAATTTCTGCTAAATTATTTATGAATTGTTTCGCATATGTTACACATCCTAAGAAACGTTGAAGTTGTTTTATATCTTCAATTTCATTCGGAAAAGCTGCTAGTTTTTCTAGAATATGATTTTGGAGGATGATTTCTCCTTTTGAGATGTTTAGACCTAAGAAATCTATCTTGGTTTAAAAAACTCTGATTTCTTTTTGCTGAGTGCTATCCCAGCATTTTTTAAGGCATCTTAAGTAATTGCTCTTTATGTTGATCCTTGTTTTCTGAAAAGACTAGGATGTCATCGACATAAACTAAGCAAATTTTAAAGAATGCTTCGAGGATATCGTCCATTCTTCTTTGAAATATGTTGGGTGCTTGTTTTAACCCAAAGGGCATTACAAGCCACTCATAATGTCCTGAAGGACAACTGAATGCAGTAAGGGGAATAGCTCTTTAAGTTAGACGAATTTGCCAAAACCCAGATTTGCAATCAAATTTAGAAAACCATTGTTTTCCTTTGATGGCAGCTATTAATCTTTCTTTGTTAGGAAGATAGTAGCCATCCATTTTTGTGGCTTCATTAACCTTTTTATAGTTAATGACCATTCTTGCTTTTTCACGTTTTATCTCTGCATGATTCCGAACTAGGAAAGCAGGAGATGTATGTGGAGAATAACTTGCATGGATTAAACCTTGAGTTAGCAAGTCATTTATCTGTGTTGAGAATTCTTCAACATCAAAAGGAGTGTAAACCATAGGTTTTTCTTGGATTTCTTTTTCAGGATCAAGAAGTTCAAGGTCGGCATATGGTTTTTGTTTATTACACCATTCTAAGGGTTTCTCAGAACAAGTGGTTTCAAGAAGCTGTTGAACTTCTGTTTCGCAGGATTCGGCGAGGAGTAGATTTCTAAGGGAGGAATCTCATCACCACGCTTGCTGCATTTTTTGAAGACCTGATGGAGAATATCTCCATTGCCATAAATGGCATAGGCTTCAGAGGGTTTTACTACATAGACAAATACAGCAGAATTATCGATTTCGCATCGAGTGCGACATCAAAGTTTATAGTAGGCTGGTGTTTGCTCTACAAGGGCATGAAACATGAGCCATTCATTTCCTAGGACTAAATCTGGTCTTGAGTTTATGATTGGTCCTAAACTAATGAGTTTTGGGATCATAACTTTTCACCACCAATGTCGAGATGAATGTTTCGGGCTTCTACAGGAAGAGATATATTTTATCCTGAGCCAACTGCTACTTGAAGGGGTACTTCAAGTGGTTTCCATAGATCCGTGGGAAGTAGATGTTGTCTGGCTAGGCAATATGAACTTCCTGTATCTACGAGAGCGTGTATATGGAATTTGATATATCCAGGTAGCTTAACCATGACCGTGATATAAGAATTTCCAGAAGCTACATGCTCTGCGTTGATACTCATCCAGAGAAAGTGCCTGAAGAGTCCGACATGTTTTTTGAGTTTTCCGAAGAGGACTCAGTTTCTAGATTAAGTTCATATACTTCATCTTCTAACTGGATGTCATCATAATGGATGATTTCCAATCCATTTTCTTCGGCTAGTAACATATAAGTACTATACCACCGTTGTTGTTTATTATTTGGACTATCTTTTGCAAAATGTCCTTCTTTCTGGCATATCTAGCATTTGCATTTACTTGGGGGTTTCCCTTTGGGCAATATACATTTGACCCTTTACTGGATGTCGTAGGGCCAAAATTTGTTCTTTTTCTAAAGTATCTCTTTTTAGGAGTATACCTAGTTGTAGAACTTTTTTGTAACCTAAATTTTTTCTCACGAAATTTCTTAGGATATTTTCGTTGCTTATGGGAGGTGGTTTTACAACGATAAGCTCCTACATTTTTTTTCTGGTTTGAACAATATTTGTTAATGTGCCTTACTACTTTTCTTTTGTAGTTTTTGGGCTTCACAAAGATTTGCCAACATGTCTTGTACAAATCAGTGTCTTCTTCCTAAAGTGTCAAAGTTTAGGAAATTATCCATGGTTAAAGTACCAAGTTCTGGATTATTTTGCCAACATTTCGTAATGTAGTCTTTTTCAGCTAAATGTGCAAAAGGTTCTGGCAATTTTGCATAAAAGATAGACAGATAAGGTTTCTGATCTTCTTTTTACAGTTTATAGAAGTAACTTGCAAACTCGCAGTAATACTTCTCATAAAAACAAATGTTACAGATTTGTAACTTGTTTAATTTCTAAAGAGTTTCTAAACGTTTTCTTTGTTTAGTACTCTCATTGTAGGCTTCTAGGGTTGGATGTATTCCTAGAAATTCCTTTGATATCTTAGCCACTAATCCTTTCAAGATATTGGCTATCGATATTGAGGTATTAGCTCATTTTTGGTCTTCGAGAAGGTTGTCCCACCAATGAGTGACATTACCCTGTAAAGCATGGGTAAAGAAATTAAATGCTAAATCTTTATCCCAAGATTCATGCACATTTGCTGCATTGCTCATGCTTCTTTCCCATTCTTTATGGACTTTTTCTCCATCCTTGGGGCAATCCAAGTTGAGATAAAATCCAAAAGGGTTTATGCTATCTATGGTTTGGTGTCCCTTAGTAGCATTTGAAGGATCAACATTTGTATATTTTATCGAATTCCTTTGTCCTCCCAGAGATATTTTGGAGTGGGAGGAACTTTCTCGTTCTTGTGGATGAACCGTAGTATGGTTTCAGAAGTTATCTTGAAAGCTATCTTCCATGTGGGTGTCTCATACCCTTGATGTTTCTGTTTCAAAATGGTTGCTACCACGAAGCATTCAAAATCTTTTACCAAGATCATCCGCCTAGTCTATTTTCTTGGTATTTTCTTCTACAACTTCATCCGATTCCCAGGCTTCTGGTTCACTGTCGTGTTGCTCTTGTTGTTTACTAGAGGAAGGTTTTTCCTCTTGAACATAATAAATTAGTTGGCGACCGAAAGTATTATATTTTGCGTAAACTTCATCATCGATGGAGGATGATGCTTTGGAAGTGATCCTAAAAGCTGGTGGTGTTGGATCCTTTTTTCTAGGTGCTATGCAAGGTGTTGCAAAGTATACTAGGTTTTTAATCCATCTGGTGATGTCAGAAAGACCTAATGGTACTGGAGTTTCCATATCCATTAAATAGAAAAAATCTGTCATAGAGCTAATTCTTGAAGCTTCCTTTGAAGTCTTCGGAAGAGGAAGACCAGTGGCACGGTCGGTAACTTCGGGAGTTATGAAGATAAATAGTTTTTTTCCCCTTTTTTTAAGGGTATGTATTTAGTTGTTTTATTTTTTTTGAACAATGTTTTTATATTTTTTGTAATATTGTGATTCGTACAGTATTTGTTATTATTGTTCATGTTTGAACAATGTTTTTATATTTTTCGCATGTTTGTAATATTGTGATTCGTACAGTATTTGTTATTACTATTCATATATATGATCTCCATAGTGTTTGTTTTTACAGTTCCAATGTTACTATTCAAAAATGCTCTTCCTTTTTACTATTCAAGTTACTATTAAAGTTTAATGTTCACTGGTAAAAAAGAAATAGTATCGAAATAGTGCAAAATAGGACAGAAGCTAGAGACTTGGAATTATTCGGCTACGCTCCAAGGTAGAAAACGAAATGGAGCTGTGCTCTACCATGTTGAAGCAGTCATGGAGCCACAACGGTTAATAGGAACGGCTTGGGGCCCTCTAGAGACCGTGCGGACCGCATTGACGGATTGCCCATGTGGTGGTAAGCCAACAGGAATAGGGTCAAACCCCAATGAAGTTCTAAGTAGCAGCAGAAGTCATTTTGGGCCTCCTAGATAGCAATGAAAATAGACACAAACAAGTTCGTAGCAGTGACATGTGGTAGGAAGCAGGAGTGATATGATGGTAAAAAGATAGGATTGTCGAAGTGTAACTGTAGGAATAGTATTGTGTGAGTCATCGTTGTTTTCCACTGCCTATAGCCAGTGTGTAGGTAGAAATCCCTAGGATTCTAGTTCCACTGCCCTCATCCCTAGGTTCTCCTTATAATCCACTGTGTGTCTATGATAAATTCTGTTAGAGACTTGTTGTCTTTAAAATGGTATCAGAGCATAGGTTAGACGTCCTTCAAAGTCAAGTATTGGACTTGAGCTTATATGTGTCTTGAAGTCAAAACTTAACTTTACTTCTTGTTGTTTAGGTATACATACTCCCAAACAGTTACGACCCAAACCGGTCACATCCCATGTACCATTGGTATACTACAAATGTACTAATGTACCAAAGACCCCAACTGGTAGGTCAGAAGGAACTCAACGGTCCTTCTTATGACACCATGTCAAAAACTATACACACAAATGTTTGTCCAATAATAGGCTACCCACATAGATGGCATGATAAAAATAATCCAATATTAAATAATATAATGGATTTAGTTGGTGATATGCATCCCAGCTTCTTTATGAAAATATGCTAGGAAAAATACACCCCAGAAAACGTTGCTTTCCTATGCATATGAATAGAGAGTGACGTCAATGAACAAGTACAGAAACTAAAGAGAATAATTAATGCCCATCTTGTGATACTTAAAACTGAAAATACTAAAGAAACAATACGTTTCGTTACAGATCTACAAAGTTATGCAGATCAAGAAATAGATCCTTCTAGGATCTTAGAACCTATCCAAGAAGCGAAATTTAAAATGGTTAACAACAAACCATGTAGAAAAGTATTACAGGAAGTTATTTGCAAAATAGCTTCTGTAAAAGCTCATCTAGGAACAGTTAGAGATCGTCTTATACGAGACATCTGTGCCTTAACTCAAAATGAGAAATTGAGAGAATTAATTATACAACACATCTCTCCTTTCATCACTTTGTATCAAATGGAACGACTAATTGAAATCTTGTTCCAAAAATTAGAAGAGACCTCAATTCATCTAAAATTCCTACATGTTTGAACAAATAGGAATAAAATGTACTTCTCTCCAAAATAGTGTTCATTTACATCATGAAACACAGGGAGAATACAATGAACATCCCAATCTTATGCAGGATGGACAAAAGTGGACAACAAGTATCCCTAGGGTAACTGAAGTCTACAACAAAGATTGGATTGAGTTCCAAAAGAAATCCTTCGTCTTCCAGAAGGAACTATCTATAGAAATACAGGATACCGACTTAGGTAATCTTTGCGATAGATTATTAAGTGAATCTGACTTAGCTAAGCTAAAAAAATTTAAATATGTCTATTATGGACTAGTTTGTATAGCATTAGATCCCTTAATACGAATCAATCAGAAATTACCGTTCATAGCACTATAGTAGATTACTCTGGGAAGAAAAATTTTGAAAAATCCCAACTCAGAGGAGTTAGAGCTAATTTAGGATTAGGCCCAGTATCCTTTACAACATGGCCCAATCTACAAATAGATTTAGAAGACAAGCACATCCAAGATACCTTGTCCCTAAAAATCTATACAGATAACTGGTCGAAAAATGGAATTCAACCAGGAAGAAGAGTTATGCGCATACTTGTATGCATAGTAGCCCAAGGAATCAACACTGGAAAGGTTCTAGTTAAAGATTCAAAGAAACTCACATAATTAGCCGAAAACATTGGTTATTCTAAAAACATGACCATAGAAGAACTCAACCCTATAGAGTTAACATGGCCAACAGAATGGGTAGTCCAACCTTTGGCACCCAAACACTTTCCCCTCTCCCGAAAAACCATAAAGGATAGAAAGAAAACTAGTGATCACAAACACTAGATCCAGTTTTTCCATCGAATAGGACAGGCCCTCTACCTCAACAAGTAGAACCTCAAACTGTTCCCATTTCAAAGGAATAGGAAATCCAAGGCCCAATGCTTATGTTCCTCTTCACATCGATGATGGCACATAACCCATATAAAGCCTTAGGCCCACCAATAGGAAATAGTGACATCGTCACCAATTCCAATCAAACCTTAGAGTCTTATGGCAAGACCCTTAATAGGTTTGAAAAAAACTATTGAGAATATCCAAGAGAAAATAGATTTCCTCTATGATGAACATAAACATAGAGAAATAATAAAGTGTCAAAACATCCTAGAAAACATTCTAGAAAAGATTGACCATGGAAATAGTCATGTTTTCTTCAAAGATTTAACAAAACTAAAACAAAGTTTAGATAATCTAAAAAAAGATAAAATGCAAGAACTTTTAAAAAAAATCTTCGCATTAAAAGAACATCTAGGTTCAAAAGAACATCTAGATTCTCCAGGTCCATCAAGGTATAAAACACCTTTTACACCTTGGACACCAGAATGATCTATAAAAAGAAACTTTCAGATCGTTTAAAATTAAAAAGACAAAGCCTTGACCTCGTTTTACTCCAAATAAATACTCTTCAACCAGAAGGTAATACAATCCCAGCAATGGTATGGTATTACTATTATTGGGAAAGATATACTGATCGCATCTACAACCTTAGAGCAAGATAAAGAAAATCAAACTAAAGCTAAACCTTATAGATTTTTAAAATAATTTGTAGAGAAAGACTACTAGATCAAATTCGTCTGGTACGCTCAATGAAAGACCAAAATTGGCAAGCCAGAGAAACTCTCACACCAGTAAATGAAACCGATATAGCTTATCAAGCATATCTGAATGAATGGTGGAGATTAACCTGGAGGGAAATTCTACTACGGTATATGATTAGAACCTGATACAGCTCATACAATAGCTGATTCAGAAAAAGAAAAGCTGTGTACAAGACCTCCGTCCCCCTAACGATCATCTTAGAAAGCTATAAAAAGACTCCGGCACCTGTTCAGACTAGTCTCGAAGCAACGTTGAAGAAACTCCTCAGAGGAAATATCCCCTTCAACAAAGCAACCAATAAAAGTTACTGCCAGATGGCCCAGAAGACTTTTCCAAGGGAACGCACCTGTAGATTGTGCATAGAAAGGCAACTGTCTGAATGAACACTCAGCAGCCATGTCAGCAGACAAGTTAGTAGGCATTAAGGCCCACGAAGAAATCAAAGTCAGTAAAGGCCACTAAAAAGTCCGTAAAGGCGGCTACAAAAGTCATCAAAGGCGGCTACACCAAGTCAACAATGGTGGCTACAAAAGATTTCCTGCACGTCAACATCGTGATGTCACAAGAGGAAAAGTCATTTTTAACCCTGCTTTCGGTGCCAAAAGCTAATATTGCAAGGGCAAAAATGAAAAGCCAAAAAGACAAAAGTTAGCCTTTGTCTTTAAACACACACCTTTCAATTAACGGTAAAAGCGAAAGAATTGAAAGATCATCAACTATAAATTTGAAGCTCCTCCATAGGCTAGGATATTCAAAAAATAAGAGAAGCATTAGCAGATGCGAAAAAAGAAGAAGAAGGCAATTTTCGGCCAGCATCGTCCGACAAGTTCCTTAAAGCACGGTATGTGCTTAACAACCATAATGGCTGGTGATTTATCTCCCACTATTGTCATGGAAAATTTGCTCTGCTACTGAATCATGTATTTATAGAGAACTTTATAAATAACATGATACTCTTACTACTCGAAGAATTTTCATGTATTACAGCCAAGTAAAATGGATCCCCTCTGCAGCACCCTGACGGACCTAGCAGCAGCAATTGCCACACTCACAGTATTGCTCTCAACCCTACAGTCACTATTCGACAGTCTTTTAGTTCTCTCAAAATGAGGAGACATAAATGAGAATTGTGCCCAATACGGGTTAAGTGGAGAACTCTTACAACTCAAGGTTAAGGAATTAAACGAAGAGTTAAAAGAACTCACAAATAGCATGATATGCCAAGCTCCTCCGGGACTTCTAACGGATCTCCATCGCGAGAAAATGAAGCCACAAAGTAAAGAAAATTTATTCACACACCACAAATGTACACAAATGTTTTGTTACGCAAGTTTGGGAAATTCCACTAGTTCAACCCTAATAGCTTGGAATTTTATAAGAAAGGGATGTTTCTACACATGTTTTAAAACATGGATATGCATGCTTGAAACATGTTAAAGATGCAAATGACCAATGGATCCAAACCTTTTAAAGAAAATAACATTAAACTCTCAAGTGAACGTGTGGTGGGATATTTATCTGAGTCAAACAACCCTTTATTTCTCCCATTTCTAAAAAACTGACCTAACGATCACAGATGATTGTAAAGTGCTTTATCATGCGTAACGGGCTATATTTTTGTAAGGAATGACATATGGATTGGGAGTAAGCACTCGGTTAAAAAATCCCCCGCCTCTCCCTTTTCCCGACGATTGCAAAACCTGATATATTAAAACTAAAAAAAGTTTACAATCCCTAAAAATTAAAAACACTTTTTGGAATTATCAATCTCTACATTTGTGCATTATGCATTTCGATTTTAGATGTGTACTTTCTTTTCTTAAATCAAAACATGAATTTTCACTTTGCTATGATCTCGTAAACAAAAAAAGAGATAAAAGGCAAATAGATAACAATAAAATGAAAATTTTAGTGTTTATGTATGGAAAAAATTTAAATCTTTAAAAAATTTTGCACCATAAATGAACACAAAAGTTTTGTTATCCAAGTTTGGGAAATTCCTCTAGTTCAACCCTAATAGCTTAGAATTTTAAAAGAATGAGATTTTTCTACGCATGTTTTAGAAAATGGATATGCATACTTGAAACATGTTAAAGATGCAAATGACCTATGGATCCAAACCATTTAAAGAGAATAACAATAAATTCTCAAGTGATCGTGCAGTGGGATATTTACTCGAGTCAAACAATGCATTATTTTGCCCATTTACAAAATGCTGACCTAACAATCATAGATGATTGTAAAGTGATTTATCATTCGTAACGGGCTTTATTTTTTTATGGAATGACTTATGGATTGGGAGTCAACATTCGGCTAAAAATCCCCTGCCTCACCCTTTTCCCGACGATTGCAAAACCTTATATATAAAAACTAAAAAGAGTTTGCAATCCTTAAAAATTACAGTTACTTTTTGGAATTATCACTCTCTACATTTGTGCATTGTGCATTTCCATTTTAGATGTGTACTTTTTTTTCTTAAATCAAAACTTGAGTTTTAAGTTTCCCTTCCTCTCGTAAACAAAAAAAAGAGATAAAAGACAAATAGATCACCACAAATTGAAATTTTTTTGGAGTTTATGTACGGAAAAAATTTTGACCTATAAAAAATTCAAGTAAAGAAAATTTATTCACACACAACAAATGAACACAAAAGTTTTTTTTATCCAAGTTTGGGAAATTCCTCTAGTTCAACCCTAATAGCTTGGAATTTTATAAGAATGAGATTTTTCTACACATGTTTTAGAAAATGGATATGCATACTTGAAACATGTTAAAAACGCAAATGACCTATGGATCCAAACCATTTAAAGAGAATAACATTAAATTCTCAAGTGATCGTGCGGAGGGATATTTACTAGAGTCAAACAACCCATTATTTTGCCCATTTACAAAACGCTGACCAAACGATCATAGATGATTGTAAAGTGATTTATCATTCATAACGAGCTATATTTTTTTAAGGAATGACTTATGGATTGGGAGTCAACACTTAGTTAAAAATCCCTCGCCTCCCCCTTTTGCCGATTATTGCAAAACCTGATATAAAAAACTAAAAAGAGTTTACAATCCCTAAAAATTACTATCAATTTTTGGAATTATAACTCTACATTTGTGCGTTGTGCATTTCCATTTTAGATATGTACTTTTTTTTCTTAAATCAAAACTAGAGTTTTCACTTTCCCTTCATCTCGTAAACAAAAAAAGAGATAAAAGGCAAATAGATCACTATAAAATGAAATTTTAGAGTTTATGTAAGGAAAAAATTTAAAGCTATAAAAAATTTATGTAAAGAATATTTATTCAGACACCACAAATGAACACAAAAGTTTTGTTATCCAAGTTTGGGAAATTCCACTAGTTCTACCCTTGTACTTTGGAATTTTATAAGAAAGAGATTTTTCTACACATGTTTTAAAAAATGGAAATGCATGCTTGAAACATGTTAAACATGCAAATAACCTATGGATCCAAATCTTTTAAATATAATAACATTAAATTTTCAAGTGAACGTGCAGTGGGATATTTACCCGAGTCAAACAAGGCATTATTTTGTCGATTTAAAAAAGCTGACCTAAGGGTCAAAGATTATTGTAAAGTGATTTATCATGCATAATGGGGTATATTTTTGTAAGTAATGACTTATGGGTTGGGAGTAAATACTCGGTTAAAAATCCCCCACCTCCCCCTTTCCCGATGATTGCCAAACCTGATATATTAAAACTAAAAAGAGTTTAGAATCACTAAAAATTGCAGACACTTTTTCAAATTTTCACTCTCAAACTTTGTGCATTGTGCATTTCCATTTTAGATGTGTCCTTTTTTTTCATAAATCAAAACTTGATTTTTCACTTTCTCATCATCTCGTAAACAGAAAAAAGAGATAAAAGGCAAATAGATCACAACAAAATGACAATTTAAGAGTTTATGTTTGGAAAAAATTTAAAGCAATAAAAAATGTAAGTAAAGAAAATTTATTCACACACCACAGCTGAACACAAAAGTTTTGTTATCCAAGTTTGGGAAATTCCACTAGTTCAACCCTAATAGCTCTAAATTTTAAAAGAAAGAGATTTTACTACACATGTTTTAAAAAATGGATTTGCATGATTGAAACATGTTATAGATGCAAATGACCTTTGGATCCAAACGTTTTAAAGAGAATAACATTAAATTCTCAAGTGAATGTGCTTCGGGTTATTTACCCGAGTCAAACTCGCCATTATTTTGCCCATTTACAAAAAGCTGACCTAACAATCATAGATGATTGTAAAGTGATTTATCTTGCGTAACGTGCAATATTTTTGCATGGAATAACTTATGGATTGGGAGTCAACAATCGGTTAAAAATCCCCTGCCTCCCCCTTTTCCCAACGATTACAAAACCATTTATATAAAAACTAAAAAGAGTTAACAAATCCCTAAAAATTACATACACTTTTTGGAATTATCACTCTCTACATTTGTGCATTGTGCATTTCCTTTTTAGATGTGTACTTTTTTTGCTTAAATCAAAACTTGAGTTTTCACTTTCCCTTTATCTCGTAAACAAATAAAGAGATAAAAGGCATTATCACAACAAAATGAAAATTTTAGAGTTGATATACGGAAAAAATTTAAAGAATTAAAAAATGTAAGTAACAAAAATTTATTCATACCCCACAAATGAATACAGAAGTTTTTTTATCCACGTTTGGGAAATTCCACTAGTTCAACCCTAATAGCTTGGAATTTATAAGAAAGAAATTTTCCTACACATGTTTCAAAAAATGGATATGCATGCTTGAAACATGTTAAAGATGCAAATGACCTATGGATCCAAACCTTTTAAAGAGAATGACATTAAATTCTCAAGTGAACATGCTTCGTGATATTTACCTAAGTCAAACAACCCTTTATTTATCCCATTTACAAAAAATGACCTTACAATCATTGATGATTGTAAAGTTATTTATCATGCATAACGGGCTATATTTTTTTAAGGAATGAGTTATGGATTGGGAGTCAGTACTCGGTTAAAAATCCCCCCCTCCCCCTTTTCCCAACAATTGGAAAACTTGATATATAAAAACTAAAAAGAGTTTACGATCCCTAAAAATTAAAGACACTTTTTGGAATTATCACTCTCTACATTTGTGCATTATCCATTTCCTTTTTAGATGTGTTCTTTTTTTGCTTAAATGAAAACTTGAGTTTTCATTTTCCCTTTATCTCATAAACAAATAAAGAGATAAAAGGAAAATAGATCACAACAAAATGAAACTTTTATTGTTTACATACGGAAAAAATTTAAAGAATTAAAAAATTTTAAGTAAAAAAATATATTTATAGTCCACAAATGAAGACCAAAGTTTTGTTATCCGAGTTTGGGAGATTCCACTAGTTCAACTCTAATAGCTTGGAATTTTATAAGAAAGAGATTTTTCTACACTTGTTTTAAAAAATGGATATGCATGCTTGAAACATGTGAAAGATGCAAATGACCAATGGATCCAAACATTTTAAAGAGAAGAACATTAAATTCTCAAGTGAACGTGCGGTGGGATATTTATCCGAGTCAAACAACCCTTTATTTCTCCCATTTACAAAAAACTGACCTAACGTTCATAGATGATTGTAAAGTGATTTATCATGTGTAATGGGCTATATTTTTGTATGGAATGAATTTTGGATTGGGAGTCAACACTCAGTTAAAAATCCCCTGCCTCCCCTGACAATTGCAAAACAAGATATGTAAAAACTAAAAAGAGTATACAATCCTTAAAAATTACAGACAGTTTTTGGAATCACCACTCTCTACTTTGGTGCATTGTGCATTTCCTTTTTAGATGTGTACTTTTTTTTCTTAAATCAAAACTTGAGTTTTCACTTTGGCTTTATCTCGTAAACAAATAAAGAGATAAAAGGCAAATAGATCACAATAAAATGAAAATTTTAGAGTTTATATATGGAAAAATTTTAAAGAATTAAAAAATGTAAGTAAAGAAAATTTATTCTCACATCACAAATGAACACAAATGTTTTGTTACCCAAGTTTGGGAAATTCCACTAGTACAACCCTAATAGCTTGGAATTTTATAAGAAAGAAATTTTTCTACACATGTTTTAAAAAATGGATATGGATGCTTGAAATATATTAAAGATGCAAATGACCTATGTATCCAAACCTTTCAAAGATAATAACATTAAATTCTCAAGTGAACGTGCAATGAGATATTTACCTGAGTCAAACAAGCCATTATTTTGCCCATTTACAAAAAGATGACCTAACGATCGTAGAGGATTGTAAAGTGATTTATCAAGTGTAACTGGCTATATTTTTATAAGGAATGACTTATGGATTGGCAGTCTACACTATGTTAAAAATCCCCTGCCTCCTCCTTTTCCCTACAATTGGAAACCTGATATATAAAAACTAAAAAGAGTTTACAATCCCAAAAAATTACAGACACTTTTTGGAATTATCACTCTCTAAATTTGTGCATTGTGCATTTCCATTTTAGCTGTGCACTTTTTTTTCTTAAATCAAAACATGAGTTTTCACTTTCCCATCATCTCGTATACAAAAAAAGAGATAAAAGGCGAATAGATCAGAACAAAATGAAAGTTTTAGAGTTTATGTATGGAAAAAATTAAAAGCAAAACAAATGTATGTAAATAAAATTTATTGACACACCACAAATGAACACAAAAGTTTTGTTATTCGAGTTTGGGAAATTGCACTAGTTCAACCCTAATAGCTTCAAATTTTATAAGAAAGAGATTATTCTACACATGTTTTCAAAAATTGATATGCATGCTTGAAAAATGTTAAAGATGCGAATAACCAATGGATCCAAACAATTTAAATAGAACAACATGAAATTCTCAAGTGAACGTGTGGTGAAATATTTACTTGAGTCAAACAAGCCTTTATTTTGCCAATTTAAAAAAAGCTGACCTAACAATCATAGATTATTGTAAAGGGATTTATCATGCATAACGTGCTATATTTTAGTAAGGAATGACTTATGGATTGAGTGTCAACACTCGGTTTAAAATTCCCCGCCACCTCCTTTTCTGGACGATTGTAAAATCTGATATATAAAAACTAAAAAGAGTTTACAATCCCTAAAAATTATAGACAATTTTTGGAATTATCACTCTCTACGTATGTGCATTATGCATTTCCATTTAAGTTGTGTTCTTTTTTTTCTTAAATCAAAATTTTAGTTTTCACTTGCCCTTCATGTAAACAAAAAAAACGATAAAAGGCAAATAGATCACAACACAATGAAAATTTTAGAGTTTATGAATGGAAAAAATTTAAAGCAATAACAAACGTAAGTAAAGAAAATTTATTCATACACCACAAATGAACACAAAAAAAATTTTATTCAAGTTAGCAAAATCCCACTAGTTCAACCGTTTTAGTTTGGAATTTTATAAGAAAGAAATTTTTCAACTTATGTTTTATAAAATGGAAATGCAAGCTTGAAACATGTTAAAGATTCAAATGATCTATGGATCCAAACCTTTCAAAGATAATACCATTAAATTCTCTAGTGAACGTGCAGTGGGATATTTACCCGAATCGAACAAGCCATTATTTTGCCTATTTACAAAAAGCTGACCTAACGACCATAGGTGATTGTAAAGTGATTTATCATGAATAACGGGCTATACATTAGTAAGGAATGACTTATGGATTGATAGTAAATAGTCGGTTAAATCCCCTGCGTCCCCTTTTCCAGAAGATTGCAAAACCTTATATATAAAAACTAAAAAGAGTTTATAATCGCAAAAAATTACAGACACTTTTTTGAATTATTACTCTCTACATTTGTGCATTATGCATTTCCATTTAAGATGTGTTCTATTTTTTCTTAAATATAAATTAGAATTTTCACTTTCCATTCTTCTCGTAAACAAAAAAAGAGATAAAAGGCAAATAGATCACAACAAAATGAAAATTTTAGAGTTTATGTTTGGAAAAAGTTTAAATCAATAACAAATGTAACTATAGAAAATTTATTCACACACCACAACTGAATACAAAAGTTTTGTCATCCAAGTTTGGGAAATTCCACTAGTTCAACTCTAATAGCTCTGAATTTTATAAGAAGAGGTTTTTCTACACATGTTTTAAAAAATGGATATGCATGCTTGAAACATGTTAAAGATGCAAATGACCTTCAGATCAAACCTTTTAAAGAGAATAACATTAAATTCTCAAGTGAATGTGCAGTGGGATATTTACCTGAGTCAAACAAGCCATTATTTTGGCCATTTAAAAAACCTGACCTAACGATCATTGATGATTGTAAAGTGATTTATCATGCGTAACGGGCTATAATTTTGTAAGGAATGACTTATGGATTGGTAGTCAACACTCAGTTAAAAATCCCCCATCTCCCCCATTTCTCGATGATTGCAAAACCTGGTATATAAAAACTTAAAAGAGTTTACAGTCCCCAAAAATTACAGACACTTTTTGTAATTATCTCTCATCATTTGTGCGTTGTGCATTGCGTAATTCCATTTTAGATGTAAACCTTTTTCTTAAATTAAAACTTGAGTTTTGACTTTCCCTTCATCTCGTAAACAAAAAAAGAGATAAAAAGCAAATAGATCACAACAAAATGCATATTTTAGAGTTTATGTATGGAAAAAATTTAAAGTAATAACAAATGTAAGTAAAGAAAATTTATTCACACACCACAAATGAACACAAAAAGTTTGTTATCCAAGTTTTGGAAATTCCACCAGTTAAACCCTAATTGCTTGGAAATTTTATCACAAAAAGATTTTTCTACACATGTTTTATAAAATTGACATGCATGCTTCAAACATATTAAAGATGCAAATGACCTATGGAACCAAACCTTTTAAAGAAAATAACATTAAATTCATTAGTGAATGTACGGTGGGATATTTACCCGAGTCAAACAAGCCATTATTTTGGCCATTTACAAAATGCCGACCTTACGATCGTAGATGATTGTAAAGTGATTTATCATACATAACGGGCTATATTTTTGTAAGGAATAACTTATGGATTGCGAGTCAACACGGTTAAAAATCCCCCACCTCCCCCTTTTCCCGACGATTGCAAAACCCGATATATAAAAACATAAAAGAGTTTACAATCCCTAAAGATTATAATCCCTAAAGATTATAGCCATTTTAGAAGTGTACTTTTTTTCCTAATTCAAAACTTGAGTTTTCACTTTCCCTTCATCTTGTAAACAAAAAAAGAGATAAAAGGCAAATAGATCATAACAAAATGAAAATATTAGATTTTAAGTATGGAAAAAAATTAAAGCAATAACAAATGGAAGTAATGAAAATTTATTCACAAACCACAAATGAACACAAAAGTTTTGTTATCCAAGATTGGGAAATTCCACTAGTTCTACCCTAATAGCTCGGAATTTTATAAGAAAGAGATTTTTCTACACTTGCTATAGAAAATGGATATGCATGCTTGAAAAAGATGCAAATTACCAATGGATCTAAACCTTTAAAAAGAGAATAACATTAAATTCTCACGTGAACGTGCAGTGGGATATTTACCAAAGTCAAACAAGCCATTATTTTGCCCATTTAAAAAAAGATGACGTAATGATCATAGAGTATTGTAAAGTGATTTATCATGCGTAATGGGATATATTTTTGTAAGGAATGACTTATGGATTTGGAGTCAACACTCAGTTAAAAATCCCTGCCTCCCCCTTTTCCCGACGATTGCAAAACCTGATAAATAAAAAGTAAAAAAAGTTTACAATACCTAAAAATTAAAGACACTTTTGGGAATTATCACTCTCTACATTTTTGCATTGTCTATTTCCATTTAATATGTATACTTTTTTCTTAAATAAAAACTTGAGTTTTCACTTTCCCTTCATCTCGTATACAAAAAAAGAGATATAAGGCAAATAGACCACTACAAAATGAAAATTTTAGAATTTATGTTTAGAAAAAATTTAAAGCAGTAAAAAATGTAAGTAAATAAAATTTATTAACACACCAATAATGAACACAAAAGTTTTGTTATCCAAGTTTTGGAAATTCCACTTGAAATTCCACTTGTTCAACCCTAATAACTCGAAATTTCATCAGAAATAAATTTTTCTACACATGTTTTAAAAAATTGATATGCATGCTCGAAACATGATAAAGATGCAAATGACCTATGGATCCAAACCTTGTAAATAAAATAACGTTAAATTCTTAAGTAAATGTGCAGTAGGATATTTACCCGAGTCAAATAAGCCATTATTTTGCCCAGTTACAAACAGTTGACCTAACGATCGTAGATGATTGTAAAGTGATTTATCATGCATAACAGGTTATATTTTTGTAAGGAATGACTTATGGATTGGGAGTCTATACTTAGTTAAAAATCCCCGCCTCCCCATTTTCCTCACGATTGCAATACCACATATATAAAAACTTAAAAGAGTTTACAATCCTAAAAAATTATAGACTTTTTTTGGAATTATCTGTCTCTACATTTGTGTATTGTGCATTTCCATTTTAGATGCATAATTTTTACTTAAATCATAACTTGAGTTTTTACTTTACCTTCATCATGTAAACAAAAAAAAAGATAAAAGGCAAATAGATCAGAACAAAATGAAAATTTTAGAGTTGATGTATGGAACAAATTTAAAGCATTAACAAATATAAGTAAATAAAATTGATTCACACACCACAAATGAACACAAAAGTTTTGTTATCCAAGTTTGGGAAATTCCACTTGTTCAACCCTAATAGCTCGAATTTTTCTACATATGTTTTAAAAGATTAATATGCTTGTTTGAAAAATGTTAAAGATGCAAATGACTTATGGATGCAAACATTTTAAAGAGAATAACATTAAATTCTTAAGTGAATGTGCGGTGGGATATTTACCCGAATCAAACAAGCCATTATTTTGAGCATTTACAAAAAACTGACCTAACGATCGTAGATGATTGTAAAGTGATTTATCATGCCTACCGGGCTATATTTTAGTAAGGAATGACTTATGGATTGGGAGTCTACACTCAGTTTAAAATCCCCCGCGTCGCCCTTTTCCCTACGATTGCAAAACCCGATATATAAAAACAAAAAAGAGTTTACATTCCCTTAAAATTACAGACACTTTTTGGAATTTTTCGCTCTCTACATTTGTGCATTGTGCATTTCCATTTTAGATGTATACTTTTTTCATAAATCAAAACTTGAGTTTTCACTCTCCCAACATCTCGTAAACATAAAAGGAGATAAAAGGCAAATAGATGACAACAAAATGAAAATTTTAGAGTTTATGTACGGATAAAATTTAAAGCAATAACAAATGTAAGTAAAGAAATTTTATTCACACACCACAAATGAACAAAAAAGTTTCGTTATCCAAGTTTGGGAAATTCCACTAGTCCAACCCTAATAGTTTGGAATTTTATAAGAAAGTGATATTTCTACACATGTTTTAAAAATTGAATATGCATGCATGAAACAAGTTAAAGATGCAAATGACCTGTGGATCCAAACCTTTGAAGGAGAATAACATCAAATTCTCAAGTGAACGTGCGGTGGGATATTTACCTGAGTCAAACAAGCCATTATTTTGCCCATTTACAAAAAGTTGACCAAACGATCATAAATGATTGTAAAGTGATTTATCATGTGTAATGGTCTTTATTTTTGTAAGGAATGACTTATGGATTGGGAGTCAACACTTTTTTAAAAATCCCCCGCCTCCCCCTTTTCCCAACGATTGCAAAACCTAATATATAAAAACTAAAAAGAGTTTACAAAACTTAAAAATTATAGAAACATTTTGGAATTATCTGTCTCTACTTTTGTGCATTGCGTTTTTACTTTATAGATGTATTTTTTTTAAGTCAAAACTTGAGTTTTCCCTTTCCCTACATCTCATTAACAAAAAAAAGAGATAAAAGCCAAATAGATCACAACAAAATGAAAATTTTAGAGTTGATGTAAGGAAAAAATTTAAAGCAATAGAAAATGTAAATAAAGAAAATTTATTCACACACCACAAATGAACACAAAAGTTTTTTTATCCACATTTGGGAAATTTGACTAGTTCAACCCTAATAGCCCGTAATTTATAAGATACAGATTTTTCTACACCGGTTTTAAAAAATAGGTATGCGTACTTGAAATATGTTAAAGATGCAAATGACCTATGGATCAAAACCTTTTAAAGGGAATAAAATTAAATTCTCAAGTGAACGTGTGGTGGGATATTTACCTGACTCAAAAAGCCAATATTTTGCCCAGTTACAAAAAGCTAACTTAACGATCCTAGGTATTTGTAAAGTGATTTATCATGGGTAACGGGCTACATTTTTGTAAGGAATGACTTATGGATTGGGAGTCAACACTCAGTTAAAAATCCCCCGCCTCCCCCTTTTTCGGATGATTGCCAAACCTGAAATATAAAAATAAAAAGAGATTACAATCCCTAAAAATTACAGATACTTTTTGGAATTATCTCTCTTAACATTTGTGAATTGTGCATTTCCATTTTAGATGTATACTATTTTCTTATATCAAAACTTGACTTTTCACTTTCCCTGAATCTTGTAAACAAAAAAGGAGATAAAAGGCAAATGGATCACAACAAAATGAAAATTTTAGAGTTTATGTATGGAAAAAATTTTAAGCAATCACAAATGTAAGTAAAGAAAATTTATTCACACACCACAAATGAACACAAATGTTTTGTTATCCAAGTTTGGGAAATTCCACTAGTTCAACCCTAATTGCTTGGAATTTTATAAGAAAGAGATTTTTCTACACATGTTTTAAAAAATGGATATGCATGCTTGAAACATGTTAAAGATGCAAATGAGCAATGGATCCGAACCTTTTAAAGAGAATAACATTAAATTCTTAAGTGAATGTGCGGTAGAAGAGTTACCCGAGTCAAACAAGCCATTACTTTGCCCATGTACAAAAAGCAGACATAACGATCGTAGATGATTGTAAAGTGATTTATCATGCGTAACGGGCTACATTTTGGTATGGATTGACTTATGGATTCAGAGTCTACACTCTGATAAAAATCCCTTCCTCCCACTTTTCCCAACGATTGCAAAACCTAATTTATAAAAACTTAAAAGAGTTTACAGTCCCAAAAAATTACAGACACTTTTTGTAATTATCTCTCTTTATATTTGTGCATTGTGCATTTCCATTTTAGATGAATACTTTTTTCTTAAATCAAAACTTTAGTTTTCACTTTCCCTTCATCTCGTAAACAAAAACAGTGATAAAAGGCAAATAGATCACAACAAAATGAAAATTTTAGAGTTTATGTATGCATAAAATTTAAAGCAATAACTAATGTAAATAAAAAAAAATATTCACACACCACAAATGAAAACAAAATTTTTTTTATCCAAGTTTCGAAAATTCCACTAGTTCAACCCAAATAGCTCGGAATTTTATAAGAAAGGGATTTTTCTACACATGTTTTAAAAAATGGATATGCATGCTTGAAACATGTTAAAGATGCAAATGACATGTGGATCCAAACCTTTTAAAGAGAATAACATTAAATTCTTAAGAGAATGTGCAGTGGGATATTTACCCAAGTCAAACAAGTCATTATTTTGCCCATTTACAAAAAGCTGACATAGCAATCGTAGATGATTGTAAAGTGATTTATAAAGCGTAACGGGCTATACTTTTGAACGGAATGACTTATGGATTGAGATTCTACACTCAGTTAAAAATCCAACTCCTCCACCTTTTCCCGATGATTGCAAAACCTGATATATAGAAACTAAAAACAGTTTACAATCCCCAAAAATTACAGACGCTTTTATGAATTCTCTCTCTACATTTGTGCATTGTGCATTTCCACTTTAGATGTATACTTTTTTATTAAATCAGAAATTGAATTTTCACTATCCCTTCATCTAATAAACAAAAAAAGAGATAAATTGCAAATAGATCACAACAAAATGAAAATTTTAGAGTTTATGTATGGGAAAATTTTAAAGCAATAACAACTGTAAGTAAAGAAAATTTATTCACACACCACAAATAAACACAAAATTTTTGTTATCCATGTTTGGGAAATTCCACTTGTTCAACCCTAATAGCTCGGAATTTCATAAGAAATAAATTTTTCTACACATGTTTTAAAAAATTGAAATGCATGCTTGAAACAATGTAAAGATGCAAATGACCTATGGATCCAAACCTTTTAATAAGAATAACATTAAATTCTTAAGTGAATGTGTGGTGGGATATTTACCCGAGTCAAACAAGCCATTATTTTCCCATTTACAAAAAGCTGACTTAACGATTGTAGATGAATGTAAATGATTTATCATGCATAACGGGCAGTATTTTTGTAAGGAATGACTTAGGGACTGGGAGACTACACTCAGTTAAAAATCCCCCGCCTCCCCCTTTCTCGACGATTTCAAAACCTGATATATATAAGCTAAAAAGTGTTTGCAATCCCTAAAAATTACAGATAATTTTTGGAATTTTCTCTCTCTACATTTGTGCATTGTGCTTTTCCATTTTAGATGTAGACTTTTTGCTTGAATAAAAATTTTAGTTTTCACTTTCCCTTCTTCTCGTAAACAAAAAAAGAGATAAAAGGTAAATAGATCACAAAAAAATTAAAATTTTAGAGTTTATGTATGGAAAAAATTTAAAGCAATGACAAATGTAAGTAAAGAAAATTTATCAACACATCACAAATGAACACAAAATTTTTGTTATCCAAGTTTGGGAAATTCCACAAGTTCAACCCTTATAGCTCGGAATTTTATATGAAAGAATTTTTCCACACATGTTTTAAAAAATGGTTATGCTTGCGTGAAACTTGTTAAAGATGCAAATGACCTATGGATCCAAACCTTTTAAAGAGAATAACATTAAATTCTTAAGAGAATGTGCGGTGGGATATTTACCTGAGTCAAACAAGCCATTATTATGCCCATTTACAAAAAGCTGACATAACGATCGTAGCTTATTGTAAAGTGATTTATCATACGTAACAGGCTATATTTTTTTAAGGAATGACTTATGGATTGGGAGTCTACATTGAGATAAAAATCCCTCGCCTCCCCCTTTTCCCGACGATTTCAAAACTTGATATATAAAAACTAAAAAGAGTTTACAATCCCGAAAAATTACAACCACTTTTTGGAATTATCTCTCTCTACATTTGTGCATTGTCCATTTCCATTTAAGATGTATACTTTTTTCTTAGATCAAAACTTGCATTTTCACTTTCCCTTCATCTCGTAAACATAAAAAGAGATAAAAGGCAAATAGATCACAACAAAATGAAAATTTTAGAGTTTATGTATGGGAAAAATTTAAAGCAATAACAAATGTAAGTAAAGAAAATTTATTCACACACCACAAATAAACACAAAAGTTTTGTTATCCATGTTTGGAAAATTCCATTATTTCAACCCTAATAGCTCGGAGTTTTATAAGAAAGAGATTTTTCTCCACATGTTTGAAAAAATGGATATGCATGCAGGAAACATGTTCAAGATGCAAATCACCTATGGATCCAAACCTTTTAAAGAGAATCAAATTAAATTCTCAAGTGAACATGCAGTGGGATATTTACCCGAGTCAAAAAAGCCATTATTTTGGCCAATTAAAAAAATCTTACCTAACAATCATAGAAGATTGTAAAGTGATTTATCATGTGTAACGGGCAATATTTATGTAAGAAATGACTTAAGGATTGGGAGTCAACACTCAGTTAAAAATCCCCCGCCTCCCCCTTTTCCTGACTAATGCAAAACCTGATATATAAAAACTTAGAAGAGTTTACCGTCCCCAAAAATTATAGACACAATTTGTAATTATCTCTCTCTACATTTGTGCATTGTGCATTTCCATTTTAGATGTATACTTTTTTCTTCAATCAAAACTTGAGTTTTCACTTGCCCTCTTCTCATAAACAAAAAAGAAATAAAAGGCAAAAGGATCACAACAAAATAAAAATTTTAGAGTTTGTGTATGGTAAATATTCAAAGCATTTACAAATATATGTAAAGGCAATTTATTCACACTCCACAAATGGGCACAAAAGTTTTGTTATCCAAGGTTTGGAAATTCCACTAGTTCAACGCATGGAATTTTATAAGGAAGGGATTTTTCTACACTTGTTTTAAAAAATGGATATGAATGCTTGAAACATGTAAAAGATGAAAATGACCTATGGATCAAAACCTTTTAAAGAGAATAACATTAAATTCATAACTGAATGTGCGGTGGGATATTTAACCGAGTCAAACAAGCCATTATTTTGCCCATTAACAAAATGTTGACCTAACGATCGTAGATGATTGTAAAGTGATTTATCATGCGTAATGGGCTATATATTTTTAAGGAATGACTTATAGATTGGTGTCTCTACACTCAGTTAAAAATCCCCACCTCCCCCTTTCTCGACGATTACAAAACCTGATATATAAAAACTAAAAAATGCTTACAATCCCAAAAAATTAAAGACACTTTTTGGAATTTTCTCTCTCTACATTTGTGCATTGTGAATTTTGATTTTACATGTATACTTTTTTCTTAAATCAAAACTTGAGTTTTCACTTTCCCTTCATCTCGTAAACAAAAAAAGAGGTAAAAGGCAAATAGATCACAACAAAATGAAAATTTTAGAGTGTATGTATGAAAAAATTTAAAGCAATAACTAATTTAAGTAAATAAAATTGATTCACACACCACAAATGAACACAAAATTTTTGTTATCCAAGTTTCGGAAATTCCACTATTTCAACCCTAATAGCTCGGAATTTTATAAGAAAGAGATTTTTCTGCACAAGTTTTAAAAAATGGATATCATGGTTGAAACATGTTAAAGATGCAAATGACCTATGGATCCAAAGCTTTTAAAGAGAATAACATTAATTTCTTAAGTGAATGTGTGGTGGGATATTTACCCGAGTCTAAAAAGTGATTATTTTGCCCATTTACACAAAGTTGACCTAACGATCATAGATGATTGTATAGTGATTTATCATGCGTAACAGGCTACATTTTTGTGAGGAATGATTTATGGATTGGGAGTCTACACTTAGTAAAAATTCGTTGCGTCCCCCATTCCCGACGATTGCAAAACCTGATATATAAAAACTAAAAAGAGTTTACAATCCACAAAAATTTCAACCACTTTTTGGAATTAACTTTTTCTAAATTTGTACATTGTGCATTTCAATTTTAGATGTATTCTTTTTCATAAATCAAAACTTGAGGTTTAACTTTCCCTTCAAATCATAAACTTAAAAAGCGAGAAAAGGTAGTATCGAAAAATTTTAAAGCAATAACAAATGTAAGTAAAGAAAATTTATTCACACTCCACAAATGAACCCAAAAGTTTTGTTATCCAAGTTTGGGAATTTCCACTAGTTCAATCTTAATAGCTCGGAGTTTTATAAGAAAGAGATTTTTCTCCACATGTTTTAAAAAATGGATATGCATGCATGAAACATGTTAAAGATGCAAATGACCTATGGATCCAAACTTTTTAAAGAGAATAACATGGGGTGGGATATTTACTTGACTCAAACAAGCCATTATTTTGGCCATTTAAAAAAAGCTCACCTAACGATCATAGATGATTGTAAAGTGATTTATCATGCATAACGGGCTATAATTTTGTAAGGAATGACTTATGGATTGGGAGTCAACACTCAGTAAAAAATTCCTCACCTCCCCCTTTTCCCGATGATTGCAAAACCTGATATATAAAAACTTAAAAGAGTTTACTGTCCCTAAAAATTACAGACACTTTTTGTAATTATCTCTGTCATCATTTGTGCATTGTGCAATTCCATTTTAGACGTATACTTTTTTCTTAAATCAAAACTTGAGTTTTGACTTTCCCTTCATCTGGTAAACAAAAAAAGAGATAAAAGGCAAAAAGATCACAACAAAATGAAAATTTTAGAGTTTATGTATGGAAAAAATTTAAAGTAATAACAAATGTATGTAAATAAAATTTTTTCGCACACCACAAAATGAACACAAAAGTTTTGTTATCCAAGTTTGGGAAATTCCACTAGTTCAATGTTCGGAATTTTATTAGAAAGAGATTTTTCTTTACACTTTTTAAAAAAATGTATTTGCATGCTTGAAACTTGTTAAAGATTCAAATAATCTATGGATCCAAACCTTTTAATGAGATTAAAATTAAATTCTCAAGTGAACGTGCGGTGGGATATTTTCCAAAGTCAAATAAGCCATTATTTTGCCAATTAACAAAAAGCTGACCTAACAATCATAGATGACTGTAAAGTGATTTACCATGCATAATGGGCTATATTTTTTTAAGGAATGACTTATGGATTGGGAGTCAACACTCAGTTAAAAATCATCTTCCTCCCCCTTTTCACAACGATTGCAAAACCTTATATATAAAACCTTAAAAGAGTTTACAATCCCTAAAAATTACTGACACTTTTTGGAATTATCTCTCTCTTCATTTGTGCATAGTGCATTTCCATTTTAGATGTATACTTTTTTCTTAAATCAAAACTTGAGTTTTCACTTTCCCTTCATCTCATTAACAAAAAAAGTGATAAAAGGCAAATAGATCACAACAAAATGAAAATTTTAGAGTTGATGAAAGGAAAAAATTTAAAGTAATAACTAATGTAAGTAATGAAAATTTATTCACACACCACAAATGAACGCAAAAGTTTTGTAGTCCAAGTTTGGGAAATTCCACTAGTTCAACCCTAATTGCTCAGAATTTTATAAGTTAAAGATTTTTCTACACAGGTTTTAAAAAATGGATATGCATGCTTGAGACATATTAAAGATGCAAATGAACTATGGATCAAAACCTTTTAAATAGAATAACGTTAAATTCTCAAGTGAATGTGCGGTGTGATATTTACCCGAGTCAAACAAGCCAATATTTTGTCCACTTACAAAAAGCTGACTTAACGATCCTAGGTTATTGTAAAGTGATTTATCTTGGGTAACGGGCTACATTTTTGTAAGGAATGACTTATGGATTGGGAGTCAACACTTAGTTAAAAATCCCCCGCCTCTCCCTTTTCCCGAGGATTGTAAAACCTGATATTTAAAAACTCAAAAGATTTTACAATCCCTAAAAATTACAGATACTTTTTGGAATTATCTCTCTAAATATTTGTGCATTGTCCATTTCCATTTTAGATATATACTATTTTCTTAAATCAAAACTTGAATTTGCACTTTCCCTTCGTCTCGTAAACAAAAAAGGAGATAAAAGGCTAATAGATCACAAAAAAATGAAAATTTTAAAGTTTTAGGATGGAAAAAATTTAATGTTGTAACAAATGTAAGTGAAGAAAATTTATTCACACACTACAAATGAACACTAAAGTTTTGTTTTCAAGGTTATGGAAATTCCACTAGTTCAACCCTAATAGCTTGGAATTTTATTAGAAAGAGATTTTTCTACACTTGTTTTAAAAAAAAGATATGGATGCTTGAAACAAGAGAATTACATTAAATTCTCAAGTGAACGGGCGGTGGGATATTTACCCGAGTCAAACAAGGCATTAATTTGCCCAATAACAAAAAGCTGACCAAAGGATCATAGATGAATGTAAAGTGATTTATCATACATAATAGGCTATATTTTTGTAAGGAATGACTAACGGATTAGGAGTCAACTCTCAATTAAAAATACACCTCCTCCCCTTTTTCCCAACGATTTCAAAACCTGATATATAAAAACTAAAAGGAGTTTACAATCCCAAAAAATTTTGGACACATTTTGGAATTATCTATCTCTAAATTTACGCATTGTGAATTTCCATTTTAAATATTTACTTTTTTCTTAAATCAAAACTTTATTTTTCACATTCCCTTCATCTCGTAAACAAAAAAAGAGATAAAAGGCAAATAGATCACAACAAGATGAAAATTTTAGAGTTTATCTATGGAAAAAATTTAAAGCAATAACAAATGTATGGAAAGAAATCTTATTCACACAACACAAATGAACAAAAATGTTTTATTATCCAAGTTTGGGAAATTCCACTAGTTCAGCCCTAATAGCTCCGAATTTTATAAGAAGGAGATTTTTCTACACATGTTTTAAAAAAGGGATATGCATCCTTTAAAAATGTTAAAGATGAAAATGACCTATGGATCCAAACATTTTTAAGAGAATAACATTAAATTCTCAAGTGAACGTGCGGTGGTATATTTACCCGAGTAAAACAAGCCATTATTTTGCCCCTTTACAAAAATTGACATTACGATCATAGATGATTGTAAAGTGATTTATCATGCGTAATGGGCTATATTTTTGTAAGGAATTACTTATGGATTGGGAATCAACACTCAGTCAAAAATCCCCCGCCTCTCCCTTTTCCCGACAATTGCAAAACCTGATATATAAAAACTAAAAAGAGTTTACAATCCCTAAAAATTACAGACACTTTTTGGAATTATCTCTTTCTACATTTGTGCTTTGAGCATTTCCATTTTTGGATGTATACTTTTTTATTAAATCAAAACTTGAGTTTTCACTTTCCCTTCATCTCATAAACAAAAAAAAAAGAGATAAAAGGCAAATAGATCACAACAAAATGAAAATTTTAGGGTGTATGTATGGAAAAAAAAGTAATAACAAATGTAAGTAAATAAAATTTTTTCACACCCTACAAATGAACACAAAAGTTTTATTATCCAAGTTTGGGAAATTCCATTTTTTCAACCCTAATATTCTATATTTAAAACATGTTAAATATTCAAATGACCTGGGGATCCAAACCTTTTAAAAAGAAAACTTTAAATTCTTAAGTTAACGCACGGTGGGTTATTTACACGAGTCAAACAAGCCATTATTTTTGCCCATTTACAAAAAACTAACCTAACGATAATAGATGATTGTAAAGTTATTTATCATGCATAACGAGCTATATTTTTGTAAGGAATGACTTATGGACTGGGAGTCAACACTCAGTTAAAAATCCCCCACCTCCCCCTTTTCCAGACGATTGCAAAACCTGATATATAAAAACTAAAAAGAGTTTACAATCCCTAAAATTTACAGACACTTTTTGGAATTATCTCCCTCTAGATTTGTCCAATGTGCACTTCCATTTTAGATGTATACTTTTTTCTTAAATCAAAACTTGAGTTTTCACTTTCCCTTCATCTCGTAAACAAAAAAAGGAATAAAAGGCAAATAGATCACAACAAAATAAAAATTTCAGAGTTTATGTATGGAAAAAATTTAAAGAAATAAAAAATGTAAGAAAATAAAATTTATTCACACACCAAAAATGAGCACAAAAGTTTTGTTATCCAAGTTTGGGAATTATCTCTTGTTCAAGCTTAATAGCTCGGAATTTTATCAGAAAGAGATTTTTCTACACTTCTTATAAAAAATGGATATGCATGCTTGAAACATGTTAAAGATGCAAATGACCTATGGATCCAAACCTTTAAAAAGAGAATAACATTAAATTCTCAAGTGAACGTGCGGTGGGATATTTGCCCGAGTCAAACAAACCATTATTTTGCCCAGTTATCATGCCTAACGGGCTGTATTTTTGTAAGGAATGACCTATGGATTGGGAGTCAACACTCAGTTAAAAATCCCCCACCTCCCCCTTTTCCGAACGATTGCAAAACATGATATTAAAATCCCTAAAAATTACGGACACTTTTTGGAATTATCTCTCTCTGCATTTGTGCATTGTGCATTTCCATTTTTTATGTATACTTTTTTCTTAACTCAAAACTTGGGTTTTCACTTTCCCTTCATCTCGTATACAAAAAAAGAGATAAAAGGCAAAGAGATCACAACTAAATGAAAATTTTAGAGTTTATATATGGAAAATATTTAAAGCAACAACAAATATAAGTAAAGAAAATTTATTCACACACCACAAATGAGCACAAAAGTTTTGTTATCCAAATTTGGGAAATTCCACTAGTTCAACGCTCGGAATTTTATACGAAAAGTGATTTTTCTACACATATTTTAAATATTAGATATGCATGCTTGAAACTTGTTAGATATGCAAATGACCTATGGATACAAACCTTTTAAAGAAAATAACTTTAAATTCTCAACTGAACGTGTGGTGGGATATTTAATCGAGTCAAACAAGTCATTATTTTGCCCATTTACAAAAAGCTGACCTAATGATCATAGGTGATTGTAAAGTGATTTATCATGCATAATGGGCTAATTTTTAGTAAGGAATGACTTATGGATTGGGAGTCAACACTAAGTTAAAAATCCCCCGCCTCCCCCTTTTCCCGACGATTGCAAAACTAGATATATAAAATTTAAAAGAGTTTACAATCCCTAAAAATTACAGACACTTTTTGGAATTATCTCTCTCTACATTTGTGCATTGTACATTTCCATTCCAGATGTATACTTTTTTCTTAAATCAAAACTTGAGTTTTCACTTTCCCTTCATCTCGTAAACAAAAAAAGTGATAAAAGGCAAATAGATCACAACAAAATGAAAATTTAAGAGTTTATGTATGGAAATTTATTCACACTCCACAAATGAACACAAAAAATTTTTCATCCAAGTTTGGGAAATTCCATTAGTTCAACCCTAATAGCTCCAAATTTTATAAGAAAGAGATTTTTCTACACATGTTTTAAAATTTTAATATGCATTTTTGAAACATGTTAAATATGAAAATTACCTATGGATCCTTTAAAAAGAAAACATTAAATTCTTAAGTGAACGTACAGTCGTATATTTACCAAAGTCAAACAAGCCATTATTTTGCCCATTTACAAAAAGCTGACCTAATGATCATTGATGATTGTAAAGTTATTTATCATGCATAAAGGATATATTTTTGTAAGTAATGACTTATGGATTGGGAGTCAACACTCAGTTAAAAATCCCCCACCTCCCCCTTTTCCAGATGATTGGAAAACCCGATATATATATAAAAAGTAAAAAGAGTTTACAATCAATAAAAATTATAGACACGTTTGGGAATTATCTCTCTCTACATTTGACCATTGTCCATTTCCATTTTAGGTGTTTACTTTTTTTTAAATCAAAACTTGAGTTTTCACTTTCCCTTCATCTCGTAAACAAAAAAAGAGATAAAAGGCAATTAGATCACAACAAAATGAAAATTTTAGAGTTTATGTATGGAAAAAATTTAAAGAAAAAATATGTAAGAAATGAAAATTTATTCACACACCACAAATGAACGCAAAAGTTTTGTTATCCAAGTTTGGGAAATTCCACTAGTTCAACCCTAATAGCTTGGAATTTTATAAGAAAGAGATTTTTCTACACATGTTTTAAAAAATGGATATGCATGCTTGAAATATGTTAAAGACGCAAATGTCCTACGGATTCAAACCTTTTAAAGAGAATAACATTAGATTCTCAAGTGAACATGCGGAGGGATATTTACCCGAGTCAAACAAGCCATAATTTTTCGAATTTACAAAAAGCTGACCTAATGACTATAGATGATATTAAAGTGATTTATCATGTGTAACAGGCTATAATTTTGTAAGGAATGACTTATGGATTTTGTGTCAACACTCAGTTAAAACACCCCCACCTCCCCCTCTTCCCTATGATTGCTGAACCAGATATATAAGAACTAAATGGAGTTTACAATCCCTAAAAATTATAGACACTTTTTAAAATTATCTCTCTCTAAATTTGTGCATTGTGCATTTCCATTTTAGATAAATACTTTTTTCTTAAATCAAAACTTGAGTTTTCACTTTCCCTTCATCTCGTAAACAAGAAAAGAGATAAAGGGCAAATAGATCACAACAAAATGAAATTTTAAGAGTTTATGTATGGAAAATATTCAAAGCAATAAAAGATATAAGTATGGAAAATTTATTGACACACCACAAATGAGCACAAAAGTTTTGTTATGTAAGTTTGGGAAATTTCACTAGTTCAACACATGGAATTTTATAAGAAAGAGATTTTTCTACACATGTTTTAAATATTTGATATGCATGCTTGAAACATGTTAAAGAAGAAAATGACCTATGGATCCAAACCTTTTGAAAAGAATAACAATAAATTCTCAAGTGAACGTGCAGTGGGATATTGACCCGAGTCAAACAAGCCATTATTTTGCCCATTTACAAAAAGCTGACCTAATGATCGTAGATGATTGTAAAGTGATTTATCATGCGTAAAGGGCTATATTTTTTTAAGGAATGACTTATGGATAGGGAGTCAACACTCAGTTAAAAATCCCCTGCCACCCTCTTTTCCCGATGATGGCAAAACCTGATATATAAAAAATAAAAAGAGTTTAAAATCCCTAAAATTATGGACAATTTTTGGAATTATCTCTCTCTACATTTTTGCATTGTCTATTTCCATTTTAGATATATACTTTTTTCTTAAATAAAAACTTGAGTTTTCACTTTCCCAGCATCTCGTAAAACAAAAAAGAGATAAAAGCAAATAGATCATAACTAAATGAAAATTTTAGAGTTTATGTATAGTAAAAAATGAAAGCAATAAAAAATGTTAGTAAAGAAAATTTATTAACACACCACAAATGAACACAAAATTTTTGTTTTCCAAGTTTGGGAAATTCCTCTAGTTCAAGGGTAATAACTCAGAATTTATAAGAAAGAGATTTTTCTACACATGTTTTAAAAAATTGATAAGCATGCTTGAAACATGTTAAAGATGCAAATGACCTATGGATCTTGACATTTTAAAGAGAATAACATTAAATTCTTCAGTGAATGTGCAGTGGGACATTTACCCGAGTCAAACAAGCCATTATTTTGCCCATTTACCAAAAGCTGACCAAACGATCGTAGATGATTGTACAGTGATTTATCATGCGTAATCGGCTATTTTTTTGTAAGGAATGACTTATGGAATGGGAGTCAACACAAGGTTAAAAATCCCCCGCCTCCCCCTTTTCACGACGATTGCAAAACGTGTTATATAAACACTAAAAAGAGTTATAATCCCTAAAAATTATAGACGCTTTTTGGAATTATCTCTTTCTACATTTGTGCATTGTGCATTTCAATTTTAGATGTATACTTTTTTCGTCAATCAAAACTTGAGTTTTTACTTTCCTTTCATCTCGTAAACAAGAAAAGAGATAAAAAGGAAATAGATCACAACAAAATGAAAATTTTAGAGTTTATGTATGGAAAAAATTTAAAGCAATAACAAAAATAAGTAAATAAAATTTATTCACACACCACAAATAAACACAAAAGTTTTGTTGTCCAAGTTTGGGAAATTCCACTAGTTCAACCCTAGCAGCTCGGAATTTTATAAGAAAGAGATTTTTCTACACATGTTTTAAAAAAAAAGATATGCATGCTTGAAACATGTAAGAGATGCAAATGACCTATGGATCCAAACCTTTTAAAGAGAATATAATTAAATTACTAAGTGAATGTGCGGTGGGATATTTACCTGATTCAAACAAGCCATTATTTTGTACATTTACTAAAAGCAGACCTAACGATCGTAGATGATTTTTAAAAGATTTATCATACGTCATGGGCTATATTTTTTTAAGGAATGACTTATATATTGGGAGTCTAGACTCAGTTAAAAATCCCCCGCCTCCCTCTTTTCCCTACGATTGCAAAACTTGATATAGAAAAACTAAAAACCATTTACAATCCGTAAAAATTATCGAAACTTTTTGAAATTTCCTCTCTGTACATTTGTGCATTGTGAATTTCCATTTTACATGTATACTTTTTTCTTAAATCAAAACTTGAGTTTTCACTTTCCCTCCATCTCGTAAACATAAAAAGAGATAAAAGGCAAATAGATCACAACAAAATGAAAATTTTAGAGTTTATGTATGGATAGAATTTAAACAAATACAAAATGTAAGTAAAGAAAATTTATTCACACACCACAAAGGAACAGAAAACTTTGGTTATCCAAGTTTGGGAAATTCCACAAGTTCAACACTAATAGCTTGGAATTTTATAAGAAAGAAATTTTTCTGCACATGTTTTAAAAAATGGATATACATGCTTGACACTTGTTAAAGATACAAATGACCTACGGATCCAAACCATTTAAAGTAAAAAAAAAAAAAATTCTCTAGTGAACGTGCGTTGGGATATTTCCCTGAGTCAAACAAGCCATTATTTTGCCATTTACAAAAAGCTGACCGAACGATCATAGATGATTGTATAGTGATTTATCATGTGTACGGGCTATATTTTTGTAAAGAATGACTTATGGATTGGGAGTCAACACTCAGTTAAAATCCCCCTGCCACCTGTTTTTCACTATCATTGCAAAACCAATTATATAAAACCTAAAAAGAGTTTACAATTCCTAAAAATTATAGACATTTTTTGGAATTATCTCTCTCTAAATTTGTGCATAGTGCATTTCCATTTTAGATGCATACTTTTTTCTTAAATCAAAACTTGAGTTTTCACTTTCCTTTCATCTCGTTAACAAAAAAAAAGAGATAAAAGGCAAATAGATCACAACAAAATGAAAATTTTAGAGTTGATGTATGTAAAAAATTTAAGTAAAGATATATTCACACACCACAAATGAACACAAAAGTTTTGTTATCCAAGTTTGGGAAATTCCACTAGTTCAACTTTAATAGCTCGGAATTTTATAGGATAGATATTTTTCTACACAGGTTTTAAAAAATGGATTTGCATGCTTGAAACATGTTAAAGATGCAAAAGACCTATGGATCCAAACCTTTAAAAGGGGTTAACATTAAATTCTCAAGTGAACGTACGGTGGGATATTTACTCGAGTCAAACTAGCCATTATTTTGCCCATTTACAAAAATCTGACTTAACGATCCTAGGTGATTATAAAGTGATTTATCATAGGTAATGGGCAACATTTTTCTAAGGAATGACTTATGGATTGGGAGTCAACACTCAGTTAAAAATCCCCCGCCTCCCTCTTTTCCCGACGACTGCAAAACCTGATATATAAAAACTAAAAAGAGTTTACAATCCCAAAAAATTACAGACACTTTTTGGAATTATCTCTCTCAATATTTGTGCATTGTTTATTTTCATTTTAGATGTATACTTTTTTCTTAAATCAAAACTTGAGTTTTCACTTTCCCTTCATCTCGCAAGTAAAAAAGGAGATAAAAGGCGAATGGATCACAACAAAATAAAAATTTTAGAGTTTAAGTATTGAAATAATTTTAAACAATAACAAATGTAAGTGTAGAAAATTTATTCACACACCACAAATGAACACAAAAGTTTTGTTATCCAACTTATGGAAATTCCACTAGTTCAACCCTAATAGCTTGGAATTTTATAAGAAAGAGATTTTTCTACACATGTTTTAAAAAATGGATATGGATGCTTGAAACATATTAAAGATGCAAATGACCTATGGATCCAAACCTTTTAAAGAGAATAACATTTAATTCTCAAGTGAACGGGTAGTGGGATATTTACCCGAGTCAAACAAGCCATTATTTTTCACATTCACAAAAAACTGACCTAACGATCATAGATGATTGTAAAGTAATTTATCATGCATAATGGATTATATTTTTGAAAGGAATGACTTACTGATTGGGAGGCAACACTCAATTAAAAATTCACCGCCTCTCTTTTTTTCCGACGATTGCAAAAACTGATATATAAAAACTAAAAAGAGTTTACAATCCCGAAAAATTTCAGACACTTTTCTAAATTATCTCTCTCTACATTTGCGCATTATGCTTTTCCATTTCAGATGTATACTTATTTCTTAAATCCAAACTTGAGTTTTCACATTCCCTTCATCTCATAAACAAAAAAGAAAGATAAAACGCAAATAGATCACAACAAAAAGAAAATTTTAGAGTTTATGTATGGAAAAAATTTAAAGCAATAAAAATGTAACTAAAAAAAAATTATTCACACACCACAAATAAAAAAAAATGTTTTGTTATCCAAGTTTGAGAAATTCCACTAGTTCAACCCTAATAGCTCAGAATTTTAGAAGAAGGAGATTTTTCTACACATGTTTTAAAAAATGGATATGCATGCTTGAAACATGTTAAAGATGCAAATACATATGGATCCAAACCTTGTAAAGAGAATAACATTAAATTCTCAAGTGAACCTGAGGAGGGATATTTACCTGAGTCAAACAAACCATTATTTTTCCTGTTTACAAAAAGCTAACCTTACGATCATAGATGATTGTAAAGTGATTTATCATGCATAACGGGCTATATTTTCGTAAGGAATGACTTATGGATTGGGAGTCAACACTCAGTTAAAAATCCCCCGTCTCCCCCTTTTCCCGAAAATTGCAAAACCTGATATGTAAAAACTAAAAAGAGTTTACAATCCCTAAAAATTACAGACAATTTTTGGAATTATCGCTCTCTACATTTTTGCATTGAGCATTTCCATTTTGGATGTATACTTTTTTCATCAATCAAAACTTGAGTTTTTACTTTCCCTTCATCTCGTAAACAACAATAGAGATAAAAGGTAAATAGATCATAACTAAATGAAAATTTTAGAGTTTATGTATAGTAAAAATTTAAATCAATAAAAAATGTTAGTAAAGAAAATTTATTAACACACCAAAAATGAACACAATTTTTTTTTCCAAGTTTGGGAAATTCCTCTAGTTCAAGCGTAATAAGTTAAAATTTTATAAGAAAGAGATTTTTCTATACATGTTTTAAAAAATTGATAAGCATGCTTGAAACATGTTAAAGATGCAAATGACCTATGGATCCAGACCTTTTAGAGAGAATAACATTAAATTCTTCAGTGAATGTGCAGTGGGATATTTACCCGAGTCAAACAAGCCATTATTTTGCCCATTTACAAAAAGCTGACCAAACTATCGTAGATGATTGTAAAGTGATTTATCATGCGTAACCGGCTATATTTTTGTAAGGAATGACTTATGGATTCGGAGTCAACACATGGTAAAAAATCCCCCGCCTCCTCCTTTTCCTAACGATTGCAAAACGTGTTATAAAAAAACTAAAAAGAGTTATAATCCCTAAAAATTATAGACTCTTTTTGGAATTATCTCTCTCTACATTTGTGCATTGTGCATTTCAATTTGATATGTATTCCTTTTTCATCAATCAAAACTTGAGTTTTTGCTTTCCCTTCATCTCGTAAACAACAAAAGAGATAAAAGGGAAATAGATCACAACAAAATGAAAATTTTAGAGTTTATGTATGGAACAAATTTAAAGCAATAAAAAATATAAGTAAATAAAATTTATTCACACACCACAAATAAACAAAAAAGTTTTGTTATGCAAGTTTGGGAAATTCCATTAGTTCAAACCTAATAGCTCAGAATTTTATAAGAAAGAGATTTTTCTACACATTTTAAAAAAAATAGGTATGCATGCTTGAAACTTGTTAGAGATGCAAATGGCCTAGGTATCCAAAACTTTTAAAGAGAATATAATAAGTGAGTGTGCGGTGGGATATTTACCTGATTCAAACAAGCCATTATTTTGCACATTTACAAAAAGCTGACCTAAACGATCGTAGATGATTGTAAAGTGATTTATCATGCGTAACGGGCTATATTTTTGTAAGGAAATACTTATGGATTGGGAGACTAGTTAAAAATCCCCCGCCTCCCTCTTTTTCCCTACGATTGCAAAACCTGATATAGAAAAATTAAAAGGAGTTTACAATCCCTAAAAATTATAAATACTTTTTGGAATTTTCTCCCTGTACATTTGTGCATTGTGAATTTCCATTTTACATGTATACTTTTTTCTTATATCAAAACTTGAGTTTTCACTTTCCCTTCATCTCGTAAACATAAAAAGAGATAAAAGGCAAATAGATCACAACAAAATCAAAATTTTATATTTTATGTATGGATAAAATTTAAAGCAATAAAAAATGTAAGTAAAGAAAATTTATTCACACACCACAAAGGAGCACAAAAGTTTGGTTATCCAAGTTTAGGAATTTCCACTAGTTCAACACTAATAGTTTGGAATTTTATAAGAAAGAAATTTTTCAACACATGTTTTAAAAAATGGATATGCATGCTTGAAACTTGTTAAAGATTCAAATGACCTACGGATCCAAACCTTTTAAAGAGAAAAAAATTAAATTCTCAAGTGAATGTGCGGTGGTATATTTCCAAGAGTCAAACAAGACATTACTTGGCCCATTTACAAAAAGCTGACCTAATGATCATAGATGATTGTAAAGTGATTTATCATGTGTACGGGCTATATTTTTGTAAGGAATGACTTATGGATTGGGAGTCAACACTCAGTTAAAAGTCCCCCGCCACCTCCTTTTCATGGTGATTGTGAAACCTATTATATAAAAACTAAAAAGAGTTTACAATCCCTAAAAATTAGAGACACTTTTTGGAATTATCTCTCTACATTTGTGCATAGTGCATTACCATTTTAGATGCATACTTTTTTCTTAAATCAAAACTTGAGTTTTCATTTTCCCTTCATCTCGTTAACAAAAAAAAGAGATAAAAGGCAAAAAGATCACAACAAAATGAATTTTTTAGAGTTGATGTATGTAAAAAATTTAAAGCAATAAAAAATTTAAGTAAAGAAAATATATTCACACACCACAAATGAACACAAAAGTTTTGTTATCCAAGTTTGGGAAATTCCACTAGTTCAACCCTAATAGCTCGGAATTATATAAGATAGAGATTTTTCTACACAGGATTTAAAAAATGGATATGCATTCATGAAACATGTTAAAGATGCAAATGACCAATGGATTCAAACCTTTTAAAGGGAATAACATTAAATTCTCAAGTGAACGTGCGGTGGAATATTTACTTGAGTCAAACAAGCCATTATTTTTCCCATTTACAAAAAGCTTCCTTAACGATCCTAGGTGATTGTAAAGTGATTTATCAAGTGTAATGGGACACATTTTTTTAAGGAATGACTTATGGATTGGGAGTCAACACTCAGTTAAAAATCCCCCGCCTCCCTCTTTTCCTAATTATTGCAAAACCTCATATATAAAAACTAAAATGAGTTTCCAATCCCTAAAAATTAAAGAAACTTTTTGAAATTATCTCTCTCAATATTTGTGCTTTGTGCATTTCCATTTTAGATGTATACTTTTTTCTTAAATCAAAACTTGAGTTTTCACTTTCCCTTCATCTCGTAAGCAAAAAAGGAGATAAAAGGCAAATAGATCACAACAAAATGAAAATTTTAGAGTTTAAGTATGGATAAAAATTTAAGCAATAAAAAATGTAAGTGAAGAAAATTTATTAACACACCACAAATGAACACAAAAGTTTTGTTATCATAGTTTGGGAAATTCCACTAGTTCAATCCTAATAGCTTGGAATTTTATAAGAAAGAGATTTTTCTACACATGTTTTAAAAAATGGATATGGATGCTTGAAACATGTTAAAGAGGCAAATGACCTATGGATCCAAACCTTTTAAAGAGAATAACATTAAATTCTCAAGTGAACGGGTGGCGGGATATTTACCCGAGTCAAACAAGCCATTATTTTGCACATTCACAAAAAGCTGACCTAACGATCATAGATGATTGTAAAGTAATTTATCATGCGTATCATATTATATTTTTTAAAGGAATGACTTACTGATTGGGAGTCAACACTCAGTTAAAAATCCACCGCCTCCTTTTTTTCCCGACGATTGCAAAAACTGATATATAAAAACTAAAAAGACTTTACAATCCCCAAACATTTTAGACACTTTTTATAATTATCTCTCTCTACATTTGCGCATTAGTGCATTTCCATTTCAGATGTATACTTATTTCTTAAATCAAAACTTGAGTTTTCACATTGCCTTCATCTCATAAACAAAAATGGAGATAAAACGCAAATAGATCACAACAAAAAGAAAATTTTAGAGTTTATGTGTGGAAAAAACTTAAAGTAATAAAAAATATAAATAAATAAAATTTATTCATACACCACAAATGAACAAAAATGTTTTGTTATCCAAGTTTGGGAAATTCCACTAGTCCAACCCTAGGAGCTCAGAATTTTATAAGAAGGAGATTTTTCTACACATGTTTTAAAAAAATGGATATGCATGCTTGAAACATGTTAAAGATGCAAATACCTAAGTGAACGTGTGAAGGGATATTTACTTGAGTCAAACAAGCCATTATTTTGTCAGTTTACAAAAAGCTGACCTTATGATCATAGATGATTGTAAAGTGATTTATCTTGCGTAATGGACTATATTTTTGTAAGGAATGACTTATGGATTGGGAGTCAACTCTCAGTTAAAAATCCCCTGCGTCCCTCTTTTCCCGACAATTGCAAAACCTGATATGTAAAAACTAAAAAGAGTTGACAATCCCTAAAAATTACAAACACTTTTTTGGAATTATCTCTCTCTACAATTGTGCATTGAGAATTTCCATTTTGGATGTATACTTTTTTATTAAATCAAAAGTTGAGTTTTCACTTTCCCTTCATCTTGTAAACAAAAAAAGAGATAAAAGGCAAATAGATCACAAAAAAATGAAAATTTTAGAGTTTATGTATTAAAAAAATTTAAATCAATAACAAATGTAAGTAAAAATAATTTATTCACACACCACAAATGAACACAAATGTTTTGTTATCCAAGTTTGGGAAATTCCATTAGTTCAACCCTAATAGCTCGGAATTTTAGAAGAAAGTGATTTTTCTACACAAGTTTTAAAAATTGAATAAGCATTTTTGAAACATGTTAAATATGAAAATGACCTATGGATCAAAACCTTTTAAAAAGAAAAAATTAAATTCTTAAGGGAACGTACGGTGGGATATTTACCCGAGTCAAACAAGCAATTATTTTGCCCATTTACAAAAAGCTGACCTAACTATCATAGTTGATTGTAAAGTGCTTTATAATGCATAACGGGCTATATTTTTATAAGGAATGACTTATGGATTGGGGGTCAACACTCAGTTAAAAATTCCCCACCTACCCCTTTTACCGATGAATGAAAAACCTGATATATAAAAACTAAAAAGAGTTTACAATCCCTAAAAATTACAGACACTTTTTTGAATTATCTCTCTCTACATTTGTCCAATGTGCATTTCCATTTTAGATATATACTTTTTTCTTTAATCAAAACTTGAGTTTTCACTTTCCTTTCATCTCGTAAACAAAAAAGAGATAAAAGTCAAATAGTCACTACAAAATTAAAATTTTAGAGTTTATGTCTGGAAAAAATTTAAAGAAATAAAAAATGTAAGTAAATAAAATTTATTCACACACAAGAAAAGAACACAAAATTTTTTTAATCCACGTTTTGGAAATGCCACTACTTCAACCGTAATAGATCAAAATTTTATAAGAAAGAGATTTTTCTACACTTGTTTTAAAAAATGGATATACATGCTTGAAACATGTTAAAGATGCAAATGACCAATGGATACAAACCTTTTAAAGTGAATAACATTAAATTATCTAGTGTGGAAAATATTTAAAGTAATAACAAATTTAAGTAAAGAAAATTTATTCACACCCCACAAATGAGCCCAAAAGTTTTGTTATCCAAGTTTTGGAAATTCCACTAGTTCAATGCTCAGAATTTTATAAGAAAGAGATTTTTTGACACATGTTTTAAAAAATGGATATGCATGATTGAAACATTTTAAAGATTCAAATGACCTATGGATCCAAACCTTTTAAAGAGAATAACATTAAATTCTCAAGTAAACGTGCCGTGGGATATTTACCCGAGTCAAACATGCCATTATTTTGTCCGTTTACAAAAAGCTGACATAGCGATCGTAGCTGATTGTAAAGTGATTTACCAAGCGTAATGGGCTATATTTTTGTAAGAAAATACTTATGTATTGGGAGTCAACACTCAGATAAAAATCCCCCGCCTTCCCCTTCTCCCGACAATTGCAAAACCTGATATATAAAAACTAAAAAGAGTTTACAATCCCTAAAAATTACAGACACTTTTTGGAATTATCACTTTCAACATTTGTGCATTGTGCATTTCCATTTTAGATGTGTACTTTTTTTTCTTAAATCACAACTTGAGTTTTCACTTTTCCTTCATCTCGTAAAATAAAAAAGAGATAAAAGGAAAATAGATGACAAAAAAATGAAAATTTTAGTGTTTGTGGATGGCAAAAATTTAAGCAATAAAAAATGTAAGTAAAGATAAATTATTCACACACCAAAAATGAACACAAAAGTTTTGTTATCCAAGTTTGGAAAATTCCTCTTGTTCAACCTCAATAGCTTGGAATTTTATAAGAAAGAGAATTTTCTACACATGTTTTAAAAAATTGATATGCATGCTTGAAACATGTTAAATATACAAATGACCTATGGATCCAAACCTTTTAAAGAGAATAACATTAAATTCTCAGGTGACTGTGCGGTGGGATATGTACCCGAGTCAAACTAGCCATTATTTTGCCCATTTAAAAAAGCTGACCTAACGATCATAGATGATTGTAAAGTGATTTATCATGTGTAACGGGCTATGTTTTTCTAAGGAATGACTTATGGATTGGGAGTCAACACTCGGTTAAAAATCCCTCACCTCACCCTTTTCTGGAAGATTGTAAAACCTGGTAAATAAAAATTAAACAGATTTTACAATCCCAAAAAATTTTAAACACTTTTTGGAATTATCACTCTCTACATTTGTGCATTGTGCATTTCCATTTCAGATGTGTACTTTTTTTTCTTAAATCAAAACTTGAGTTTTCACTTTCCCTTCATCTCATAAACAAAAAAAGAGATAAAAGACAAATAGATCACAACAAAATGCAAATTTTAGAGTTTATGTATGGAAAAAATTTATAGCAATAACAAATGTAAGTAAAGAAAATTTATTTACACACCACAAATGAAGACAAAAGTTTTGTTATCCATGTTTGGGAAATTCCACTAGTTCAACCCTACTACTTTGGAATTTTAAAACAAAGAGATTTGTCTACACATGTTTTAAAAAATAGATCTGCATACTGGAAACATGTTAATGATGCAAATGACCGATGGATCCAAACTTTTTAAAGAGATTAACATTAATTTCTCAAGTGAACGTGAGGTGGGATATTTATTCGAGTTAAACAAGCCAATATCTTGCCCATTTTCAAAAAGCTAACCTAACGATCATGGATGATTGTAAAGTGATTTATCATCTGTAACGGTCTATATTTTTGTAACGAAAGACTTATGGATTGAGAGTTTACAAAACATTTTTTTCCTAAATCAAAACTTGAGTTTTCACTTTCCCTTCATCTTGTAAACAAAAAAAGAGATAAAAGGCAATAGATCACAACAAAATGAAAATTGTAGAGTTTAAGTATGAAAAAATTTAAAGAAATCACAAATGTAAGTGAAGAAAATTTATTCACACACGACAAATGAACTCAAAATTTTTGTTATCCGAGGTTGGAAAATTCCACTAGTTCAAATCTAATAGCTTGGAATTTTATAAGTAAGAGATATTTCTACACATGTTTTAAAAAATGGATATGCATGCTTGAAACATGTTAAAGATGCAAATGACCTATGGATCCAAACCTTTTAAAGAGAATAACATTAAATTCTCAAGTGAACTTGCGGTGGGATATTTACCCGAGTCAAACTTTTCATTATTTTGCCCATTTACAAAAAGTAGACCTAACGATCATAGATGATTGTAAAGTGATTTATCATGCACAATGGGCTACATTTTTGTAAGGTATGACTTATGGATTGGGAGTCAACACTCAGTTAAAAATCCCATGCCTCCCCCTTTTCCCAAAGATTGTAAAACCAAATATATAAAAGCTAAAAAGAGTTTACAATCCCTAAAAATTACTGACACTTTTTGGAATTATCACTCTCTACATTTGTGTGCATTGTGCATTTCAATTTTATATGTGTACTTTTTTTTTACAATCAAATTTTGAGTTTTCACTTTCCCTTCATCTCGTAAACATAAAAAGAGATAAAAGTCAAATAGATCACAACAAAATGAAACTTTAAGAGTTTATGTATGGAAATCATTTAAGGAAATAAAAAATGTAAGTAAAGAAAAAAATATCACACACCACAAATGAACACAAAAGTTTTGTTATCCGAGTTTGGGAAATTCCACAAGTTCAACCCTAATAGCTTGGAATTTTATAAGAAAAAGATTTTTCTACCCAAGTTTTAAAAAATGGATATGCATGTTTGAAACATGTTAAAGATGCAAATGACCTATGGATCCAAACCTTTTAAACTGAATTACATTAAATTCTCAAGTGAACATGCGGTGGGATATTGACCGGAGTCAAACAAGCCATTATTTTGCCCATTAACAAAAACCTGACCTAACGATCATACATGATTGTAAAGTGATTTATCATGCGTAATGGGCTATATTTTTGTAAGGAATGACTTATAGATAGGGAGTCAACACTCGGTTAAAAATCCCACGCCTGCCCCTTTTCCCGACGATTGTAAAACCGGATATATAAAAACTAAAAAGAGTTTACAATCCCTTAAAATTATAGACACTTTTTGGAATTATCACTCTCTACATTTGTGTATTGTGCATTTTCATTTTAGATGTGTACTTTTTTTCTTAAATCAAAACTTGAGTTTTCACTTTCCCTTCATCTCGTAAACAAAAAAAGAGATAAATGGCAAATAGTTCACAACAAAATGAAAATTTTAGAGTTTATTTCTAGAAAAAATTTTAAGCAATCACAAATGTAAGTAAAGAAAATTTATTCATACACGACAAATGAACTCAAAAATTTTGTTATCCGAGGTTGGGAAATTCCACTAGTTCAACTCTAATAGCTTGGAATTTTATAAGAAAGAGATTTTTCTACACATGTTTTAAAAAATGGATATGGATGCTTGATACATGTTAAAGATGCAAATGACCTATGGATCCAAACCTTTTAAAGTGAATAATATTAGATTCTCAAGTGAACATGCAGTAGGATATTTACACGAGTCAAACAAGCCTTTATTTTGCCAATTTTCAAAAAGTTGACCTAAAGATCATAGATGATTTTAAAGTGATTTATCATACGTACGGGCTATATTTTTGCAGGGAATGAATTATGGATTGGGAGTCAACACTCGGTTAAAAATCCCCCACCTCCCCCTTTTCCCGACAATTGCAAATCTTGATATATAAAAACTAAAAAGAGTTTACAATCCCTAAATATTACAGACACTTTTTGGAATTATCATTCTCAACATTTGGGTATTGTGAATTTCCATTTAAGATGTGTACTTTTTTTCTTCATTCAAAACTTGAGTTTTCACTTTCCCTTCTACTCATAAACAAAAAAAGAGATTAAAGGCAAATAGATCACATCAAAATGAAAATTTAAGTGTTTATGTAAGGAAAACATTTAAAGCAATCATAAATGTAAGGAAAGAAAATCTATTCACACATCACAAATGTGCACAAAAGTTTTGTTATCCGAGTTTCGGATATTCCACTAGTTCAACCTTAATAGCAAGGAATTTTAAAAGAAAGAAATTTTTCTACACATGTTTTAAAAAATGGATATGCAAGCTTGAAACATGTTAAAGATGCAAATGACCTATGGATCCAATCCTTTTAAAGAGAATAATATTAAATTCTCTAGTGAACGTGAGGTAGGATATTTACATGAGTAAAACAAGCCTTTGCTTTGCCCATTTACTAAAAACTGACCTAACGATCTTAGATGATTGTAAAGTGATTTATCATGCCTAATGGGCAATATTCTTGTAAGGAAAGACTTATGGATTGGGAGTCAACACTCGGTTAAAAATCCCCTGCCTCCCGCTTTTCTCGACTATTGCAAAACTTGACATATAAAAAATAAAAAGAGTTTACAATTCATAAAAATTACAGACACTTTTTGGAATTATCACACTCTACATTTTTGCATTGTGCATTTCAATTTTAGATGGGTACTTTTTTTTCATAAATCAAAACTTGAGTTTTCACTTTCCCTTGATCTCGTAAACAAAAAAAGAGATAAAAGGCAAATTGATTACAACATAATGAAAATTTTAGAGTTTATGTATGAAAAAAAATCAAAACAATCACAAATGTCAGTAAAGAAAAATTATTCACACACCACAAATGAACACAAAAGTTTTGTTATCCGAGTTTCAGAAATTCCACTAGTTCATCCCTAATAGCTTGGAATTTTATAAGAAAGGGAATTTTCTACACATATTTGAAAAAATTTATATGCATGCTTGAAACATGTTAAATATGCAAATGACCAATGGATCCAAACCTTTTAAAGAGAATAACATTAAATTTTCAAGTGAACGTGCGGTGGGACATTTACAAGAGTCAAATAAGCCTTTATTTTGCCAATTTACAAAAAGCTGACCTAACGATCATAGATGATTGTAAAGTGATTTATTATGCATAATGGGCTATATTTTTGCAACGAATGACTTATGGATTGAGAGTCAACACAAGTTAAAAATCCCCCGCCTCCCCGTTTTCCTGACTATTGCAAAACCTAATTTATAAAAACTAAAAAGAGTTTACAATCCCTTAAAATTATAGACACGTTTTGGAATTATCACTCTCAACATTTGTGCATTGTGCATTTCCATTTTAGATGAGTACTTTTTTATCTTAATTAAAAACTTGAGTTTTCACTTTCCCTTCATCTCGTAAACAAAAAAAGAGATAAAAGGCAAATAGATCAGAACAAAATGAAAATTTTAGAGTTTATGTATGAAAAAAATTTAAAGCAATAAAAAACTGTAAGTAAAGAAAATTTATTCACACACCACAAAGGAACACAAAAGTTTTGTTATCCGAGTTTGGGAAATTCCTCTAGTTCTACCATAATAGCTTGGAATTTTATAAGAAAGAAATTTTTCTACACATGTTTTAAAAAATGGATTTGCTTGCTTGAAACATGTTAAAGATTCAAATGACCAATGGATCCAAACCTTTTAAAGATAATAACATTAAATTCTCAAGTGAACGTGCGGTGGGATATTTACCCGAGTCAAATAAGCCTTTATTTTGCCCATTTACAGAAAGCTGATGTAACGATCAGAGATGATTGTAAAGTGATTTCTCATGCGTAATGGGCTATATTTTTGTAGGGAATGATTTATGGATTGGGAGTAAACACTCGGTTAAAAATCCTCCGCCTCCCGCTTTTCACAACGATTGTAAAACCTGATATATAAAAACTAAAAAGAGTTTACAATCTCCAAAAATTATAGACACTTTTTGGAATTATCACTCTCTACTTTTGTGCATTGTGCATCTCCATTTTATATGTGTACATTTTTTTCTTCAATCAAAACTTGAGTTTTCACTTTCCCTTCATCTCGTAAACAAAAAAAGAGATAAAAGGCAAAATAGATCACAATAAAACGAAAATTTTAGAGTTTATGTCTAGAAAAAATTTAAAGCAATCACAAATGTAAGTAAAGAAAATTTTTTCACACACCACAAATGAACACAAAAGTTTTGTTATCCGAGTTTGGGAAATTCCACTAGTTCAACCCTAATAGCTTGGAATTTTATAAGAAAGAGATTTTTCTACACATGTTTTAAAAAATGGATATGCATGCTTGAAACAAGTTAAAGATGCAAATTACCTATGGATCCAAACCTTTTCAAGAGAATAACATTAAATTCTCATGTGAGCATGCGGTGGGGTATTTACCCGAGTCAAAAAAGCCTTTATTTTGCCCATTTACAAAAAGCTGACCTAACGATCATAGATGATTGTAAAGCGATTTATCATGCATAACATGCAATATTTTTGTAAGGAATGACTTATGGGTTGGGACTCAACACTCGGTTAAAAATCCCCCGCCTCCCCCTTCTCTCGACGATTGTAAAACCTGATATATAAAAACTAAAAAGAGTTTACAATACCCAAAAAGTATAGACACTTTTTGGAATTATCACTCTCAACATTTGTGCATTGTGCAATTCAATTTTTGATGTGTACTTTTTTTTCTTCAATCAAAACTTGAGTTTCCACTTTTCCTTCATCTCGTAAACAAGAAAAGAGATAAAAGGAAAATAGATCACAACAAACTGAAAATTTTAGAGTTTATGTATGGCAAAAATTTAAAACAATCACAAAAGAAAGTAATGAAAGTTTATTCACACACCACAAGTGAACACAAAATTTATGTTATCAGAGTTTGGAAAATTCCACTAGTTCAACCCTAATAGTTTTGAATTTTATAAGAAAGAGATTTTCCTACACATGTTTTAAAAAATGGATATGAATGCTTGAAACATGTTAAAGATGCAAATGACCTATGGATCCAAACGTTTTAAAGAAAATAACATTAAATTCTCACGTGAACATGCGGTGGGATATTTACCTGAGTCAAACAAGCCTTTATTTTGCCCATTTACTAAAACATGACCTCACGATCATAGATGATTGTAAAGTAATTTATCATGTGTATTGGGATATATTTTAATAAGGAATGACCTATGGATTGGGAGTCAACACTCGGTTAAAAATCCCCCGCCTCTCCCTTTTCCCGACTATATCAAAACTTGATATATAAAAACTAAAAAGAGTTTACAATCCCAAAAAAATACAGACACTTTTTGGAATTATTACTCTCTACATTTGTGCATTGTGCATTTCCAATTTAGTTGTGTACTTTTTTTTCTTAAATCAAAACTTGAGTTTTCACTTTCCCTTCATCTCGTAAAATAAAAAAGAGATAAAAGGCAAATCGATCACAACAAAATTAAAATTTTAAAGTTTATGTATGGAAAAAATTTAAAGCAATCACAAATGTGAGTAAAGAAAATTTATTCGCACACCAAAAATGAACACAAAAGTTTTGTTATCCAAGTTTGGGAAATTCCACTAGTTCAACCCTAATAGCTTGGAATTTTATAAGAAAGAGATTTTTGAACACATGTTTTGAAAAATGGATATGTATGCTTGAAACATGTTAAAGATGCAAATGACCTATGTATCCAAACCAGTTAAAGTGAATAACATTAAATTCTCAAGTGAACGTGTGGTGGGATATTTACCCGAGTCAAACAAACCATTATTTTGCCCATTGACAAAAAGCTGACCTAACGATCATAGATGATTATAAAGTGATTTATCATGCTTAACGAGCTATATTTTTGTAAGGAATGACTTATGGATTGGGAGTCAACACACGGTTAAAAATGCCCCGCCTCCCCTTTTCCCAACAATTGCAAAACCTGATATTTAAAAACTAAAAAGAGTTTAAAATCCCTAAATATTACAAACACTTTTTCGAATTATCACTATTTACATTTGTGCATTTCTTTTTTAGATGCGTACTTTTTTTCTAAAATCTATACTCGAGTTTTCACTTTCACTTCATTTCGTAAATAAAAAAAGAGATAAAAGGCAAATAGATCACATCAAAATGAAAATTTTAAAGTTTATGTATGGAAAAATTTTAAAGCAAAAAAAAATGTAAGTAAAGAAAATTTATTCACACACCACAAATGAAGACAAAAGTTTTGTTATCCATGTTTGGGAAATTCCACTAGTTCAACCCTGCTACTTTGGAATTTTAATAGCAAGAGATTTTTCTACAGATGTTTTAAAAAATAGATATGCATGCTGGAAACATGTTAAAGATTCAAATGACTTTTGGATCCAAACCTTTTAAAGAGAATAACAATAATTTCTCAAGTGAATGTGCAATGGGATATTTACCTGAGTCAAACAAGCCTTTATTTTGCCCATTTACAAAAAGCTGATAACGATCATAGATAATTGTAAAGTGATTTATCATGTGTGATGGGCTATATTTTTGTAAGAAATGACTTATGGATTGGTAGTCAACACTCGGTTTAAAATCCCCCGCCTCCCCCTTTTCCCAACGATTGCAAAACTTGATATAGAAAAACAAAAACGAGTTTACAATCCCTAAAAATTACAGACTCTTTTTGGAATTATCACTCTCTAAATTTGTGCATTGTGCATTTCCATTTTAGATGTGTACTTTTTTTTCTTAAATCAAAACTTTAGTTTTTACTTTCCCTTCATCTCGTAAACAACAAAAGAGATAAAAGGCAAACAAATCACAACAAAATAAAAATTTTAGAGTTTATGTATGGAAAAAATTTAAAGAAATGACAAATGAAAGTAAAAAAAAATTATTCACACACCACAAATGAACACAAAAGTTTTTTTATCCGGGTTTGAGAAATTCCACTAGTTCATACCTAATAGCTTGGAATTTTATTAGAAAGAGATTTTTCAACACATGTTTCAAAAAATGGATAAGCATGCTTGAAACCTGATAAAGATGTAAATATACAATGGATCCAAACCATTTAAAGAGAATAACATCAAATTCTCAAGTGAACGTGCGGTGGGATATTTACCCCAGTCAAACAAGCCTTTATTTTGCCCATTTGGAAAAAGTTGACCTAATGATCATAGATAATTGTAAAGTGATTTATCATGTGTCACTGGCTTAATTTTCGTACGGAATGACTTATGGATTGGGAGTCAAGCAAAATAAAACCTGACGATTGTAAAACCTGATATATAAAAACTAAAAAGAGTTTACAATCTCTAAAAATTACAGACACTTTTTGGAGTTACCGTTACACACAATAAATTACTTTATAATCATCTGTGATCGTTAGGTCATCTTTTTGTAAATGAGCAAAATAATGGCTTGTTTGACTTGGGTAAATATCCCAGCGCACATTCACTTGAGAATTCAATGTTATTCACTTTAAAAGGTTTGGATCCACAGGTAATTTGCATCTTTAACATGTTTCAAGCATACATATCCATTTTTTAAAACTTGTGTAGAAAGATCTCTTTCTTATTAAATTTCAAGCTATTAGGGTTGAACAAGTGGAATTTCCCAAACTTGGATAACAAAAATTTTGTGTTCATTTGAGGTGTGTGAATAAAATTTCTTTACTTACATTTGTTCATTGCTTTAAATTCTTTCCACACACAAACTCTAAAATTTTCTTTTTGTTGTGATCTATTTGCCTTTTATCTCTTTTTTTTTGTTTACGAGATGAAGGGAAAGTGAAAACTGAAGTTTTGATTTAAGAAAAAAGTATACATATAAAATGGAAATAAAAAATGCACAAATGTAGAGAGAGATAATTCCAAAAAATGTCTGTAATTTTTAGGAATTGTAAACTCTTTTTAGTTTTTATATATCAGGTTCTACAATCGTCAGGAAAAGGGGGAGGCGAGAGATATTTATCTGAGTGTTGACTCTCAATCCACAAGTCATTCCTTAAAAAAATATAGCCAGTTACGCATGATAAATCACTTTAAAATCATCTATGATTGTTAGGTCAGCTTTTTGTAATTGGGCAAAATAATGGCGTGTTTGACTCGGGTAAATATCCCACCCCACGTTCACTTGAGAATTTAATGTTATTCTCTTTAAAAGGATTGGATCCATAGGTTATTTGCATCTCTAACATGTTTGAAGCTTGCAAATCCATTTTTTTAAAACATGTGTAGAAAAATCACTTATAAAATTCTGAGCTATTAGGATTGAACTAGTGGAATTTCCCAAACTTGGATAACAAAACTTTTGTTTTCAATTGTGGCGTGTGAATAAAATTTCTTTACTTACATTTGTTTATTGCTTTAAATTATTTCAATACATCGACTCTAAAATTTTCATTTTGTTGTGATTTATTTGCCATTTATCTATTTTTTTTTACAAGATGATGGAAAAGTAAAAACTCAAGTTTTGATTTAAGAAAAAAGTATACATCTAAAATGGAAATGCACAATGCACAAATGTAGAGAGACATAATTCCAAAAAGTGACTGTAATTTTTAGGGATTGTAAACTCTTTTTAGTTTTTAAATATCAGGTTCTACAATCGTCGGGAAAAGGGGTAGGCGTGGGATTTTAAACTTAGTGATGTCTCCCAATCCATAAGTCTTTCCTTACAAAAATATAGCCTATTATGCATGATAAATCACTTTAAAATCATCTATGATCATTAGGTCAACTTTTTGTAAATGGGAAAAATAATGGCTAGTTTTACTCGGGTAAATATCCCATCAAACGTTCACTTGAGAATTTAATGTTATTCTCTTTAAAAAGTTTGGATCCATAGGTTATTTGCATCTTTAAACTGTTTCAAACATGTATGTCCATTTTTTAAAACATGTGTAGAAAAATATCTTTCTTATAAAATTTTGAGTTGTTAGGGTTTAACTAGTGGAATTTCCCAAGCTTGGATAACAAAAATTTTGTGCTAATTTGTGGTGTGTGAATAAATTTTATTTACTTAAGCTATAAATTCTTTCCATCCATCAACTCTAAAATTTTCATTTTGTTGTGATCTATTTGCCTTTTTTCTCTTTTTTTTTTTGTTTATGAGATGAAGGGAAAGTGAAAACTCAAGTTTTGATTTAAGAAAACATTATACATCTAAAATGGAATTGCACAATGCACAAATGTAGATAGATATAATTCCAAAAAGTGTATGTAATTTTTAGGGATTGTAGATTCTGTTTAGTTTTTATATATCAGGTTCTGCAATCGTCGGGAAAAGGGGTAGGCGAGGGATTTCTAACTTAATCTTGACTCCCAAACCATAAGTCATTCCTTACAAAAATATAGCCCGTTACGCATGATAAATTATTTTACAATCATCTTCGATCGTTTGGTCAACTTTTTTCAAATGGGCAAAATAATGGCTTGTTTGACTCTGGTAAATATCCCACCACTCGTTCACTTGAAAATTTAATGTTATTTTCCTTAAAAGGTTTGGATCCATAGGTCATTTGCATCTTTAACATGTTTCAAGCATGCATATCCTTTTTTTGAAACATATGTAGAAAAATCTCTTTCTTATAAAATTCAGAGCTATTAGGGTTGAACTAGTGGAATTTCCCAAACATGAATAACAAAACTTTTGTATTCATTTGTGGAGTGTGAATAAATTTTCTTGACTTAAATTTGTTGATTGCCTTAAAATATTTCCATACATCCACTCTATAATTTTCATTTTGTTGTGATCTTTTTTCCTATTATCTTTTTTTTCTTTACGAGATGAAGGGAAAGTGAAAATTCTTGTATTGATTTAAGAAAAAAGTATACATCTATAATAGAAATTCACAATGCACAAATGTAGAGAAAGATAATTCCAAAATGTGTCTGTAATTTTTAGGGATTGTTAACTATTTTTAGTTTTTATATATCTGGTTCAGCAATCGTCGGGAAAAGGGGGAGGCGAGGGATTTTTAACAGTGTTGACTCCCAATCCATAAGACATTAATTAAAAAAACATAACCTATTATGCGTGATAAATCATAATAAAAACATATAGCCTATTACGCATGATAAATCACATTACAATCATCTATGATCGTTAGGTCAGTTTTTTGTAAATGGGCAAAATAATGGCTTGTTTGACTCTGGTAAAAATCCCACCGCATGTTCACTAGAGAATTTAATCTTATTCTCTTTAAAAGGTTTGGATCCATAGGTCCTTTGCATCTTTAACATGTTTCAAACATGCATGTTCATTTTTTAAAACATGTGTAGAAAAATCTCTTTCTTATAAAATTCCGAGCTATTAGGGTTGAACTAGTGGAATTTTCCAAACTTGGATATAAAAAATTTTGTGTTCATTTGTGGTTTGTGAATAAATTTTATTTTCTTACTTTTGTTTATTGCTTTAAATTCTTCCAATACATCAACTCTAAAATTTTCATTTTTTTGTGATCTATTTGCCTTTTATCACTTTTTTTTGTTTACGAGTTGAAGGGAAAGTGAAAACCCAAGTTTTTATTTTAGAAACATGTATACATCTAAAATGGAAACTCACAATGCAAGAATTTAGAGACAGATAATTCCAAAAAGTGTCTGTAATTTTTAGGGATTGTAAACTCCTAGTTTTTATATATCAGGTTTTGCAGTCGTTGGGAAAAGGGGGAGACGAGGGATTTTTATCTGAGTGTTGGCTCCCAATCCAAAAGTCATTCCTTAAAATAGTATAGCCCATTATGCATGATAAATCACTTTACAATCATCTATGATCGTTAGGTCAGCTTTTTGTAAATTGGCAAAATAATGGTTTGTTTGACTCGGATAAATATCCCACCACACGTTCACAAGAGAATTTAATATAATTCTCTTTAAAAGGTTTGGATCCATAGGTCATTTGCATCTTGAACATGTTTCAAGCATGCATATCCATTTTTTAAAACATGTGTAGAAAAATCTCTTTCTTATAAAATTCCGAGCTATTAGGGTAGAACAAGTGTAATTTCCCAAACTTGGATAACAAAACTTTTGTGTTCATTTGAGGTGTGTGAATAAATTTTCTTTACTTACATTTGTCTATTGATTTAAAATATTTCCATACATAAACTCTAAAATTTTCATTTTGTTGTGATCTATTTTCCTTTTATCTCTTTTTTTGTTTATGAGTCGAAGGGAAAGTAAAACTCAAGTTTTGATTTAAGAAAAAAGTATACATCTAAAATGGAAATGCACAATGCACAAATGTAGAGAGAGATAATTCCACAAAGTGTCTGTAATTTTTAGGGAGTGTAAACTCTTTTTAGTTTTTATATATCAGTTTCTGCAATTGTCTGGAAAAGGGGGAGTTGGGGGATTTTTAACTGAGTGTTGATTCCCAGTCCATTAGTCATTCCTTACAAAAATATAGCCCATTACTCATGATAAATCACTTTGCAATCATCTATGTTCCTTACGTCAACTTTTTGTAAATTTGCAAAATAATGGCTTGTTTGACTTTGGTAAATATTCCTTCGCACGTTCACTTGAGAATTTAATGTTATTCTCTTTAAAAGGTTTCTATCCGTAGGTCATTTTCATCATTAACATGTTTCAAGTATGCATATCCATTTTTTTAAAACATGTGTAGAAAAATCTCTTTCTTATCAAATGCCGAGCAATTAGGGTTGCACTAGTAAAATTTCTCAAACAAGGATAACAAAAATTTTGTGTTCATTTGTGGTGTGTCAATAAATTTTATTTACTTAAATTTGTTTATTGCTTTAAATTCTTTCCATACATAACCTCTAAAATTTTAATTTTTTGTGATCTATTTGCTTTTTTATCTCTTTTTTTTTTTGTTTACGAGAAGAAGAGAAAGTGAAAACTCAAGTTTTGATTTAAGAAAAAAGCATACATCTAAAATGGAAATGCACAATGCACAAATGTAGAGAGATATAATTCCAAAAAATTTCTATAATTTTTAGGGATTGTAAACTCTTTGTTGTTTTTATTTATCACATTCTGCAATCGTCGAAAAAAGGGGGAGACGGGGGATTTTTAACGAAGTGTTGACTCCCAATCCATAAGTCATTCCTTAAAAAATTATAGCCCGTTACGCATGATAAATAACTTTACAATCATCTATGATTGTTAGGTCAGCTTTTTGTAAATATGCGAAATATGGGCTTGTTTGACTCGCGTAAATATCCCACCACACGTTCACTTGAGAATTTAATGTTATTCTCCTTAAAAGGTTTGGATCCATAGGTCATTTGCATCTTGAACATGTTTCAAGCATGCATATCCTTTTTCTAAAACATTTTAAAAAATATCTCTTTCTTGTAAAATTCAGAGCTATTAGGGTTGATCAAGTGGAATTACCCAAACATGGATAAAAAAACTTTTGTGTTCAATTGTGGTGTGTGAATAAATTTTCATTACTTATATTTGTTTATTGATTTAAAATCTTTCCATACATCCACTGTAAAATTTTCATTTTGTTGTGATCTATTTTCCTATTATCTTGTTTTTTCTATACGAGTTGAAGGGAAAGTGAAAACTCATGTATTGATTTAAGAAAAAAGTATACATCTATAATGGAAATCCACAATGCACAAATATAGAGAGAGATAATTCCAAAAAGTGTCTGTAATTTTTAGGGATTGTTAACTATTTATAGTTTTTATATATCAGGTTCTGCAAACGTCGGGAGAAGGGGGAGGTGGGGGATTTTTAATTGAGTGTTGACTCCCAATCCATAAGACATTAATTAAAAAATTATAACCTTTAATGCATGATAAATCACAACAAAAAATATAGCCTGTGACGGAAGATAAATCATATTACAATCATCTATGATCGTTAGGTCATCTTTTTGTAAATGGGCAAAATAATGGCTTGTTTGACTCGGGTAAATATCCCACCGTACATTCACTAGAGAATTTAATGTTATTCTCTTTAAAAGGTTTGGATCCATTGGTCCTTTGCATCTTTAACATCTTTCAAGCATGCATATCCAATTTTAAAACATGTGTAGAAAAATCTCTTTCTTATAAAATTCCGAGCTATTAGGGTTGAACCGACCTCAAATGAACACAAAAGTTTTGTTATCCGAGTTTGGGAAATTCCACTAATTCAACCCTAATAGCTTGGAATTTTATAAGAAAGAGATTTTTCAACACATATTTTATAAAATGGATATGCATCCTTAAAACATGTTAAAAATGCAAATGACCTATGGATCAAAACATTTTAAAGAAAATAACAATCGTTCATTAAATTCTCTAGTTAACGTGTAGTTGGGTATTTACCACAATCAAACAAGCCAATTTTTTGCCCATTTAGAAAAAGTTGACCTAACGACCATATATGATTGTATAATGATTTATCATGTGTAACGGGGTATTTTTTTTAAGGAATGACTTATAGATTGGTAGTTAACACTCAGTTAAAAATCCCCGTCTCCTCCTTTTCCCGACGATTGCAAAACTTAATATATAAAAACTAAAAAGAGTTTAAAATCCATAAACATTATAGACATTTTTGGAATTATCTCTCTCTAAATTTTTTCATTGAGCATTTCCATTTTAGATGTATACTTCTTTATTAAATCAAAAGTTGTGTTTTCACTTTCCTTTTATCTCGTAAACAAAAAAGAGATAAAAGGCAAATAGATCACAACAAAATGAAACTTTTAGAGTTTATGTATGAAAAAAATTTAAAGCAATAACAAATGTAAGTAAATAAAATTTATTCTCTCACCTCAAATGAAAAAAAATATTTTGTTATTTGAGTTTGGGAAATTCCACTAGTTCAACCCTAATAGCTTGGAATTTTATAAGAAAGAGATTTTTCAACACATATTTTATAAAATAGATGTGCATGCTTAAAACACGTTAAAAATGCGAACGACCTATGGATCCAAACATTTTAAAGAAAATAACAAACGCTCATTAAATTCTCAAGTGAACGTGCAGTTGGATATTTACCTGAGTCAAACAAGCCAATTTTTTGCCCATTTACAAAAAGCTGACCTAACGATCATAGATGATTGTAAAGTGATTTATCATGTGTAATGGGCTATATTTTTGTAAGGAATGACTTATGGATTGGGAGTTAAAACTCAGTTAAAAATCACCCGCCACCCCTTTTTCCCAACGATTGTAAAACCTAACATATAAAAACTTAAAAGAGTTTAAAATCCCTAAAAATTACAGACATTTTTGTAATTATCTCTCTCTACATTTTTGCATTGTGCATTTCCATTTTAGATGCATACTTCTTTATTAAATTAAAACTTGTGTTGTTCAGTTTCCCTTTATCTCATAAACAAAAAAGAGATAAAAGGAAAATAGATCACAACAAAATGAAAATTTTTGAGTTTATGTATGGAAAAAATTTAAAGCAATAACAAATGTAAGTAAAGAAAATTTATTCACACACCACACATGAACACAAAAGTTTTGTTATCCAAATTTGGGAAATTCCATTAGTTCAACCCTAATAGCTTGGAATTTTATATGATAGAGATTTTTCTAAGCATATTTGAAAAAAAGGATATGCATGTTTGAAACATGTGAAAGATGCAAATGACCTATGGATCCAAACCTCTTAAAGAGAATAGCAAAAGCTCATTAAATTCTCAAGTGAACGTGCAGTGGGATATTTACCTGAGTTAAACAAGTCATTATTTTGCCCACTTAAAAAAAGCTGACCTAACGATCATAGATGAATGTAAAGTGATTTATCATGCGTAACGGGCTATAGTTTTGTAAGGAATGACTTATGGATTGGGAGTTAACACTCAGTTAAAAATCACCCGCCACCCCCTTTTTCCCGACGATTGCAAAACCTAATAAATAAAAACTAAAAAGAGTTTAAAATCCCTAAAAATTACAGATATTCTAGGAATTATCTCTCTCTAAATTTTTGCATTGTGCATTTACATTTTAGAAGTATACTTTTTTATTAAATCAAAACTTGTTTTTTCAGTTTCCTTTTGTCTCGTAAAAAAAAGAGATAAAAGGCAAATAGATCACAACAAAATGAAAATTTTATAGTTTATGTATGGAAAAACATTAAAGAAATAAAAAATGTAAGTAAAGAAAATTTCTTCACAGACGACAAATGAACACCAAAAGTTTTGTTTTCCAAGTTTCAGAAATTCCACTTGTTCTACCCTAATTGCTTGGAATTTTATAAGAAAGAGATTTTTCTACACATGTTTTAAAAATGGATAAGCATGCTTGAAACTTGTTAAAAATAAAAATGAAATATGGATCCAAACCTTTTAAATAGAATATCAAACGCTCATTAAATTCTCAAGAGAATGTGCAGTGGGATATTTACCCAAATCAAACAAGCCACTATTTTGCCCATATACAAAAGGCTGACCTAACTATTATAGATGATTGTAAAGTGATTTATCATGCGTAACGGGCTATATTTCATAAGGAATGACTTATGGATTGGGAGTCAACACTCAGTTAAAAATCCCTCGGCTCCCTCTTTTCCCGACTATTGCAAAAGAAAACATATAAAAACTAAAAAGAGTTTTCTATCCCTTTGAATAGCAGACACTTATGGATTTATTGCTCTCCACATTTGTGAATTATGCATTCCTTTTTAGATGTATACATTTTTCTTTAATCAAAACTTGAGTTTTAACTTTCCCTTCATCTCGTGAAGAAAAAAGAGATAAAAGGCAAATAGATCACAAAAGAAATAAAAATTTTAGAGTTTATGTATGGAAAAAATTTAAAAGAATAACAAAAGTTAGTAAAGAAAATTTATTGACACACCACATATGAACACAAAAGTTTTGTTATCCAGGTTTGGTAAATTCCACTAGTTCAACCCTAATAGCTTGGAATTATATAAGAAAGAGATTTTTCTATACATGTTTTAAAAAATGGATATGCATGCTTGAAACATGTTAAAGATGAAAATGACCTTTGGATTCAAAACTTTTAAAGAGAATAACAAATGCACATAAAATTCTCAAGTGAACGTGCGGTGGGATATTTACCCGAGTCAAACAAGCCATAATTTTGCCCATTTACAAAAAGTTGATGTAATGATCATAAATGATTATAAAGTGATTTATCATGCGTAACGGGCTATATATTTGTAAGGAATGACTTATGGATTGGCAGTCGACACTCAGTTAAAAATCCCTACCTCCCCCTTTTCCCGCCTATTGCAAAACCTAATATATAAAAACATAAAAGAGTTTATAATCCCTAAAAATAACAGACACTTTTTGGAATGATCCCTCTCTACATTTGTGTATTGTAGATGATTGTAAAGTGATTTATCATGAGTAACTGGCTATTTACACGAGTCAAACAAGCCATTATTTTTCCCATTAACAAAAATCTAAACTAATGATCAAAGATGATTGTAAAGTGATTTATCATGTGTAACTGGCTATATTTTTGTAAGGAATGACTTCTAGATTGACTTCTGGTTATATTTTTGTAAGGAATAACTTCTGGATTGACTTCTGGCTATATTATCTGTATTGTGCATTTCCATTTTAGATGTATATTATTTTTTTCAATCAAAACTTGAGTTTTCGCATTCCCTTCATCTTGTAAACAAAAAAGAGATAAAAGGCAAATAGATCACAACAAAACAAAAATTTTAGAGTTTATGTATGGATAAAATTTTAAGCAATAACAAATGTAAGTAATGAAAATTTATTCACACACAAAAAATGAACACAAAATTTTTGTTATCAAAGTTTCGGAAATTTCACTATTTCAACCTTAATTGCTTGGAATTTTATAAGAAAGAAATTTTTGTACACATGTGGATCCAAACCTTTTAAAGAGAATAGCAAATGCTCATTAAATTCTCAAGTGAACATGCTGTGGGATATTTACCCAAGTCAAACATGCCATTATTTTGACCATTTACAAAAAACTAACCTCACGATCATAGATGATTGTAAAGTGATTTATCATGCGTAACGGGCTATATTTTTTTAAGGAATTACTTATGGATTGGGTGTCAACACTCAGTTAAAAATCCCTCGCCTCCCCTTTTTCCTGACGATTACAAAACTTAATATAAAAATATTAAAAATAGTTTACAATCCCTAACAATTACACACCATTTTTTGATTTATCTCTCTCTACATTTGTTCTTTGTGCATTTCAATTATAGATGTATACTTTTTTCATAAATCAAAACTTGAGTTTTCACTTTCCCTTCATCTCGTAAACAAAAAAGAGATCAAAAACAAGTTAAAAATGCAAATGACCTATGGATCCAAACATTTGAAAGAGAATAAAAAACGCTCATTAAATTCTCAAGTGAATGTGGGGTTGGATATTTACTCGAGTCAAACAAGCCAAATTTTTGCCCATTTACAAAAGTTGACCTAACGATCATAGATGATTGTAAAGTGATTTATCATGTGTAACGGGCTATATTTTTTTAAGGAATGACTTCTGGATTGGGAGTTAACACTCAGTTCAAAATCCCCCGCCTCCTCCTTTTCCCAACGATTGTAAAACCTAATATATAAAAACTAAAAAGAGTTTAAAATCCCTAAAAATTAGAGTCATTTTTTTAATTATAACTCTCTACATTTTTGCATTGTGAATTTCAATTTTAGATGGATACTTCTTTATTAAATCAAAACTTGAGTTTTCATTTTCCCTTATCTCGTAAAAAAAGAGATAAAATGCAAATAGATCACAACAAAATGAAAATTTTAGAATTTATGTATGGAAAAAATTTAAAGCAATAACAAATGTAAGTAAATAAAATTTATTCACACACCACAAATTAACACAAAAGTTTCAAAAATTCCACTACTTCAACCCTAATAGCTTGGAATTTTATAAGAAAGAGATTTTTCTACACGTATTTTAAAAAATAGATATGCATGCTTGAAACATGTGAAAGATGCAAATGACCGATGGATCCAAACCTCTTAAAGAGAATAGAAAATGCTCATTAAATTCTCAACTGAATGTGCAGTGGGATATTTTCGTGAGTCAAACAAGCCATTATTTTGCCCATTTACAAAAAACTCACCTAACGATCATAGAAGATTGTAAAATGATTTATCATGCGTAACGGGCTAAATTTTTGTACGGAAGGACTTATGGATTGGGTGTCAACACTCAGTTAAAAATCCTAATATCACGGAATTTTATAAGAAAGAGATTTTTCTACACATGTTTTAAAAAATGGATATGCATGCTTGAAACATGTTAAAGATGTAAATGACCTATGGAGCAAAACCTTTAGAAGAGAATAACAAACGCTCATTAAATTCTCAAGTGAACGTGCAGTGGGATATTTACCCAAGTCAAACAAACCATTATTTTGCCCATTTACAAAAATTTGACCTAACGATCGTAGATGATTGTAAAGTGATTTATCATGGAGAACGGGCTATATTTTCGGAAGGAATAACTTTTGGATTGGGAGTCAACACTCAGTTAAAAATTCCCCAACTTCCTTTTCTCCCGATGATTGCAAAACCAAAAATATAAAAACTAAAATGAGTTTTCAATCCCAAAAAATTACAGACACTTTTTGGAATTATCCCTCTCTACATTTTTGCATTGTGTATTTCCTTTTTAGATGCATACTTTTTTCTTAAATCAAAACTTGAGTTTTCACTTTCTTTTCATCTCGTAAACAAAAAAGAGATAAAAGGCAAATAGATCACAACAAAACGAAAATTTTAGAGTTTATGTATGGAAAAAATTTAAAGCATTAACAAATATAAGTATAGAAAATTTATTAACACACCACAAATGAACACAAAAGTTTTGTTATGCAAGTTTGGGAAATTCCACTAGTTCAACCCTAATAGCTTGGAATTTTATAAGAAAGAGATTTTCTATAAATGTTTTAAAAAATGGATATGCATGCTTGAAACATATTAAAGATGCAAATGACCTATGCATCAAAACCTTTAAAAGAGAATAACAAACGGTCATTAAATTCTCAAGTCAACGTGTGGTGTGATATTTACCCATGTCAAACAAGACATTATTTTTCCCATTTAAAAAAAGTTGACCTAACGATCATAGATGATTGTAAAGTGATTTATGATGCGTAATGGGCTATATTTTTGAAAGGAATGTCTTATGGATTGGGAGTCAACACTCAGTTAAAAATCCCCCTCGTCCCCCTTTTCCATATGAATGCAAAACAAAAAATATAAGCACTAAAAATAGTTTTCAATCCCTAAAAATTACCGATACTTTTTGGAATTATCTCTCTCTACATTTTTACATTGTGCATTTCCTTTTTACATGTACTTTTTTGTTAAATCAAAACTTCAGTTTTCACTTTCCCATCATCTCGTAAACAAAAAAGGGATAAAAGCAAACAAGCCATTATTTTTCCCATTTACAAAAATCTGACACAATGATCGTAGATGATTGTAAAGTGATTTATCATACTTAACGACTACATTTTTGGAAGGAATGACTTATGGATTGGTAGTCAACACTCAATAAAAAATCTCCCACCTCCCCTTTTTCCCGACGATTGCAAAACTTAATATATAAAAACTAAAAGGAGTTTACAATTCCTAAAAATTACACACAATTTCCCTTTTAGATGTATACTTTTTTCAAAAAGAAAAACTTGAGTTTTCGCTTTTGCTCTTTCTCGTAAACAAAAAAGAGATAAAAGGCAAATAAATCACAAAAAAATAAAAATTTGAGAGTTTATGTATGGAAAAAATTTAAAGCAATAAAAATGTTAAGTAAAGAAAATTAATTCACACACCACAAATGAACACAAAATTTTTGTTATTCATGTTTTGGAAATTCCACAAGTTCAACCCTAATAGCATGGAATTTTCTAAGAAATTGATTTTTCTACACATGTTTTAAAAAATTGATATGCATGCTTGAAACATGTTAAAGATGCAAATGACCTATGGATTCAAACCTTTTAAAGAGAATAAGAAATGCTCATTAAATTCTCAAGTGAATGTGCGTTGGGATATTTACCAGAGTCAAACAAGACATTATTTTGCCCATTTAAAAAAATTTGACCAAATGATCATAAATTATTTTAAACTGATTTATGATATGTAACAGGCAATATTTTTGTAAAGAATGACTTATGGATTTGGAGTCAACACTTAGAAAAAAAATCCCCCACCTCCCCGTTTTCCTAACGATTGCAAAACCTAATATATAAAAACTAAAAATCAAAACATGAGTTTTCGCTTTCCCTTCATCTCTTAAACAAAAATGACATAAAAGGAAAATTGATCACAACAAAATGAAAATTTTAGAGTTATGTATGGAAAAAATTTATGCACTAAAAAATTTAACTAAAGAATATTTATTCACACACCAGAAATGAACACAAAAGTTTTGTTATCCATGTTTTGAAAATTCCACTAGTTCAAACCTAATAGATTGGAATTTTATTTGAAAGAGATTTTTCTAAATATGTTTTAAAAAAGGGACATGGGGTGGGATATTTACTCGAGTCAAACAAACCATTATTTTGCCATGTACAAAAAGCTAACCTAACGATCATAGATGATTGGAAAGTGATTTATCATGCGTAATGGGCTATATTTTTTAAAGGAATGACTTATGGATTGGGAGTCAACACTCAGTTAAATATCCCCACCTTCCTTTTTTCCCGTCGATTGCAAAAACTAATATATAAAAACTAAAAAGAGTTTACAATATCTAAAAGTTACTGACAAGTTTTGGAATTGTCTCTCTCTCCATTTGTGAATTGTGCATTTCCAGATTAGATGTATACTTTTTTCTTAAATCAAAACTTGAGTTTTCACTTTCCCTTCATCTCGTAAACCAAAAAGAGATAAAAGGCAAATAGATCACAAGAAAATGAAAATTTTAGAGTTTATGTATGGCAAAAATTTTAAGCAATAACAAATGTAAGTAAAGAAAATTTATTCACACACCACAAATGAACTAAAAAGTTTTGTTATCTATGTTTGGGAAATTCCACTAGTTCAATATTGATAGCTTGGAATTTTATAAGAAAGAGATTTTTCTACACATGTTTTAAAAAATGGACATGCATGGTTGACACATGTTAAAGATGCAAATGACCTATGGATCCAAACCTTTTTAATAGAAAAACAAATGCTCATTAAGTTCTCAAGTGAACATGTGGTTGGATATTTACCCGAGTCAAACAAACCATAATTTTGCCCATGTACAAAAAGCTGACCAAACGATCATAGATGATTGTAAAGTGATTTATCATGCGTAATGGGCTATATTTTCGTAATGAATGACTTATGGATTGGGAGTCAACACTTTGTAAAAAAACCCCTGCCTCCCCTTTTTCCCGACGATTGGAAATGCTAGTATATAAAAACTAAAAAGAGTTTAAAATCCCTAAAAATTACTAACACGTTTTGGAATTATCTCTCTATATATTTTTGCATTGTGCATTTCCATATTAGATGTATACTTTTTTGTTAAATCAAAACTTGAGTTTTCAGTTTCCCTTCATCTCGTAAACAAAAAAGAGATCAAAGGCAAATACTTCACAACAAAATCAAAATTTAGAGTTTACGAATGGAAAAAATTTAAAGCAATAAAAAATGTAAGTAAAGAAAATTTATTCACACACAAAAAATGAACACAAAAGTTTTGTTATCCAAGTTTGGGTAATTCCACTATGTCAACCCTAAAAACTTGGAATTTTATAAGAAAGAAATTTTTCTACACAAGTTTTAAAAAATGGATATGCATGCATGAAACATGTTACAGGTGCAAATGTCCTATGGATCCAAACCTTTTTAGGAGAATAAAAAATGCTCATTAAATTCTCAAGTGAACATCTAGTGGGATATTAACTCGAGTCAAACAAGCCATTATTTTGCCCATTTAGGAAAAGCTGACCTAACTATCATAGATGATTGTAAAGTGATTTATTATGCGTAACGGGCTATATTTTTGTAAGGAATGACTTATGGATTCAGAGTCAACACCTAGATAGAAATCCCCCACCACCCCCCTTTTCCCAACGATTGCAAAACCTAATATCTAAAAACTGAAAAGAGTTTACATACCAAAAAAATTACAGACACTTTTTGGAATTATCTCTCTCTATATTTGTGCATTGTGGATTTTCATTTTAGATGTATTCTTTTTTCTGAAATCAAAACATGATTTTTCACTTTTCCATCATCTCATAAATAAAAAAGAGATAAAAGGTAAATAAAAAAATAAAAAATTTTGGAATTTATGTAAGGAAAAAATTTAAGACAATAACAAATGTAAGTAAAGAAACTTAATTCACACACGACAAATGAACTTTTTCTCAAGTGAACATGTGGTGGGATATTTACCCGAGTCAAACAAGCCATTATTTTTCCCATTTACAAAAAGCTGACCTAACAATCTTAGACGATTGTAAATTGATTTATCATGCGTAACGGGCTATACTTTTTGAAGGAATGACTTATCCATTGGGAGTCAACACTCAGTTAAAAATCCCCTGCCTCCCCCTTTTCCCAAACAATTGCGAAACCTAATATATAAAAACTTAAAAGAGTTTACAATAACTAAAAATTACAGACACTTTTTGGAATTATCTCTCTCTACATTTTTGCATGGTGCATTTCCATTTTAGATGTAAATTTTTTTTTTATATCAAAACTTGTGTTTTCGCTTTCCCTTCATCTTGTAAACTAAAAAGAGATAAAAGGCAACTATTTCACAACAAAATGAAAATTTTAGATTTCATGTATGGAAAAAATTTAAAGCAATAACAAATGTCTGTAAAGAAAATTTATTATCACACCTCAAATGAAGACAAAAATTTTTTTATCCAAGTACAACCCTAATAGCTTGGAATTTTATAAGAAAGAGATTTTTCTACACATGTTTTAAAAAATGGATATGTATGCTTGAAAAATGTTAAAGATGCAAATCACCTATGGATCCAAACCTTTTAAAGAGAATAAAAAATGCTCATTAAATGCTCAAGTTAACGTGCGGTGGGATATTTACCCGCATCGAACAAGCCATTATTTTGCCCATTCATAAAAAATTAACCTAACGATCATAGATGATTGTAAAGTGATTTATCATGCGTAACGACCTTTATTTTTTTAAGGAATTACTGATGGATTGGGAGTCAGCACTCAGTTAAATATACCCCGCCTACCCCTTTTCTCGACGATTACAAAAGCTAATTTATAAAAACTAAAAAGAGTTTAATATCCCTAAAAGTTATAGACACTTTTTCGAATTACCACTCTCTACATTTGTGTATTGTTCATTTCCATTTTAGATGTACATTTTTTTCTTAAATCAAAACTTGAGTTTTCTCTTTCCCTTCATCTTGTAAACAAAAAATAGATAAAAGCAAATACTCCACAAAAAATGTAAAATTTGGAGTTTATGAATGGTAAAAATTTTAAGGAATAACAAATGTAACTAAAGAAAATTTATTCACACACCACAAATGAATAAAAAACTTTTGTTATCCAAGTTTAGGAAATTCCACTAGTTCAACCCTAATAGCTTGGAATTTTATAAGAAATAGATTTTTCTACACATATATTAAAAAATGGATATGCATGCTTGAAACATGTTAATGATGGAAATGACCTATGGATCCAAATATTTTAAAGAGAATAATCAACGCTCATTAAATTCTCGAGTGAACATGCGGTGGGATATTTACCACAGTCAAACAAGCCATTATTTTGCCCATTTACAAAAATCTGACCCAACAATCATACATGATTGTAAAGTGTTTTATCATACGTAACGGGCTATGTTTTTGTAAGAAATTACTTATGGATTGGGATTCAACACTCAATTCAAAATCCCCCGCCTCCCCAGTTTCACGATGATTGCAAAAACTAATATATAAAAAATAAAAAAAAGTTTATAATCCATAAAATTACAGACACGTGTTGGAATTATCTCTCACAAAATTTGTGCATTGTGCATTTCCATTTTAGATGTATAATTTTTTCTTAAATCAAAACTTGAGTTTTCGCTTTCCCTTCATCTTGTAAACCGAAAAGAGATAAAAGGCAAATAGATCACAACAAAATGAAAATTTTAGAGTTTATGTATGGAAAAAATTTAAAGCAATAAAAAATTTAAGTAAAGAAAATTTATTTACACACCACAGATGAACACAAAAGTTTTGTTATCCAAGTATGGGAAATTCCACTAGTTCAACCCTAATAGCTTAGAATTTTATAAGAAAGAGATATTTCTACACATGTTTTAAAAAATGGATATGCATGCTTGAAACATGTGAAAGATTCAAATGAGTTATGGATCCAAACCTTTTAAAGAGAATAACAAACACTCATTAAATTCTCAAGTGAACGAGCGGTGGGATATTTAACCGAGTAAAACAAGCCATTATTTTGCCCATTTACAAAAAGCTCACCTAACAATCATATATGATTGTTAAGTGATTTATCATGCATAATGGGCTATATTTTTGTAATGAATTACTTATGGATTGGGAGCCAACACTCAGTTAAAAATCCCCCTCCTCCCCCTTTTCCCGAAGATTGCAAAACATAATATTTAAAAACTAAAAATAGTTTAATATCCCTAAAAATTATTGACACATTTTGGAATTATCTCTTTGTACATTTGTGCATTGTGCATTGTGCTTTTCCATTTTAGATGTATACTTTTTCCTAAATCAAAACTTGAGTTTTCACTTTCCCTTCATCTCGTCAACAAAAAATATATAAAAGGCAAACAGATCACAACAAAATGAAAATTTTGGAGTTTATGTGTGGAAAAAATTTAAAGCAATAACAAATTTAAGTAATGAAAAGTTATTCTCACACCACAAATGGACAAAAAAATTTTGTTATCCAAGTTTGGGAAATTTCCCTAATTCAACCCTAATAGCTTGGAATTTTATAAGAAAGATATTTTTCTACACATGTTTTTAAAACTGGATATGCATGATTGAAACATGTTAAAGATGCAAATGACCTATGGATCCAAACCTTTTAAAGAGAAGATCAAACGCTCAATTAATTTTGAAGTGAACAAAAAAGAGATAAAAGGCAAATAGATCAAAACAAAAAGAAAATTTTAGAGTTTATATATGAAAAACATTTAAACCAATAAAAAATGTAAGAAAAGAAAATATATTCACACACCACAAAAGAACACAAAAGTTTTGTTATCCAAGTTTAGGAATTTCCACTATGTAAACACTAATAACTTGGAATTTTATAGGAAAGAGATTTTTCTACACATGTTTTAAAAAATGGATATGCATGGTTGAAACATGTTAAACATGCAAATGACCTATGGATCCAAACCTTTTAAAGAGAATAACAAACACTCAATTAATTCTGAAGTGAACGTGTGGTGAGATATTTAACCAATTCAAACAAGCCATTATTTTGCCCATTTACAAAAATCTGACCCAACGATCACTGATGATTGTGAAATGATTTATCATATGTAATGGCCTATATTTTTTTAAGGAATGACTTATGGATTGGGAGTCAACAATCAGTTAAATATCCCTCGGCTCCCCCTTTTTCCGATGATTTCAAAACCTAATAAATAAAAACTAAAATGATTTTACAATCCCTAAAAATTACAGACACTTTTTGGAGTCATCTCTCTCTACAATTGAGCATTGTGCATTTCCTTTTGAGATGTATACTTTTTTCTTAAATCAAAACATGAGTTTTCACTTTCCCTTCATCTCGTAAACAAAAAAGAGATAAAAGGCAAATAGGTCACAACAATATGAAAATTTTGGAGTTCATGTAGGGAAAAAATTTAAAGCAATAAAAAATGTAAGTAAAGAAAATTTATTCCCACGCCACAAATGAACACAAAAGTTTTGTTATACAAGTTCAGGAAATTACACAAGTTCAGCCCAAATAGCTTGGAATTTTATCAGAAAGAGATTTTTGTACACATGTTTTTAAAAATAGATATGCATGCTTGAAACAAGTTAACGATGCAAATGACCTATTGATCCAAACCTTTTAAAGAGAATAAAAAATGCTCAAAAAATTCTCAAGTGAACGTGTGGTGGGATATTTACCAAACAAACTATTCTTTTGCCAATTTACAAAATTTTGACCCAACGATCATTGATGATTGTAAAGTGATTTATTATACATAATGGGCTATATTTTATAAAGGAATTACTTATGGATTGGGTGTCAACACTCAGTTACAAATCCCCCACCTCCCCGTTTTCTTGACGATTGCAAAACCTAATAAGTAAAAACTAAAAAGAGTTTATAATCCCTAAAAATTACAAACACCTTTTGGAATTATATCTCTCTACATTTGTGCAGTGTGCATTTTTATTTTTCTTAAATCAAAATTTGATTTTTCACTTTCCCTTCATCTCGTAAACTAAAAAGAGATAAAAGGCAAATAGTTCACAAAAAAATGAAAATTTTAGAGTTTATGCATGGAAAAACTTTTCAGCAATAACAAATGTATGTAAAGAAAATTTATTCACTCACCACAAATGAACAAAAAAGTTTTGTTATCCAAGTTTGGGAAATTCACTTAGTTCAACCCCAATAACTTGGAATTATATGAGAAAGATATTTTTCTACACATGTTTTAAAAAAAGGACATGCATGCTTGAAACATGGTAAAGATGCAAATGACCTATGGATCCAAACCTTTTAAAGAGAATGACAAATGCTAATTAAATTCTCAAGTGAACGTGCGGTGTATTATTTACCTGAGTCAATCTTGCCATTATTTTACCCATTTACTTAAAGCTGACCAAACGATCATAGATGATTGTAAAGTGATTTATCTTGCATAACGGGCTATATTTTTGTAAGAAATGAGTTATGGATTCGAAGCCAACACTCAGTTAAAAATTACTCGAGTCAAACATGCCATTATTTTGCCCATTTACATAAAGCTGACCTAACGATCATAGATGGTTGAAAAGTGATTTTTCATGCGTAACGGTCTATATTTTTTGGAGGAATGACTTATGGATTGGGAGTCAACACTCAGTTAAAAATCCCCCGCCTCACTCTTTTCCTGACGATTGCTAAACCAAAAATATAAAAACTAAAAAGAGTTTACAATCCCCAAACATTACTGACACTTTCCCTTCATCTCGTAAACAAAATAAGAGATAAAAGGCAAATAGATCACAATAAAATGAAAATTTTAGAGTTTATGCATGGAAAAAATTTAAAGCAATAAAAAATGTATGTAAAGAAAATTTATTCACACACCACAAATGCACAAAAAAGTTTTGTTATCCAAGTTTGGGAAATCTACTAGATCAAACCAAATAGCTTGAAATTTTATAAGAAAGAGATTTTTCTACACATGTTTTAAAAAATTGATATGCAATGTTAAATATGCAAATGACCTATGGATCCAAATCATTTAAAGAGAATAACAAACGCTCATTAAATTTTCAAGTGAACGTGCGGTGGGATATTTACCAGAGTCAAACAAGCCATTATTTTACTGATTTACAAAAAGCTGACCTAACGGTCATAGATGGTTTTAAAGTGATTTATCATGCGTAACGGGCTGTATTTTTTTGAGGAATGATCTATAGATTGGGAGTCAACACTCAGTTAAAAATCCCCCACCTCCCCTTTTTTCAGACGATTGTAAAACCTAATATATAAAAAGTGAAAAGAGTTTACGATCCCTAAAAATTAAAGAAACGTTTTGAAATTATCGCTCTTTTCATTTGTGCATTGTGCATTTCCATTTTAGATGTATACTTTTTTCTCACATAAAAACTTGATTTTTCACTTTCCCTTCATCCCATAAACAAAAAAGTTATAAAAGGCAATTAGGTCACAACATAATGAAAATTAGAGAGTTTATGTATGGAAAAAATATAACGCAATAACAAATGTAAGAAAAAAAATTTATTCACACACCTCAAATGAACACAAAAGTTTTGTTACCCATATTTGGGAAATTCCACTAGTTTAACCCTAATAGCTTGGAATTTTATAAGAAAGAGATTTTTCTACACATGTTTTAAAAAATGGATAAGAATGCTTGAAACATGTTCAGGACGCAAATGACCTATGGATTCAGACCTTAGAATAACTAATTCTCATTAAGTTCTCAAGTGAACGTGCGGTGGGATATTTACCAGAGTCAAGCAAGCCATTATTTTGCCGATTTAAAAAAAGATGACATAACGGTCATAGATGGTAGTAAAGTTATTTATCATGCGTAACGGGCTGTATTTTTGTCAAGAATGATCTATAGATTGGGAGTCAACACTCTATTAAAAATCCCCCCCTTCTCCCTTTTTTAGACAATTGCAAAACCTAATATATAAAAAGTAAAAAGAGTTTACGATTTCTAAAAATTATAGAAATTTTTTGAAATTATCGCTCTCTTCATTTGTGCATTGTACATTTCCATTTTAGATGTATACTTTTTTATTAAATCAAAACTTGAGTTTTCACTTTCCCTTCATCTCGTAAACAAAATAGAAATAAAAGGCAAAAAGATCACAACAAAATGAAAATTTTAGAGTTTATGTATGGAAAAAATTTAATGCATCAACAAATGTAAGTAAATAAAATTTATTTTCACTCCACAAATGAACACAACAGTTTTGTTATCCATGTTTGGAAAATTCCACTAGTTCAACCCGAATAGCTTGGAATTTTAAAAGAAAGAGATTTTTCTACACATGTTTTAAAAAATGGATAAGAATGCTTGAAACATGTTCAGGACGCAAATGACCTATGGATTCAGACCTTTTACGTAGAATAAATAATTCTCATTAAGTTCTCAAGTGAACGTGCGGTGGGATATTTACCAGAGTCAAGCAAGCCATTATTTTGCCGATTTAAAAAAAGATGACATAACGGTCATAGATGGTAGTAAAGTTATTTATCATGCGTAACGGGCTGTATTTTTGTCAAGAATGATCTATAGATTGGGAGTCAACACTCTATTAAAAATCCCCCCCTTCTCCCTTTTTTAGACAATTGCAAAACCTAATATATAAAAAGTAAAAAGAGTTTACGATTTCTAAAAATTATAGAAATTTTTTGAAATTATCGCTCTCTTCATTTGTGCATTGTACATTTCCATTTTAGATGTATACTTTTTTATTAAATCAAAACTTGAGTTTTCACTTTCCCTTCATCTCGTAAACAAAATAGAAATAAAAGGCAAAAAGATCACAACAAAATGAAAATTTTAGAGTTTATGTATGGAAAAAATTTAATGCATCAACAAATGTAAGTAAATAAAATTTATTTTCACTCCACAAATGAACACAAAAGTTTTGTTATCCATGTTTGGAAAATTCCACTAGTTCAACCCGAATAGCTTGGAATTTTAAAAGAAAGAGATTTTTCTACACATGTTTTAAAAAATGGATATGCATGCTTGAAACATGTTAAAGATACAAATGACCTATTGATCCCAACCATTTAAAGAGAATAACAAACACTCATTAAATTTTCAAGTGAACGTGGGGTGGGATTTTTACCTGAGTCAAACAAGACATTATTTTGCCCATTTTCAAAAACTTGACTTAACGATAATAGATGATTGTAATGTGATTTATCATACGTAACGGGCTATATTTATGTAAGGAATGACATATGGATTGGGTGTCAACACTTAATAAAAATCCCCTGCCTCGACCTTTTCCCCACGTTTGCAAAACCTTATATATGAAAACTAAAAAGAGTTTACAATCCCTAAAAATTACAAACAATTTTTGGCATTATCTCTCTCTACATTTGTGGATTGTGCATTTCAATTTTAGATGTATACTTTTTTCTTAATTCAAAACTTGAGTTTTGACATTCCCTTCGTCTCGTAAACTAAAAAGAGATGAAAGGCAAATAGATCACAACAAAATGAAAATTTTAGAGTTTATGTATAGAAAAATTTAAAGCAAGAACAAATGTTAGAAAAGAAAATTTATTCACACACACAAATGAATACAAAAGTTTTGTTATCCAAATTTGGGAAATTCCACTAGTTAAACTCTAATAGCTACTAATTTTATAAGAAAGAGATTTTTCTACACATGTTTTAAAAAATGGATATGCATTCTTGAAAAATGTTCAAGATGAAAATGACATATGGATCCAAATATTTTAACGAGAATAATAAACGCTCATTAAATTCTCAAGTGAATGTGCGGTGGGATATTTACCCAAGTCAAACAAGCCATTACATTGCCCATTTACAAAAAGCTGACCAAACGATCATAGATGACTGTAAAGTGATTTATCATGCGTAATAGCCTATATTTTTGTAAGGAATGACTTATGGATTGGGAGTAAACACTCAGTTAAAAATCCCTTGCCTCCCCCTTTTACCGACGATTGCAAGACCAAATATATAAAAACTAAAAAGAGTTTACAATCCCTAAAAATTACATACACTTTTTGGAATTTTCTCTCTCAACATTTGTGTATTGTGCATTTCCATTTTACATGTGTACTTTTTTCTTAATTCAAAACTTGAGTTTTCACTATGCTTTCATCTCGTAAACAAAAAATAGATCAAAGGTAAATAAATCACAAAGAAATGAAAATTTTAGAGTTTATGTATGGAAAACATTTAAAGTAATAACAAATGCAAGGAAAGAAAATTTATTCACACACCACAAATGAACAAAAAAGTTTTGTTACCCAAGTTTGGGAAATTCCACTACTTTAACCACAATTGCTTGGTATTTTATAAGAAAGAGATTTTTCAACACATGTTTTAAAAAATTGATATGCATGCTTGAAACATGTTAAAGATGCAAATGACCTATGGACCCAAAACTTTTAAATAGAATAACAAACTGTCAATAAATTCTCAAGTGAACGTGCGGTGGGATATTTACCCTAGTCAAACATGCCATTATTTTGCCCATATACAAAAAACTGACCTAACGGTCATAGATGATTGTAAAGTGATTTAGCATGCGTAACGGGCTATATTTTTGGAAGGAATGACTTATGGATTGGGAGTCAACACTCAGTTAAAAATCCCCCGCCTGCCCCTTTTCCCTACGCTTGCAAAACCTTATTTATTAAAAAAAAAAAGAGTTTACAATGCCTAAAAATTATAGAAACTTTTTAGAATTATTGCTCTCCACATTTGTGCATTGTCCATTTCCATTTTAGATGTATACTTTTTTCTTAAATCAAAACTAGAGTTTTCACTTTCCCTTCATCTCGTAAACAAAAAAGAGATAAAAGGCAAATAGATCACAACAAAATAAAAAAATTTAGAGTTTATGTATGAAAAAAATTTAAAGCATTAACAAATGTAAGTAAAGAAAATTTATTCAACTCCACAAATGAACACAATAGTTTTGTTATCCAAGTTTTGGAAATTCCTCTAGTTCAACCCGCATAGCTTGGAGTTTTATAAGGAGATTTGGACACATGTTTTAAATATGGATATGCATGCTTGAAACATGTTAAAGATGCAAATGACCAAAGGATCCAAAAATTTTAAAGAGAATAACAAACGCTCATTAAATTCTCAAGTGAACGTGCGGCGAGATATTTACCCGAATCAAACATGCCATTATTTTTCCCTTTTAAAAAAAGTTGATCTAACGGTCATAGATGATTGTAAAGTGATTGAGCATGCATAACGGGCTTTATTATTGGAAGGAATGACTTATGGATTGGGAGTCAACACTCAGTAAAATGAGTTTACAATGCCTAAAAATTACAGAAACTTTTTAGAATTATCGCTCTCTACATTTGTGCATTGTCCATTTCCATTTTAGATGTATACATTTTTTTAAATCAAAACTTGAGTTTTCACATTCCCGTCTTTTCTTAAAAAAAAAGAGATAAAAGGTAAATAGATCATTAAAAAATGAAAATTTTAGAGTTTATGCATGGACAAAGTTTAAAGTAGTAACAAATGTAATTAAAGAAATTTTTTTCACACCCCACGAAAGCACACAAAAGTTTTGTTATCAAATTTGGGAAATTCCACTAGTTCAACCCTAATTGCTTGGAATTTTATAAGGAAGAGATTTTTCTACACATGTTTTAAAAAATGGATATGCATGCTTGAAAGAAGTTAAAGACGCAAATGACCAATGGATCCAAATTTTTTAAAGAGAATAACAACCGATCATTAAATTCTCAAGTGAACGTGTGGTGGGATATTTACCCGAGTCAAACAAGCCATTATTTTTCCCATTTACAAAAACTTGACCTAACAATCATAAATGATTGTAAAGTGATTTATGATATGTAACGAGCTACATTTATGTAAGGAATGACTTATGGATTGGGAGTCAACATTCAGTTAGAAATAACCCACCACCCCCTTTTCTCAACGATTGCAAAACCTAATATATAAAAACAAAAAAGAGTTTACAATCCCTAAAAATTATAGACACTTTTAAGAATTATCTCTCTCTACATTTGTGCAATGTGCATTTCCATTTTGGATGATTACTTCTTTTTTTTAAATCAAAACTTGATTTTCACTTTCCCTTCATCTCATAAACAAAAAAGAGATAGAAGGCAAATAGATCAGAAAAAATGAGAATTTTAGAATTGATGAGTGAAAAAAATTCTAAAATTTGGGAAATTCCACTAGATCAACCCTAATAGCATGGAATTTTATAAGAAAGAGATTTTTCTACACATGTTTTCAAAAATGGATATGCATGCTTGAAACATGTTAAAGATGCAAATGCCCTGTGCTTCAAAAACTTTTAAAGAGAATTACAAACGCTCATTAAATTCTCAAATGCCCAAGTGAACGTGCAGTGCGATATTTACTAGAATCATAGCCATTATTTTGCCCATTTACAAAAAGCTGACCTAATGACCATAGATAATTGTAAAGTGAATTATTTTGCCTAATTGGCTAAATTTTTGTAAGGAATGACTTCTGGATTGGGATTCAACACTCAGTTACAAATCCCCTGCCTCCCCCTTTTCCCAACAATTGCAAAACCTAATATATAAAAGTTAAAAAGAGTTTAAAATCCCTAAAAATTACAATCACTTTTTGGAACATTTGTGCATTGTGCATTTCCATTTTAGATGTACACTGTTTTCTTAAATCAAAACTTGACTTTTAACTTTCGGTTCATATCGGAAAAAAAAGAGATAAAAGGCAAATAGATCACAACAAAATGAAAATTTTAGAGTTTATGTTTGGAAAAAAATTTAAGAAATAAAAATGTAAATAAAGAAAATTTATTCACACACCACAAATGAACACAAAAGTTTTGTTATTCAAGTTTTGGAAATTCCTCTAGTTCAACCTTAATAGCTTGAAATTTTATTAGAAAGAGATTTTTCTAGAATTGGTTTAAAAAAATCGATTTGTAGGCTTGAAAAATGTTAAAGATGCAAATGACCTATGGATCAAAAACTTTTAAAGAAAATAATAAACGCTCATTAAATTTTCTAGTGAACGTGCAGTGGGATATTTACCTGAGTCAAACAAGCCATTCTTTTGCACATTTACAAAAAGCTGACCAAACGGTCATAGATGATTGTAAAGTGATTTACTTGCGTAACGGGCTATATTTTTTTAAGGAATGAATCATGGATTGGGAGTCAACACTCAGTTAAAATCCCCCGCCTCTCCCTTTTCCCGACGATTGCAAAACCTAAAATATAAAAACTAAAAATAGTTTAAAATCCCTAAAAGTTACAGGCACTTTTTGGAATTATCTCTCTCTTCATTTGTGCATTGTGCATTTCAATTTTAGATGTATAATTTTTTCTTAAATCAAAACTTGAGTTTTCACTTTCCCTTCATCTTGTAAACAAAAAAGAGATAAAAGGCAAATAGATCACAACAAAATGAAATATTAGAGTTTATGTAGGGAAAAAATTTAAATTAATAACTAATGTAAGTAAAGAAAATTTATTAAAACAACACAAAAGAACACAAAAGTTTTGTTAACCATGTTTGGAAAATTCCACTAATTCCACCCTAATAGCTTGGAAATTGATAAGAAAGAGATTTTTCTAGACATATTTTAAAAAATGGATATGCATGCTTGAAACATGGTAAAGATGCAAATGACCTTTGGATCCAAACCTTTCAAAGAGAATAGCAAACGCTAATTAAATTCTCAAGTGAACGTGCGGTGGGATATTTACCCAAGTCAAACATGCCATTATTTTGCCCATTTACATAAAGCTGACCAAACAATCATCGATGATTGTAAAATGATTTATCATGTGTAACATGCTATATATTTTTAAGGAATGAATTATGGATTGGGAGTCAACACTCAGTTCAAAATCCGCCTCCTGCCCCTTTTCCCCATGATTACAAAACCTAATATAGAAAAACTAAAAAGAGTTTCCACTCCCTAAAAATTACAGAACCTTTTTGGAATTATCTCTCTCTACATTTGTGCATTGTGCATTTCCATTTTAGATGTATACTTTTTTCTTAAATCTAAACTTGAGTTTTCACTTTCCCTTCATCTCGTAAACAAAAAAGAGATAAAAGGCAAATAGATCAAAATAAAATTAAAATTTAAGAGGTTATATAAGGAAAAAAATTAAAACAATAACAAATGTAAGTAAGACAAATTTATTCACACACCACTAATGGACATAAAATTTTTTTTATCAGTGTTTTTGAAATTCCACTAGTTCAACCCTATTAGCTTGGAATTTTATAAGAAAGATATTTTTCTACACAAGTTTTAAAAATTGGATATGCATGCTTGAAACAAGTTAAAGATGCAAATGACCTATGGATCCAAACCTTCTAAAGAGAATAAGAAATGCCAATTAAATTCTCAACTGAATGTACAGTGGGATATTTACCCGAGTCAAACAAGCTGTTATTTTTAGCATTTATATAAAGCTGACCTAACGGTCATAGATGATTATAAAGTAATTTATCATGTGTTATGGACGACATTTTGGTGAGGAATAACTTATGGATTGGGAGTCAACACTCCGTTAAAAATCCCCCGATTGCCCCTTTCCCGACTATTAAAAAACCTAATATATAAAAACTAAAAAGAGTTTACAATCCCTAAAAATTACAAACAATATTTTGAATTATCCCTCTCTTCATTTGTGTATTGTGCATGTAAAACTTAAATGTATTATTTTTTCTTAAATCAAAACTTGAGTTTTCACTTTCCCTTCATCTTATAAACTAAAAAGAGATAAAAGGTAAATAGTTCACATCAAAAATGAAAATTTTAGAGTTTATGTATGGAAAAAATCTAAATTAATAACAGATGTAAGTAAAGAAAATTTATTCAAACACCACAAATGAACACAAAAGTTTTCCTATCCAAGTTTGGAAAATTCCACTAGTTAACCCCTAAGAGCTTGGAATTTTATAAGAAAGAGATTTGTCTACACATGTTTTAAAAAAATTGATATGCTTCATTGAAACATGGTAAAGATTCAAATGACTTATGGATTGAAACCTTTTAAAGATAATGATAAATGCTAATTAAATTCTCAAGTGAATGTGCGGTGGGATACTTACCCGAGTCAGTCATGCCATTATTTTGCCCATTTACTTAAAGTTAACCTAACGATTGAAGATGATTGTAAAGTGATTTATCTTGCATAACGGGCTATATTTTTCTAAAAAATTACTTATGGATTGGGAGTCCACACTCAGTTAAAAATCCCCCTTTTCCCGATGATTACAAAACCTAATATATAAAAACTCAAAAGAGTTTCCTATCCCTAAAAATTATAGACACTTTTTGGAATGTTCTCTCTCTACATTTGTGCATTGTGCATTTCCACTTTATATGTATACTTTTTACTTAAATCTAAACTTGAGTTTTCACTTTGCCTTCATCTCGTAAACAAAAAAGAGATATAAGGCAAATAGATCACAACAAAATGAAAATTTTAGAGTTTATTTATGGAAAAAATAAAGCAATAACAAATATAAGTAAAGAAAATTTATTCACATACCACTAATGAACAAAAAAATTTTGTTATCAGAGTTTGTGAAATTCCACTTGTTGAACCCTATTAGCTTGGAATTTTATAAGAAAGATATTTTTCTACACATGTTTTAAAAATTGGATATTCAGGCTTGAAACATGTTAAAGATGCAAATTACCTACGGATTCAAATCTTTTAAAGCGAATAATAAATGGTCATTAAATTCTCAAGTGAACGTGCGGTGGGATATTTACCCGAGTCGAACAAGCCATTATTTTGTCGAGTTACAAGAAGCTGACCTAACGGTCATAGATGGTTGAAAGTGATTTATCATGCATAACGGGCTATATTTTTGTAAGCAATGACTTATGGATTGGAGTCAACACTTAGTTTAAAATGCGCCGCCTCCCCCTATTCTTGACGATTGCAAAACCTAATATTTAATAAATAAAAAGAGTTTACGATCCCTAAAAATTATAGAAATTTTTTTGAATTATCTCTCTCTACATTTGTGCATTGTGCATTTCTATTTTTAATGTATACTTTTTTCTTACATCAAAACTAGAGTTTTCACTTTCCCTTCATCTTGTAGACAAAAAAGAGATAAAAGGGAATTAGATCACAACATAATGAAATTTATAGAGTTTATGTATGGAAAAAAATTAAAGCAATAACAAATGGAAGAAAAGAAAATTTATTCACACACCACAAATGAAGACAAAAGTTTTGTTACCCAAGTATGGGAAATTCCACTAGTTTAACCCCAATAGGTTGGAATTTTATAAGAAAGAGATTTTTCTACACATGTTTTAAAAAATGAATATGCATGCTTGAAACATGTTAACGATGCAAATGACCTATGGATCCAAACCTTTTAAATAGAATAACAAACTCTCATTAAATTCACAAGTGAATGTGCGGAGGGATATTTACCTGAGTCAAACATGCCATTATTTTGCCCATTTACAAAAAGATGACCTAACAACAATAGATGATTGTAAATTTATTTATGTTGCGTAATGGGTTAAATTTTTGTAAGGAATGACTTATGGATTGGGAGTCAACACTCAGTTAAAAATCCCCCACCTCACCCTTTTCCTGATGATTGCAAAACCTAATATATACAAACTAAAAAGAGTTTACAATCCCTAAAAATTACTAATACATTTTGGAATTATCTCGCACTACATTTGTACTTTGAGCAATTCCATTTTAGGTGAATTCTTTTTCTTAAATTAAAACTTGAGTTTTCAATTTCCATTCATCTCGTAGACAAAACAGAGATAAAAGGCAAATAGATAACAACAAAATGAAAATTTTAGAGTTTATGTATGGAAAAAAATTGAACCAATAAAAATTTTAAGTAAAGAAATTTTATTCACACACCACAAATGAACACAAAATTTTTGTTATCCAAGTTTGGGAAATTCTACTAGTTCAAACCTAATTGCTTGGAATTTTAAAAGAAAGAGATTTTTCTACACATGTTTTAAAAATGAATATGCATGCTTGAAAAATTTAAAAGATGCAAATGACCTAAGGATTCAAACCTTTTAAAGAGAATAACAAACGCCAATTAAATTCTCAGGTGAACATACAGTGAGATATTTACCTGAGTCAAACAAGTTGTTATTTTGCCCATTTAAAAAAAGCTGACCTAACTGTATTAGATGATTATAAAGTGATTTATCATGCATAATGGCTATATATTTTTTATCGAATGACTTATGGATTGGGAGAGATAAAAATCCCGCGCCACCCCCTTTTCCCGATGATTACAAAACCTAATATATAGAAACTAAAAAGAGTTTACAATCCCTAAAATTACATACACTTTTTTTAATTATCTCTCATTTCATTTGTGCATTGTTCATTTCAATTTTAGATGTATACTTTTTTCTTAAATTAAAACTTGAATTTTCACTTTCCCTTCATCATGTAAACAAAAAAGAGATAAAAGGCCAGTAGATCACAACAAAATGAAAATTTTAGAGTTTATGTATGGAAAACATTTAAATTAATAACAAATTTAAGCAAAGAAAATTTATTCAAACACCACAAATGAACACAAAATTTTTGTTATCCAAGTTTGGGAAATTCCACTAGTTCAACCCTTATAACTTGAAATTTTATAAGAAAGAGATTTTTCTACACGTGTTAAAAAATGGATATGGATGCTTGAAACATGGTAAAGATGCAAGTGACCTATGGATACAAACCATTTAAAGAGAATAACAAACGCTACTTAAATTCTCAAGTGAACGTGCGGTGAGATTTTTACCTGAGTCAAACATGCCATTATTTTGCCCATTTACATAAAGCTGACCTAACGATTATATATGGTTGTAATGTGATTTTTTCATGCGCAACGAGCTATATTTTTTGAAGGAATGACTTATGGATTGGGAGTCAACACTCAGTTAAAAATCCCCCGCCTCACCCCTTTCCCGACGATTGATAAACCAATAACATAAAAACTAAAAAGTGTTTACAATCCCTAAAATTACAGACACTTTCCCTTCATCTCGTAAACAAAATAAGAGATAAAATAAAAATAGATCACAACAAAATGAAAATTTTGGAGTTTATGCGTGGAAAAAATTTAAAGCAGTAAAAATTGTTAGTAAAGAAAATTTATTCACACACCACAAATGAACACCAAAGTTTTGTTATCCAAGTTTGGGAAATCTACTAGATCAAACCAAATAGCTTGGAATTTTATAAGAAAGAGATTTTTCTGCACATGTTTTAAAAAATGGATATGACTTATGGTTCAAAATTTTGGATGGAATGACTTATGGATTGGGAGTCAACATTCAATTCAAAATCCCCTCCCCCCTCCTTTTCCATCGATTTCAAAATCTAATTTATAAAAAATAAAAAGAGTTTACAATGTCTTAAAATTATAAACACTTTTTGGAATTATCTCTCTCTACATTTGTGCATTGTCCATTTCCATTTCATATGTATACTTTTTTAGTAAATCTAAACTTGAGTTTTTATTAAATCCAAACTTGAGTTTTCACTTTCCCTTCATCTCGTAAACAAAAAAGAAATAAAGGACAAAAAGATCACAACAAAATGAAAATTTTAGAGTTTTTGTAGGTAAACAATTTAATGCATCAACAAATGTAACTAAATAAAAATTTATTTTCACACCACAAATGAACTTAAAAGTTTTGTTATCCATGTTTTGAAAATTCCACTAGTTCAACCCAAATAGCTTGGAATTTTAAAGGAAAGAGATTTTTCTGCACATGTTTTAAAAAATGGATGTGCATTCTTGAAACATGTTAATGATACAAATGACCAATGGATCCCAACCATTTAAAGAGAATAAAAAACGCCCATTAAATTCTCAAGTGAACGTGGGGTGGGATATTTACCTGAGTGAAGCAAGACATAATTTTTCCCATTTTCAAAAAGTTGACCTAACGATAATAGATGATTGTAAAATGAATTATCATATGTAATGGGCTATATTTATATATGGAATGACTTATGAATTGGGTGTCAACATTCAGTTAAAAATCCCCCACCTCCCCCTTTTCCTAACGTTTGCAAAACCTAATATATGAAAACTAAAAGAGTTTACAATCCCTAAAAATTATAGACACTTTTTGGCATTATCTCTCTCATCATTTGTGGATTGTGTATTTCCATTTTAGATGTATACTTTTTTCTTAAATAAAAACTTGACTTTTCACTTTCCCTTCGTCACAAAAACCAAAAAGAGATAAAAGGCAAATAGATCACAACAAAATGAAAATTTTAGAGTTTATATATGGAAAAAGTTAAACCAATAACAAATGTAAGAAAATAAAATTTTATTCACACACCACAAATGAACACAAAAGTTTTGTTATCCTAGTTTGGGAAATTCCACTAGTTCAACCCAAATAGATTGCAATTTTATACGAAAGATATTTTTTTACAATAGTTTTAAAAAATGGATATGCATGTTTGAAAAATGTTAAAGATGCAAATGACCTATGGATCCAAACCTTTTAAAGAGAACAACAAATGCTTATTAAATTCTCAAGTGAACGTGCGGTGGGATATTTACCCGAGTCAAACAAGCAATTTTTTTGCCCATTTAAAAAAAGCTGACCCAACGGTCATAGACGATTGTAAAGTGATTTATCTTGGATAACGGGTTATATTTTTGTAATATAAGACTTATGGATTCGGAGTCAGCACTCAGTTAAAAAACCTTCGCCTCCCCCCTTTTCCTACAAATCGAAAACCTAAAATATAAAAACTAAAAAGAGTTTACAATCCCTAAAAATTACAGACACTTTTTTGAATTATCTCTCTCTACATTTGTGCATTTTGCATTTCCATTTTAGATGTATACATTTTTCTTAAATCAAAATTTGATTTTTGACTTTGCCTTAATCTCGTAAACAAAAAACAGATAAAAGGCAAATAGATCACAACAAAATAAAAATTTTAGAGTTTTTGTTTGAAAAATATTTCAAGCATTAACAAATTTAAGGAAAGAAAATTTATTCACACACCACAAAAAGAACCCAAAAGTTTTGCTATCCAAGTTTCGGAAATTCCATTAGTTCTACCCTAATAGCTTGGAGTTTTATAAGTAGGAGATTTCTACGCATGTTTTAAATATGGATATGCCTGCTTGAATCATGTTAAAGAAGCAAATGACGTATGGATCCAAACATTTTAAAGAGAATAACAAACGCTCATTAAATTCTCAAGTGAACGTGTGGTGGGATATTTACCCGTGCCCAATAAGCCAATATTTTGCCCTTTGAAAAAGTTCTAACCTAACGGTCATAGGTGATTGCAAAGTGATTTATAATGTCTAACGAGCAATATTTTTCTAAGGAATGACTTATGGATTGGGAGTCAACACTCATTTAAAAATCTCCCGCCTCCCCCCTTTCCCTACTATTGGAAAACCTAATATATAAAAACTAAAAAGAGTTTACAATCCCAAAAACTTACAGACACTTTTTGGGATATTCTCTCTCTACATTTGTGCATCATGCATTTCCATTTTAGATGTATACTTTTTTTTTAAATCAAAACTTGAGTTTTCTCTTTCCCCTCATCTCGTAAACTAAAAAGAGATAAAAAGCAAACAGATCATAACAAAATGAAATTTTTAGAGTTGATGTAAGGAAAAATTTTAAAGCAATAACAAACGTAAGTAAAGAAAATTTGTTCACACACGACAAATGCAAACAAAAGTTTTGTTATCAAGTTTGGGAAAATCCACTAGTTTAACCCTAATTGCTTGGAATTTTATAAGGAAGCCATTTTTCTACACCTGTTTTAAAAAATGGATATGCATACTTGAAACATGTTAAAGATGGAAATGACCTACGGATCCATACCTTTTAAAGAGAATAACAAACGCTCATTAAATTCTCAAGTGAACGTGTGGTGGGATATTTACTGGAGTCAAACAAGCATTTATTTTGCCCATTTACAAAAAAAACTGACCTAACGATCATAAATGATTGTAAAGTGATTGATCATACATAACGAGCTACATTTATGTAAGGACACTCAGTTTAAAATCCCCCGCCTCCCCCTTTTTCCGACGATAGCAAAACCTAATATATAAAAACTAAAAAGAGTTTACAATCCCTAAAAATTACAAACACTTTTATGAATTATCTCTCTTTATGATTGTGCATTGTGCATTTCCATTTTTTTGTTTACTTTTTTCTTAAATCAAAACATGATTAATCACTTTCCCTTAATCTCGTAAACAAAAAAACGATAAGAGCCTAATAGATCAGAACAAAATGAAAATTATAGAATTTATATATGGAAAAAATTTAAAGCAATAACAAATGTAAGTAAAGAAAATTTATTCACACACCACAAATGAACACAAAAGTTTGGTTATCCAAGTTTGGGAAATTCCACTAGTTCAACTCAAAAAGTTTTGAATTTTATAAGAAAGTGTTTTTCTACACATGTTTTAAAAAATGTATATGCATGCTTGAAACATGTTAAAGTTGCAAATGATGTATGGATCCAAACCTTTTAAAGAGAATAATAAACGTCATTAAATTCTCAAGTGAACATGCGGTGGGATATTTACCCGATTCAAAGCCTTTATTTCTGCCATTTACAAAAAGCTGACCTAACGATCATAGATGATGGTAAAGTGAATTATCGTGCATAACTGGCTATAGTTTTGTAAGGAATGACTTCTGGATTGGGATTCAACACTCAGTTAAAAATCCACCTTTTCCCAACAATTGCAAAACCTAAAATATAAAAATTAAAAAGAGTTTACAATCCTTAAAAATTACAGACACTTTTTTGAACATTTGTGTGTTGTACATTTCCATTTTAGATGAATACTTTTTTCTTAAATAAAAACTTGAGTTTTCACTTTCCCTTCATTTTGTAAACAAAAAAGAGATAAAAGGCAAATAGATCACATCAAAATGAAAATTTTAGAGTTTATGTATGGAAAAAATTTAAAGCAATAAAAAATGTTAGTAAAAAAAATTTATTCACACACCACAACTAAACACCAAAGTTTCGTTATGCAAGTTTGGGAAATTCCACTAGTTCAACCCTAATAGCTTGGAATTTTATAAGAAAGAGATTTTTCTACAATTGTTTTAAAACATTGATATGCATGCTTGAAACATGTTAAAGATGCAAATGACGTGTGGATCCAAACCTTTTAAAAAGAATAATAAACACTCATTAAATTCTCAAGTGAATATGCAGTGGGATATTTACCCGAGTCAAACAACCATTATTTTGTCCATTTACAAAAAGCTAACCTAACGGTCATAGATGATTGTAAAGTGATTTATCTTACGGAAGGGGCTATATTTTTGTAAGGAATAACTTATGGATCGGGAGTCAACACTCAGTTAAAAATCCCCTGCCTCCCCCTTTTCCCGACGATTGCAAAACCTAATATACAAAAACTAAAAAGAGTTTACAATCCCTAAAAATTATAAACACTTTTTGGAATTTTCTCTCTCTACATTTGTGCATTGTGCATTTCCATTTTAGTTGTATAGTTTTTTCTTAAATTAAAACTTGAGTTTTCACTTTCCGTTCATCTTGTAAACAAAAATGAGATAAAACACAAATAGATCGCAACAAAATGAAAATTTTAGAGTTTATGTATGGAAAAAAATTAAAGCAACAACGAATGTAAGTAAAGAAAATTTATTCACACACCAAAAATGTACACAAAAATGTTTTTATCCAAGTTTGGGAAATTCCACTAGTTCAACCCTAATAGCTTGGAATTTTATTAGAAAGAGATTTTTCTACACTTGTTTTAAAAAATGGAAATGGACGCTTGAAACATGTTAAAGATGCAAATGACCTATGGATCTAAACATTTTAAAGAGAATAACAAAAATTCTCAAGTGAACATGCGGTGGGATATTTACCAGAGTCAAACAAGCCATTATTTTACGCATTTACAATAAGCTAACCTTACAGTCATAGATTTATCATGCGTAATCGGCTATGTTTTTGTAAGGAATGACTTATGGATTGGGAGAGTTAAAAATCCCCTGCGTCACCCTTTTTCGGACGATTGCAAAACCTAATATATAAAAACTAAAAATAGTTTACAATCCCTAAAATTACACTCACTTTTTGGAATTATCTCTCTTCTTTTGTGCATTGTGCATTTCAATTTTAGATGTATACTTTTTTCTTAAATCACTTCATCTCATAAATCAAAAAGAGAAAAATGGGAAATATATGACAACAAAATGAAAATTTTAGAGCTTATGTATGGAAAAGAATTTAATTAATAAAAAATTTAAGTAAAGAAAATTTATTCAAACAGCATAAATGTACACAAAAGTTTTGTCATCCAAGTAAGGAAAATTCCACTAGTTCAACCCCAATAGCTTGGAATTTTATAAGAAAAATATTTTTCTACACATGTTTTAAAAAATGGATATGCATGCTTGAAATATGTTAAAGATGAAACTAACCTATGGATCCAAACCTTTTAAAGAGAATAACAAATGCTAATTAAATTCTCCAGTGAACGTACGGTGGGATATTTACCCAAGTCAAACAAGCCATTATTTCTCCCATTTACATAAAGCTAACCTAACGATCATAGATGATTGTAAAGTGATTTATCTTGCATAACGTGAAATATGTTTGTAAGGAATGTGTTATGGATTGGGAGTCAACATTCAGTTAAAAATCCCCCGCCACCGCTTTTCCCGACGATTGTAAAACCTAATATATAAAAAAAAAAGAGTTTACAATCCCTAAAAATTACAGAATCTTTTTTGAATTATCTGTCTCTACATTTGTTCATTGTGCATTTCTATTTAGGATGTATACTTTTTTTTTAAATCTAAACTTCAGTTTTCTCTTTCCCTTCATCTCGTAAACCAAAAAGAGATAAAAGGCAAATAGATTACAACAAAATAAAAATTTTAGAGTTTATGTATGGAAAAAAATTAAAGCAATAACAATTGTAAGTAAAGAAAATTTATTCACACACCACAAATGAACACAAAAGTTTTGTTATCAAAGTTTGTCAAATTCCACTAGTGCAACCCTAAAGCATGGAATTTTAAAAGAAAGATATTTTTCTACAAATGTTTTAAAAAAAGGATATGCAGGTTTGAAAATTGTTAAAGATGCAAATGACCTATGGATCCAAATCTTTTAAACAGAATAACAAACGCACATTAAATTCTCAAGTGAACGTGAGGTGGGATATTTACCCGAGTAAAACAAGCCATTATTTTGCCGATTTACAAATAGCTGACCTAACGGTCATAGATGGTTGTAAAGTGATTTATCATTTGTAACGGGCTACATTTTTGTAGGGAATGACTTATAGATTGGAAGTCAACACTCAGTTAAAAATCCCCCGCCTACCCATTTTCTCTACGATTGTAAAACCTAATATATAAAAAGTAAAAAGAGTTTACAATCCCCAAAATTTACTGACACTTGCTAGAATTATCTCTCTCTACATTTGTGCATTGTGCATTTCAATTTTAGATGTATACTTTTTTCTTACATCAAAACTTGAGTTTTCACTTTCCCTTCATCTCGTAAACCAAAAAGATATAAAAGGAAATTAGATGACAACATAATGAAAATTTTAGAGTTTATGTATGGAAAAAATTTAATGCAATCAAAATGTAAGGAAAGAAAATTCGTTCACACACAACAAATGAACACAAAATTTTTGTTACCAAGTTTGTGAAATTCCACTAGTTGAACCCTAATAGCTTGGAATTATATAAGAAAGAGATTTTTCTACACATGTTTTAAAAAATGGATATGCATGCCTGAAACATGTTACTGATGCAAATGACCTATGGATCCAAACCTTTTAAATAGAATAACAAACTCTCATTATATTCTCAAGTGAACCTGCGGTGGGATATTTACCCGAGTGAAACATGCCATTATTTTCCCATTTTCAAAAAGCTGGCCTAACGGTCATAGTTGATTTTAAAGTGATTTATCATGAGTAACGGGCTATATTTTTGGAAGGAATGACATATGGATTGGGAGTCAAGACTCAGTTAAAAATCCCCCGCCGCCCCCTTTTCCCTATAATTGTGAAACCTAATTTATAAAAATTAAAAAGATTTTAAAATGCCTAAAAATTATAGACACTTTTTGGAATTATCTCTCTCTACAATTTTACATTGTCCATTTCCATTTTAGATGCATATTTTTTTCTTCAATCAAAACCTGAGTTTTCTCTTTCCCTTCATCTCGTAAACAAAAAACTTATAAAAGACAAATAGATCATAACAAAATGAAAATTTTAGAGTTTATGTATGGAAAAAATTTAATGCATTAACAAATGTAAGAAAATAAGATTTATTTTCACACCACAAATGAACACAAAAGTTTTGTTATCCATGTTTTGAAAATTGCACTAGTTTAATCCAAATAGCTTTCAATTTATAACAAAGAGATTTTTCTACACATGTTTTAAAAAATGGATATGCATGCTTGAAACATGTTAAAGATGCAAATGACCGATGGATCCAAACCATTTAAAGAGAGTAACAAACGCTCATTAAATTTTCATGTGAACATGGGGTGGGATATTTACCCGAGTCAAACAAGCCATTATTTTTCCCATTTACAAAAAGCTGACCTAACGATAATAGATGATTGTAAAGAGATTTATCATAGGTAACGGGCTATATTTATGTAAGGAATGACTTATGGATTGGGAGTCAACACTCAGTTAAAAATCCCCCGCCTCCCCTTTTTCCGAACGATTGCCAAACCTAATATATAAAAACTAAAAAGAGTTTAGAATCCCTAAAAATTACAGACACTTTTTGGCATTATCTCTCTATACATTTGTGCATTGTGCATTTCCATTTTAGATGTATAATTTTTTCTTACATCAAAATTTGATTTTTCACTTACCCTCGTAAACAAGAAAGATATGAAAGGCAAATAAATCACAACAAAATCAAAATTTTAGAGTTTATGTATGGAAACAAATTAAAGCAATAAAAAATTTAAGTAAAGAAAATTTATTCACACACCACAAATGAACACAAAATTTTTGTTATCCATGTTTGGAAAATTCCACAAGTTCAACCCTAATAGCTTTGAATTTTATAAGAAAGAGATTTTTCTACACATGTTTTAAAAAATGGATATGCATGCTTGAAACATGTTAAAGATGTAAATGACCTATGGATCCAAACTTATTTAAGAAAATAATAAACGCTAATTAAATTCTCAAGTGAACATGTGGTGGGATATTTACCTGAGTCAAACAAGCTATTATTTTGCCCATTTGCAAAAAGCTAAGCTAACGATCATAGGTAAATGTAAGGTTATTTATCATCTGTAATGGGCTATATTTTTGTAAGGAATGACTTATCGATTGGGAGTCAACAATCATTTAAAAATCCTCCGCCTCCCCCTTTTTCCCGACGATTAAAAACCTAATATATAAAACCTAAAAAGAGTTTACAATCGCATAAAATTACTGAGACTTTTTGGAATTATCTCTCCCAACATTTGTGCATTGTGCATTTCCATTTTACTTGTATAATTTTTTCTTAAATCAAAACTTGAGTTTTCACTTTTTCTTCATCTTGTAAAAAAAAAAAAAAGGCTAATAGCTCACAACAAAATGAAAATTTTAGAGTTTATGTATGGAAAAAAATTAAAGCAATAAAAAATGTGAGTAAAGAAAATTTATTCACACACCAAATTAGCACAAAATTTTGTTATCCAAGTTTGGGAAATTCTACTAATTTAACCATAATAGCTTGGAATTTTATAAGAAAGAGATTTTTCTACACATGTTTTAAAAAATTGATATGCATGCTTGAAAGATGTTAAAGATGCAAAGGACCTATGGATCCAATCCTTTTAAAGAGAATAACAAACGCTAATTAAATTCTGAAGTGAACGTGTGGTGGGATATTTACCTGAGTCAAACAAGGCATTATTTTGCCCATTTACAAAAAGCTGACCTAACGATCATAGATGATTGTAAAGTGATTTATCATGCGGAATGGGCTATATTTTTGTAAGGAATGACTTATGGATTGGGTGTCAACACTCCATTAAAAATCCATGCCTCCCCCTTTTCCCGACAATTGCAAAACTTAACATATAAAAACCTAATATATTACAAGGAAGGCCCTCAAGATGGACCCAAGCCCATTAGAAGTAGGGCCCACAATGATTTCCAAGAGGTGACATCCTTATCACATCAGTTGGAAGTTCAAGAAGGACTCACAAAAGTATCTTTATCTTAGGGTGACGAACAAGAAGAGTTTTAGTTTAAGTTATATTTGTCTTTTATCAATATTGAGTTACCTAATTATGTTAGGACTTACCTTAAGTGTTAGAGTTTGGGTGTAATTGGGACAAAGGGTAGTTTTATTGTAATTGGACTCTATTACCTTCCTCTATTATAAATAGAGGTTCATGTACTTTGATTAGAACAAATAGATTTTATTTGGAAAGTAGACTCAAATATCTTTTCGTTAATATATAATTTGAAATATAAAAAACTATGTATAGAGGTACAAAAAATACAAAGCAAACTATGGGTGTAGGGACTGAAAAGAAATAACTACGAACTTGGACTTTGGTTTTAGGGTTTAGAGAAAAGGATCACATTACCTCCATGAGTTGACCAAGTCAACTCACAGAACCTGCACTGATACCAAAGTAGAAGAAGTACAAGAAAGAGGTAATTTATTAAGTAGAAGAAGTAGAAGAAAGAGGTATTTTATTCCTTATGTTGTGGATAAGTTTATGTGACCAAATTGTGTGAGGACCATCGCATAAAAAGATTTAAAAATAGATGGTATCTCAGAACGGCGAGTGAAATCATCAATAAAAGTGATAAAATATTTGGCCTGAAAAATATGAGAGACACTCAAAGGCCCCCAAACATCAATAAGAATCAACGAAAACAGAATGTTACTTTTGACTTCTAGCCAAGGAGAGTATGTACACCTTTGATGTTTACATAACTGACATACCTCACAACTAAATTCTGACCTTATCTTAAGAGATGGAAACATATGATGAAGAGATTGTATAGAAGGATGTCTCAACCGATTGTGCCATAATCATGTCTGATTCTCAGTAGTAGACACCATATTGACCTTTGGCACGTCCAAGTAGTAGAGCCCCCCTTGTTCTTGGCCTCCACCAATCACCTGCTTCATTATAAGATCCTGAAAAACACATGAAGTAGGTGTGAAGGTAACCTAGAAATTAAAATATTTTGTAAGCTGACTCACAAAGAGCAAGTTTAAAGGAAAGGAAGGGGTTCCACTTCTGTCACCCCATCACTTCCGCTCAATGATATTCTTTTTGTGCTCTCCCATTCTTAAATATTTTGGTCACATAAAATTATCCAAAATATAAGGAATAAAATACCTCTTTCTTTTACTTCTTCTAATTTGGTATCATAGCAGGTTCTGTGAGTTGATTTGGTCTATATATGAAAAGAGGTTCGAGCTGCAGGAGAAATCTTCAAATTCCAAGGTATTTTATGATATCAAGAAAGAGAATTTATATGGATAAATTTATATGAAAAGGAAAATACGTAAGTCTAGTTTCTTACCTATTCAACCAATTCTCAGTACGATTTTATTATAAGGAGATATTGATCTTTGAAGAGTCAATGGTCATTTTGGAAAAATAGGAGAAACAATATTTAGTTCTGCAAGATGAGCAAGACAGAAATATATCAGATTATTTATCTTCTCATAATTATACTTTATGAAGAGATGTTATACTTGGATGAAAGGTATTTAAGTCTAGTTTCATCCAAAGAAAATTTCATGTCAATCTGATCTATATTTAAAGCTATATTCACATTAGAAGAATCAAAGGTCATGCTGGGAGTCAACACTCAGTTAAAACTCCCCCGCCTCCCCTTTTTCAGAAATAAATAAAACTATAAATAGTTTACAATCCCTAAAAATTATAGACACTTTATGAAATTATCTCTCTCTACATTTGTGCAATAAGCATTTCCATTTTAGATGTATACTTTTTTCTTAAACGAAAACTTGAGTTTTCACTTTCCCTTCATCTTTTAAATAAAAAAGAGATAAAAGGCAAATAGATCACAACAAAATGAAAATTTTAGAGTTTATGTAGGGATAAAATTTAAACCAATAAAAAATTTAAGTAAATAAAATTTATTCACACACCACAAATGATCACAAAATTTTGGTATCCAAGTTTGGGAAATTGCAGTAGTTCAACCCTAATAGCTCAGAATTTTATAAGAAAAATATTTTTCCACACATGTTTTAAAAAATGGATATGCATGCTTCAAAAATGTTAAAGATTCAAATGACATATGGATCCAATCCTTTTAAATAGAATAATAAATGCTCATTAAATTCTCAACTGAACGTGATGTGGGATATTTACCCGAGTCTAACAAGCCAATTTTTTTTCCGTTTACGAAAAGTTACCCTAACGATCATGGATGATTATAAAGTGATTTATCATGCATTATGGGATATATTTTTGTAAGGAATGACTTATGATTGAGAGTCAACACTCATTTAAAAATTCTTCGCCACCCCCTTTTCCCAACGATTGCGAAACCTATTATATAAAAACTAAAAAGAGTTTACAATCCCTAAAAGTTACAGACACTTTTTTGAAATATCTCTCCCTACATTTGTGCATTGTGAATTGCCATTTTAGATGTATACATTTTTCTTAAATCCAAACATGAATTTTCAGTTTCCCTTCTTCTCGTAAAAAAAAAGAGATAAAAGGTAAATAGATCACAAAAAAATGAAAATTTTAGAGTTTATGTTTGGAAAAAATTCAAAGCAATACCAAATGTAAGTAAAAAAATTTTATTCACACACCACAAATGAATACAAAATTTTTGTTATCCAAGTTTAGGAAATTCCACAAGTTCAACCTTAATAGCTTGGAATTTTATAAGAAAGAGATTTTTCTACACATTTTTAAAAAAATTGAAATGCATGCTTGAAACATGTTAAAGATTAAAATGACCCATAGATGCAAATATTTTAAAGAGAATAACAAACGCTTATTAAATTCTCAAGTGAATGTGTGGTGGGATTTTTACCCGAGTCAAATGAGCCATTATTTTGCACTTTTAAAAAAAGCTGACCTAACGATCATAGATGATTGTAATGTGATTTATCATACGTAACGGGCTATATTTTTTTAAGGAATGAATTATGGATTGGGTGTCAACACTTAGTTAAAAACCCCCCGCTTCCCCCTTTTCCCAACTATTGCAAAACCTTATAAATAAAAACTAAAAAGTGTTTACAATCCCTAAAAATTTAAGACACTTTTTGGAATTATCACTCTCTACATTTGTGCAATGTGTATTTCCATTTTAGATGTATATTTGTTTCTTAAATCAAAACTTGAGTTTGCACTTTCCCTTCATCTTGTAAACAAAAAATTGATGAAAGACAAATAGATCACAAAAAAATGAAAATTTTAGAGTTTATGTATGGAAAAAAATTTAAAACAATAAAAAATGTGGTTAAAGAAAATTTATTCACACACCAGAAATGAATAGAAAAGTTTTGTTATACAAGTTTGGGAAATTCCACTAGTTCAACCCTAATAGCTTGAAATTTTAAGAAAGAGATTTTTTCTACATGGATATGCAAGCTTGAAACAAGTTAAAGATGCAAATTACCTATGGATCCAAACCTTTTAAAGAGAATAACAAATACTCATTAAATTCTCAAGAGAACATGCGGTGGTGTATTTACCCGTGTCAAACAAACAATTATTTTGCCTATTTAAAGAAAGCAGACCTAACGATCGTAGATGATTGTAAAGTGATTTATCATGCTTAACGGGCTATATTTTTGTCAAGAATGACTTATGGATTGGGTGTCCAAACTCAGTTAAAACTCCCCCGCCTCCCCCGTTTCTCGACATTTGAAAAACCTAATAAATAAAACCTATAAAGAGTTTACAATCCCTAAAAATTGTAGACACTTTTTTGAATTATCTCTCTCTACATTTGTGCATAGAGCATTTCTATTTTAGATGTATACTTTTTTCTTAAATGAAAACTTGAGTTTTCACTTTCCCTTCATCTCATTAACAAAAAAAGAGATTAAAGGCAAATAGATCACAAAAAAATGATAATATTAGAGTTTATGTATGGAAAAAATTTAAAGCAATAAGAAATCTAAGTAAAGAAAATATATTCACACAGCAAAAATGAACACAAAACTTTTGTTATCCAAGTATGGGAAATTCCACTAGTTCGACCCTAATAGCTTGGAATTTTATAAGAAAGAGATTTTTCTACACATGTTTTATAAATGGATATGCAAGTTTTGAACATGTTAAAGATGCAAGTGACCTATGGATCCAAACCTTTTAAAGAGAATAAAAAATGCACATTAAATTATCAAGTGAAAGTGCGGTGGTATATTTACCTGAGTCAAACAAGCCATTATTTTGCCCATTTTAAAAAAAACAGCCCTAACAATCATAGATGATTGTAAAGTGATATATCATGTATAACGGGCTATATTTTTTTAAGCAATGACCTATGGATTGGGAGTCAGAAATCATTTGAAAAATCCCTTGCCCCCCCCCCCCCCCCCTTTATTTCGCGACGATTCCAAAACCAAATATATAAAAAATAAAAAGAGTTTACAATTCCTAAAAATTATAGACACTTTTTGGAATTAACTCTCTCTACATTTGTGCATTGTGCATTTACATTTTAGATGTATACTTTTTTATTAAATAAAAACATGAGTTTTCACTTTCCCTTCATGTCGTAAACAAAAAGGATATAAAAGACAAATAGATCACTACAAAATGAAAATTTTAGAATTTATGTATGGACAAATTAAAGCAATAAAAAATGTAAGGAAAGAAAATTTATTGACACACCACAAATGAACACATAAGTTTTGTTATCCAAGTTTAGGAAATTCCACTAGTTCAACCCTAATTGCTTGGAATTTCATAAGAAAGAGAGTTTTCTACACATGTTCTAAAAAATGGATATGCATGTCTGAAACATATTAAAGATGAAAATGACCAATGGATCCAAACCTTTTAAAGATAATATAAGTAAATAAAATTTATTCACATACCACAAATGAACACAAAAGTTTTGTTATCCAAGTTTGGGAAATTCCACTAGTTCAACCCTAATAGCTTGGAATTTTATAAGAAAGAGATTTTTCTACAAATGTTCTAAAAAATGGATATGCAAGCTTGAAACACGTTAAAGATGCAAATGACCTATGGATCCAAACCTTTTTTAAGAGAATAACAAACGCTAATTAAACTCTCAAGTGAATGTGAGGTGGGATACTTACCTGAGTCAAAAAAGCAATTATTTTGCCTATTTACAAAACACTGACCTAACGATCATAGATGATTATAAAGTGATTTATCATGTGTAACTTGGTAATTTTTTGTAAGGAATGACTTATAGATTGGGAGTAAACTTTCAATTAAAAATCCCTCGCCTCCCCCTTTTCCCGACGATGGCAAAACCTAATATATAAAAATTAAAAACTAAAAAGAGTTTAAAATCTCTAAAAATTACAGAAACTTATGGAATTATCTCTCTCTACATTTGTGCATTGTGAATTTCCATTTTAGATGTATGCTTTTTTCTTAACTCTAAATTTTTGTATTCACTTTCCCTTCATCTTGTAAATAAAAAAGAGATAAAAGGCAAATAGATCACAACAAAATGAAAATTTTAGAGTAGGTGTGTGGAAAAAATTTTAAGCAATAACAAATGAAAGTAAAGAAAATTTATTGACACCACAAATGCACACGAATTTTTTGTTATTCAAGTTTGGGAAATTCCACTAGTTCAATCACAATATCTTGGAATTTTATAAGAAAGAGATTTTTCTACACATATTTTAAAAAATAGATATTCTTTCTTCAAACATGTTAAAGATGTAAATGACCTTTGATCCAAACCTTTTAAAGAGAATAAAAAACACTCATTAAATTCTCAAGTGAACATATAGTGGGATATTTACTCGAGTCAAACAAGCCACTATTGTGCCCAATTTACAAAAAGCTGACCTGAAGATCATAGATGATTTTAAAGTGATTTATCATGAGTAACGGGCTATATTTTTGTTAGGAATGACTTATAGATTGGGAGTCAAAAATATGTTAAAAATCCCCCACCTCCCCCCTTTTCCCGACGATTACAAAACCTAATATAAAAAAATAAAAGGGGTTTACAATCCTTAAAAATTACAAACACTTTTTGGAATTATCTCTGCCTACATTTGTGAATTGTGCCTTTCCATTTTAGATGTATGCTTTTTTCTAAGATAAAAACTTGAGTTCTCACTCTCCCTTCATCATGTAAACAAAAAAGAGATAAAAGGCAAAGAGATCATGAAAAAATGTAAATTTTAGAGTTGATGTATGAAAAAAATTTAAGGCAATAACAAATGTAAGTAAAGAAAATTTATTCACACGCTACGAATGAGATCAAAATCTTTGTTATCCAAGTTTTGGAAATTGCACTAGTTCAACCCTAATAGCTTGGAATTTTATAAGAAAGAGCTTTTTCTACACATGTTTTAAAAAATGGATATGCATGCTTGGAACATGTTAAAGATGCAAATGACCTATGGATCCAAACATTTTAAAGAGATTAACAAACGCTCTTTAAAATCTTATGTGAACGAGCGGTGGGATATTTACCCGAGTCAAACAAGCCATTATTTTTCCCATTTACAAAAAGTGGACCTAACGATCGTAGATGATTGGAAAGTGATTAATCATGCGTAATGGATTATATTTTTGTAAGGAATCACTTATGGATTGGGAGTCAACACTCAATTAAAAATCCCCTGCCTCCCCCTTATCCCGACGATTGCGAAACCTAATATATAAAAACTAAAAAGAGTTTACAATCCCTAAAAATTTAAGGCACTTTTTGGAATTATCACTCTCTACGTTTGTGCATTGTGTATTTCCATTTTAGATGTATACTTTTTTCTTAAATCAAATCTTCAGTTTGTACTTTTCCTTCATCTCGTAAACAAAAAAGTTATCAAAGGCAAATAGATCACATCAAAATGAAAATTTTTGAGTTTATGGATGGAAAAAATTTAAAGCAATAACAAGTGTGAGTAAATAAAATTTATTCACACACCAGAAATGAACACAAAAGTTTTTTTATACAAGTTTGGGAAATTGTACGACTTGAACCCTAATAGCTTGGAATTTTTAGAAAGATATTTTTCTACACAAGTTTATAAAATTGGATCTGCAAGCTTGAAACATGTTAAATATGCAAACTACCTATGGATTCAAACCTTTTAAAGAGAATAACAAACGCTCAATAAATTCTCAAGTGAACGTGCGGTGGTTTATTTTCCAATGTCAAACAAACAATTATTTTGCCTATTAAAGATAGCTTTCCTAACGATCATAGATGATATTAAAGTGATTTATCATGATTAATGGGCAATAGTTTTATCAGGAATGACTTATGGATTGGGTGTCAACACTCAGTTAAAACTCCCCCGCCTCCCCCTTTTCCCAAAGATTCCAAAACCTAATAAATAAAACCTCTAAAGAGTTTACAATGACAATAAATTACTGACACTTTTGGGAATTGTCTCTCTCTACATTTGTGCAATGAGCATTTCTATTTTAGATGTATATTTTTTTCTTAAATGAAAACTTGAGTTTTCACTTTCCCTTCATCTCGTAAACAAAAAAGAGATAAAAGGCAAATAGATCACAACAATGTATGGAAAAAATTTAAAGAAATTAAAAATTTAAGTAAATAAAATTTATTCACACACCACGAATGAACCCAAAAATTTTGTTATCCAAGTTTGGGAAATTCCACTAGTTCAACCCTTATAGCTTGGAATTTTATAAGAAAGAGACTTTTCTACACATGTTTTATAAATGGATATGCAAGCTTGGAACATGTTAAAGATGCAAATGACCTATGGATCCAAATCTTTTAAAGAGAATAAAAAATGCTCACTAAATTCTCAAGTGAACGTGCGGTGGGATATTTCCCCGAGGCAAACAAGACATTATTTTGCCCATTTACAAAAAGCTGACCTACCGGGAAAAGATTATTGTAAAATTATTTATCATGTGTATTGGGCTATATTTTTTTAAGGAATGACTTATTGATTGGGAGTTAACACACAGTTAAAAATCCCTTGTCTCACCCATTTCCCAACTATTAAAACATCTTATATATGAAAACAAAAAAGAGTTTACAATCCCTAAAAATTACAGGCAGTTTTTGGAAATATCTCTCACTTAATTTGTGCATTATGCATTTCCATTTTAGATTTATACTTTTTAATTAAATAAAAACTTGATTTTTCATTTTCCCTTCATCTCATAAACAAAAAAGGGATAAAAGGCAAATAGATCACAACAAAATGAAAATTTTTGAGTTTATGAATGGAAAAATTTATAGCAGTAACAAATGTAAGTAAAGAAAATTTATTCACACACCACAAATGAACATAAGTTTTGTTATCCAAGTTTGGGAAATTCCACTAGTTCAACCCTAATAGCTTGGAATTTTATAAGAAAGATATTTTTCTACACATGTTTTTAAAAATGGATATGCAACCATGAAAAATGTTAAAGATGCAAATTACCTATGGATCCAAACCTTTTAAAGAGAATAACAAACACTCATTAATTTCTCAAGTGAACGTGCGGTGGGATATTTACCAGAGTTAAACAAGCCATTATTTTGCCTATTTAATAAAAGCTGACCTAACGGTCATAGATGATTGTAAAGTGATTTATCATGCACAACGGGTTATATTTTTTTATGGAATGACTTATGGATGGGGAGTCAACACTCAGTTAAAACTCCCCCGCCTCCTCCTTTCCTGACGATTGCAATACCTAATAAATAAAAACTATAAAGAGTTTACAATCCCTAAAAATTACACACACTTTATGAAATTATCTCTCTCTAAATTTGTGCAATGAGCATTTCCATTTTAGATGTATACTTTTTTCTTAAATGAAAACTAGAGTTTTCACTTTCCCTTCTTCTCATAAAAAAAAGGGATAAAAGGCAAATAAATCACAACAAAATGAAAATTTTAGTGTTTATGTTTGGAAAAAATTTAAAGAAATAAAAAATGTAAGTAAATAAAATTTATTCACACACCCCAAATGAACACAAAATTTTTGTTATCCAAGTTTGGGAATTTCCGCTTGTTCAACCCTAAAAAATGGATATGCATGCTTCGAACATGTTAAACATTCAAATGACCAATCAAATCCTTTTAAAGGGAATAACAACATTCAATTTTCAAGTGAACCTGTTGTGGGATATTTACCCGATTCTAACAAGCCATTTTTTTGCCCACTTACAAAAAGCTGCCCTAACGATCATAGATGATTCTAAAGTGATTTATCAAGCATAACGGGCAATATTTTTGTAAGGAATGACTTATGGATTGGGAGTCAACACTTATTTAAAAATTCCTCACCTCCCCCTTTTCCCAACGGTTGCAAAACCTAATATATAAAAACTAAAAAGAGTTTACAATCCCTAGAAGTTACAGACACTTTTTGGAAATATCTTTCTCTACATTTGTGCATTGTGCATTTCCATTTTAGATGTATACTTTTTTCTTAAATAAAAACTTCACTTTTTACTTTCCCTTCATCTCGACAACCAAAAAGATATAAAAGGCAAATAGATCAGAACAAAATGAAATTTTTAGAGTTTAAGTATGGAAAAAAATTAAAGCAATAACAAATGTAAGTAAAGAAATTATATTCACACACCACAAATGAACACAAAATTTTTGTAATCCAACTTTCGGAAATTCCATAAGTTCAACCCAAATTGCTTGAAATTTTATAAGAAAGAGATTTTCTGTACATGTTTTAAAAAATGGATATGCATGCTTGAAACATGTTCTCGGTGAAAATGACCTATGGATCCAAATATTTTAGATAGAATCACAAACACTCATTAAATTCTCAAGTAAACATGCGGTTGGATATTTACCGGAGTCAAACAAGCCATTATTTTTCCCATTTACTAAAAACTGACCTAACGGCCATAGATGATTGTAACGTGATTTAGCATGCGTAATGGGCTATATTTTTGTAAGGAATGACTTATGGATATGGAGTCAACACTCAGTTAAAAACCCCCCTCCACCCCCTTTTCCCGACAATTGCAAAACCTGATATATAAAAACTAAAAAGAGTTTACAATCCCTAAAAATTATAGACACTTTTTGGAATTATCTATCTCTACATTTGTGCAATGTGAATTTCAATTTTATAAGTATACTTTTTTCTTAAATCAAAACTTGAGTTTTCACTTTCCCGTCATCTCGTAAAAATAAAAAGAAATAAATGGCAAATAGATCACAACAAATATTAAAATTTTAGAGTTTATGTGTGGAAAAATGTTAAATATATAAGAAATATAAGTAAAGAAAATTTATTCACACACCACAAAATAAAATAAAAGTTTTGTTATCCAACTTAGGAAATTCCTCTAATTCAACCCTAATAGTTTGGAATTTTATGAGAAAAAGATTTTTCTAGACATGTTTTAAAAAATAGATATGCATGCTTGAATGTTTTTAAAGATGCAAGTGACCTATCGATCCAATCATTTTAAAATGAATAAAAAACGCTCATTAAAACTCATGTGAACGTGCGGTGGGATATTAACCCGAGTCAAATAAACCATTATTTTCCCTATATACAAAAAGCTGACCTAATGATCATAGATGATTGTAAAGTGATTTACCATAAATAATGGGATATATTTTTGTAAGGAATGACTTATGGATTAGGAGTGAATAGTCAGTTAAAAATCCCCCACCTCCCCCTTTTTCCTGACGATTGAAAAACCGAATATATATAAACTAAAAATAGTTTACAATCCCTAAAATTACATACACGTTTTTTGAAATATTTCTCTCTACATTTGTGCGTTGTGTATTTCCAATTTACATATAAATTTTTTCTTAAATACAAACTTGAGTTTTCAATTTCCCTTCATCTCGTGCACAAAAAACAGATAAAAGGTAAATAGATCACAACAAAATAAAAAATTTAGAGTTTATGTATGGAATAAATTTAAAACAGTAAATATTAGTAAAGAAAACTTATTCAAACACCACAAATAAACACAAATTTTTTGTTGTCCATGTTTGGGAAATTCCACTAGTTCAAACCTAATAGCTTGGAATTTTATAAGAAACAGATTGTTTTGCACATGTTTTAAAAAATAGATATGCATGCTTGAAACATCTTATAGATGAAAATGACCTATGGATCCAAAAATTTTAAAGAGAATAACAAACGCTCAATGAATTTTCAAGTGAACGTACTGTGGTATATTTACCCAAGTCAAACAAGCCATTATTTTGCCCATTTACAAAAATATGACCTAACGACAATAGATGACTGTAAAGTGATTTATCATGCATAACAAGCTATATTCTTGTAAGGAATGACTTAGGGATTGTGAGTCAACACACAATTAAAAATCCCCCGCCTCCCCCATTTCCCAATGATTGCAAAACCTAATATCTAAAAGCTAAAAATAGTTTACAATCCCAAAAAATAACAGACACTTTTTGGAATTATCTCTCACTACATTTGTCTATTGTGCATTTCCAGTTTAGATGTATACTTTTGTCTTAAATCAAAACTTTTACTTTTCACTTTCCCTTCATCTCGAAAACAAAAAAGAGGCAAAAGGCAAAGAGATCACAACAAAATGAAAATTTTAGAGTTTATGTATGGAAAAAATTTAAAGAAATAACAAATGTAAGTAAACAAAATTTATTCACTTTCCACAAATAAACTCAAAATGTTTTTAACCAAGTAGAAGAAATTCCACTAGTTCAACCCTAATAGCTTCGAATTTTATAAGAAAGAGATTTTTCTACACTTGTTTTAAAAAATGGATATGCATGCTTGAAACATGTTAACAATGCAAATGACCTATGGATCCAAACCTTTTAAAGGGAATAACAAACGCTCATTAAATTCTCAAACGACCGTGCGGTGGGATATTTACCCGAGTCAAACAAGCCATTATTTTCCCATTCACAAAAAGCAAATCTAACGATCATTGATGATTGTAAAGTAATTTATCATGTATAATGGGCTATATTTTTGTAAAGAATTACTTATGGTATGGGAGTCAACACTCACTTGAAAATCCCCCGCCTCCCCCTTTTCCCAAAGTTTGCGAAACCTAAAATATAAAAACTAAAAAGAGTTTACAATCCCTAAAAATTACAGACACTTTTAGGAATTATCTATCTTTACATTTTTTCATTGTGCATTTAAATTTTAGATGAATACTTTATTCTTTAATAAAAACTTGAGTTTTTACTTTCCCTTCATCTCATACACAAAAAAGAAATAAAAGGCAAGTAGATCACAACAAAATGAAACTTTTGGAGTTTATGTATGGAAAAAATTTCAAGCAATAAGAAATGTAAGTATATAAAATTTATTGACACACCGCAAATGAAAACAAAAGTTTTGTTATCCATGTTTGGAAAATTCCACTTGTTCAACCCTAATAGTTTTGAATTTTATAAGAAAGAGATTTTTCTACACATGTTATTAAAAATGGATAAGTATCTTAAAGATGTAAATGACCTATGGATCCAAACCATTTTAAGAGAATAACAAACGCTGAAGAAATTCTCAAGTGGACGCGTGGTGGGATATTTAGCTGAGTCAAACAAACCATTATTTTTTCGATTTACAAAAAGCTGACCTAATGATCATAGATTATTGTAAACTGATTTATCTTGCGTAACGGACTATATTTTTGTAAGGAATGACTTATGGACTGGGAGTCAACACTCAGTTAAAAATCCCCAGCCATGCCCTTTCTTGACGATTGTAAAACCTAATATATAAAAACTAAAAAGAGTTTACAATCCCAAAAAATTTCAGACACTTTTTGGAATTATCTCTCTACATTTTTGCATTGTGCATTTCCTTTTTAGATGTATACTCTTTTCTTAAATCAAAACTTGAGTTTTCACTTTCGCTTCATCTCGTAAACAAAAAAGAGATAAAAGGAACATAGATCACAACAAAATGAAAATTTTAGAGTTTATATATGGAAAAATTTTAAAGCAATAACAAATGTAATTAAAAAAAATTTATTCACACACCGCAAATGAGCACAAAAGTTTTGTTGTCCAAGTTTGGGAAATTTGACTAGTTCAACCCTATTAGTTTTTAATTTTATATGAAAGTAATTTTTCTACACATGTTTTAAAAAATGGATATGCATGCTTGAAACAAGTTAAACATGCAAATGACCAATGGATCCAAACCTTTTTAAGAGAATAACAAACGCTCATTAAATTCTCAAGCGAACGTGTGGTGGGATATTTACCCGAGTCAAACAAGCCATTATTTTGCCCATTTAGAAAATGCTGACCTAACTATCATAAATGATTGTAAAGTGATTTATCATGCGTAATGGGCTATATTTTTGTAAGGAATGACTTATGGAATGGGAGTCAACACTCAGTTAAAAATCTCCCGCCTCCCCCTTTTCTTGACGTTTACAAAACCAAATATATAAAAACTAAAAATATTTTACAATCCCTAAAACTTTTAGACACTTTTTGGAATTATCTCTCTCTACATTTGAGCATTGTGCATTTCCATTTTAGATGTATACTTTTTTCTTAAATCAAATCATGATTTTTCACTTTCACTTCATCTCGTAAACGAAAAAGAGATAAAAAGCAAATACATCACAAAAATTTAGAATTTAAGAGTTGATGTATAGAAAAATTTGAAAGCAATAACAAATGTAAGTAAAGAAAATTTATTCACAAATCACAAATTGACACAAAATTTTTGTTATCCAAGCCTGTGAAATTCCACTAGTTCAACCCTAATAGCTTGGAATTTTATACGAAAGAGATTTTTCTACACATGTTTTAAAAAGCAGATATCCATGCTTGAAACATGGTAAAGATGCAAATGACCTATGGATCTAAGAATTTTAAAGAGAATAGCAAACTCTCATTAAATTCTCAAGCAAACGTGTAGTGAGATATTTACCTGAATCAAACAAGCCATTATTTTGCCCATTAAAAAAAAGCTGACCTAATGATCATAGATGATTTTGAACTAATTTATCATGCATAACGGGCTATATTTTTGTATGGAATGACTTATGGATCGGGAGTCTACACTCAGTTGAAAATCCCTCGCCTCCCTCTTTTCTCGATGATTGCAAAACCTAATATATAAAAACTTAAAAGAGTTTAAAATTTCTAAAAATGATAGACCCTTTTCGAATTATCTCTCTCTATATTTGTGCATTGTGCATTTCCATTTTTGGTGTATACTTTTTTCTTAAATCAAAACTTGTGTTTACACTTTCTCTTCATCTCGTTAACAAAAAAGAGATAAAAGGCAAATAGATCACAACAAAATGAAAATTTTAGAGTTTATGTGTGGAAAAAATTTAAAGTAATAATGAATGTAAGTAAAGAAAATTTATTCACAAACCACAAATGAAAACAAAAATTGTGTTGTCCAACTTTGGGAAATTCCACTAGTTCAACTCTAATAGCTTGGAATTTTTTAAGAAATACACATGTTTTAAAAAATGGATATGCATGCTTGAAACATGTTAAACATGCAAATGAAATATGGATCCAAACCTTTTAAAGAGAATAAAAAACGCTCATTAAATTCTCAAGTGAATGTGCAGTGGGATATTTACCCGAGTCAAACAAGCCATTATTTTGCCCATTTACAAAAAGCTGACCTAACGATCATACATGATTGTAAAGTGATTTATCATGCGTAATGGGTTATATTTTTGTATGTAATGACTTTTGGATAGGGTGTTAACACTCAGTTAAAAATCCCCGCCTCTTCCTTTTCCCGACGATTGCAAAACTTAATATTTAAAAACTAAAATGTGTTTACAATCTCTAAAAATTACAGACAGTTTATGGAATTATCTCTCTCTACATTTTTGTATTGTGCATTTCCATTTTAGATGTATACTTTTTTATGAAATCAAAACTTAGAGTTTTCACTTTCCCTAGATCTCATAAACAAAAAAGAGATAAAGAACAAATAGATCACAAAAAATTAAAATTTTAGAGTTTATGTATGGAAAAAATTTTAAGCAATAAAAAATGGATGTAAATAAAATTTATTCACACACCCCAAATGAACACAAAAGTTTTGTTATCCATGTTTAGGAAATTCCACTAGTTCAACCCTAATTGCTTGGAATTTTAAAAGAAAGAGATTTTTCTACACATGTTTTTAAAAATGGAAATGCATTTTTCAAATATGTTAACGATGCAAATGACCTATGGATCCAACCTTTTATAGAGATTAACAAACGCTCAATAAATTCTCAAGTGAACATGCGGCGGGATATTTACCCGAGTCAAACTAGCCATTATTTTCCCCATTTAAAAAAAGTTAACCTAACGATCATAGATATTTTTAAAATGAAAACAAAAATTGTGTTGTCCAACTTTGGGAAATTCCACTAGTTCAACTCTAATAGCTTGGAATTTTTTAAGAAATACACATGTTTTAAAAAATGGATATGCATGCTTGAAACATGTTAAAGATGCAAATGACCTATGGATCCAAACCTTTTAAAGAGAATAACAAACGCTCATTAAATTCTCAAGTGAACGTGAGGTGGGATATTTACCTGAGTCAAACAAGCCATTTTGCCCTCATAGAAAAAGCTGACCTAACGATCATTGATTATTGTAAAGTGATTTATCATGCGTAATGGGATATATTTTTGTAAGGAATGACTTGTGGATTGGAGTCAACACTTAGGTAAAAATCCCCCGTCGTACCCTTTTCCCGACGATTGCAAAACCTAATATATAAAAACAAAAAAGAGTTAAAATTCCCTAAAAATTACAGATACTTTTTGGAATTATCTATTTCCACATTTGTGCATTAAGCATTTCCAATTTAGATGTATACTTTTTTCTTAAATCAAAACTTGAGTTTTCACTTTGCCTTCATCTCGTAAACAAAAAAGAGATGAATGGCAAATAGATCACAACAAAATGAAAATTTAAGAGTTTATGTATGGAACACATTTAAAGGAATAACAAATGTTACTAAAAAAAATTAATTCACACACTACAAATGAACACAAAAGTTTTGTTGTCCAAGTTGGGAAAATTCCACTAGTTCAACCCCAATAGCTTAGAATTTTATAAGAAAGTGATTTTTATACACATGCTTTAAAAAATGGATATGCATGCTTGAAACATGTTCAACATGAAAATGACCTATGGATCCAAACCTTTTAAAGAAAATAACGAACTCTCATTAAATTCTCAAACGAACGTGTGGTGGGATATTTACCCGAGTCAAACAAGCCATTATTTTGCCCATTTAGAAAAAGCTGACTTGATGATAATAGATGATTAGAAAGTGATTTATCATGCGTAACGAGATATATTTTGTTAAGGAATGACTTATGGATTGGAAGTCAATACTCAGTTGATAATTCCCCGCCTCCCCCATTTACAGACGATTACAAAACCTAATATATAAAAACTAAAAAGAGTTTACAATCTCTAAAAATAACAGACACTTTTTGGAATTATCTTTCTCTGCATTTGTGCATTGTGAATTTCCATTTTAGATGTATACTTTTTTCTTAAATTAAAACTTGAGTTTTCATTTTCCCTTCATCTCGTAAACAAAAAAGAGGTAAAAGGAAAATAGTTCACAAAAAATTAAAATTTTAGAGTTTATGTTTGGAAACAATTTAAAGCAATAAAAATTGTAAGTAAAGAAAATTTATTCACACACCGTAAATGAACACAAAAGTTTTTTATCCTAATTTTGGAAATTCCTGTAATTCAACCATAATAGCTTGGAATTTTATAAGAAAGTGATTTTTTTACACATGTTTTAAAAAATTGTTATGCAATTGCTTGAAACAGGTTAAACATGCAAATGACCTATGGATCCAATCCTTTTAAAGACAATAACAAACGCTCATTAATTTCACAAGCGAATGTGCGGTGGTATATCTGAGTCAAAAAAGCCATTATTTTGCCAATTTACAAAAAGCTGATCTAACGATAATAGATGATTGAAAATTGATTTATCATGCATAACGGGTTATATTTTTGTAATGAATGACTTATGGATTGGGAGTCAACCCTCAGTTGAAAATCCCCCGCCTCCCCCTTTTACCGAGGATTCCAAAACGTAATATATAAAAACTAAAAAGAATTTACAATCTCTAAAAATTATATACACTTTTTGGAATTATCTCTCTACATTTGTGCATTGTGCATTTCCATTTTAAATGTATACTTTTTTCATAAATCAAAACTTGAGTTTTCACTTTCCCTTCATCTCGTAAACAAAAAGGAAATAAAAGGCAAATAGGTCACAAAAAATAAAAAATTTAGAGTTTATATATGGAAAAAATTTAAAGCAATAACAAATGTAAGTAAAGAAAATTTATTCGCACACCGCAAATGCACACACAAGTTTTCTTATCAAAGTTTTGGAAATTTCCACTTGTTCAACCCTCATAGCTTTGAACTTTAAAAGAAAGATTTTTTTACAGATGTTTCAAAAAATGGATATGCATACTTGAAACATGTTAAAGATACAAATGACCTATGGATTCAAACCTTTTAAATAGGATAATAAACTCTCATTAAATTTTCTAGCGAATGTACGCTGGGATATTTACTAGAGTCAAACATGCCATTATTTTGGCCATTTACAAAAAGCTGACCTAACGATCACAAATGATTTTAATTTGATTTATCATGCATAACAGGCTGTTTTTTTTTTATGAAATGACTTATGGATTGGGAGTCTACACTCAGTCAAAAATCCCGTGCCTCCTCCTTTTCCCTATGATTTAAAAACCTAATTTAAAAAATAAAATAGAGTTTACAATCCCTAAAAATTACTGACACTTTTTTGACTTATCTCTCTTTACATTTGTGTATTGTGCATTTCCATTTTAGATGTATACTTTTTTCTTAAATCAAACCTTGAGTTTTCACTTTCCCTTCATCTCGTAAACAAAAAAGAGATAAAAAGCAAATAGATCACTACAAAATGAAAATTTTAGAGTTTATGTATGGAAAAAATTTAAAGCAAAAAAAATGTAAGTTGAGAAAATTTATTCACACACCGCAAATGTACACAAAAGTTTTGTTGTCAAAGTTTGGGAAACTCCACTAGTTCAACCCTAATAGCTTGGAATTTTATATAAAATTGATTTTTGTACACATGTTTTAAAAAATGGATAAACATGTTTGAAACATGTTAAAATTTCAAATGACCTATGGATCCAAACCTTTTAAAGAGAATAAGAAACATTCATTATATTCTCAAGTGAACGTGAGGTGGGATATATACCCGAGTCAAACAAGCCATTATTTTTCCCATTTATAAAAAAATGCCCTAACGATCATAAATGATTGTAAACAAATTTATAATGTGTCACGGGCTATATTTTTTTAAGGAATGACTTATGGATTGGGAGTCAACACTTAGTTAAAAATCCCCTGCCTCCCACTTTTCCCGACGTTTGAAAAACCTAATTTGTAAAAAGTAAAAATAGTTTATAATTCCTAAAAATTACAGACACTTTTTGGAATTATCTCCCTCTACATTTTTGCATGGTGCATTTCCTTTTTAGATGTATACTTTTATCTAAAATCAAAACTTGAGTTTTCACTTTCCCTTCGTCTCATAAACAAAAAGGAGATAAAAGGCAAAAAGATAACAGCAAAATGAAAATTTTAGAGTTTATGTACGGAAAAAAATTTAAAGAAAAAACAAATGTAAGTAAAGAAAATTTATTCATACACCAAAAATGAACACAAAAGTTTTGTTATCCAAATTTGGGAAATTCAACTAGTTCAACCCTAAAAGCTTGGAATTTTAGTAGAAAGAGATTTTTCTACACATGTTTTAAAAAATGGATATGCATGCTTGAAACATGTTCAAGATGCAAATGACCTATGGATCGAAATCTTTTAAAGAGAATAACAAACACTCATTAAATTCTCAACTGAACGTGCAGTTGGTTATTTACCCAAGTCAAACAAGTTAGTATTTTGGCCATTTATAAAAAAGCAAACCTGACGATCATAGATGATTGTAAAGTGATTTATCATTCGCAACTGGCTACATTTTAGTAAGGAATGACTTATGGATTAGGAGTCAACACTCAGTTAAAAAGCTCCCATCTCCCCCTTTTCCCGACGATTGCAAAACCTAATATATAAAAACTAAAAACAGTTTACAATCCCTAAAAATTACTGACACTTTTTGGAATAATCTCTCTGTGCATTTGTGCATTGTGCATTTCAATTATAAATGTATACTTTTTTCTTAAATCAAAACTTGAGTTTCACTTTTCCTTAACTTGTAAGCAAAAAAGAGATAAAAGGCAACTAATCACAACAAAAAGAAAATTTTAGATTTTTGTATAGAAAAAATTTAAAGCAATAAAAAATGTAAGTAAAGAAAATTTATTTACACACCATAAAGGAACATAAAAGTTTTGTTATCCAAGTTTGCAAAATTCCACTAGTTCAACCCTAATAGTTTGGAATTTTATAAGAAAGAGATTTTTCTACACATGTTTTAAAAAATGGGTATGCATGCTTTAAACGATGCAAATGACCTATAGATCTAAACCTCTTCAAGAGAATAACAAATGTTCATTAAATTCTCAAGTGAACCTGCGGTGGGATATTTACCCGAGTCCAACGAGCCAATATTTTGCCCATTTACAAAACGCTGACCTAACGATCATAGATTATTTTAATGTGATTTACCATTCTTAATTGGCAATATTATTGTAAGGAATTGCTTATGGATTGGGAGTCTATACTCAGTTAAAAATCCCCCGCCTCCTCCATTTCCTGACGATTGCAAAACCAAATATTTAAAAACTAAAATAGTTTACAATCCCAAAAAATTAATGAAACTTTTTTGTATTATCTGTCTCTACATTTTGCATTGTGCATTTCCATTTTAGATGTATACTTTTTTCTTAAATCAAAACATGAGTTTTCACATTCCCTTAATCTTCTAAACAAAAAAGAGATAAAAGGAAAATAGATAACAACAAAATGAAAATTTTAGAGTTTATGTAAGGAAAAAATTTAAAGCCATAATAAATGTAAGTAAAAAAAATTTATTCACAAACCACAAATGAACACAAAATATTTGTTATCCAAATTGTGGAAATTCCACTAGTTCAACCATAATAGCTTGGAATTTTATAAGAAATAGAATTTTCTACACATGTTTTAAAAAATGGATATGCATGCTTGAAACATGTTAAAGATGCAAATGACCTATGGATCCAAACCTTTTAATGCGAATAACAAACGCTCCTTAAATTCTCTAGCGAATGTGCGGTGGGTTATTTACCCATGAGAAACAAGCCATTATTTTGGCCATTTACAAAAAGTGAACCTAACGATCATAGATGATTGTAAAGTAAGTTATCATGCGTAATGCACTATATTTTTGTAAGGAATGACTTACAGATTGGGAGTCAACACTCAGTTAAAAATCCCCCGCCACCCCCTTTTCCTGACGATAGCAAAACCTACTATATAAAAACTAAAAAGAGTTTACAATGCCAAAAAATTACACACTTTTTGGAATTATCTCTCTCTACATTTTTGCATTGTGCATTTCCTTTTTAGATGTATACATTTTTCTTAAATCAAAACTTGAGTTTTCACTTTGCTTCATCTCGTAAACAAAAAAGAAATAAAAGGAAAAAAGATAACAACAAAATTGAAAATTTTAGAGTTTTGTAAGAAAAAAAAAATGTAAGTAAAGAAAATTCATTCACACACCACAAATGAACACAAAAGTTATGTTATCCAAATTTTGGAAATTCCACTTGTTCAACCCTAATAGCTTGAAATTTTATAAAAAAGAGATATTTTTACACATGTTTTAAAAAATGGATATGCATGCTTGAAACATTTACTAGAGGAAAATGACCCATGGATCAAAACATTTTAAAGAGAATAACAAACGCTCATTAAATTCTCAAGTGAACGTGCAATTCGATATTTATCTGAGTCAAAGATGCCACTATTTTGCCCATTTACAAAAAGCTTACCCAACGATCACATATGATTGTAAAGTGATTTATCAAGCGTAACGGGCTATATTTTTGGGAGGAATGACTTATGGCTTGGGAGTCAACACTCAGTTAAAAATCCGCCGCCTTCCCCTTTTCCCGATGATTGCAAAACCTAATATACAAAAACTAAAAAAAGTTTACAATCCCTAAAAATATAGACACATTTTGGAATTTTTTGTCTCTACATTTATGCATTGTGAATTTCCATTTTAGATGGATTATTTTTTCTTAAATCTAAACATGAGTTTTCACTTTTCCTTCATCTCGTAAACAAAAAATGAGATAAAAGGCAAATAGATCACAAAAAAATGAAAATTTAAGAGTATATGTATGGAAAAATTCTAAATCAATAACAAATGTAAGTAAATAAAATTTATTCACACATAAAAAATGAACACAAAAGTTTTGTTATCCAAATTTGGGAAATTCCACTAGTTCAACCTTAATAGCTTGAAATTTTGTAAGAAAGAGATTTTTCTACACTTGTTTTAAAAATGGAGATGCATGCTTGAAACATGTTCAAGATGCAAATGACCTATGGATCCAAAACTTTTAAAGAGAATAACAAACGCTGATTAAATTCTCAAGTGCACGTGCGGTGGGATATTTATCCGAGTCAAAAAAGCCATTATTGTGCCCATTTACAAAAAGTAGACCTAACGATCATAAATGATTGTCAAGTGATTTATAATGTGTAAAGGGCTATATTTTTGTAAGTAATGATTGATGGATTGGGATTCCAAACTGAGTTAAAAATCCACCGCCACACCTTTTTCCCGACGATTGCAAAACCTAATATATAAAAACTAAAAAGAGTTTACAATCCCTAAAAATTACAGACACTTTTTGGAATTATCTCTCTCTAAATTTTTGCATTGTGCATGTCCATTTTAGATGTATACTTTTTTATTAAATCAAAACATTTTTTTTCACTTTTCCTTCATCTCATAATAAAAAAAGAAATAAACGGTAAAAAGATCACAACAAAATGAAAATTTTAGATTTTATGTATGGAAAAAATTTAAAGAAATAACAAATGTAAGTAAAGAAAATTTATTCACACACTGCAAATGAACACAAAAATTTTGTTAACCATTTTTGGAAAATTCCACTAGTTCAACCCTAATAGCTTGTAATTTTATAAGAAATAGATTTTTCTACACATGTTTTAAAAAATGGATATGCATGTTTGAAACATGTTAAAGAAGCAAATGACCTATGGCTCCAAACCTTTTAAAGAAAATAACAAACGCTCATTAAATTCTCAAGTGACATGCGGTGGGATATTTACCCGAGTCAAACAGGTCATTATTTTGCCCATTTAAAAAAAGCTGACCTAACGATCATATATGATTGTAAAGTGATTTATTATGCATAATGTGCTATATTTTTTTCTAAGGAATGACTTATGGATTGGGAGTCAAGATTCGTTTAAAAATCCCCCGCCTCCCCCTTTACCCGACAATTGCAAAACCTAAAATACAAGAACTAAAAAAAGTTTACAATCCCTAAAAAATTACACACACTTTTTTGAATTATCTCTCTCAAAATTTATCCATTGTGTATTTCCATTTTAGAAGTATATTTTTTTCTTAAATCAAAACTTGAGTTTTCTCTTCCCCTTCATCTCGTAAACAAAAAAGAGATAAAACACAAATAGATAACAACAAAATGAAAATTTAAGAGTTTATGTGTGGAAAAAATATAAAGCAAAAAAAAATTTTAGTAAAGAAAATTTATTCACAGACCACAAATGAACACAAAAGTTTTGTTATCCAAATTTGCGAAATTCCACTAGTTGAACCCTAATAGCTTTGAATTTTATAAGAAAGTGATTTTTCTACACATGTTTTAAAAAATGGATATGCATGCTTGAAATGTACTAGATGCAAATAACCTATGGATCAAATCCTTTTAAACAGAATAACAAACGCTCATTAAATTCTCAAGTGAACGTGCAGTTGGATATTTACCTGAGTCAAACATGCCATTATTTTACCCATATACAAAAAGCAGACCTAACGATCATGGATGATTCCAAAGTGATTTAGCATGCGTAACAAGATATATTTTTGAATGGAATGACTTATGGATTGGGAGTCTACACTCAGTTAAAAATCCCTTGCCTCCCCTTTTTCCCACTTTTTCCCAACGATTGCAAAACCTAAGATATGAAAACAAAAAAGAGTTTACAATCCCTGAAAATTACGGACACTTTTTCGAATTATCTCTCTCTACATTTGTGCATTGTGTATTTTAATTTTAGATGAGTATTTTTTTCTTCAATTAAAACTTGATTTTGCACTTTCCCTTCATCTCGTAAACAAATGAGAGATAAAAGGGAAATAGATCACAACAAAATGAAAATTTTAGAGTTTATGTATGGAAAAAATTTAAAGCAATAAGAAATGTAAGTAAATAAAATTTATTCACACACCGCAAATGAACAGAAAAGGTTTGTTATCCAAGTTTGGAAAATTCCTCTAATTCAACCCTAATATATTGGAATTTTATAAGAAAAATATTTTTCTACACATATTTTAAAAAATGGATATGCATGCTTGAAACATGTTATATATGCTAATGACCTATGGATCCAAACCTTTTAAAGAGAATAACTAACGCTCATTAAATTCTCAAGTGAACCTGAGGTGGGATATTTACCGGAGACAAACAAGCCATTATTTTTCCCATTTTCAAAAAAATGACCTAACGATCATAGATGATTGAAAAGTGATTTATCATGCCTAATGGGCTATATTTTTGTAAAGAATGACTTATGGATTGGGAGTCAACACTCAGTTAAAAATCCCCCGCCTCCCCCATTTCCCGACGATTGCAAAACCAAATATATAAAAACTAAAAAGAGTTTACAATCCCTTAAAATTATAGACACTTTTTTGAATTATCTCTCTCCACATTTGTGCATTGTGCATTTCCATTTTAGATGTATACTTTTTCCTTAAATCAAAACTTGAGTTTTCACTTTCCCTTCATGTCGTAAAAAAAAAGAGATAAATGGCAAATAGATCAAAACAAAATAAAAATTTAATAGTTTATGTATGGAAAAAATTTAAAGCAATAACAAATTTAAGTAAAAAAATTTTATTCACACACTACAAATGAACACAAAAGTTTTGTTTTCCATGTTGGGGAAATTCCACTAGTTCAACCCTAATAGCTTGGAATTTTATAAGAAAGTGATTTTTCTACACATATTTTAAAAAATGGATATGCATGCTTGAAACATGTTAAACATGCAAATGACCTATGGATCCAAACCTTTTAAAGAGAATAACAAACGCTCATTAAATTCTCAAGCAAACATGTGGTGGGATATTTACCCGAGTCAAACAAGGCATTATTTTGCCCATTTACAAAAAGCTGACCTAACGATAATAGATGATTGGAAAGTGATTTATCATGTGTAACGGGATATATTTTTGGAAGGAATGACTTATGGATTGGGAGTCAACATTTAGTAAAAAATCCCCTGTTTCCCCCTTTTACCGAAGATTGCAAAAGATAATATACAAAAACTAAAAAGAGTTTACAATTTCTAAAAATTACAAACACTTTTTGGAATTATCTCTCTCTACATTTGTGCATTGAGCATTTTCATTTTAGATATATACTTTTATCTTACCTCAAAACTTGAGTTTTTACTTTCCCTTCATCTCGTAAATAGAAAAGAGATAAAAGGCAAATAGGTCGCAAAAAATGAAAATTTTAGAGTTTATGTATGGAAATTTTTCAAAGCAATAACAAATATAAGTAAAGAAAATTTATTCACACATCGGAAATGAACACACAATTTTTGTTATCCAAGTTTGGGAAATTTCAACTAGTTCAACCCTAATAGCTTGGAATTTTATAAGAAGGAGATTTTTCTACAGATGTTTTAAAAAATTGATATGCATGCTTGAAACATGTTAAAGATACAAATGACCTACGGATCCAAAATTTTTAAAGAGAATAACCAACTCTCATTAAATTCTCAAGCGAATGTGCGGTGGGATATTTACTAGAGTCAAACATGGCATTATTTTGCCCTTTTACAAAAAGCTGACCTAACGATCATAAATGATTTTAAAGTGATTTATCATGCATAACGGGCTATATGTTTTTAAGGAATGACTTATGGATTGGAAGTCTATACTGAGTTCAAAATCCCCCAAATCCCCCTTTACCCGACGATTTAAATACCTTATTTAAAAAGTTAAAAAGAGCATACTATCCCAAAAAATTATTGACACTTTTTGGAATTATCTCTCTTTACATTTGTGTATTGTGCATTTCCAATTTAGATGTATACTTTTTTCTTAAATCAAACCTTGAGTTTTAACTTTCCCTTCATCTCGAAAACAAAAAAGAGATAAAAGGCAAAAAGATCACTACAAAATAAAAAATTTAGAGTTTATGTTGGGAAAAAAATTTAAAGCAATAAAAAATGTAAGACAAGAAAGTTTATACACACACCACAAATGAACACAAAAATTTTGTGATCCAAATTGTGGAAATTCCACTACTTCAACCCTAATAGCTTGGAATTTTATAAGAAAGAGATTTTTCTACACATGATTTAAAAAATGGATATGCATGCTTGAAACATGTTCAAGATTCAAATGACCAATGGATCCAAACATTTTAAAGAAAATAACAAACGCTCATTAAATTCTCAAGTGCACGTGCGGTAGGATATTTACCCGCGTCAAACAAGCCATTATTTTGCCCATTTCAAAAAGCTGACCTAACGATCATAGATGATTGTAAAGTGGTTTATCATGCGTAACGGGCTATATTTTTGTGAGGAATGACTTATGTATTGGGTGTCAACACTGAGTTAAAAATCCCCCGCCTCACCATTTTCCCGACGATTGCAAAACCTAATATATAAAAACTAAAAAGAGTTTACAATCCCTAAAAATTTCACACACTTTTTGGAATTATCATTCTCTACATTTTTGCATTGTGCATTTTCATTTTAGATGTGTACTTTTTTCTTAAATCAAAACTTGAGTTTTCACTTGAGATAAAAGGCAAAAATATCACAACAAAAAGAAAGTTTTAGAGTTTATGTATGGAAAAAATTAAAATCAATAACAAATGAAAGTAAAGAAATTTATTCACACACTGCAAATGAATACAAAAGTTTTTTTATCCTTGTTTGGGAAATTCCACTTGTTCAACCTTAGCATGGAATTTTATAAGAAAAAGATTTTTCTGCACATGTTTTAAAAAATGGATATGCATGCTTGAAACATGTTAAAATGCAAATGAACTATGGATCCAAACCTTTTAATGAGAATAAAAAATGCTCCTTAAATTCACTAGCGAACGTGCGGTAGATTATTTACCCAAGACAAACAAGCCATTACTATGGCCATTTATAGAAAGCGAACCTAACGATCATACATGATTGTAACATAATTTATCATGCGTAATGCACTATATTTTTGTAAGTAATGACTTATGGACTGGGAGTCAACACTCAGTTAAAAATCCTCCGCCTCCCCCTTTTCCCGACGATAGCAAAACATAATATATAAAAATTAAAAAGAGTTTACAATCCCAAAAAATTACAGAAACTTTTTGGAATTATCTTTCTCTATATTTTTGCATTGTGCATTTCCTTTTTAGATGTATACTTTTTTCTTAAATAAAAACTTGAGTTTTCACTTCGCTTCAGCTCGAAAACAAAAGAGAATTAAAAGGCAAATATATAACAACAAAATGAAAATTTTAGAGTTTATGTAAGGAAAAAAAATTGTAAGTAAATAAAATTTATTCACACACCACAAATGAACACAAAAGTTTTGTTATCCAAATTTTTCAAATTGCAGTTGTTCAACCCTATTAACCTGGAATTTTATAAGAAAGAGATTTTTCTACACATGTTTTAAAAAATGGATATGCATGCATGAAACATTTACTAGATGCAAATGAGCTATGGATCAAAACCTTTTAAAGAGAATAAAAAACGCTCATTAAATTCTCATGTGAACATGCAGTTCGATATTTATTTGAGTCAAACAAGCCATTTTTTTCCCATTTACAAAAAGCTGACCTAACGATCATAGATGATTGTAAAGTGATTTATCATGCGTAACGGGCTGTATTTTTGTGAGGAATGACTTATGGATTGGGAGTCAACACTCAGTTAAAAATCCCCCACCTCCCCCTTTTCCCGTCGATTGCAAAACCTAATATATAAAAACTAGAAAGAGTTTACAATCCCTAAAAGTTACAGACACTTTTTGGAATTATCTCTCTCTACATTTGTGCATTGCGCATTTCCATTTTAGATGGATAATTTTTTCTTAAATCTAAACATGATTTTTCACTTTCCCTTCATCTCGTCAACAAAAAAGATATAAAAAGCAAATAGGTCACAAAAAATGAAAATTTTAGAGTTTATGTATGGAAAAAATTTAAAGCAATAGCAAATGTAAGCAAAGAAAATTTATTCACACACCGTAAATGAACACACAAGTTTTGTTATCCAAGTTTGGGAAATTTCATCTAGTTCAATTCTAATAGCTAGGAATTTTATAAGAAAGATATTTTTCTACAGATGTTTCAAAAAAATTATATGCATGCTTGAAACATGTTAAAGATACAAATGACCTATGAATTCAAACCTTTTAAAGAGAATAACAAACTCTCAATAAATTCTCAAGCGAATGTGCGGTGGGATATTTACTAGAATCAAACATGCTAATATTTTGCCCATTTACAAAAAGCTGACCTAATGATCATAAATGATTTTAAAGTGATTTATCATGCTTAACGGGCTATATTTTTATAAGGAATGACTTATGGATTGGGAGTCTACACTCAATTAAAAATCCCCCAAATTCCCCTTTTCCCAACGATTTAAAAACCTAATTTAAAAAATTAAATAGAATTTACAATCCCAAAAAATTATTGGCACTTTTTAGAATTATCTCTCTTTACATTTGTGTATTGTGCATTTCCATTTAAGATGTATACTTTTTTCTTAATTCAAACCTTGAGTTTTCACTTTCCCTTCATCTCGAAAACAAAAAAGAGATAAAAGGCAAATAGATCACTACAAAATGAAAATTTTAGAGTTTATGTTTGGAAAAATTTTAAGCAATAAGAAATGTATGTAAAGTAAATTTAATCACCCACCACAAATATACACATAAGTTTTGTTGTCCAAGTTTGGGAAACTCCACTAGTTCAACCATAATAGCTTCGAATTTAATAAGAAATAGATTTTTGTTCACATGTTTTAAAAAAATGGATATGCATGCTTGAAACATGTTAAAAATGCAAATGACCTATGGATCCAAACCTTTTAAAGAGAATAAAAAACACTCATTAAATTCTCAAGTGAACGTGAAGTGGGATATTTACCCTAGTCAAACAAGCCATTATTTTGCCCATCTACAAAAAAATGACCTAACGGTCATAGATGATTGTAAAGTGATTTATCAAGCGTAACGGACTATATTTTTGTTAGGAATAAATTTTGGATTGGGAGTCAACACTCAATTAAAAATCCCCCGCCTTCCCCTTTTCCCAACGATTTCAAAACCTAATATGTAAAAAATAAAAAGAGTTTACAATCCCTAAAAATTACAGACACTTTTTCGAATTATCTCCCTCTACATTTTTCCATTGTGCATTTCCATTTTAGATGTATTCTTTTATCTAAAATCAAAACTTGAGTTTTCACTTTCCCTTCATCTCGTAAACAAAAAGGAGATAAAAGGCAAATAGATAAGAACATAACGAAAATTTTAGAGTTTATGTATGGAAAAAATTTAAAGAAAAAACAAATGGAAGTAGTGAAAATTTATTCACACACCACAAAGGAACACAGAAGTTTTGATATCCAAATTTGGGAAATTCCACTAGTTCAACCCTAATAGCTATGAATATTATAAGAAAAAAAATTTTCTACACATGTTTTAAAAAATGGATATGCATGCTTGAAACATGTTCAAGATGCAAATGACCTTTGGATAAAAAATTTTTAAATAGAATAACAAACGCTCATTAAATTCTCAAGTGAACATGCGGTTGGTTATTTACCTGAGTCAAACAAGCCAGTATTTTGCCCATTTATAAAAATCAGACTTGATGATCATAAATGATTGTAAAGTGAGTTATCATGCCTAACGGGCTAAATTTTTGTACGGAATGACTTATGGATTGTGAGTCAACACTCAGTTAAAAATCCCTTCCCCCTTTTCCCGACTATTGCAAAACCTAATATATATATACTAAAAACTGTTTACAATCCCTAAAAATTACTTACACTTTTTGGAATTATATCTCTCTGCATTTTTGCAGTGAGGTTTTCAATTTTAGATGTAAGCTTTTTTCTTAAATGAAAACTTGAGTTTTCACTTTTTCTTCAACTAAAAAACAAAGAAGATATAAATGGAAAATAAATCACAACAAAAAGAAAATTTTAGAGTTTTGTATGGAAAAAATTTAAAACAATAACAAATGTAAGAAAAGAAAATTTATACACACACACACAAATGAACACAAAAGTTTTGTTATCCAAGTAGGGGAAATTCCACTAGTTCAACCCTAAGAGTTTGGAATTTTATAAGAAAGAAATTTTTCTACACATGTTTTTTAAAAATGGATATGCATGCTTTAAACATGTTAAAGATGCAAATGACCTATGGATCTAAACATTTTAAAGAGAATAACAAACGGTCATTAAATTCTCAAGTGAACGCGCGGTGGGATATTTACCTCAGTCAAACAAGCCTTTATTTTGCCCATTTACGAAAACCTCCCCTAATGATCATTGATGATTGTAAAGTGATTTATCATGCATAACAGGATATATTTTTGTAAGGAATGACTTGTGGATTGGGAATCAACACTTAGGTCAAAAATCCCCTGCCGCACCCTTTTCCTAACAATTGCAAAACCAAAAATAGAAAAAACTAAAAAGAGTTTACAATCCCTAAAAATTACAGACACTTTTTGGAATTATCTCTCTCCACATTTGTGCATTGTGCTTTTCCAATTTAGATCTATACTTTTATCTTAAATCAGAACTTGAGTTTTCACTTTCCCTTCTTCTCGTAAACAAAAAAGAGATAAATGGCAAATAGATCACAACAAAATGAAAATTTAAGAGTTTTTGAATTGCAAAAATTTTAAGCAATAACAAATTTAAGTGAAAAAAATTTATTCACACACCGAAAATGAACACAAAAGTGATGTTGTCCAAGTTGGGGAAATTCCACCAGTTCAACCCTAATAGCTTGGAATTTTATAAGAAAGTGATTTTTGTACACATGTTTTAAAAAAACGATATGCATGCTTGAAACATGTTAAACATGCAAATAACCTATGGATCCAAACCTTTTAAAGAGAATAATAAAAACTCATTAAATTCTCAAGCAAACGTGCAGTGGGATATTTACCCGAGTCAAACAAGCAATTATTTTGCCCATTTACAAAAAGCTGATCTAACGATAATAGATGATTAGAAAATGATTTATCATGCGTAACATGATATATTTTTGTAAGGAGTGACTTATGGATTGGGAGTCAACACTCAGTTAAAAATCTCCCGCCTCCCCCTTTTTCCGACGATTGCAAAACCTAATATACAAAAACTAAAAAGAGTTTACAAACCCTAAAAATTACGGACACTTTTTTGCAATTATCTCTCTCTACATTTATGCATTGCGCATGTCAATTTTAGATATATTCTTTTTTCTTAAATCAAAACTTGAGTTTTCACTTTCCCTTCATCTTGTAAACAAAAAAGAGATAAAAGGCAAATAGGTCACAAAATATGAAAATTTTAGAGTTTATGTATGGAAAAAATTTAAAGCAATAACAAATGTAAGTAAAAAAAATTAATCCACACACAGAAAATGTACACACAATTTTTGTTATCCAAGTTTAGGAAATTTCCAGTAGTTCAACCCCAATAGCTTGGAATTTTATAAGAAAGACATTTTTCTATAGATTTTTTTAAAAATTGATATACAAGCTTAAAACATGTTAAATATACAAATGACCTATCGATCTAAACCTTTTAAAGAGAATAACAAACTCTCATTAAATTCTCAAGCGAATGTGCGGTGGGATATTTACTAGAGTCATGCATGCCATTATTTTGCCCATTTACAAAAAGCTGACCTAAAAATCATAAATGATTATAAAGTGATTTATCATGCATAACGGGCTATATTTTTTTAATGAATGACTTATGGATTGGGAGTCTACACTCACTTAAAAATCCCCCACCTCCCCCTTTTCCCGATGATTTAAAACCTAATTTAAAAAATTAAAAAGAGTTTACAATCCCTAAAAATTACTGACACTTTTTGGAATTATCTCTCAATACATTTGTGTATTGTGAATTTCCATTTTTAGATGTATACTTTTTTCTTAAATCAAACCTTGAGTTTTCACTTTCCCTTCATCTCGAAAACAAAAAAGAGATGAAAGCCAAATAGGTCACTACAAAATGAAAATTTTAGAGCTTATGTTTAGAAAAAATTTAAAGCAAAAAGAAATGTGAGTAAAGAAAATTTATTCACCCACCGCAAATGTACACTAAATTTTTGTTGTCCAAGTTTGGGAAACTCTACTAGTTCAACCCTAATAGCTTCGAATTTAATAAGAAAGAGATTTTTCTGCACATTTTTAGAAAAATAGATATGCCTGCTTGAAACATGTTAAAAATGCAAATGACCTATGGGTCAAAACCTTTTAAAGAGAATAAAAAACACTCGTTAAATTCTCAAGTGAACGTGAGGTGGGATATTTACCCGAGTCGAATAAGCCAATATTTTGCCATTTACTAAAAAAATGACCTAATTATTATAGATGATTGTAAAGTGATTAATCATGTGTAACATGCTATATTTTTGTAAGGAATGATTTAAGGATTAGGAGTCAACACTCATTTAAAAATCCCCCGCCTCCTCCTTTTCCCGATGATTGCAAAACCTAATATGTTAATAGTAAAAAAAGTTTACAATCCCTAAAAATTACAGACACTTTTTGGAATTATCTCCAACTACATTTTTGCATTGTACATTTCCATTTTAGATATATACTTTCATCTAAAATCAAAACTTGAGTTTTCACATTTCCGTCATCTCGTAAGCAAAAAGGAGATTAAAGGAAAATAGATAACAACAAAATGAAAATTTTAGAGTTTATGTATGGAAAAAATTTAAAGAAAAAACAAATGTAAGTAACAAAAGTTTATTCACACACCAAAAATGCACACAAAAGTTTTGTTATCCAAATTTGGGAAATTCCACTATTTCAAACCTAATAGTTTAGAATTTTATAAGAAAGAGACTTTTCTACACATGTTTTATAAAATACATATGCATGCTTTAAACATGATAAAGATGCCAATGACCTATGGATCCAAACCTTTTAAAGAGAATAACAAATGCTCATTAAATTCTCAAGTGAACCTGCGGTGGGATATTTACCCAAGTCAAACAAGCCATTATTTTGCCCATTTACAAAAAGTAGACCTAACGATTATAGATGATTTTACAGTGATTTACCATGCGTAACAGGCTATATTTTGGTTAGGAATCAATTATGGATTGGGAGTCTACACTCAGTTAAAATTCCCCCGCTTCCCCCTTTTCCCAATGATTTCAAAACCTAATATGTAAAAAGTAAAAAGAGTTTACAATCCCTATAAATTACAGACACTTTTTCGAATTATCTCCCTCTACTTTTTTGCATTGTGCATTTCTATTTTAGATGTATACTTTTATCTAAAATCAAAACTTGAGTTTTCACTTTCCCTTCATCTCGTAAACAAAAAGGAGATAAAAGGCAAATAGATAACAACAAAATAATAATTTTAGAGTTTATGTATGGAAAATATTTAAAGAAAAAACAAATGAAAGTAAAGAAAATTTATTCACACACCACACAAGAACACAAAAGTTTTGTTATCCAAATTTTGGAAATTCCACTAGTTCAACCCTAATAGCTTGGAATTTTATAAGAAAGAGACTTTTCAACACATGTTTAAAAAAATGGATATGCATGCTTGAAACTTGTTCAAGATGCAAATGACCTATGGATCAAAATCTTTTAAAGAGAATAACAAACGCTCATTAAATTCTCACGTGAATGTGCGGAGGGATATTTACTCGAGTCAAACTAGCCATTATTTTGCCCATTTCCAAAAAGTTGACCAAACGATCATAAATGATTGTAAAGTGATTTATCATGCGTAACGGGCTATATTTTTGTCAAGAATGACTTATAGATTGAGAGTCAACACTCAGTTAAAAAGCCCTCGCCTCCCCCTTTTCTCGACGATTGCAAAACCTAATATATAAAAACTAAAAAGAGTTTACAATCACTAAAAATTACAGACACTTTTTGGAATTATCTCTCTGTACATTTGTGCATTGTGAATTTCCATTTTAGATGGATATTTTTTTCTTAAATCAAAAGTTGAGTTTTCACTTTTCCTTCCTGTCGTAAACAAAAAAGAGATAAAAAAAAATTTAAGAGTTTATGCACGGAAAAATTTTAAAGCAATAGCAAAAGTAAGTAAAAAAAATTTATTTACACACCAAAAATGAACACAAAAGTTTTGTTATCCAAATTTGGCAAATTCCACTTGTTCAACCCTAATAGCTTGAAATTTTATATGAAAGAAATTTTTTTACACATGTTTTAAAAAATGGATATGCATGCTTGAAACATGTACTAGATGCAAATGACCTATGGATCCAAACCTTTTAAAGAGAATAACAAACGCTCATTAAATTCTCAAGTGAATGTGCCGTTGGATATTTACATGAGTCAAAGAAGCCATTATTTTGCCCATTTACAAAAATCTGACCTAACGATCATAGATGATTGTAAAGTGATTTATCATGTGTAACGGGCTATATTTTTGTCAGGAATGACTTATAGATTGGGAGTCAACACTCAGTTAAAAAACCCTCGCCTCCCCCTTTTCTTGACAGTTGTGAAACCTAATATATAAAAACTAAAAAGAGTTTACAATCAATAAAAATTATAGACACTTTTTGGAATTATCTCTCTCTACATTTGTGCATTGTGAATTTCCACTTTAGATAGATATTTTTTACTTCAATCAAAACTTGAGTTTTTACTTTTCCTTCTTCTCGTAAAGAAAAAAGAGATAAAAGGCAAGTAGATCACAACAAAATGAAAATTTAAGAGTTTTGCACAGAAAATTTTTAAAGCAATAACAAAAGTAAGTAAATAAAATTTATTCACACATAAAAAATGAACACAAAAGTTTTGTTATCCAAATTTTGGAAATTCCACTAGTTCGACCCTAATAGGATGGAATTTTATAAGAAAGAGATTTGTCTACACTTTTTTTAAAAAATGGATATGCATGCTTGACACAAGTTCAAGATGTAAATGACCTATGAATCCAAACCTTTTAAAGAGAACAACAAACACTTATTAAATTCTCAAGCGAACGTGCGGTGGGATATTTACACGAGGGAAAAAAACCATTATTTTGCCCATTTTCAAAAATCAGACCTAACAATCAAAGATAATTGTCAAATAATTTCAAATGCATAAAGGGCTATGTTTTCTTAAGTAATGAACTTATGGACTGGGTTTAAACACTCAATTAAAAATCCACTGCCTCACCCTTTTCCCGACGATTGCAAAACCTAATATATAAAAACTAAAAAGAGTTTACAATCCCTAAAAATTACCGACACTCTTTGGAATTATCTCTCTCTACACTTGTGCATTGTGCATTTCCATTTTAGATGTGTAATTTTTTATTAAATCAAAACTTGAGTTTTCACTTCTCCTTCATCTCGTAAACAAAAAAAAAGATAAAGGGTAAAAAGATCACAACAAAATCAAAATTTTAGAGTTTATGTATGGAAAAAATTTAAAGCAATAACAAATGTAAGTAAAGAAAATTTATTTACACACTGCAAATGAACATAAAAGTTTTGTTAACCATGTGTGGAAAATTCCATTCGTTCAACCCTAAAATAGCTTGGAATTTCCTAAGAAAGAGATTTTTCTTCACATGTTTTAAAAAATGGATATGCATGCTTGAAACATGTTAAAGAAGTAAATGACCTATGGCTCTAAACCTTTTAAAGAGAATAACAAACGCTCATCAAATTGTCAAGTGAACGTCCGGTTGGATATTTACCCGAGTCAAACAAGCCATTATTTTGCCCATTTACAAAAAGTTGACCTAGGGATCATATATGATTATAAAGTGATTTATCATGCATAACGCGCCTCTCCTTTTGCCGAAAATTGCAAAACCTAAAATATAAAACTAAAAAACGTTTCCAATCCCTAAAAAATTACAAACACTTTTTTTGAATTATCTCTCGCTACATTTATCCATTGTGCATTTTCATTTTAAATCCATACTATTTTCTTAAATCAAAACTTGAGGTTTCACTTTTCCTTCATCTCGTAAACAAAAAAGAGATAAAAGCCAAATAGATCACAACAAATTGAAACTTTTAAAGTTTATTTATGGAAAAAATTTAAAGCAATAAAAAATATAAGTAAAGGAAATTTATTTACACATCACAAATGAACACAAAATTTTTGTTATCCATATTTGCGAAATTCCACTAGTTCAACCCTAATAGCTTGGAATTTTATAAGAAAGAGATTTTTCTACACATGTTTTAAAAAATTGATATGCATGCTTGAAACATGTTCAAGAAGCGAACGACCTATGGATCCAAACATTTTATAGAGAATAACAAATGCTTATTCAATTCTCAAGTGAACATGCGGTGGGGTATTTACCCGAGTCAAACAAGTCATTATTTTGCTCATTTACAAAAAGCTGACCAAACGATCATAGACGATTGTAAAGTGATTTATCATGTCTAATGGGCAATATTTTTGTAAGGAATGACTTATGGATTGGGATTCAACACTCAGTTAAAAATCCCCTGCATTACCCTTTTCCCGAAAATTACCAAACCTAATATATAAAAACTAAAAAGAGTTTACAATCCCTAAAATTACAGACACTTTTTGGAATTATCTCTTTCTAAATTTGTAGATTGCACATTTCCATTTTTGATGTATACTTTTTTATTAAATCAAAACATGAGTTTTCACTTTCCCTTCATCTCGTAAACAAAAAAGAGATAAAAGGCAAAAAGATCATAACAAAAAGAAAATTTTAGAGTTTATGTATGGAAAAAATTTAAATCAATAACAATTGTAAGTAAAGAAAATTTATTCACACACTGCAAATGAATACAAAAGTTTTGTTAACCATGTTTGGTAAATTCCACTAGTTCAACCCAAATAGCATGGAATTTTATAGGAAAGAGATTTTTATACACATGTTTTAAAAAATTGATATGCATGCCCGAAATATGTTAAAGATGCAAATGACCTATAGATCTAAACCTTTAAAAGAGAATAAAAAATGCTCATTAAATTCTCAAGTGAACGTGCGGTGGGAGATTTACCCAAGGCAAACAAGCAATTATTTTTCCTATTTACAAAAAGCTGACCTAATGATAAGAGATGATTTTAAAGTGATTTATTATGCATAAGGTGCTATATTTTTCTAAGGAATGACTTATGGATTTGGAGTCTACACTCAGGTAAAAATCCCCTTCCTCACCCTTTCCCTAATGATTACAAACCCAGTATATTAAAACTAAAAAGAGTTTACAATCCCTAAAAAATACAAACACTTTTTTGAATTATATCTCTCTAGATTTGTGCATTGTACATTTCCATTTAAGATGTATACTTTTTTATTAAATCAAAACTTGAGTTTTCACTTTCCCTTCATCTCGTAAACAAAAAAATGATAAAAGGCAAATAGATCTCAACAAAATGAAAATTTTAGAGTTCATGTATGGAAAAAATTTAAAGCAATTAAAAACATAAGTAAAGAAAATTTATTTACACTTCACAAATGAACACGAAAGTTTTTTTATCCAAATTTGTGAAATTCCACTATTTAAACCCTAATAGCTTGGAATTTTATAAGAAAGAGATTTTTCTACACATGTTTTAAAAAATGGATATGCATGCTAGAAGCATGTTCAAGATGTAAATGACCAATGGAACTAAACCTTTTAAACACTAAGTTAAAAAATCCACCGCCTCACCCTTTTCCCAACGATTGCAAAACTTAATATATATAACCTAAAAAGAGTTTACAATCCCTAAAACATATAGACAGTTTTTGGAATTATCTCTCTGTATATTTTTGCATTGTCCATTTCCATTTTAGATGTATACTTTTTTCTTAAAGTAAAACTTGAGTTTTCACTTTCCCTTTATCTCGTAAACAAAAAAGAGATAAAAGGTAAAAAGATCGCAACAAAATGAAAATTTTAGAGTTTATGTATGGAAAAAATTGTAAGCAATAAAAAATGTATGTAAAGAAAATTTATTCACACACTGCAAATGAATACAAAAGTTTTGTAAACTATGTTTGGGAAATTCCATTAGTTCAACCCTAATAGCATGGAATTTTATAAGAAAGTGAATTTTCTACACATGTTTTAAAGAATGGATATGCATGCTTGAAACATGTTAAAGATGAAAATGACTTATTGATCTAACCTTTTAAAGAGAATAAAAAATGCTCATTAAATTCTCAAGTGAACGTGCGGTGGGATATTTACTCGAGTCAAACAAGTCATTATTTTGCTTGTATACAAAAAGCTGACCTAACGATCATAGACGATTGTAAAGTGATTTATGATGCATAATGCACTATATTTTTCTAAGGAATGACTTAAGGATTGGGATTCAACACTCCGTTAAAAATCCCCCGCCTCCCCCTTTTCCCGACGATTACCAAATCTAATATATAAAAACTAAAAAGAGTTTAAAATCCCTAAAAAAAAAACTGACAGTTTTTGGAATTATCTCTCTGTACATTTTTGCATTGTGCATTTCCATTTTAGATGTACACTCTTTTATTAAATCAAAACTTGAGTTTTCACTTTCCCTTCATCTCGTAAACAAAAAAGAGATAAAAGGCAAAAAAATCACTACAAAATGAAAATTTTAGAGTTTACATATGGAAATAATTTAAAGCAATAAAAAATATATGTAAAGAAAATTTTGTCACACACTGCAAATGAACAAAAAAGTTTATTTATCCATGTTTGGGAAATTCCACTAGTTCAACCGTAATAACATGGAATTTTATAAGAAAGAGATTTTTCTACACATGTTTTAAAAAATTTATGTGCATGCTTGGAACATGTTAAAGATCCAGATGACCTATGGGTTTAAACCTTTTAAAGAGAATAACAAAGGCTCATTAATTCTCAAGTAAACGTATGGTGGGATATTTACCCGAGTCAAACATGCCATTATTTTTCCCATTAATAAAAAGCTGACCTAACGATCATAGATGATTGTAAAGTAATTTATCATACATAATGCGCTATATTTTTTGTAAGGAATGACTTATAGATTGGGAGTCAACACTCAATTAAAAATCCCCTACCTCACCCTTTTCCCGATGATTATCAAGCCTAATATATAAAAACTAAAAAGAGTTTACAATCCCTAAAAATTAAAGACACTTTTTTAATTATTTTTCTCTAAATTTATCCATTGTGCATTTCCATTTTAGATGTATACTTTTTTCATAAATCAAAACTTGAGTTTTCACTTTCCCTTCATCTCATAAAAAAAAAAGAGATAAAAGGCAAATAGCTCACAACAACATGAAAATTTTTGAGATTATGTATGGGAAAACTTTAAAGCTATAACAAATGTAAGTAAATAAAATTTATTCACACATAAAAAAGGAACACAAAAGTTTTGTTATCCAAATTTGGGAAATTCCACCAGTTCAACCGTAATAGCTTGGAATTTTATTAGAAAAAGATTTTCCGACACATGTTTTAAAAAATGGATATGCATGCTCGAAACATGTTCAAGATGCAAATGACCTATGTATCCAAACCTTTTAAAGAGAATAAAAAATGCTTATTAAATTCTCAAGTGACGTGCGGTGGGATATTTACCAGAGTCAAACAAGCATTACAAAAAGCTGACCAAACGATCATAGATGATTGTAAAGTGATTTATCATGTGTAATGGGTAATATTTTTTTAAAGAATGACTTATGGATTGGGATTCAGCACTGAGTTAAAAATCCCCTACCTCACCCTTTTCCGGACGATTATCAAACCTAATATATAAAAACTAAAAAGAGTTTAAAATCCTTAAAAATTACAGAATCTTTTTGGAATTATCACTCTCTACATTTGCGCATTGTGCATTTCTATTTTAGATGTATACTTTTTAATTAAATTAAAACTTGAGTTTTCACTTATCCTTCATCTCGTAAACAAAAAAGCGAAAAAAGGCAAACAAAAAACTCAACAAAATGAAAATTTTAGAGTTTATCTATGGAAAACACTAAAAGCAAGAAAAAATGTAAGGAAGAAAATTTAGTGACACACTTCAAATGGACACAAAAGTTTAGTTATCCATGTTTGGGAAATTCCACTAGTTCAACCCTAATAGCATGGAATTTTATAAGAAAGAGATTTTTCTACACATGTTTTAAAAAATGGATATGCATGCTTGAAACATGTTAAAGATGCCGATGACCTATGGATCTTAACCTTTTAAAGAGAATAATAAACACTCATTAAATTTTCAAGTGAACGTGCAGTGGGATATTTACCCGAATCAAACAAGCCATTATTTTGCCCATTTACAAAAGGCTGATCTAACGATGAATATGATTGTAAAGTGATTTATCATGCATAACGCACTATATTTTTTTTAGGAATGACTTATGGATTGGGAGTCAACACTCATTAAAACATCCCCTGCCACACCCTTTTTCTGACATTTATCAAACCTAAAATATAAAAACTAAAAACAGTTTACAATCCCTAAAAATAACAGACACTTTTTTGAATTATATCGCTCTACATTTATCCATTGTGCATTTCCATTTTAGATGTATACTTTTCTCTTAAATCAAAACTTGAGTTTTCCCTTTCCCTTCATCTCGTAAACAAAAAAGATATAAAAGGCAAATAGATCACAACAAAATGAAAATTTTAGAGTTTATGTATGGAAAAAATTTAAAGCAATAAAAAATGTAAGTAAATAAAATTTATTCACACATCAGAAATGAACACAAAAGTTTTGTTATCCAAATTTGGGAAGTTCCACTAGTTCAACCATAATAGCTTGGAATTTTATACAAAAGAAATTTTCCTACACACGTTTTAAAAAATGGATACTCATGCTTGAAACATGTTCAAGATGCAAATGACCTATATATCCAAACCTTTTAAAGAGAATAAAAAACGCTCGTTAAATTCTCAAGTGACGTGCGGTGGGATATTTACCAGAGTCAAACAAGCCATTATTTTGCACATTTACAAAAAGTTGACCAAACGATCATAGATGTTTGTAAAGTGATTTATCATGTGTAATGAGCAATATTTTTTAAAGAATGACTTATGGATTGGGATTCAACACTGAGTTAAAAATCCCCTGGCTCACCCTTTTCCGGACGATTATCAAACCTAATATATAAAAACTAAAAAGAGTTTAAAATCCCTAAAATTTACAGAAAATTTTTGGAATTATCACTCTCTACATTTGTGCATTGTGCATTTCTATTTTAGTTGTATACTTTTTAATTAAATCAAAACTTGAGTTTTCACTTATCCTTCATCTCGTAAACAAAAAACAGATAAAGGCAAAAAAAACACAACAAAATGAAAATTTTAGAGTTTATCTATGGAAAAAATTTAAAGAAATAAAAATGTAAGAAAGAAAATTTAGTGACACACTGCAAATGGACACAAAAGTTTAGTTATCCATGTTTGGGAAATTCCACTAGTTCAACACTAATAGCATGGAATTTTATAAGAAAGAGATTTTTCTACACATGTTTTAAAAATGGAGATGCATGCTTGAAACATGTTAAAGATGCAGATGACCTATGGATCTAAACCTTTTAAAGAGAATAATAAACACTCATTAAATTCTCAAGTGAACGTGCAGTGAGATATTTACCCGAATCAAACAAGCCATTATTTTGCCAATTCACAAAAGGCTGACCTAACAATGAATATGAATGTAAAGTGATTTATCAAGCATAATACACTATATTTTTTTTAGGAATGACTTATGGATTGGGAGTCAACACTCAGTAAAACATCCCTTGCCGTACCCTTTTTCTGACGTTTATCAAACCTAAAATATAAAAACTAAAAAGAGTTTACAATCCCTAAAAATAACATACACTTTTTTGAATTATATCGCTCTACATTTATCCATTGTGCATTTCCATTTTAGATGTATACTTTTCTCTTAAATTAAAACTTGATTTTTCACTTTCCCTTCATCTCGCAAACAAAAAAGAGATAAAAGGTAAATAGATCACAACAAAATGAAAATTTTAGAGTTTATGTATGGAAAAAATTTAAAGCAATAAAAAATTTAAGTAAATAAATTTATTCACACATCACAAATGAACACAAAAGTTTTGTTATCCAAATTTGGGAAGTTCCACTAGTTCAACCATAATAGCTTGGAATTTTATACGAAAGAAATTTTCCTACACACGTTTTGAAAAATGGAATGCAATCTTGAAACATGTTCAAGATGCAAATGGCCTATGGATCCAAACCTTTTAAAGAGAATAACAAACGATTCTCAAGTGAACGTGCGGTGGGATATTTACCCTTGTCCAACAAGCCATTATTTTGATCATTTGGGAAAAGCTGACCTAACGATCATAGATGATTGTACATTGATTTATCATGCATAACTTCTAAGGAATGATTTATGGATTGGGAGTTAACACTCAGTTAAAAATCTCCTGTCTCCCCCTTTTCCTGACATTTGCAAAACCTAAAATAGAAGAAATAAAAAGAGTTTACAATCCCTAAAAAATTACGGACACGTTTTTGAATTATCTTTCTCTACATCCATTGTGCATGTCCCTTTTAAATGTGCACTTTTTTCTTAAATCAAAACTTGAGGTTTCACTTTCCCTTCATCACGTAAAACAAAAAGAGATAAAAGGAAAAAAGATCATAAGGAAATGAAAAATTTAGAGTTTATTTATGGATAAAATTTAAACAAATAATAAATATAAATAAAAAAAATATTTACACATCACAAATGAACACAAAAGTTTTGTTATCCAAAATTTGGAAATTCCACTAGTTCAACCATAATAGCTTGGAATTTTATAAGAAAGAGATTTTTCTACACATGTTTTAAAAAATGGATATAGATGCTAGAAACATGTTCAAGATGCAAATGACCTATTGATCCAAACTTTTTAAAGAGAATACAAAATGCTTATTAAATTCTCAAGTCAACGTGCGGTGAGATATTTACCCGAGTCAAAAAAGCCATTATTTTGCCTTTTTCAAAAAGCTGACCTAACGATCTTAGATGATTGTAAAGTGATTTATCATGCGTAATGGGCTATATTTTTGTAAGTAATGACTTATGCATTCGGATTCAACATTCAATTAAAAATCCACCACCTCACCCTTTTCCCGACGATTGTTAAAACTAATATATAAAAACTAAAATGAGTTTACAATCACTAAAAATTATAGACACTTTTTGGAATTATCTCTCTACATTTGCGCATTGTACATTTCCATTTTAGATGAATACTTTTTTCTTAAATCAAAACTTGAGTTTTCACTTTCCCTTCATCTCGTAAACAAAAAAGAGATACAAGGAAAAAAGATCACAACAAAATGAAAATTTTAGAGTTTATGTAAGGAAAACATTTAAAACAATATCAAATGTAAGTAAAGAAATTTTATTCACACACCAAAAATGAACACAAAAGTTTTGTTATCGAAGTTTGGGAAATTCTACTAGTTCAATCCTTATAGCTTGGAATTTTATAAGAAAGTGGTTTTTCTACACATATTTTAAAAAATGGATATGCATGCTGGAAACATGTTAAAGATGGATCCAAACTTTTTTAGGAGAATAACAAACGTTCATTAAATTCTCAAGTGAACGTACGATGAGATATTTAACCAAGTCAAACAAGCTATTATTTTTCCATTTACTAAAATCTAACCAAACGATTATAGATGATTGTAAAGTGATTTATCATGCGTAGCATGTAATATTTTTGAAAGGAATGACTGAAGGATTGGGGTCAACACTCAGTTGAAAATCCCCTGCCTCCCTCTTTTTTCGATGATTGCAAAACCTAATATATAAAAACTAAAAACAGTTTATAATCCATAAAAATTAACGTAGCTTTTTGGAAGAATTGTGCATTGTGCATTTCCATTTTAGATGTATACTTTTTCTGAAATCAAAACATGAGATTTCACTTTCCTTCATCTCGTAAACAAAAAAGAGATAAAAGGTAAATATACAACAACAAAATGAAAATTTTAGAGTCTATGTATGGAAAACATTTAAAGCAATAAAAAGTGTAAGTAAAGAAAATTTATTGACACACCACAAATGAACACAAAATTTTTGCTATCCAAGTTTGGGAAATTCCACAAGTTCAACCCTAATAGCTTGGAATTTTATAAGAAGAGATTTTTCTACACATGTTTTAAAAATGGATATGCATGCTTGAAACATGTTAATGATGCCAATGACCTATGGATCCAAACCTTTTAAAGAGAATTAAAAACGCTCATTAAATTCTAAAGTAAACGTGATGTGGGATATTTAACCGAGTCAAACAAGCCATTATTTTGCCCATTTACAAAAAGCTGACCTAACGATCATAGATAATTGTAAAGTGATTTATCATGAGTAACCGGCAATATTTTTTTAAGGAATGACTTATGTATTGGGATTGAACACTCAGTTAAAAATCCCTTGCCTCACCCTTTTCACTACGATTACCAAACCTAATATATAAAAACTAAAAAGAGTTTACAATCCCTATAAGCTACATAAAATTTTTGGAATTAACTCTCTCTACATGTGTGCATTGTGCATTTACATTTTAAATTTATAATTTTTTATTAAATCAAAACTTGAGTTTTCACTTTCCCTTCATCTCGTAAACAAAAAAGAGATAAAAGGCAAATAGATCACAACAAATTAAAAATTTTGGAGTTTATGTATGGAAAAAATTTGAAACAATAACAAATATAAGTAAAATAATTTATTATACATCACAAATGAACACAAAAGTTTTGTTATCAGAATTTGCGAAATTCCACTAGTGCAACCCTAATAGCTTGGAATTTTATAAGAAAGAGAATTTTCTACACATGTTTTAAAAAATGGATATGCATGCTAGAAACATGTTCAAGTTACAAATGACCTATGGATCCAAACCTTTTAAAGGTAATAAATTTTTTTTATTAAATTCTCAAGTGAACGTGCACTGAGAGATTTACCCGAGTAAAAAAAGCCATTATTTTGCCCATTTACAAAAAGCAGACCTAACAATCATAGATGATTGTCAAGTGATTTATAATGTGTAAAGGGCTAAATTTTTTTAAGTAATGACTTATGGATTGTTATTCAACACTCAGTTAAAAATCCACCTCCTCACCCTTTTCCCGACGATTGCAAAACCTAATATATAATAACTAAAAACAATTTACAATCCCTAAAAATTACAAACAGTTTTTGGTATTATCTCTCTCTCAATTTTTTCATTGTGCATTTAAATTTTAGATGTATACTTTTTTCTTAAATCAAAACTTTAGTTTTCACTTTCCCTTCATCTCGTAAAAAAAAAGAGATAAAAGGCAAAAAGATCGCAACAAAATGATAATTTTAGAGTTTATGAATGGAAAAAATTTAAAGCAATAAAAAACGTAAGTAAAGAAAATTTAGTCACACACAACAAATGAACACAAAAGTTTTGTTATCCAAGTTTGGGAAATTCTACAAGTTCAACCCTAATGGCTTGGAATTTTATAAGAAAGAGATTTTTCTACACATGTTTAAAAAAATTGATATAATTACTTGAAACATTTTAAAGATGTGAACGACCTATGATCCAAACCTTTTAAAGAGAATAACAAACATTCATTAAACACTCAAGTGAACGTGTGGTGGGATATTTAACCGAGTCAAACAAGCCATTATTTTGTCCATTTACCAAAAGCTAACCTAACAATCATACATGATTGTAAAGTGATTTATCATGCGTAACAGATTATATTTTTGTAAGGAATGACTTATAGATTAGGAGTCGACACTTACTTAAAAATCCCCCACCTCCCCCTTTTCCCGACGATTGCCAAACCTAATATTTAAAAACTAAAAAGAGTTTACATTCCCTAAAAATTACAGACCCTTTTTGGAATTACCACTCTCTACATTTGTGCATTGTGAATTTCCATTTTAGATGTATACTTTTTTCTGAAATCAAAACTTGAGTTTTCACTTTCCCTCCATCTCATAAACGAAAAGAGTAAAAGGCAAAAAGATCACAAAAATGTAAGTAAAAAAAATTTATTCACACACCAAAAATGAACACAAAAGTTATTTTACCCAAGTTTGGGAAATTCCACTAGTTCAACCTAATAGCTTGGAATTTTATAAGAAAGAGATGTTTCTACACAGGTTTTAAAAAAATGGATATGCATGCTTGAAACATGTTAAAGATGCAAAAAACCTATGGATCCAAACCTTTTAAAGAGAATAACAAACGCACATTAAATTCTCAAGTGAACGTGCGGTGGGATATTTACACGAGTCAAACAAGCCATTATTTTGCCCATCTACAAAAAGTTGACCTAATGATCATAGATGATTGTAAAGTGATTTATCTTGCGTAATGGGCAATATTTTTTTACGGAATGACTTATGGATTGGGAGTCAACACTTAGTTAAAACCCAACTCCTCCCCCTTTTCCTGACAATTGAAAAACATAATATTTAAAAACTAAAAAGAGTTCACAATCCCTTAAAATTATAGACGCTTTTTGGAATTATCTCTCTCTTCATTTGAGCATTGTGCATTTCCATTTTAGTTGTATACTTTTTTCATAAATCAAAACTTGATTTTTCACTTTCCCTTCATCAGTTAACTAAATTGAGATAAAAGGCAAATAAATCACAACAAAATCAAAATTTTAGAGTTTTGATATGGAATATTTTTTAAGCAAAAACAACAAATGTAAGTAAAGAATATATATTCACACACCACAAATGAACACAAAAGTTTTGTTATCCATGTTTGGGAAATTCTACTAGTTGAACCCTAATAGCTTAAAATTTTATAAGAAAGAGATTTTTCTTCACATGTTTTCAAAAATTGATATGCATTCTTGAAATATTTTAAAGTTGCAAATGACCTATGGATCCAAACCTTTTAAAAAGGATAACAAACATGCATTGAATTCTATAGTGAATGTGCGGTGGGATATTTACCCGAGTCAAATAAGCCATTAAAAGCCAAATAAATCACAACAAAATGAAAAATTTAGAGTTTATGTATGGAAAAAATTTAAAGCAATAACAAATGTAAGTAAAGAAAATTTATTCACACACCACAAATGAACACAAAATTTTTTTTATCCAAGTTCTAGAAATTCCACTAGTTCAACCTAATAGCTTGGAATTTTATAAGAAAGAGATTTTTCTACACATGTTTTTAAAAATGGATATGCATGCTTGAAACATATTAAAGATACAAACGACCTATGGATCCAAATGTTTTAAAGAGAATAACAAACGCTCATTAAATTCTCAAGTGAACGTGCGGTGGGATATTTACCCGAGTCAATTAAGCCAATATTTTGCCCATCTACCAAAAGCTGACCTAACGATCCTAGATGATTGTAAATTGATTTATCATGCGTAATGGGCTATATATTTCTAAGAAATGACTTATGGATTGGGAGTGAACACTCAGTTAAAAATCCCCCGCTTCCCTCTTTTCTCAACGATTCCAAAACCTAAAATATAAAAACTAAAAAGGGTTTACAAACCCTGAAAATTACAAACACTTTTTGGAATGATCTCTCTATACATTTTTGCATTGTGCATTTCTATTTTAGATGTATACTTTTTTCAGAAATCAAAACTTGAGTTTTAACATTTCCTTCATCTCGTAAACAAAAAAGAGATAAAAGGCAAATAGATCACAACAAAATGAAAATTTTAGAGTTTATGTATGGAAAAAATTTAAAGCAATAACAAAGGTTAGTAAAGAAAATTTATTCACACACCACAAATGAACACAAAAGTTTTGTTATCCAAGTTCTGGAAATTCCACTAGTTCAACCATAATATCTTGGAATTTTATAAGAAAGAGATTTTTCTACACATGTTTTAAAAAATGGATATGCATGCTTGAAACATGTTAAAGATGCGAGCTACCTATGGATCCAAACCTTTTAAAATGAATAACAAACGTTCATTAAATTCTAAAGTGAATGTGCAGTGGGATATTTAACCTATTCAAACAAGCCATTATTTTTCCCATTAACAAAAAGCTGACCTAACGATCATAGATGATTCAAAAGTTATTTATCATTCCCAACATGGTATATTTTTGTAAGGAATGACTTATAGATTGGGAGTCAACAATCAGTTAAAAATCCCTCGCCTCCCCTTTTTCTCAACGATTGCAAAACCTGATATATAAAAACTTAAGAGTTTACAATCCCTAAAAATTACAGACTCTTTTTGGAATTGTCTCTCTCTACATTTGAGCATTGTGCTTTTCCATTTAGATGTATACTTTTTTTCTAAAACCAAAACTTGAGTTCTCATTTTCCCTTCATCTCATAAACAAAAAAAAAAAAGATAAAAGGCTAACAGATCACAACCAAATGAAAATTTTAGAGTTTATGTATGGAAAAAATTTAAAGCAATAACAAATGTAAGTAAAGAAAATTAATTCACACACCACAAATGAACACAAACGTGTTTTTATCCATGTTTGGGAAATTCCACTAGTTCAACCTTTGCTTGGAATTTTATAAAAAAGAGATTTTTAAAAAAATGTTTGAACACATCTTTTAAAAAATGGATATGCAAGCATGAAACATGTTAAAGATGCAAACTACCTATGGATCCAAACCTTTTAAAAAGAAAGACATGTGCTCATTAAATTCCCAAGTGAACGTGTGGTGGGATATTTACCCGAGTCAAACAAGCCATTATTTTGCACATCTACAAAAAGCTGACATAACGATCATAAATGATTGTAAAGTAATTTATCATGCGTAATGGGCTATATTCTACTAAGGAATGACTTATGGATTGGGATTCAACACTTAGTTAAAACCCCCCTCCTCCCCCATTTCCAGACGATTGAAAAACCTAATATATAGAAAATAAAAAGAGTTTACAAACCCTGAAAAATTAATCTCTCTCAAATTTTGTGCATTGTGCATTTCCACTTAAGATGTATACTTTTTTATGAAATATAAACTTGAGTTCTCACTATCTCTTCATCTCTTAAACAAAAAAGAGATCAAAGGCAAATAGATCACAACAAAATGAAAATTTTAGAGTTTATGTATGGAAAAAATTTAAATCAGTAACAAATGTAAGTAAAGAAAATTTATTCACACACCACAAATGAACACAAAAGTTTTGTTATCCAAGTTTGTGAAAGTCTACTAGTTCAACCCTAATAGCTTGGAATTTTATAACAAAGAGATTTTTCTACACATGTTTTAAAAAATGGATATGCATGCTTGGAACATGTTAAAGATGTGAACGACCTAAGGATCTAAACCTTTTAAAGAGAATAAAAAACGTTCAATAAATTCTCAAGTGAATGTGTGGTGGGATATTTAACCGAGTCAAATAAGACATTATTTTTCCCATTTATAAAAAGTTACCCTAACGATCATAGATTATTGAAAAGTGATTTATCATGCGTAATAGGCTATATTTTTGTAAGGAATGACTTATGGATTTGGAGTCTACACATAATTAAAAATCCCCCGCCTTCCCCTTTTCCCGATGATTGCAAAACCTAATATAAAAAAACAAAAAAAGTTTATAATCCCTAAAAATTGCAAACCCTTTTTGGAATTATCTCTCTCTACATTTGTGCATTGTGCATTTCCACTTTAGATGTATACTTTTTTCTGAAATCAAAACTTGTGTTCTCATTGTACCTTCATCTCTTAAACAAAAAAGAGATCAAAGGCAAATAGATCACAACAAAATGAAAATTTTAGAGTTTATGTATCGAAAAAATTTAAAACAATAACAAATGTAAGTAAAGAAAATTTATTCACACACCACAAATGAACACAAATATTTTGTTATCCAAGTTTGGGAAATTCCACTAGTTGAACCTAATATTTAGGAATTTCATAAGAAAGAGATTTTTGTACACATGTTTTAAAAAATGGATATGCATGCTTAAAACATGTTAAAGATGCAAACGTCCTATGGATCCAAACCTTTTAATGAGAAGAACAGATGCTCATTCAATTCTCAAGTGCACTTGCGATGGGATATTTAGCCGAGTCAAACAAGCTATTATTTTGCCCATTTACAAAAAACTCACCTAACAATCATAGTTTATTGTAAAGTGATTTATCATGCGTAACCGGCTACATTTTTGTAGGGAATAACTTATAGATTGGGAGTCAACACTCAGATAAAACACCTCTCCTCCCCTATTTCCCGACGATTGAAAAACATAATATTTAAAAACTAAAAAGAGTTTACAATCTCTAAAAATTAAAAACACTTTAAGAAATTATCTATGTCTTCATTTGCGCATTGTGAATTTCAATTTTAGTTCTATAATTTTTTCTTAAATCAAAACTTGAGTTTTCACCTTCCCTTCATCTCGTGAACTAAAAAGAGATAAAAGGCAAATAGATGACAACAAAATAAAAATTTAAGAGTTTAGATATGGAAAAAATTTAAAGCAATAAAAAATGTAAGTAAAGAATATATATTCACAGACCACAAATGAACACAAAAGTTTTGTTATCCATGTTTGGGAAATTCTACTAGTTGAACCCTAATAGCTTGGAATTTTAAAGAAAGAGAATTTTCTTCACATGTTTTAAAAAATTGATATGCATGCTTGAAATATGTTAAAGATGCAAATGACCTATGGATCCAAACCTTTTAAAAAGGATAACAAACGCGCATTGAATTCTCAAGTGAACGTGCGGTGGGATATTTACTCGAGTCAAATAAGCCATTACTTCGCCCATTTACAGAAAGCTGCCATTACGATTATAGATGATTGTAAAGTGATTTATCATGCTTAATGGGCTATATTTTTTTAAGGAATGAATTATGGCTTGGGAGTCGACACTCAGTTAAAAATCCCCCGCCTACCCCTTTTCCCGACGATTGCAAAACCTAATATATAAAAACTAAAAAGAGTCTACAAACCCTAAAACATTACAGACACTTTTTTGGAATTATCTCTCTCTATATTTGTGCATTGTATTTTCCATTTTATAAGTATACTTTTTTCTTAAATAAAAACTCAAGTTTTCACTTTCCCTGGATCTCGTAAAAAAAAAGAGATAAAAGGCGAAAAGATCACAACAAAAAGAAAATTTTAGAGTTTATGTATGGAAAAAATTTAAAGCAATAACAAATGTAAGTAAAGAAAATTTATTCACACACCACAAATGAACACAATTTTTGTTATCCTAGTTTGGGAAATTCTACTAGTTAAACCATAATAGCTTGAAAATTTATAAGAAAAAGATTATTGAAAAAAATGGATATGCATGCATGAAACATGTTGGAGATGCAAATGACCTATGGATCCAAAAATTTCAAAAAGAATGACATGCGCTCAATAAATTCCCAAGTGAACGTGTGGTGGGATATTTACCCGAGTCAAACAAGCCATTATTTTGCGCATCTACAAAAAGCTGACCTAACGATCATAGATGATTGTAAAGTAATTTATCATGCGTAACGGGCTATATTTTAGTTAGGAATGACTTATGGATTGGGATTCAACACTCAATTAAAACCCCCCTCCTCCCCCATTTCCCGACGATTGAAAACCCTAATATATAGAAAATAAAAAGAGTTTACAAACCCTGAAAAATTACAGACACTTTTTGGAATTATCTCTCTCTAATTTTGCCCATTGTGCATTTCCACTTTATATATATACTTTTTTCTTAAATCAAAACATGAGTTCTCACTGTCCCTTCGTCTCTTAAAAAAAAAAAGAGATCAAAGTCAAATAGATCACAACAAAGTGAAAATTTTAGAGTTTATATATGGAAAAAATTTAAAGCAATAACAAATGTAAGTAAAAAAAATTTATTCACACACCACAAATCAACACAAATGTTTTGTTATCCAAGTTTGTGAAATTCTACTAGTTCAACCCTAATATCTTGAAATTTTATAATAAAGAGATTTTTTTACACATGTTTTAAAAAATGGATATGCATGCTTGAAACATGTTAAAGATGTGAATGACCTAAGGATCCCAACCTTTTAAAGAGAATAAAAAACATTCATTAAATTCTCAAGTGAATGTGAGGTGGGATATTTAACCGAGTCAAACAAGACATTATTTTGCCCATTTACAAAAAGTTGACCTAACGATCATAGATTATTGAAAAGTGATTTATCATTTGTTACAGGCTATATTTTTGTAAGGAATGGCTTTTGGATTTGGAGTCTACACTTAATTAAAAATCCCCCGCCTCCCCCTTTTCCCGACGATTGCAAAACCTAATATATAAAAACTAAAAAGAGTTTATAATCCCTAAAAATTACAGACCCTTTTTGGAATTATCCCTTTTTACATTTGTGCATTATGCATTTCCACTTTTGATGTATTCTTTTTTCTGAAATCAAAACTTGAGTTCTCACTGTCCCTTCATCTCTTAAACAAAAAAGAGATCAAAGGCAAATAGATTACAACAAAATGAAAATTTTAGAGTTTATGTATGAAAAAAATGTAAAGCAATAAAAAATGTAAGTAAAGAAAATTTATTCAGACACCACAAATGAACGCAAATGTTTTGTTATCCAAGTTTGGGAAATTCCACTAGTTGAGCCTAATATCTAGGAATTTCATAAGAAGGAGATTTTTGTACACATGTTTTAAAAATGGATGTGCATGCTTGAAACATGTTAAAGATGCAAATGGCCTATAAAAACTTTTTGGAATTATCTCTCTCTACATTTGTGCAATGTTCATTTCCTTTTTAGATGTAAACTTTTTTCTTCAATCAAAACTTGAGTTTTCACTTTCCCTTCAACTCGTAAACAAAAAAAGAGATAAAAGGAAAATAGATCACAACAAAATGAAAATTTTAGAGTTTATGTATGAACAAAATTTAAAGCAATAGCTAACGTAAGTAAAGAAAAATTATTCATACACAACGAATGAACACAAAAGTTTTGTTATGCATGTTTGGGAATTCCACTAGTTCAACCCTAATTGGTCTGAATTTTAGAAGAAAGAGATTTTTCTACACATGTTTTAAAAAATGGATATGCATGCTTGAAACATGTTAAAGATGCAAATGACCTATGAATCCAAACCTTTTAAAGAGAATAACATTAAATTCTCAAGTAAACGTGCGGTGGGATATTTACCCGAGTCAAACAACCCATTATTTTTCCCACTTACTAAAAGATGACCTAAAGATCATAGATGATTGTAAAGTGATTTATCATGCCTAACGGGCTATATTTTTGTAAGGAATGACTTATGGATTTGGAGTCAACACTCAGATAAAATTCCCCCACCTCCTCCTTTTCCCGACGATTTCAAAACTAGATATATAAAAACTATAGAGTGTTTTCAATCCCTAAAAATTAGAGAAAGTTTTTTGAATTATCTGTCTCTACATTTTTGCATTGGGCATTTCCATTTTAGTTGTATACTTTTTTCAAAATCAAAACTTGAGTTTTCACTTTCCCTTCATCTCATTTACAAAAAAAAGCGCTAAAAGGCAAATAGATCACAACAAAATGAAACTTTTAGAGTTTATGTATGGAAAGAAATTAAAGTAATAAAAAATGTAAGTCAAGAAAATTTATTCACACATCACAAATGAACACAAAAGTTTTCTTTATCCAAATTTGGGAAATTCCACTAGTTCAACCCTAATAGGTTGGAATTTTACAAGAAAAAGATTTTTCTTCACATGTTTTAAACAATGGATATGCGTGCTTGAAACATGTTAAAGATGCAAATGACCTATGGATCCAAAGCTTTTAAAAAGAATAACATTAAATTCTCAAGTGAAGTCGGGGTGGGATATTTACTCGAGTGAAACAAGCCATTATTTTTCCGCACGATCATAGATTATTGTAATGTGATTTATTATGCGTAACGACAATATTTGTTTAAGAAACGACTTAAGGATTAGGAGTCAACACTCAGTTAAAAATCCCCTACCTCCCTATTTTGCCCACGAATGCACAACCTGATATATTAAAACTAAAAATAGTGTAAAATACCTAAAAGTTACAGACACTTTTAGGAATTATAGCTCTGTACATTTGTGCAATGTGCATTTCCATTTTAGATGTATACTTTTTCTTAAATAAAAACATGAGTTTTCACTTTCCCTTCATCTTGTAAACAAAAAAAAGAGATAAAAGGCAAATAGATCACAACAAAATGAAAATTTTAGAGTTTATGAATGGAAAGAATTTAAGGCAATAACAAATGTAAGTAAAGAAAATTTATTCACACACCACAAATGAACACAAAAGTTTTGTTATCCAAGTTTTGGAAATTCCAGTTTTACAAAATGGATATGCATGCTTGAAACAAGTTAAAGTTGCAAATGACCTATGGATCCAAACCTTTTATAGAGAATATCATTAAATTCTCAAGTGAACGTGTGGTGGGTCATTTAACTGAGTCAAATAAACCATTATTTTACCCACTTTCAAAAAGCTGACCAAACGATCTTAGATGATAGTAAAGTGATTTATCATGCGTAATGGGCTATATTTTTCAAGGTATGACTTATGGATTAGGAGTCAACACTCAATTAAAAATCCCCCGCCTCCCCCTTTTCCTGACGACTGCACAATCTGATATATAAAAACTAAAAAGAGTTTACAATACCTAAAAATTACAGACGTTTTTTGGAATTTTCTCTCTATACATTTGTGCAATGTGCATTTCCATTTAAGATGTATACTTTTTTCTTAAATCAAAACTTGTGTTTTCATTTTCCCTTCATTTCATAAACAAAAAAAGAGATAAATGGTAAATAGGTCACAACAAAATGAAAAGTTTAGAGTTTATGTATGTAAAGAATTTAAAGCAATAGTGAATGTAAGTGAAGAAAATTTATTCACACACAACAAATAAACACAAAAGTTTTGTTATCCAAGTTTGGGAAATTCCACTAGTTCAACCCTAATTGCTCGGAATTTTATAAGAAAGAGATTTTTCTACACATGTTTTAAAAAATGGATATGCATGCTTGAAACATGTTAAAGATGAAATTGCCCTATGGATCCAAACCTTTTAAAGAGAATAACATGAAATTCTCAAGTGATTGTGTAGTGGGATATTTACCCGAGTCTCACAAGCCATTTTTTTGCCCATTTACAAAAAGCTGACCTAACGATCAATGATGATTGTAATGTGATTTATCTTGCATGAGGGGATATATTTTTGTAAGTAACGACTTAGGGATTAGGAGTCAACACTCAGTTAAAAATCCCCCGCATCCCCCTTTGCCCGACTTTTGCAAAACCTGATATATAAAAACTAAAACGATTTTACAATCCTAAAAATTATAGACACTTTTTGGAATTAAATCTTTCTACATTTGAGCATTGTGCATTTCCATTTTAGATATATACTTTTTTCTCAAATAAAAACTTGAGTTTTCACTTTCCCTTCATCTCGTAAACAAAAAAAGCGATAAAAGGCAAATAGTGGAAAATTTTAGAGTTTATGAATGCAAAAAATTTAAAGCAATAACAAATGTTAGTAAAGAAAATTTATTCACACACCACAAATGAACACAAAAGTTTTTTTCAATCCTTATAGCTTGGAATTTGATAAGAAATAGATTTTTCTACACATGTTTTAAAAAATGGATATGCATGCTTGAAACATGTTAAAGATGCAAATGACCTATGCATCCAAACCATTTAAAGAGAACAACTTTAAATTCTCAAGTGAACGTCCGGTGGGATATTTACCCGAGTAAAACAAGCCATTATTTTGCCCATTTAAAAAAAGCTGACCTAACGATCATAGATGATTGTAAACTGATTTATCATACCTAACATGCTGTATTTTTGTAAGGAATGACTTATGGATTTGGAGTCAACACTCAGTTAAAAATCCCCCACCTCCCCCTTTTCCCGACAATTGCAAAACCTAATGTATAAAAACTAAAAAGAGTTTACAATCCCTAAAAATTACAGACACTTTTTAGAATCATTTCTCTAAACTTTTGAGCATTGTGCATTTCCATTTTAACTGTATAGATTTTTCTTAAATTAAATATTGAGTTTTCCCTCTCCCTTCATCTCGTAAACAAAAAAGAGATAAAAGGCAAATAGATCACAACTAAATGGAAATTTTAGAGTTTATGTATGGAAAGAATTTAAAGCAAGAAAAAATGTATGTAAAGAAAATTTATTCACACACAACAAATGAACACAAAAGTTTTGTTATCCAAGTTTGGGAAATTCCACTATTTCAAACGTAATAGCTTGAAATTTTATAAGAAAGAGATTTTTCTACACATGTTTTAAAAAATGGATATGCATGCTAGAAACATCTTAAAGATGCAAATGACCTATGGATCCAAACCTTTTAAAGAGAATAACATTAAATTCTCAAATGAACGTGCGGTGGTATATTTATCTGAGTCCAACAAGCCATTATTTTGCCCATTTACAACAAGCTGACCTAACGATCATAGATGATTGTAAAGTGTTTTTTCATGCTTAATGGCCTATATTTTTTTAACTAATGACTTATGGATTGGGAGTCAACACTCACTTAAAAATCCCTCGCCTCCCTCGTTTCCTGACAATTGTAAAACCAGATATAGAAAAACAAAAAAGAGTTTACAATCCCTAAAAATTACAGACACTTTTTGGAATTATCTCTCTCTACATTTGTGCATTGTGCATTTCCATTTTAGATGTATAATTTTTTCTTTAATCAAAATTTGACTTTACACTTTCCTTTCATCTTGTAAACAAAAAAAAGACATAAAAGGCAAATAGATCACAACAAAATGAAAATTTTAGAGTTTATATATGGAAATAATTTAAAGCAATAAAAAATTCAAGTAAAGAATATTTATTCCCACACAAAAAATGAACACAAAAGTTTTGTTATCCATGTCTGAGAAATTCCACTAGTTCAACCCTAATAGCTTGAATTTTATAAGAAAGTGATTTTTCTACACAAGTTTTAAAAAATTGGATATGCATGCTTGAAACATGTTAAAGATGCAAATGACTTATAGATCCAAACCTTTTAAAGAGAATAACATGAAATTCTGAAGTGAACGTGTGGTGGGATATTTACCCGAGTCAAACAAGCCATTATTTTACCCACTTACAAAAAGCTGACCTAACAATCTTAGATGATTGAAAAGTTATTTATCGTGTGTAATGTGCTATATTTTTGTAAGGAATGACTTATGGATTGGGGGTCAACACTCGGTCAAAAATCCCCTGCCTCCCCCTTTTCTCGATGATTGCAAAACCAAATATATAAAACCTAAAAAGAGTTTACAATCCCTTAAAATTACAGAAACTTTTTGGAATTATCTCTCTCTACATTTGTGCAATGTGCATTTCCATTTTAGATGTATTCTTTTTTCTTAAATTCAAACTTGAGTTTTCACTTTCCCTTCATCTCGTAAACGAAAAAAGAGATAAAAGGCAAATAGATCACAACAAAATCAAAATTTTAGAGTTTATGTATGGAAAGAATTTAAGGCAATAAAAATGTAATTAAAGAAAATTTAATCCCACATGACAAATGAACACAAAAGTTTTGTTATCCAAGTTTGGTAAATTCCACTAGTTCAACCCCAATTGCTTGGAATTTTATAAGAAAGAGATTTTTCTACACATGTTAAAGATGCAAATGACCTATGGATCCAAACCATTTAATACCAATAAGATTAAATTCTCAAGTGAACGAGCGGTGAGATATTTACCCGAGTCAAACAAACCAATATTTTGTCCACTTAAAAAAGCAGACGTAATGATCATAGATGATTGTAAATTGATACATCATGGGTAACGAGCTTTATTTTTTTATGAGTCAACACTTAGTTGAAAATCCCCCACCTCCCCCTTTATCCGACGATTGCAAAACATGATATATAAAAACTAAAAAAGTTTACAATCCCTAACAATTATAGGCACTTTTTGGAATTATCTCTCTTCATTTGTGCATTGTGCATTTCCATTTTAGATGTATACTTTTTTCTTAAATAAAAACTTGAGTTTCCACTTTCCCTTCATCTGGTTTACAAAAAAAACGATAAAAGGCAAATAGATCACAAGAAAATGAAAATTTTAGAGTTTACGTCTGGAAAGAATTTAAAGCAATAATAAATGTAAGTAAAGAAAATTTATTCAAACACCACAAATAAATACAAAAGTTTTGTTATCCAAATTTTGGAAATTCCACTAGTTCAACCATAGTAGCTCAGAATTTTATAAGAAAGAGAATTTTCTTCACATGTTTTAAAAAAGGGATATGCATGCTTGAAACATGTTAAAGATGCAAATGACCCATGGATCCAAACCTTTTAAAGAGAATAATATTAAATTCTCAAGTGAAGGTGCGGTGGGAGATTTACCCGAGTCAAACAAATCAATTTTGGCCATATACAAAAAGCTGACCTAATGATCAGAGATGATTGTAAAGTGATTTATCATGCATAACGGGCTATATTTTCGTAAGGAATGACTCCTGGATTAGGAGTCGACACTCAATTAAAAATCCCCCGCATACCCCTTTTCCCAACGATTGCACAACCTGATATTTAAAAACTAAAAAGACATACAATACCTAAAAATTACTGAAATTTTTTGGAATTATCTCTCTCTAAATTTGTGCATTGTGAATTTCCATTTTAGACGTATACTTTTTTCTTAAATCAAAACTTGAGTTTTCAATTTCCCTTCATCTCGTAAACAAAAAAACAGTTAAAAGGCAAATTGATCACATCAAAAAGAAAATTTAAGACTTTATGTATGGAAAGAATTTGAAGCAATAGCGAATGTAAGTAAATAAAATTTATTCACACACAACAAATGAACACAAAAGTTTTGTTATCCATGTTTGGGAAATTCGACTAGTTCAACCCTAATAGCTTGGAATTTAATAAGAAATAGATTTTTCTACACCTATTTTAAAAAAAGGATATGCATGCTTGAAACATGTTAAAGATGAAAATGACCATTGGATCCAAACCTTTTAGAGAGAATAACATTAAATTCTCAAGTGAACGTGCGGTGGGATATTTATCCAAGTCAAACAAGGCATTATTTTGCCCACTTACAAAAACTGACCTAATGGTCATAGATTATTGTAAAGTGATTCATCATGCATAACGGGCTATATTTTTGTAAGGAATGACTTATGGATTAGAAGTCCACACTCAGTTAAAAATCCCCTGCCTCCCCCTTTTCCCGATGATTGCACAACCAGATATTTAAAAACTAAAAAGTGTTTACAATCCCTAAAAATTACATACACTTTTTGGAATTATCTCTCTCTACATTTGTGCATTATGCATTTATTTTAGATGTATAGTTTTTTCTTCAATCAAAAATTGAGTTTTCACTTTCCCTCATCTTGAAAACAAAAAAAGAGATAAAAGGCAAATAGATCACAACAAAATGAAAATTTTAGAGTTTATGTATGGAAAAAATTTAAACCAATAACACATGTAAGTAAAGAAAATTTATTCACACACCTCATATTGACACAAAAGTTTTGTTATCCAAGTTTGGGAAATTCCACTAGTTAAAACCTAATAGCTTGGAATTTTATTAGTAAGAGATTTTTCTACACATGTTTTAAAAAATGGATATGCAAGCTTGAAACATGTTAAAGATGAAAATGACCTATGGATCCAAACCTTTTAAGGACAATAAAAATAAATTCTCATGTGAACGTTCGGTGGGATATTTACTCGACTCAAACAAGCCATTATTTTTCCTACTTACAAAAAGCTGACCTAACGATCATAGATGGTTGTAAAGAGATTTATCATGCATAACATGCTATATTATTGTAATGAATGACTTATGGATAAGGAGTCAATACTCAGTTCAAAATCCCCCTCCTTCCCCTTTTCCTGACGATTGCAAAACCTGATATATAAAAACTAAAAGTGTTTACAATCCCTAAAAATTACAAACACTTTTTGGGATTATATCTCTCTACATTTTTGAGTTGTGAATTTATATTTTAGATGGATACTTTTTTCTTAAATCTAATTATGAGTTTTCACTTTCCGTTCATCTCGTCAACAAAAAAAGAGATAAAAGGCAAATGGATCACAACAAAATGAAAATTTAAGAGTTTATGTATGGGAAGAATTTAAAGAAATAACAAATGTAAGTAAAGAAAATTTATTCACACACCACAAATGAACACAAAATTTTTGTTATCCAAGTTTGGGACATTCCACTTGTTCAACCCTAATAGCTTGGAATTATATAACAAAGATATTTTTCTACACATGTTTTAAAAAAATGTATATTCCTGCTTGAAACATGTTAAAGATTCCAATGACCTATGGATCGAAACCTTTTAAAGAGAATGACAATAAATTCTCAAGTGAACGTGCGGTGGGATATTTACCCGAGTCAAACAAACCATTAATTTGGCCACTTACAAAAAGCTGACCTAACGATCATTGATGATAGTAAAGTGATTTATCAAGCATAACGGGCTATATTTTTTTAAGGAATGACTTATGGATTGGGAGTCAACACTCAGTAAAAAATCCCTCGCCTCCCCCTTTTCCGGACGATTGCATAACTGATTTATTAAAACTAAAAAGATTTTTTAATCCCTAAAAATAGCAAACAATTTTTGGTATTATCTCTCTCTTCATTTCTGCATTTTGCAATTCCGTTTTAGATGTATACTTTTTTCTTAAATCAAAACTTGAGTTTTCACTTTCCCTTCATCTCGTAAAAATAAAAGAGATAAAAATAAAATAGATCACATGAGATTGAAATTTTTAGAGGTTATGTGTGGAAAGAATTTAAAGAAATAAAAAATGTAAGTAATTAAAATTTATTCACATACCACAAATGAACACAAAAAGTTTTTTATCCAAGTTTGGGAAATTCCTCAAGTTCAACCCTAATAGCTCAGAATTTTATAAGAAAGAGATTTTTCTACACATGTTTTAAAAAAAGGATATGCATGCATGAAACATGTTAAAGATTCCAAGGAGCTATGGATCCAAACCTTTTAAAAAGAGTAACATTAAATTCTCAAGTGAACATGCGGTGCAATATTTACAAGTGTCACACAAGCCATTATTTTGCCCATTTACAAAAAGCTGACCTAACGATCCTAGATGATTGCAAAGTGATTTATCCTGCATAACTAGCTATATTTTTGTAAGGAATGATTTATGGATTGGGAGTTAACACTCAGTTGAACAACCCCCGCCTCCCCCTTTTCCCGACGAATTGCAAAACCTGATATATAAAAACTAAAAAGTGTTTACAATCCCTAAAAATTTCAAACACTTTTTGGAATTATATCTCTCTACATTTGTGCGTTGTGAATTTCCATTTTACATGGATACTTTTTTCTTAAATCAAAATTTGAGTTTTCACTTTCGATTATTCTTGTCAACAAAAAAAGAGATAAAAGGCAAACAGATCACGACAAAATAAAAATTTAAGAGTTTATGTATGGGAAGAAATTAAAGCAATAACAAATGTAAGTACAAAAAATTTATTCACACGCCACAAATGAACACAAAATTTTTGTTATCCAAGTTTGGGAAATTCCACTAGTTCAACCCTAATAGCTTGGAATTATATAAGAAAGAGATTTTTCTACACATGTTTTAAAAAATGGATATGCATGTTTGAAACATGTTAAAGATGCAAATGACCTATGGATCCAAACCTTTTAAAGAGAATAACATTAAATTCTCAAGTGAACGTGCAGTGGGATAATTTCCCGAGTCAAACAAGCCATTACTTTGCCCACTTACAAAAAGTTGACCTACCGATCATAAATGATTTCAAAGTGATTTATCATGCGTAACGAGCAATATTTTTTTAAGGAAAGTCTTATTGATTGGTAGTCAACACAGTTAAAAATCCCCCGCTTCCCCGTTTTCCCGACGATTGCAAAACCAGAAATATAAAAGCTAAAAAGAGTTTACAATCCCTAAAAATTACAAACACTTTTTGGAATTATCTCTCTCTACATTTGTGCATTGTGCATTTCCTTTTTAGATGTAACTATTTTCTTAAATCAAAACTTGAGTTTTCACTTTCGCTTCATCTCGTAAACAAAAAAAGAGATAAAAGGCAAATAGATCAAAACAAAATGAAAATTTTAGAGTTTAAGTGTGGAAAGAATTTAAAGCAATAGCAAATGTAAGTAAAACAAATTTATTCACACACCACAAATGAACACAAAAGTTTTGTTATCCAAGTTCGGGAAATTCCCCAAGTTCGACCCTAATAGCATGGAATTTTATAAGAAAGAGATTTTTCTACACGTTATGGATAAGCATGCTCTAACCATGTTAAAGATGACAATGACCTATGGATCCAAACCTTTTAAAGAGAATAACATTAAATTCCCAAGTGAACGTGCGATGGGATATTTACCCGAGTCAAATAAGCCTTTATTTTGCCCATTTACAAAAATCTAACCATTAAAGTGATTTATCATGCGTAACTAGCTATACTTTTGTAAGGAATGACTTATGGAGAGGGTGTCAACACACAGTTAAAAATCCCCCGCCTCCCCCTTTTCCCGACGACTACTAAACCTTATATAATAAGACTAAAAAGAGTTTAAAATCCCTAAAAATTATAAATACTTATTGGAATTATCTTTCTCTACATTTGTGCATTTTGCATTTCCAATTTAGATGTATACATTTTTCTTAAATCAAAACTTGAGTTTTCACGTTCCCTTCATCTTGTAATAAAAAAATAGACAAAAGGCAAATAAATCACAACTAAATGAAAATTTTAGAGTTGATGTATGGAAAGAATTTAAAGCAATAACTAATGTAACTAAATAAAATTTATTCAGACACCACAAATGAACACAAAAGTGTTGTTATCCAAGTTTGGGAAATTTCACTAGCTCAACCCAATTAGCTCGGTATTTTGTAAGGATGAGATTTTTCTACACAAGTTTTAAAAAATTGATATGCATGCATGAAACATGTTAGAGATTCCAATGACTTATGGATCCAAACCTTTTAAAAAGACTAACATTAACTTCTCAAGTGAACATGCGGTGGAATATTTACCCGTGTCAAACAAGCCATTATTTTGCCCATTTACAAAAAGCTGACCTATCGATCATAGATGATTGTAAAGTGATTTATCAGGCGTAACGGGCTATATTTTTGTGAGGAATGACTTATGGATTGGGAGTCATGAAAATCTTCTGCCTTCCCCTTTTCCCGACGATTGCAAAACCTGATATATATAAACTAAAAAGTGTTTAAATCCCTTAAATTACAAAAAAAATTTGGAATTATATCACTCTAGATTTATGCGTTGTGAATTCCCATTTTAGATGGGTACTTTTTTATTAAATCAAAATTTGAATTTTCACTTTCCGTTCATCTCGTCAACAAAAAATGAGATAAAAGGAAAATAGATCACAACAAAATGAAAATTTCAGAGTTTATATATAGGAAGAATTTAAAGATATAACAAATTTAAGTAAATAAAATTTATTCACACACCTGAAATGAACACAAAATTTTTGTTATCCAAGTTGGGGAAATTCCACTAGTTCAACCCTAATAGCTTGGAATTATATAAGAAAGAGATTTTTCTACACATGTTTTAAAAAATGGATATGCATGCTTGAAATATGTTAAAGATTCCAATGACCTTTGGATCCAAACATTTTAAAGAGAATAACAATAAATTCTCAACTGAACGTGCAGTGGGATATTTACCCGAGTCAAACAAACTATTAATTTGGCCACTTACAAAAAGCCGACCTAATGATCATTGATAATTGTAAAGTGATTTATCAGGCATAACGGGCTATATTTTTGTAAGGAATGACTTATGGATTGGGAGTCGACACTCAGTAAAAAATCCCCCGCCTCCCCTTTTTTCCCGACAATTGCAAAACCTGATTTATTAAAACTAAAAGAGTTTTCAATCGCTAAAAATAGCAGAAATTTTTTGGTATTATCTTTCTCTACATTTCTGCATTTTTCATTTCTATTTAAGATGCATACTTTTTTCTTAAATCAAAATTTGAGTTTTCACTTTCCCTTCATCTCGAAAAAAAAAAAGAGATAAAAGGCAAATAGATCACAAGAAATGGAAAATTTTAGAGGTTCTGTGTGGAAAAAATTTAAAGCAATAACAAATGTAAGTAAATAAATTTTATTCACACACCACAAATGAACAGAAAATTTTTTTTATCCAAGTTTGGGAAATTTCAATAGTTCAACCCTCATAGCTCGGAATTTTATAAGAAAGATTTTTCTACACAAGTTTTAAAAAATGGATATGCATGCATGAAACATGTTAAAGATTCCAATGACCTATGGATCCAAACATTTTAAAAAGACCAACATTAAATTCTCAAGTGAACATGCGGTGGGAAAATTACCTGTGTCAAACAAGCCATTATTTTGCCCATTTACAAAAGGGGAACCTAACAATCATAGATGATTCTAAAATGATTTACAATGTGTAACGGGCTATATTTTTTTAAGGAATGACTTATAGATTGGGAGTCAACACTCAGTTGAAAATCCCCCGCCTCCCTCTTTTCGCAACGATTGCAAAACCTGATATATAAAAATTAAAAAGTGTTTACAATCTCTAAAAATTACAAACACTTTTTGGAATTATATCTCTCTACATTTGTGCGTTGTGAATTTCCATTTTAGATGGATACTTTTTTCTTAAATCCAAATTTGAGTTTTCACTTTCCGTTCATCTCGTCAACAAAAAAAAGAGATAAAAGGCAAATAGATCGCAACAAAATGAAAGTTTTAGAGTTTATGAATCAGAAGAATTTAATGCACTAAAAAATGTAAGTAAAAAAAATTTATTCACACACCACAAATGAACACAAAAGTTTTGTTATCCAAGTTGGGGAAATTCCTCTAGTTCAACCCTAATAGCTTTGAATTTTATAAGAAAGAGATTTTTCTTCACATGTTTTAAAAAATCGATATGCATGCTTGAAACATGTTAAAGATGCAAATGACCAATGGATCCAAACCTTTTGAAGAGAATAACATTAAATTCCCAACTGAATGTGCGGTGGGATATTTACTCGAGTAAAACGAGGCATTATTTTGCCCATTCATAAAAAGCTGACCTAACGATCATAGATGATTTAAAGTGATTTATAATGTGTAACGGGCTATAGTTTTGTAAGGAATGACTTATGCATCGGGAGTCAACACTCAGTTAAAAATCCACCGCCTCCTGCTTTTCCCAACGATTGCAAAACTTGATATATAGAAACTAAAAATAATTTACAATCCCTAAAAATTACAGACACTTTCTGGAATTATCTTTCTCTACATTTGTGCATTGTGCATTTCCATTTTAGATGTATACATTTTTCTTAAATCAAAACTTGAGTTTCCACTTTCCCTTCATCTCATTAACAAAAAAAGATATAAAAGGCAAACTGATCAGAACAAAATGAAAATTTTAGAGTTTATGTATGGAAAGAATTTAAAATAATAACAAATGTAAGTAAAGAAAATTAATCACACACCACATAATGAACACCAAAGTTTTGTTATGCAAGTTTTGGAAATTCCACAAGTTTAACCCTAATAGCTTGGAATTTTATAAGAAAGAGATTTTTCTACACATGTTTTCAAAAATGGATATGCATACTTGAAACATGTTAAAGATGCAAATGACCTATGGATCCAAACCTTTTAAAGAAAATAAATTTAAATTCTCAAGTGAATGTGCGGTGGGATGTTTACCCAATCAAACAAGCCATTATTTTTCCCATTTACAAAAAGCTGACCTAACGATCATAGATGATTGTAAAGTGATTTATCATGCATAATAGGATATATTTTTGTAAGCAATTACTTAAGGATTGGGAGTCAAGACTCACTTAAAAATCCCCCGCTTCCCCCTTTTCACGGTATATAAAAACTAAAAAGTGTTTACAATCCCTAAAAATTACCGAAACTTTTTGGAATTATCTCTCACTTCATTTGTGCATTGTGCATTTCAATTTTGGATGAATATTTTTTTCTTAAATAAAAACTTGAGTTTTCACTTTGCCTTAATCACGTAAACATAAAAAGAGATAAAAGGCAAAAAGATCATAAGCAAATGAAAATTTTAGAGTTTATGTATGGAAACAAATTAAAGTAATAGCAAATATAATTAAAGAAAATTTATTCAGACACCACAAATGAACACAAAAGTTTTGTTTCCAAGTTTGGGAAATTCCACTAGTTCAACCCTAATTTTATTAGAAAGGCATTTTTCTACACATGTTTTAAAAAATTGGATGTGCATGATTGAAACATGTTAAATATGCAAATGAACTATGGATCCAAACCTTTTAAAGAGAATAATCTTAAATTCTCAAGTGAACGTGCAGTGGGATATTTACCCGAGTCAAACAAGCCATTATTTTGCCTACTTACAAAAAGCTGACCTAACGATCATAGATGATTGTAAAGTGATTTACCATGCGTAACGGGCTATATTTTAGTAAGGAATGACATAAGAATTGGGTGTTAACACATAGTTAAAACTGCCCCAGCTTCCCTTTTTCCCGATGATTGCAAAACCTGATATATAAAAACAAAAAAGACTTTACAATCCCTAAAAATTACATTTACTTTTTGGAATTATCTCTCTCTACATTTGTGCATTTTTCATTACCATTTTAGAAGCATATTTTTTTCTTAAATCAAAACTTGAGTTTTCACTTTCCTTTCATCTCGTAAAAATAAAAAGAGATAAAAGGAAAAAAGATCAGAACAAAATGAAACATATAGAGTTTACGTATGGAAAGAATTTAAAGCAATGACAAATTTAAGTAAAGAAAATTTATTTACACACCACAAATGAACACAAAAGTTTTGTTGTCAGAGTTTTGAAAAATTCCACTAGTTTAACCCTTTTAGCTTGGAATTTTATGAGAAAGAGATTTTCTACACGTGTTTTAAAAAATGGATATGCTTGCTTGAAACCTCTTAAAGATTCAAATGAGCTATGGATCCAATCTTTTTAAAGAGAATAACATTTAATCCCTAATTTACCTGTGTCAAACAAGCCATTATTTTTGCCATTTACAAAAAGCTGACGAAACGATCATAGATTGTTGTAAAGTGATTTATCATATGTACTGGGCTATACTTTTGTAAGGAATGACTTATGGATTGGGAGTCAACACACAAATAAAAATCCCCCGCCTCCCCCTTTTCCCGATAGTTGCTTAACTTCATAAATAAAATCTAAAAGGAGTTTACAATCCCTAAAAATTTCAGATAATTTTTGAAATTATCTCTCTCTACATTTGTGCATTGTGCATTTCCAATTTAGATGTATACTTTTTTCTTAAATCAAAACTTGAGTTTTCACTTTCCCTTCATCTCTTAAACAAAAAAAAAAGACAAAAGGCTAATAGAACACCACTAAATGACATTTTTAGAGTTGATGTATGGAAAGAATTTAAAGCAATAACAAATTTAAGTAAAGAAAATTTATTCACACACCACAAATGAGCACAAAAGTTTAGTTATCCAAGTTTGAGAAATTCCACTAGTTCAACCCTAATAGCTCGGAATTTTATAAAGATAGATCGGATTGAAACTTGTTAAAGGTTCCAATAACATATGGATCCAAACCTTTTAAATAGACTAACATTAAATTCTCAAGTGAACGTGCGGTGGGATATTTACCCGAGTCAAACAAGCCTTTATTTTGCCCATTTACAAAAATTTGACCTAATGATCATAGATGATTATAAAGTGATTTATCATGCATAACAAGCTATATTTTTTAAAGGAATGACTTATGGATTGGGAGTCAACACTCAGTTAAAAATACTCTGCCTCCCTCTTTTCCTGACGATTGCAAAACCCGATATATAAAAACTAAAAAGACTTTACAATCCAAAAAAATTACAGACACTTTTTGGAATTATCTTTCTCTACATTTGTACATTTTGCATTTCCATTTTAGATGTATAATTTATTCTTAAATCAAAACTTGAGATTCACTTTCCCTTAATCACATAAACAAAAAAAAGTGATTAAAGGAAAATAGATCACAACAAAATGAAGATTTTAGAGTTTATGTATGGAAAGAATTTAAAGCTATAACAAATGTAAGTAAAGAAAATTTATTCACACACCTCAAATGAACACAATTTTTGTTTCCAAGTTTGGGAAATTCCTCTTGTTCAACCCTAATAGCTTGGAATTTTATAAGAAAGAGATTTTTCTACACTTGTTTTAAAAAATGGATATGCATGCTTCAAACATCTTAAAGATGCAAATGACCTATGGATCCAAACCTTTTAAATAGAATAACATTAAATTCTCATGTGAATGTGCGGTGGGGTAATTACCTGATTCAAACAAGCCATTGTTTTTTAGATTTATAAAAAGCTGACCTAACGATCATTGATGATTGTAAAGTGATTTATCATGTATAACGGGCAATATTTTTGTAAGGAATGACTTATGGAGAGGATGTCAATACACAGTTAAAAATCCCCCGCCTCCCCTTTCCCAACGATTGCTAAACCTCATATAATAAAACTAAAAAGATTTTAAATTCCCTAAAAATTACAAATACTTATTGGAATTATCTCTCTCTTCATTTGTGTATTGTGCATTTCCAATTTAGATGTATACTTTTTTCTTAAATCAAAACTTGAGTTTCTACTTTACCTTCATCTTGTAATAAGAAAAAATTGACAAAAGGCAAATAAATCACAATGAAATGAAAATTTTAGAGTTGATGTATGGAAAGAATTTAAAGCAATAATGAATGTAAGTAAAGAAAATTTATTCACACACCACAAATGAACACAAAAGTTTTGTTATCCAAGTTTGGGAAATTTCACTAGTTCAACCCAATTAGCTCGGAATTTTATAAGAAAGAGATTTTTCTACACATGTTTTAAAAAATGGACATGCATGCATGAAACATGTTAATGATTCCAATGATCTATGGATCCAAACCTTTTAAAAAGAGAAACATTAAATTCTCAAGTGAACATATTTACCCGTGTCAAACAAGCCATTATTTTGCCCATTTAAAAAAAGTTGACCTAAGGATCATAGATGATTGTAAAGTGATTTATCATGCGTAACGGGCTATATTTTTGTAAGGAACGACTTATGGATTGGGAGTCAACACTCAGTTGAAAATCCCTCGCCTCCCTCTTTTCCCGACGATTGCAAAACCTGATATATAAAAACTAAAAAGTGTTTACAATCCCTAAAAATTACAAACACTTTTTGGAATTATAGCTCTCTACATTTGTGTGTTGTGAATTTCCATTTTAGGTGGATACTTTTTTCTTAAATCAAAATTTGAGTTTTCACTTTCCGTTCATCTCATCAATAAAAAAAGAGATAAAAGGCAAATAGATCACAAGAAAATGAAAATTTTAGAGTTTATGTTTGGGAAATTCCACTAGTTCAATTCTTATAGATCGGAATTATAAGAAAGAGATTTTATACACATGTTTTAAAAAATGGATATGCATTCTTGAAACTGGTTAAATATGCAAATGACCTATGGATCCTAACCTTTTAAAGAGAATAACATTAAATCCTCAAGTGAATGTGCGGCAGGATATTGACCCGAGTCAAACTAGCCATTATTTTGCCCATTTCCTAAAAGCTGACCTAACGATTATAGATGATTGTAAAGTGATTTATCATGCATTAAGGGATATATTTTTGTAAGGAATGACTTATTGATTGGGAGTATATACTTAGTTAAAAATCCCCAACATCCCCCTTTTTCTGACGTTTGCAAAACCTGATATATAAAAACTAAAAAGAGTTTACAATCCCTAAAAGTTAGAGACAACTTTTTGGAATTATCCTTCTCTATATTTGTCCATTGTTAATTTCCATTTGACATGTATAATTTGTTCATAAATCAAAACTTGAGTTTTCTCTTTCCTTTCATCTCGTAAACAAGAAAAGAAATAAAAGGCAAATAGACACAAAAGTATGGAAACAAACAATTCAAGGAAATAACAAAAGTAAGTAAAGAAAATTTATTCACACGCCATGAATGAATACAAAAGTTTTGTTATCCAAGTTGGGGAAATTCCACTAGTTCAACCCTAGTAGCTTGGAATTTTATAAGAAAGTGATTTTTCTACACATGTTTTAAAAATTGGATATGCATGCTTGAAACATGTTAAAGATGCAAATGACCTGTGGAACCAAACCTTTTAAAGAGAATAACATTGAATTCTTAAGTGAACGTGCGATGGGATACTTACCCAAGTCAAACAAACCATTATTTTGACCACTTACAAAAAGCTGACCTAACGATCATAGATGATTGTAAAGTGATTTATCATGCGTAACGAGCTATATTTTTGTAAGGAATGACTTATGGATTAGGACTCGATACTCAGTTAAAAATCCCCCGCCTCCCCCTTTTCCCGACGATTGCAAAATCTGATATATAAAAACTAAAAAGAGTTTACAATCTCTAAAAATTACGGACACTTTTTGGAATTATCTCTCTCTACATTTGTGCAATGTGCATTTCATTTTAGATGTATAATTTATTCTTAAATCAAAACTTGAGTTTGGACTCTCCCTTCATCTCGTAAACAAAAAAAGAGATAAAAGGCAAGTAGATCACAACAAAATTAAAATTTTAGAGTTTATGTATGGAAGTATTTAAAGCAATAACAAATGTAAGTAAACAAAATTTATTCACACACCACAAATGAACACAAAAGTTTAGTCATCCAAGTTTGGGAAATTCCACTAGTTCAACCCTAATGCCGTGGAATTTTATAAGAAAGAGATTTTTCTACACATGTTTTAAAAAATGGATATGCATGCTTGAAACATGTTAAAGATTCCAATGACCTATGAATGTAAATATTTTAAAGAGAATAACAATAAATTCTCAAGTGAACGTGCGGTAGGATATTTTCCCGAGTCAAACAAACCATTATTTTGGCCACTTACAAATAGCTGACCTAACAATCATTGATGATTGTAAAGGGATTTATCAGGCGTAATGGGCTATATTTTTGTAGGTAACGACTTCTGGATTGGGAGTCAACACAGTAAAAAATCCCCCGCCTCTCCCTTTACCCGACGATTGCAAAACCTGATTTATTAAAACTAAAAAAAGTTTTCAATCCCTAAAAATAGCAGACAATTTTTTGTATTATCTCTCTCAACATTTCTGCATTTTACATTTCCATTTTAGATGTATACTTTTTTCTTCAATCAAAACTTGAGTTTTCACTTTCCTTTCATCTCGTAAAAACAAAAAGAGATAAAAGCAAAAAATCTCACAAGAAATTGAAAATTTTAGAGTTTATGAGAGGAAATAATTTAAAGCAATAACAAACGCAAGTAAATAAAATTTATTCACACACCACAAATGAACACAAAATTTTTGTTATCCAAGTTTGGGAAATTCCACTAGTTCAACCCTAATAGCATGGAATTTTATAAGAAAGAGATTTTTCTACACATGTTTTAAAAAATGGATATGCATGCTTGAAACATGTTAAAGATGCAAATGACCAATGGATCCAAAACTTTTGAAGAGAATAACATTAAATTCTCAAGTGAACATGCAATGGGATATTTACTCGAGTAAAACAAGCCACTATTTTGCCCATTTATAAAAAGCTCACCTAAAGATCATAGATGATTGTAAAGTGATTTATAATGCATAATGGGCTATAGTTTTTTAAGAAATGACTTATGGATCGGGAGTCAACACTCAGTTAAAAATCCCCCGCCTCCCCCTTTTCCCAACGATTGCAAAACCTGATATATAAAAACTAAAAATAGTTTACAATCCCTAAAAATTACAGACACTTTTTGGAATTATCTCTCTCCACATTTGTGCATTGTGCATTTCCATTTAAGATTTATACATTTTTCTTAAATCAAAACTTGAGTTTTCACTTTCCCTTCTTCTCGTTAACAAAAAAAGAGATAAAAGGCAAATAGATCACAACAAAATGAAAATTTTAGAGTTTCTGTATGGGAAGAATTTAAAGCAATAAAAAATGTAAGAAAAGAAAAAATATTCACCACAAATGAATACAAAAATTCCACTAGTTCAACCTTAATGGCTTGGAATTTTATACGAAAGAAATTTTTATACACATGTTTTAAAAAATGGATATGCATGCTTGAAACATGTTAAAGATGCAAATGACCTATCGATCCAAACCTTTAAAGGAGAATAACATTAAATTCTCAAGTGAACGTGTGGTGGGATATTTACCCGAGTCAAATAGGTAATTATTTTGCCTAATTACTAAAAGCTGACATAACGATCATAGATGATTGTAAAGTGATTTATCATGCATAATGGGATATATGTTTGTAAGGAATGACTTATGGATTGGGAGTCAACTCTTAGTTAAATATCCCCCGCCGCCCTTTTTTCCCCATGATTGCAAAACCTAATACACAAATACAAAAAAGAGTTTATAATCCCTAAAAATTAAAGACACTTTTTGGAATTATCTCTTTCTACATTTGTGCATTGTGCATTTCCATTTTAGATGTATACTTTTTTCTTAAATCAAAACTTGAGTTTTCACTTTTCCTTCATCTCGTAAACAAAAGAAGAGATAAAAGGCAAATAGATCACAACAAAATGAAAATTTTAGGGTTTATATATGGAAAGAATTTAAAGAAATAACAAATGTACGTAAAGAAAATGTACTCACTCACTTCAAATGAACACAATAGTTTTTTTATCCAATTTTGGGAAATTCCACTAGTTCAACCCAAATAGCTTGGAATTTTATAACAAAAAGATTTTTAAAAAATGTTTTAAAAAATGGATATGCTTGCTTCAAACATGTTAAAGATGCAAACGATCTATGGATCCAAATATTTTAAAAAGAATAACTTTAAATTCTCAAGTGAACGTGCAGTGGGATATTTACCCGAGTCAAATTAGCTTTTATTTTGGACATTGACAAAAAGCTGACCTAACGATCATAGATGATTGTAAAGTGATTTATCATGCGTAATGGGCTATATTTTTGTAAGGAATGACTTATGGATTGGGAGTCAACACTCAGTTAAAAGTCCCCCACCTCCCCCTTTCCCTGACGAATGCAAAACCTGATATATATAAACTAAAAAGTATTTGTAATACCTAAATATTACAGACACTTTTTGGAAATATCACTCTCTACATCTGTGCATTGTGTATTTTAGTTTTAGTTGTAGACATTTTTCTTAAACCAAAACTAGAGTTTTCACTTTCCCTTCATCTCTCATAAACAAAAAATGAGATAAAAGGCAAATAGATCACAACAAAATGAAAATTTTAGAGTTTCTGTATGGGAAGAATTTAAAGCAATAAAAAATGTAAGAAAAGAAAAAATATTCACACACCACAAATGAATACAAAAATTCCACTAGTTCAACCTTAATGGCTTGGAATTTTATACGAAAGAAATTTTTATACACATGTTTTAAAAAATGGATATGCATGCTTGAAACATGTTAAAGATGCAAATGACCTATCGATCCTAACCTTTAAAGGAGAATAACATTAAATTCTCAAGTGAACGTGTGGTGGGATATTTACCCGAGTCAAATAGGTAATTATTTTGCCTAATTACTAAAAGCTGACATAACGATCATAGATGATTGTAAAGTGATTTATCATGCATAATGGGATATATTTTTGTAAGGAATGACTTATGGATTGGGAGTCAACTCTTAGTTAAATATCCCCCGCCGCCCTTTTTTCCCCATGATTGCAAAACCTAATACACAAATACAAAAAAGAGTTTATAATCCCTAAAAATTAAAGACACTTTTTGGAATTATCTCTTTCTACATTTGTGCATTGTGCATTTCCATTTTAGATGTATACTTTTTTCTTAAATCAAAACTTGAGTTTTCACTTTTCCTTCATCTCGTAAACAAAAGAAGAGATAAAAGGCAAATAGATCACAACAAAATGAAAATTTTAGGGTTTATATATGGAAAGAATTTAAAGAAATAACAAATGTACGTAAAGAAAATGTACTCACTCACTTCAAATGAACACAATAGTTTTTCTATCCAAGTTTGGGAAATTCCAATAGTTCAACCCTATAAGCTTGGAATTTTATAACAAAGAGATTTTTCTACACATGTTTTCAAAAATGGATATACATGCTTGAAGCATGTTAAAGATGCAAACGATCTATGGAGCAGAACCTTTTAAAGAAAATAACATTAAATTCTCAAGTGAACGTGCGGTAGGATATTTACCCGAGTCAAACAAGCCATTATTTTGCCAATTTACAAAAATAATTGTAAAGTGATTTATTATGTGTAACAGGCTTAAATGTTTCGTAAGGAATGACTTATGGATTGGGAGTCAATACTCAAGTAAAAATCCCCCGCCTCCCCTTTTTCCCGATGATTGCAAAACCTGATATATAAAAACTAAAAAGTGTTTAAAATCCCTAAAAATTACGGACACTTTTTGGAATTATCTCTCTCTAAATTTGTGCATTGTGCATATCCATTTTAGATGTATACTATTTTCCTAAATTAAAACTTGATTTTTCACTTTCCCTTCATCTCGTCAACAAAAAAAGAGATAAACGGCAAATACATGACAACAAAATGAAAATTTTAGAGTTTATGTATGGAGAGAACTTAAACCCATAAAAAATGTATATAAAGAAAATTTATTCACACACCACAAATGAACACAAAAGTTTGGTTATCCAAGTTTGGGAAATTCCAATAGTTCAACCCTAATAGCTTGGACTTTTATAAGAAAGATATTTTTCTACACATGTGTTAAAAAATGGATATGCATGCCTGAAACATGTTAAAGATGTAAATGACCTATGTGTCCAAACCTTTTAGAGAGAATAATATTAAATTCTCAAGTGAACGTGCGGTGGGATATTTACCCGAGTCAAACAAGCCATTATTTTGCCCATTTAAAAAAAGTTGACCTAACGATCATAGATTATTGTAAAGTGATTTATCATGCGTAACAGGCTGTATATTTGTAAGGAAGGACTTATGGATTGGGAGTCAACACTCAATTAAAAATCCCCCGCCTCCCCCTTTTCCTGACTATTGCAAAACCTAATATAAAAAAACTAAAAACAGTTTACAATCCCTAAAAATTACAGACATTTTTTTGGGATTATCTCTTTCTACATTTGTGCATTGTGAATTTCCATTTTAGTTGTATACTTTTTTCTTAAATCAAAACTAGAGCTTTCACTTTCCCTTCATTTCGTATACAAAAAAAGAGATAAAAGGCAAATAGATCACAACAAAATGAAAATTTTAGAGTTTATGTATAGAAAAAATTTAAAGCAATAAAAAATATAAGTAAAGAAAATTTATTCACACACCACAAATGAACACAAAAGTTTTTTTATCCAAGTTTCGGAAATTCCACTCGTTCAACCCTAATAGCTTGGAATTTTATTGCATGCTTGAAACATGTTAAAGATGCAAATGACCTATGGATCCAAACCTTTGAAAGAGAATAACATTAAATCCTCAAGTGAATGTGCGGTGGGATATTACCCGAGTCAAACAAGTCATTATTTTGCCCATGTACTTGTCCTAACAATCATATAAGATTGTAAAAAGATTTATCATGCGTAACAGGCTATATTTTTGTAAGGAATGACTTATGGATTGGTAGTCAACACTCAGTTAAAAATCCCCCGCCTCCCCCTTTCCTCGACGATTGCAAAACCTGATACATAAAAAATAAAGAGAGTTTACTATCCCTAAAAATTACAAAAACTTTCTTGAATTATCTCTCTCTACATTTGTGCATTTTGCATTACCCATTTAGATGTAAATTTTTTTCTTAAATCAAAATTTGAGTTTTCACTTTCCCTTCATCTCGTAAACCAAAAAAGAGATAAAAAGCAAATAGATCACCACAAAATGAAAATTTTGGAGTTTATGTATGGAAATAATTTAAGGCAATAACAAATGTATGTAAAGAAAATTTATTCACACACCACAAATGAACATAAAAGTTTTGTTATCCAATTTTGGTAAATTCCACTAGTTCAAACTTAATAGGTTGGAATTTTATAAGAAAGAGATTTTTCTACACATGTTATAAAAAATGGATATGCATCCTTGAAACATGTTAAAGATGCAAATGACCTATGGATCCAAACCTTTTGAAGAGATTAACAGTAAATTCTTAAGTGAACGTACGGTGGGATATTTACCCGAATAACACAAGCCATTATTTTGCCCATTTACAAAAAACTGGCCTAACTATCATAGATGATTGTAAAATCTATCATCTGTAATGGACAATATTTTTTTAAGGAATGACTAATGGATTGGGAGTCAACACCCAGGAAAAAATCCCCCGCCTCCCCCATTTCTAGATGATTGCAAAACCCAATATATAAAAACTGAAACGAGTTTACAATCCCTAAAAATTATAGACACTTTTTGGAATTATCTCTCTCAACATTTGTGCATTGTGCATTTCCATTTTAGATGTATACTTTTTTCTTAAATCAATTTTCACTTTCCCTTCATCTCATAAACAAAAAAAGAGAGAGAAGGCAAAAAGATCACAACAAAATGAAAATTTTAGAGTTTATGTATGGAAAGAATTTAAAGAAATAACAAATGTAAGTAAAGATAATTTATTCACACACAACAAATGAACTCAAGAGTTTTGTTATCCAAGTTTAGGAAATTCCGCTAGTTCAACCCTAATTGCTGGGAATTTTATTAGAAAGTGATTTTTCTACACATGTTTTAAAAAATGAATATGCATGTTTAAAACTTGTTAAATAATCAAATGACTATGGATTCAAACCTTTTAAAGAGAATAACAATAAATTCTCAAGTGAACGTGTGGTGGGAACCTTTTAAAGAGAATAACAATAAATTCTCAAGTGAACGTGTGGTGGGATATTTACCCAAGTCAAACAAGTCACTATTTTTCCCATCTACAAAATGCTGACCTAACAATCATAGATGATTGTAAAGTGATTTATCATGCGTAACAAGCTATATTTTTGTAAGGAAAGACTTATGGATTGGTAGTCAACACTCAGTTAAAAATCCCCCACCTCTCCCTTTTCTCAATGATTACAAAACCTGATACATAAAAACTAAAATGAGTTTACTATCCCTAAAAATTACAAACACTTTCTGGAATTATCTCTCTCTACATTTGTGCATTGTGCATTACCCATTTAGATGTAAACTTTTTTCTTCAATCAAAACTTGAGTTTTCACTTTCCCTTCATCTCATAAACCAAAAAAGAGATAAAAGGAAAATAGATCACAACAAAATGAAAATTTTGGAGTTTATGTATGGAAATAATTTAAAGCAATAACAAATGTATGTAAAGAAAATTTATTCACACACCTCAAATGAACACAAAATATTTGTTATCCAAGTTTGGTAAATTCCACTAGTTAAAATTTAATAGCTAGGAATTTTATAAGAAAGAGATTTTTCTACACATGTTTTAAAAAATGGATATGCATGCTTGAAACATGTTAAAGATGCAAATGACCTATGGGATTCAACGCTTAGTTTAAAATTCCCCCACGTCCCCCTTTTCCCAACGATTGCAAAACCTGATATATAAAAACTATAAAGTGCATACAATCCCTAAAAATTACAGACACCTTTTGGAGTTATATCTCTCTACATTTGTGCATTGTGCATTTACCTTTTAGATGTATACTTTTTTCTTCAATCAAAACTTGAGCTTTCAATTTCCCTTCACCTCGTAAAACAAAAAAGAGATAAAAGGCAAATAGATCACAACTAAATGAAAATTTTAGAGTTTATGTATGGAAATAATTGAAAGCAATAACAAATGTAAATGAAGAAAATTTATTCACACACCACAAATGAACACAAATGAACACAAATATTTTGTTATCCAACTTTGGGAAATTCCACTAGTTCAACCCTAATAGCTTGGAATTTTATAAGAAAGTGATTTTTCTACACATGTTTTAAAAAATGGATATGCATGCTTGAAACATGTTAAAGAATCAAATGACTATGGATTCAAACCTTTTAAAGAAAATAACATTAAATTCTCAAGTGAACTTGTGGTGGGATATTTACCCAAGTCCAACAAGCCATTATTTTGCCCATTTACAAAAAGCTGACCTAAAGATCATAGATGATTGAGAAGTGATTTATCATGCGTAACGGGGAATATTTTTGTAAGGAATGACTTATGGATTGGGAATCAACACTCAGTTAAAAATACCCCGCCTCCACCTTTTCTAACGATTACTAAACATGATATATAAATACTAAAAAGAGTTTACAGTCCGGAAGAATTACAGAAACTTTTTTGAATTATCTCTCTCGACATTTGTGCATCTTACATTTCCATTTTAGATGTATACTTTTTTCTTGAATGAAAACTTGAGTTTTCACTTTCCCTTCATCTCGTAAACAAAATAAGAGATAAAAGGCAAATAGATCACAACAAAAAGAAAATTTTAGAGAGTATGTATGGAAATAATTTAAAGAAATAACAAATGTATGTAAAGAAAATTTATTTACACACCATCAATGAACACAAGTTTCGTTATCCTAGTCTGGGAAATTCCACTAGTTCAAACTACAAAGCTTGGAATTTTATAAGAAATATATTTTTCTACACATGTTTATAAAAATGGATATGCTTTCTTGAAACATGTTAAAGATGCAAATGACCTATGGATCCAAACCTTTGAAAGAGAATAACATTAAATCCTCAAGTGAACGGGCGGTGGGATATTACCCGAGTCAAACAAGTCATTATTTTGCCCATGTAGAAAAAGTTGACCTAACAATAATAGATGATTGTAAAGTAATTTATCATGCGTAACAGGCTATATTTTTGTATGGAATGACTTATGGATTGGTAGTCAACACTCAGTTAAAAATTCCCCGCCTCCACCTTTTCTCGACGATTGCAAAACCTGATACATAAAAACTAAAAAGAGTTTACTATCCCTAAAAATTACAAACACTTTCTGGAATTATCTCTCTCTACATTTGTGCATTGTGCATTACCCATTTAGATGTGAAAAACTTGAATTAAAAAACATGAGTTTTCACTTTCCCTTCATCTCGTAAACCAAAATAGAGATAAAAGGAAAATAGATCACAACAAAATGAAAATTTTGGAGTTTATGTATGGAAATAATTAAAGGCAATAAGAAATGTATGTAAAGAAAATTTATTCACACACCACAAATGAACACAAAAGTTTTGTTATCCAAGTTTGGTAAATTCCACTAATTCAAACTTAATAGGTTGGAATTTTATAAGAAAGAGATTTTTCTACACATGTTTTAAATAACGAATATGCATGCTTGAAACATGTTAAAGATGCAAATGACCTATGGATCCAAAACTTTTAAAGAGATTAACATTAAATTCTTAAGTGATCGTGCGGTGGGATATTTACCCGAATAACACAAACCATTATTTTGCCCAATTACAAAAAGCTGACGAAACGATCATAGATGATTGTAAAATTTATCATTCGTAATGGACAATATTTTTGAAAGGAATGACTAAAGGATTGGGAGTCGACACCTAGTAAAAAATCCCCCGCCTCCCCCTTTTCTTGACTATTGCAAAACTCAATATATAAAAACTGAAAAGAGTTGACAATCCCTAAAAAATACAGACCCTTTTTGGAATTATCTCACTCTACTTTTGTGCATTATGCATTTCCATTTTAGATGTATACTTTTTTCTTAAATCAAAAGTTGAGTTTTCTCTTTCCCTTCATCTCGTAAATAAAAAAAGAGATAAAAGGCAAATAGATCACAACAAAATGAAAAGTTTAGAGTTTAAATAGGGAAAGAATTTAAAGGTATATAAAGTAAGTAAATATAATATATTCAAACACCACAAATGAACACAAAAGTTTGGTTATCCAAGTTTGGGAAATTGTACTAATTCAACCCTTACAGCTTGGAATTTTATAAGAAAGAGATTTTCTACACATGTTTTAAAAAATGGATATGCATGCTTGAAACATGTTAAAGATGCAAATGACCTATGGATCCAAACCTTTTAAAGAGAATAACATTAACTTCTCAAGTGAACGTGCGGTGGGATATTTACCCGATTCAAACAAGCCATTATTTTGCAAATTTACAAAAAGTTGACCTAACGATCATAGATGATTGTAAAGGGATTTATCTTGCGTAACGAGCTACGTTTTTTTAAGGAATGACTAATGGATTGGGAGTCAACACTCAGTAAAAAATCTCCAGCTTCCCCCTTTTCCCGATGATTGCAAAACCTGATATATAAAAACTAAAAAGAGTTTACAATCCCTAAATATTACAGACACTTTTTTGGAATTATCTCTCTCTACATTTGTGCATTGTGCATTTCCATTTTAAATGTATACTTTTTTCTTAAATCAAAACTTGAGTTTTCACTTTCCCTTCATCTAGTAAACAAAAAAAGAAATAGAAGGCATACAGATCACAACAAAATGAAAATTTTAGAGTTTATGTATGTAAAGAATTTAAAGGAATAAAAAATTTAAGTACAGAAAATTTATTCTCACACCACAAATGAAAACAAAAGTTTTGTTATCCAAGTTTGGGAAATTCCGCTTGTTCAACACTAATTGTTGGGAATTTTATTAGAAAGAGATTTTTCTGGACATGTTTTAAAAAATGGATATGAATGATTGAAACATGTTTAAGATGCAACTGACCTATGGATCCAAACCTTTTATAGCGAATAACATTAAATTCTCAAGTGAACGTGCAATGGGATATTTACCCGCGTCAAACAAGCCTTTATTTTGCCCATTTACAAAAAGCTGACCAAATGATCGTAGATGATTGCAAACTGATTTTTCATGTGTAATAGGCTATATTTTTGTAAGGAAGGACTTATGGATTGGGCGTCAACACTCAGTTAAAAATCCCTTGCCTCCCCCTTTTCCTGATGATTGCAAAACCTGATATAAAAAAATAAAAAAAGTTTATAATCCCAAAAAATTACAAACACTTTTTTGAATTATCTCTCTCTACATTTGTGCATTGTGCATTTTCATTTTAGCTATATACTTTTTTCTTAAATAAAAACTTGACTTTTCACTTTCCTTTCATCTCGTAAACAAAATAAGAGATAAAAGACAAAAAGATCTCAACAAAATGAAAATTTTAGAGTTTATGTAAGGAAATAATTTAAAGCAATAACAAATGTATGTTAAAAAAATTTATTCATACACCACAAATGAACACAAAAGTTTTGTTATTCAAGTTTTGGAAATTCCACTTGTTCAACCCTAACAGCTTGGAATTTTATAAGAAAGATATTTTTCTACACATGTTTTAAAAAATGGATATGCATGCTTGAAACTTGTTAAAGATGCAAATGACCTATGGATCGAAACCTTTGAAAGAGAATAACATTAAATTCCCAAGTGAACGTTCGGTGGGACATTTACCCGAGTCAAACAACTCATTATTTTGCCCATGTACAAAAAGCTGACCTAACGATCATAGATGATTGTAAAGTGATTTATTATGTGTAACGGGCTATATTTTTGTAAGGAAAGACATATGGATTTGGAGTAACACATTGTTCAAAATCCCCCGCTTCCTCCCTTCTTGCAAAACATGATACATAAAAACTAAAAAGAGTTTACTATCCATAAAAATTACAAACACTTTTTTGAGTTATATCTCTCTACATTTGTGCATTGTGCATTTCCATATTAGATGTATACTTTTTTCTTATATCGTAAACAAAAAAAGAGATAAAAGGCAAATAGATCACAACAAAAGGAAAATTTTAGAGTTTATGTATTGAAATAATTTAAGGCAAAAAAAATGTATGTAAAGAAAATTTATTCACGCACCACAAATGAATACAAAAGTTTTGTTATCCAAGTTTGGGAAATTCCACCAGTTCAACACTAATAGCTTAAAATTTAATAAGAAAGAGATTTTTCTACTCTTGTATTAAAAAATGGATATGCATGCTTGAAACATGTTAAAGATGCAAATGACGTATGGATCCAAACATTTTAAATAGAACAACAATAAATTCTCAAGTGAACGTGAGGTGGGATATTTACCAGAGTCATACAAGCCATAATTTTGCCCAGTTAAAAAACGCTGACCTAACGATTATAGATGATTAAAAAGTGATTTATCATGTGTAACGGGCTATATTTTTCAAGGAATGACAAGTGGATAGGGAGTCAACACTCAGTTTAATATCCCCCGCCTCCCCCTTTTATCGACGATTGCAAAACTTGATATATAAAAACTAAAAAGAGTTTACATTCCCTAAAAATTACAGATAGTTTTTGGAAATTATCTTTCTCTAAATTTGTGCATTGTGCATTTCCCTTTTAGATGTATACATTTTTCTTAAATCAAAACTTGACTTTTCACTTTCCCTTCATCACGTAAACAAAAGAAGAGATAAAAGGCAAATAGATCACAACAAAATGAAAATTTTAGAGTTTATGTAGGGAAAAAATTTAAAGCAATAAAAAATGTAAGTCAAGAAAATTTATTCACACACCTCAAATGAACACAAAAGTTTTGGTATCCAAGATTGGAAAATTCCACTAGTTCAACCCTATTAGCTTGGAATTTTATAAGAAAGAGATTTTTCTACACTTTTTTTAAAAAATTGATATGCTTGCTTGAAACATGTTAAAGATGGAAATGCCCTATGGATCCAAACCTTTTAAAGAGAATAACATTAAATTCTTAAGTGAACATGCGGTGGGATATTTACCCATGTCGAACAAGCCCTTATTTTACCCTTTTACAAAAAGCTGACCTAACAATCATAGATGATTGTAAAGTGATTTATCATGTGCAAAGGGTTATATTTTTGTAAGGAATGACTTATGGATTGGCAGTCAACACTCAGTAAAAAATCCCCCGCATCCCCTTTTTCCCGACGATTGCAAAACCTGATATATAAAACAAAAAAGAGTTTACAAACCCTATAAATTAGAAACACTTTTTGGAATTATCACCCTCAACATTTGTGCATTGTGCATTTCCATTTTAGATGTAAACTTTTTTCTTAAATAAAAATTTGAATTTTCACTTTCCCTTCATCTTGTAAAACAAATAAGAGATAAAAGGCAAATAGATCACAACAAAATGAAACTTTTAGAGTTTATGTATGGAGATAATTTAAAGCACTAACAAATTTAAGTAAAGAAAATTTATTCACACACCACAAATGAACACAAAAATTTTGTTATCCAAGTTTGGGAAATTCCACTAGTTCAACCTTAATAGCTTGGAATTTTATATGAAAAAGATTTTTCTTCACATGTTTAAAAAATGGATATGGCCGCTTGAAACATTTTGAAGATGCAAATGACCTACGGATCCAAACCTTAGTGAACGTGCAGTGGGATATTTACCGGAGTCAAACAAGCCATAATTTTCCCATTTACAAAAAGTTGTCCTAACTATCATAGATGATTGTAAAGTGATTTATCATACGTAACGGGCTATATTTTTTTAAGGAATGACTTATGGATTGGGCGTCAACACTCATTTAAAAATCCCTCGCTTCCCCTTTTCCTGACAATTACAAATCTTGATATATAAAAATGAATAAGAGTTTACGATCCTTTAAAATGATACACAATTTTTGGAATTATCTCTCTCTACATTTGTGCATTGTGCATTTTAACACACTACAAATAAAGAAAATTTATTCACAAACTACAAATGAACACTAAAGTTTTGTTATCCTAGTTTGGGAAAATTCCACAATTAGACCCTAATAGCTCGAAATTTTATAAGAAAGGGATTTTTCTACATATGTTTTAAAAAATGGATATGCATGCTTGAAACATGTTAAAGATTCAAATGACCTATGGATCAAAACCTTTTAAAGAGAATATCATTAAATTCCCAAGTGAACGTTCAGTGGGATATTTACCCGAGTCAAATAAGCCATTATTTTGCCTATTTAAAAAAAGCTGACCTAACAATCATAGATGATTGTAAAGTGATTTATCATGCATAAAGGGCTATATTTTTGTAAGGTGTAACTTGGGAGTCAACACTCAGTTAAAAATCCCACGCCTCCCCCTTTTCCCGACGATTATTGAACCTGATATATAAAAACTAAATAGAGTTTATAATCCCTAAAAATTACAGATACTTTTTAAAATTATCTCTCTCTAAATTTGTGCAGTGTGCCTTTCCATTTTAGATATATACTTTTTTCTTAAATAAAAACTTGAGTTTTCACTTTCCCTTAATCTCGTGCACAAAAAAAGAGATAAAAGGCAAATAGGTCAAAACAAAATGAAAATATTTGAGTTTATGTATGGAAAGAATTTAAAGTAATAAAAATGTAAGTAAAGAAAATTTATTCACACACACAAATGAACACAAAAGTTTTGTTATCCAAGTTTGGGAAATTCCACTACTTCAACCCTAATAGCTCAGAATTTTATAAGAAAGTGATTTTTCTACACATGTTTTAAAAAATGGATATGAATGCTTGAAACATGTAAATGATGCAAATGACCTATGGATCCAAACCTTTTCAAGAGAATTACTTTAAATTCCCAAGTGAGCATGGGGTGGGATATTTACCCGAGCCAAACAAGCCATTATTTTACCCATTTACAAAAAGGTGACCTAACGATCATAGATGATTGTAATGTGATTTATCATGTGTAACGGGCTATATTTTTGTAAGGAATGACTTATGGATTGGTAGCCAACACAGTTAAAAATCCCTCGCCTTTTTCGACGATTGCAGAACCTGATATATAAAAAAAAAAGCGTTTACAATCCCTAAAAATTACAGACACTTTTTGGAATTCTCTATCTCTACAATCGTGCATTGTGCATTTCCATTTTAGATGTTTACTTTTTTCTTAAATCAAAATTTGAGATTTCACTTTCCCTTCATCTCGTAAAAAAAAAAAGAGATCAATGGCAAATAGATCACAACAAAATGAAAATTTTAGAGTTTATGTATGGAAATAATTGAAAGCAATAAAAAATGTAAGTAATGAAAATTTATTCACACACTACAAATGAACACTAAAGTTTTGTTATCCTAGTTTGGGAAAATTCCACAATTACGACCCTAATATCTCAGAATTTTATAAGAAAGGGATTTTTCTACACATGTTTTAAAAAATGGATATGCATGCTTGAAATATGTTAAGGATGCAAATGACCAATGGATCAAAACCTTTTAAAGAGAATATTATTAAATTCCCAAGTGAACGTTCAGTGGGATATTTACCCAAGTCAAACAAGCCATTATTTTGCCTATTTACAAAAAGCTGACCTAACAATCATAAATGATTGTAAAGTGATTTATCATGCATAACGGGCTATATTTTTGTAAGGTATGACTTATGGTTTGGGAGTCAACACTCAGTTAAAAATCCCACGCCTCCCCCTTTTCCCGACGATTGCTGAACCTGATATATAAAAACTAAATAGAGTTTACAATCCCTAAAAATTACAGATACTTTTTTAAATTATCTCTCTCTAAATTTGTGCATTGTGCATTTCCATTTTAGATATATACTTTTTTCTTAAATCAAAACTTGAGTTTTCACTTTCCCTTCATCTCATGCACAAAAAAAGAGATAAAAGGCAAATAGATCAAAACAAAATGAAAATATTTGAGTTTATGTTAGGAAAGATTTTAAAGTAATAAAAATGTAAGTAAAGAAAATTTATTCACACACACAAATGAACACGAAATTTTTTTTATCCAAGTTTGGGAAATTCCACTAGTTCAACCCTAATAGATCGGAATTTTATAAGAAAGTGATTTTCTACACATGTTTTAAAAAATGGATATGAATGCTTGAAACATGTAAATGATGCAAATGACCTATGGATCCAAACCTTTTCAAGAGAATTACTTTAAATTCCCAAGTGAACGTGGGGTGGGATATTAACCCGAGCCAAACAAGCCATTATTTTACCCATTTACAAAAAGGTGACCTAACGATCATAGATGATTGTAATGTGATTTATCATGCGTAACGGGCTAAATTTTTGTAAGGAATGACTTATGGATTGGGAACCAACACAGTTAAAAATCCCCCGCCTTTTTCGACGATTGCAGAACCTGATATATAAAAATAAAAAAAGCGTTTACAATACCTAAAAATTATAGACACTTTTTGGAATTATCTCTCTACAATTGTGCATTGTGCATTTCCATTTTAGATGTTTACTATTTTTTTAAATCAAAATTTGAGATTTCACTTTCCCTTCTTTTCGTGAACAAAAAAAGAGATGAAAGGCAAAAAGATCAGAATAAAATGAAAATTTTAGAGTTTATATATCGAAAGAATTTAAAGAAAAACAAAATAAAGTAAAGAAAATTTATTCACACACCACAAATGAACACAAAAGTTTTGTTATCCAAGTTTGGGAAATTTCACTATTTCAACCCTAATAGCTCGGAATTTTATAAGAAAGAGATGTTTCTAGACATGTTTTATAAAATGGATATGCATGTTTAAAACATGTTAAAGATTCAAATGACCAATGGATCCAAACCTTTTAAAGAGAATAACATTAAATTCCCAAGTGAACGTTTTGTTGGATATTTACCCGAGTCAAACAAGCCATTATTTTGCCCATTTACAAAAAAAATGTCCTAACGATCATAGATGATTGGAAAGTGATTTACAATGTGTAACGGGCTATATTTTTTTTTAAAATGACTTATGGATTCAGAGTCAACACTCGGTTAAAAATCCCTCGCCTCCCCCTTTTCCTGACGATTACAGAACTTTATATATATAAAAAAAAGAGTTTACAATCCTTAAAAATTACAGGCATTATTTGGAATTATCTCTCTCTACATTTGTGCATTATGCATTTCCATTTTATATGTAGACTTTTTTATTAAATCAAAACTTGAGTTTTCACTTTCCCTTCATCTCGTAAAAAAAAAAAAGAGATAAAAGGCAAACAAATTACAAAAAAATAAAAAATTTAGAGTTTATGTGTGGAAAGAATTTTAAGGAATAAAAAATGTAAGTAAATAAAATTTATTCACATACTACAAATGAACACTAAAGTTTTGTTATCCCAGTTTGGGAAAATTCCACTAGTTCAACCCTAATAGCTCCGAATTTTATAAGAAAAAGATTTTTCTACACATGTTTTAAAAAAGGGATATGCATGCTTGAAACTTGTTAAAGATGCCAATGACCTATGGATCCAAACCTTTAAAAGAGAATAACATTAAATTCCCAAGTCAACGTTCGGTGGGATATTTACCAGAGTCAAACAAGCCTTTATTTTGCCCATTTACAAAAAGCTGACCTAACAATCATAGATGATTGTAAAGTGATTTATCATGCGTATCGGGCTATATTTTTGTAAGGTATGACTTATGGATTGGGAGGCAACACTCAGTTAAAAATCCCTTGCCTCCCTTCTTTCCCGACGATTGTAGAACCTGATATATAAAAATTAAGAAGAGTTTACAACCCTTAAAAATTAAAGACAATTTTTGGAATTATCTCTCTCAAAATTTGTGTATTGTGCATTTCCATTTTAGATGTATACTTTTTTCTTCAATCAAAACTTGAGTTTTCACTTTCATTTTTTCTGTAAAAGTAAAAAAGAGATAAAAGGCAAATAGATCACAGCAAAATAAAAAAATTAGAGTTATGTATGGAAAAAATTTAAAGCAATAACAAATATAAGTAAAGAAAACTTATTCACACACCAAAAATGAACACAAAAGTTTTGTTATCCAAGTTTGGGAAATTCCACTAGTTCAACCCTAATAGCACGGAAATTTATTAGAAAGAGATTTTTCTACATATTTTTTAAAAAATGGCTATGCAAGCTTGAAAAATGTTAAAGATGTTAATGACCTATGCATCCAAGCCTTTTAAAGATAATAACATTGAATTCCCAAGTGAACGTTCGGTGGGATATTTACCCGAGTCAAACAAATCATTATTTTTTCCATTTACAAAAAGCTGACCTAACGATCATAGATGATTGTAAAGTGATTTAACTTGCGTAATGGGCTATATTTTGGTAAGGAATTACTTATGGATTTGGAGTCAACACTCAGTTAAAAATTCCCCACCTCCCCTTTTTCCCGACGATTGCAGAAGCTGATAGATAAGAAATAAAAAGGGTTTACAATCCCTAAAAATTATAGACAATTTTTTTAATTATCTCTCTCTACATTTGTGCATTGTGCATTTTCATATTAGATGTATACTGTTTTCTTTAATCAAAACTTGCGTTTTCACTTTCCCTTCATGTCGTAAACAAAAAAAGAGATAAAAGGCAAATAGATCACAACAAAATAAAAATTTAGGAGTTTATGTATGGAAAGAATTTAAATCAATAAAAAATGTAAGTAAAGAAAATTTATTCACACACCACAAATGAACACAAAAGGTTTTTTATCCAAGTTTTGGAAAATTCCACTGGTTCAACACTAATAGCTCGGAATTTTAAAAGAAATAGATTTTTCTACACATTGTTTAAAACATGGATATGCATGCTTGAAACATGTTAAAGAAGCAAAGGACCTATGGATAAATTTTTTTTAAAGAGAATGAAATTAAATTCTCATGTCAAAAAGCTGACCTAATGATCATAGATGATTGTAAAGTAATTTATCATGCCTAATGGGCAATATTTTTGTAAGGAATGACTTATGGATTGGAAGTAAACACTCAGGTAGAAATCCCCCGCCTCCCCCTTTTTTCGACGATTGCAGAACCTGATATATAAAAAATAAAAAGAGTTTACAATCCCTAAAAATTACAGAAACTTTTTTGAATTATCTCTCTCTACATTTGTGCATTGTGTATTTCCATTTTAGATGTATACTTTTTTCTTAAATCAAAACTTGAGTTTTCACTTTCCAATCATCTCGTAAACAAAAAACAGATAAAAGGCAAATAGATCACAACAAAATGAAAATTTTAGAGTTTATGTATGGAAAGAATTTAAAGCAATAACAAATGTAAGTAAAAAAAATTATTCACACACCACAAATGAACACAAAAGTTTTGTTATCCATGTTTGGGAAATTCCACTAGTTCAACCCAAATTGCACGGAATTTTATGAGAAAGATATTTTTCTACACATATTTTAAAAAATGGATATGCATGCTTGAAACATGTTAAATATGTGAATGACCTATGGAACAAAACCTTTTATAGATAATAACATTAAATTCCCAAGTGAACATTCGGTGGAATATTTACTTGAATCAAACAAGCAATTATTTTGCCCATTTACAAAAAGCTGACCTAACGATCATAGACGATTGTAAAGTGATTTAACATGCATAATGGGCTATTTTTTTTTGTAAGGAATGACTTATGGATTGGGAGTCAACACTCATTTAAAAATCCCCTGCCTCCCCTTTTTTCGATTGCATAGCCTGATATAAAAAACTAAAAAAGAGTTTACAATCCGTAAAAATTAAAAACACTTTCTGGAATTATCTCTCTCTAAATTTTCGCATTGTAAGTTTCCATTTTAGATCTATAATTTTTTCTTAAATCAAAACTTGAGTTTCACTTTCTCTTCATGTCGTAAACAAAAACAGAGATAAAAGGCAAATAGATCCCAACAAAATGAAAATTTAAGAGTTTAAGAATGGAAAAACATTAAAACAATAACAAATGTAAGTAAAAAAAATTTATTCACACACCACAAATAAACACAAAAGTTTTGTTATCCAAGTTAGGGAAAATTCCACTAGTTCAACCCTAATAGCTCGAAATTTTAAAAGAAAGAGATTTTTCGACACATGTTTTAAAAAATGGATATACATGCTTGAAACATGTTAAATATGCAAAGGACCTATGGATCCAAACCTTTTAAAGAGAATGGCATTAAATTCCCATGTCAACATGCGGTTGGAAAATACCCGAGTAAAACAAGCCATTATTTTGCCCTTTTACAAAAAGCTGACCTAACCATCATATATGATTATAAAGTAATTTATCATGCGTAACGGGCAAAAATTTTGTAAGGAATGATTTATGGATTGGGATCAACACTCAGTTAAAAATCCTCCGCCTCCCCCTTTTTCCTACGATTGCAGAACTTGTTATATAAAAAATAAAAAGAGTTTGAAATCCCTAAAAATTACAGACACTTTTTGGAATTATCTCTCTCTACATTTGTGCATTGTGAATTTCCATTTTAGATGTTTACTGTTTTCTTAAATCAAAACTTGAGTTTTCACTTTCCCTTCATCTCGTAAACAAAAAAAAGAGATAAAAGGCAAATAGATCACAACAAAATTAAATTTTTAGAGTTTATGTATGGAAAAACTTTAAAGAAATAACAAATGTAAGTAAAGAAAATTTATTCACACACCACAAATGAACGCAAAAGTTTCGTTATCCAAGTTTGGGAAATTCCACTAGTTCAACCCTAATAGCTTAGCTTTTTATAACAAAGAGATTTTTCTACACATGTTTTAAAAAATGGATATGCATGCTTGAAACATGTTGAAGATGCTAATGATCTATGGATCCAAACCTTTTAAAGAGAATAAAATTAAATTCCCAAGTGAAGGTGCGGTGGGATATTTACCCGAGTCAAATAAGCCATTATTTTTCCCATTTACAAAAAGCTGACCTAACGATGGTAGCTGATTGCAAAGTGATTGATCATGCGTAACGGGCTATATTTTTTGAAGAAATGACTTATGGATTGGGAGTAACCACTCTGTTAAAAACCCCACGCCTCCCCCTTTTCCCGACGATTGCAGAACCTGATATATTAAAAACTAAATAAGAGATAAAAGGCAAATAGATCAGAACAAAATGAAAATTTTAGAGTTTATGTGTGGAAAGAATTTAAAGCAATAAAAAATGTAAGTAAAGAAAATGTATTCACACACTACAAATGAACACTAAAGTTTTGTTATCCCTATTTGGGAAAATTCCAGTAGTTCAACCCTAATAGCTCGGAATTTTATAAGAAAGAGATTTTTCTACACATGTTTTAAAAAATGGATATGCATGCTTGAAACAAGCTAAAGATGCAAATGATCTAAAGATGCAAATGACCTATTGATCCAAACCTTGGGGGGAGAATAACATGAAATTCCCAAGTGAACGTTTGTTGGGATATTTACCCGAGGCAAACAAGCCATTATTTTGCCCATTTACAAAAAGCTGACCTAACGATCATAGATGATTGTAAAGTGATTTATCATGTGTAACAGGTTATATTTTTGTAAGGTATGACTTATGGAGTGGGAGTCAACACTTAGTTAAAAATCCTCCACTTCCCCCTTTTCCCGACGATTGTTGAACATGATATATAAAAATTAAGAAGAGTTTACAATCCCTAAAAATTACAGACAATTTTTTGAATTATCTCTCTCACCATTTGTGTATTGTGCATTTCCATTTTAGATGTATACTTTTTTCTTAAATTAAAACTTGAGTTTTCATTGTCATTTCTTCTCTTAAACAAAAAAAGAGATAAAGGCAAATAGCACAACAAAATGAAAATTTTAGAGTTTATGTATGGAAAGAATTTAAAGCAATAACAAATGTAAGTTCAACCACAAACGAACAAAAAAATTTTGTTATCCAAGTTTGGAAAATTTCACTAGTTCAACCCTAATACCTCATAATTTTATAAGAAAGAGATTTTTCTACACATGTTTTAAAAAATGGATATGCATGCTTGAAACATGTTAATGAAGAAAATGACCTATGGATCCAAACCTTTTAAAGAGAATGACATTAAATTCCCAAGTGAACGTGCGGTGGGATATTTACCCGAGTCAAACAAGACATTATTTTAAACATTTACAAAAAGTTTACCTAACGATCATAGATGATTTCAAAGTGATTTATCATGTATAACGGGCTATATTTTTGTCAGAAATGAGTGATAGATTTGGAGTCAACACTCAGTTAAAAATCCCCTGCCTCCCCCTTTTCCCGACGATTACAATAACCAGATATATAAATAAAAAAAACGTGTTTACAATCCCTAAAAATCAGAGACACTTTTTGGAATTATCTCTCTCTACATTTGTGCATTGTGTATTTCTATTATAGATGTATACTTTTTTCTTAAATCATAACTTGAGTTTTCACTTTCCCTTCATCTCGTAAACAAAAAAAGAGATAAAAGGCCAAAGGATCACCACAAAATAAATTTTTTATTGTTTACGTATGGAAAGAATTTAAAGCAATAACAAATGTAAGTAAAGAAAATTTATTGACACACCACAAATGAACATAAAAGTTTTGGTATCCAACTTTGGGAAATTCCACTAGTTCAACCGTAATAGCTCGAAATTTTATAAGAAAGAGAATTTTCTACAAATGTTTTAAAAAATGGATATGCATGCTTGAAACATGTTAAATATGTAAATGACCTATGCATCCAAACCTTTTAAAGAGAATAACATGAAATTCCCAAGTGAACGTGAGCTGGGATATTTACCCGAGTGAAACAAACTATTATTTTGCCCATTTACTAAAACCAGACGTCACGATCAAAGACGATTGTAAATTGATTTTTCAGGTGTAACGGGCTACATTTTTGTATGGAATGACTTATGGATTAGGAGCCAACACACAGTTAAAAATCTCCCTTTCCCCCTTTTCCTGACGATTGCATAACCTGATATCTAAAAAACTAAAAAGAGTTTACAATCCATAAAAATTACAAACACTTTTCTGAATTATCTCTCTACATTTGTGCACTATGAATTTCCATTTTAGATCTATACTTTTTTCTAAAATCAAAACTTGAGTTTTCACTTTCCCTTCTTCTTGTAAACAAAAAAAAAAAAAGGAAGAAGGCAAAAAGATCACAAAAAAATGAAAATTTTAGAGTTTGTGTATGGAAAGAATTTAAAGCAATAAAAAATGTAAGTAAAGAAAATTTGTTCACACACCAAAAATGAACACAAGAGTTTTGTTATCCAAGTTTGGGAAATTCCACTAGTTCAACCCTAATAGCTCGGAATTTTATAAGAAAGATATTTTTCTACAAATGTTCTAAAAAATTGATATGCATGCTTGAAACATGTTAAATATGCAAATGACCTGTGGATCCAAATATTTTATAGAGAATTACATTAAATTCCCAAGTGAACTTGCGGTGGGATATTTATCCGAGTCAAACAAGCCATTATTTTGCCCATTTACAAAAAGTTGATGTAATGATCAAAGATGATTGTAATGTGATTTATCATACGTAACGAGCTATATTTTTTTTAGAAATGACTTATGGATTGGGAGCCCACAGACAGATAAAAATCCCTCGCCTGCCCCTTTTCCCGACAATTGCAGAACCCTATATATAAAAAACTAAAAAGAGTTTACAATCCCTTAAAATTACAGACACTTTTTTGAATTATCTCTCTCTATTTTTGTGCCTTGTGCATTTTCATTTTAGATTTATACATTTTTCTTAAATAAAAACTAGAGTATTCAGTTTCCCTTCTTCTCGTATACAAAAAAAGAGATAAAAGGCAAAAAGATCACAACAAAATGAAAATTTTAGAGTTTATGTATGGAAATACTTTAAAGCAATAAAAAATGTAACTAAAGAAAATTTATTCACACACCACAAATGAACACAAAAGTTTTGTTATCCAAGTTTGGGAAATTCCACTAGTTCAACCCTAATAGCTCAGAATTTTATACGTAAGAGAGTTTTCTACAAATGTTTTAAAAAATGGATATGCATTCTTGAAACATGTTAAAGATATAAAAGACCAATAGATCCTAACCTTTTAAAGAGAATAACTTTAAACTCCAGATTGAACGTGCGGTGGGATATTTACCCGAGTCAAAGAAGCCATTATTTTGCCCATTTACAAAAAGCTGACCTAGTGATCATAGATGATTGAAAAGTGATTTATCAAGCGTAACAGGCTATATTTTTGTAAGGAATGACATATGGATTGGGAGTCAACACTCAATTAAAAATCTCCACCCCCACCGCTCCCCCTTTTCCAGACGATTGCCGAACCTCATATATAAAAACTAAAATGACTTTACAATCCCTAAAAATTACAAACACTTTTTGGAATTATCTCTCTCTACATTTTAGCATTGTGCATTTCCATTTTAGATGTATACTTTTTTCTTAAATCAAAACTTGATTTTTCACTTTCCCTTCTTCTCGTAAACAAAAAAAAGAGATAAAAGGCAAATAGATCACAACAAAATGAAAACTTTAGAGTTTATGTATGGAAAGAATTTAAAGAAATGAGAAACTTAAGTGAAGAAAATTTATTCATACACCACAAATGAACACAAATGTTTTGTTATCCAAGTTTGGTAAATTCCACTAGTTCAGCCCTAATAGCTCGAAATCTTAAAAGGAAGTGATTTTTCTACGCATGTTTTAAAAAATTGATATGCATGCTTAAAACATGTTAAAGATGCCAATGACCTATGGATCCAAACCTTTTAAAGAAAATAACATTAAATTCTCAAGTGAATGTGCTGTGGGATATTTACCCGAGTCAAACAAGCCTATATTTTGCCAATTTACAAAAAGCTGACCTAACAATCATAGATGATTGTAAAGTGATTTATCATGCGTAAGGGGCTATAATTTTGTAAGTAATGACTTATGGATTGGGATTCAACACTCAGTTAAAAATCCCCCGCCTCCCCCTTTTCTCGATGATTGCAGAACCTGATATATAAAAAACTAAAAATAGTTTACAATCCCTAAAAATTACAGAAATTTTTTGGAATTATATCTCTACATTTGTGCATTGTGCATTTACATTTTAGATGTGTACTTTTTTCTTAATTCAAAACTTGAGTTTTCAATTTCCCTTCATCTCGTAAACAAAAAAAATAAAATAAAAGGCAAATAGATCACAACAAAATGAAAATTTTAGAGTTAATGTATGGAAATAATTTAAAGCAATAAAAAATGTAAGTAAAGAAAATTTATTCACACACCACAAATGAACCCAAAAGTTTTTTTATCCAAGTTTGGGAAATTTCACTAGTTCAACCCTAATAGCTCGGAATTTTATAAGCAAGAGATTTTTCTACACATGTTTTAAAAAATGGATATGCATGCTTGAAGCATTTTAAAGATGCAAATGACCTATGGATCCAAACCTTTTAGGGGGGGTTAGTCCACAACGAAGTGGAATGAATTGCCCCCGCATTACCTAGGTCATCACAAATAAGGCGTTAGTGTAAAAAGACTTGAATTGAAATGAGATTACACCATTTCATCTGCCCACGCAAAAACAGAGGAAAGTTGATTCCTACATTTTTTCTGAATCATTCACTTACCACAAGCGACGGTTTATTTATTATATTCCCTTTTGTAATTTTTTAATTTTTTTAAATTTTATATAATTTATTCATTTCACACATATTTATTGTTTTAATTTATAATAAACTATAATCATAAAAGGTTACTCATTCTCTTCTTTATTTAGAAAAGGACACTGGAATTTGTTTTCCAAGCACTAACACTGGAATCTGTTTTCCAGCCACTTCAACTAGCCTGGACTAACACCCAAATATGAGTTGAAGTGGAAGCAATTAATCTCACTTCAATTCAATTTTCCACTTCCTGTCCACTTCATTGTGGACTAACCCCCTTCCCCACCCCCCCCCCCCCCTAGTCACACTTAATTAGTGTATTAATTTATATAATGAATTGTAATCATTAAAGGTTACTCATTCTCTTCTTTATTTAGAAAAGGACACTGAAATCTTTTTTCCAGGCACTAACCCTGGAATCTGTTTTCCAGCCACTTCAACTGGCCTGGACTAACACCAAAACATGAGTTGAAGTGGAAGCAATCCATCTCACTTCAAGTCAATTTTCCACTTCATTTCCACTCCATTGTGGAATAACATTAAATTCCCAAGTGGACGTGCAGTGGGATATTTACTTAAGTCAAACAAGCCATTATTTTGCCCATTTACAAAAAGCTGACCTAACGATAACAGATGATTGTAAAAATCCATTACTTTATTACCATTATTTTTGCAAGGAATGACATATGGATTGGGAGTCAACACTCAGTTAAAAATCCTTGCCTCCCCCTTTCTCCGACGATTGCAGAGCCTGTTATATAAAAGACTAAAATGAGTTTACAATCCCTAAAAATTACAGACACTTTTTGAAATTATCTCTCTCTTAATTTGTGCATTATGCATTTCCATTTTCTATGTATACTTTTTTCGTCAATCAAACCTTGACTATTCACTTTCCCTTCATCTCATAAACAAAAAAAGAGATAAAAGGCAAATAAAGCACAACAAAATGAAATTTTTAGACTTTATGTATGGAAAAACTTTAAAACAATAACAAATGTAAGTAAAGAAAATTTATTCACACACCACAAATCAACACAAAAGTTTTGTTATCCAAGTTTGGGAAATTCCACTAGTTCAACCCACATAGCTCGGAATTTTATAAGAAAGAGATTTTTCTACACATGTTTTAAAAAATGGATATGCATGCTTGAAACAAGTTAAAGATGCAAATGACCTACGGATCCAAACCTTTTAAAGAGAATAACATTAAATTCCCAAGTGAACGTGTAGTGGGATATTTACCCTAGTCAAACAAGCCATTATTTTGTCCTTTTACAAAAAGCTGACGTAACAATCATAGATTACTGCAAAGTGATTTATCATGCGTAACGGGCTATATTTTTGTATGGAATGACTTATGGATTGGGAGTCACCTCTCAGTAAAAAATCCCCCGCCTCCCCCTTTTCCCCACGATTGCAGAACCAAATATATATATAAAAAAGAGTTTAAAATCCCTAAAAATTACTGAGACTTTTCTGAATTATCTCTCTCTACATTTGTGCATTATGCATTTCTATTTTAGATGTATACTTTTTTCTTAAATCACGACTTGAGTTTTCACTTTCCCTTCATCTCGTAAACAAAAAAAGAGATAAAAGACCAAAAGATCACAATAAAATAAAAATTTTAGAGTTTATGTATGGACAGAATTCAAAGGAATAACAAATGTAAGTAAAGAAAATTTATTCACACACCACAAATGAACACAACATTTTGGTATTGAAGTTTGGGAAATTCCACTAATTCAACAGTAATAGCTCAAAATTTTATAAGAAAGAGATTTTTCTACACATGTTTTAAAAAATGGATATGCATGCTTCAAACATTTTTAAAATGCAAATGACCTATGGATCAAAACCTTTTAAAAAGAATAACATTAAATTCCCAAGTGAACGTGCGGTGGGATATTTACTCGAGTGAAACAAGCCATTATTTTGCCCATTTACAAAAAGCTGACGTAACGATCATAGATGATTGTAAAGTGATTTATCATGTGTAACATGATATATTTTTGTAAGAAAGGACTTATGGATTTGGGACCCAACACACAGTTAAAAATCACCCGCCTCCCCCTTTTCCCGACGATTGCAGAACCTGATATATAAAAAATTAAAAAGAGTTTACAATCCCTAAAAATTACCCACACTTTTTTGAAATACTTCTCTCAACATTTGTGCATTGTGCATTTCCATTTTAGATGTATACTTTTTTCTTAATTCAAAACTTGAGTATTCACTTTCCCTTCTTCTCGAAAACAAAAAAAAAAAGAGATAAAAGGAAAATAGATCACAACAAAATGAAAATTTTAGAGTTTATGTATGGAAAGAATTTAAAGCAAGAGCAAATGTCAGTAAAGAAAATTAATTCACACACCACAAATGAACACAAAAGTTGTGTTATCCAAGTTTGTGAAATGCCACAAGTTCAACTCTAATAGCTAAAAATTTTACAAGGAAGAGATTTTTCTATACATGTTTTTAAAAATAGATATGCATGCTTGAAACATGTTAACGATTCAAATGAGTTTTGGATCCTAACCTTTTAAAGAGAATAACATTAAATTCCCAGTGATCGTGCGGTGGGATATTTACCCAACTCAAACAAGCCATGATTTTGCCCATTTACAAAAAGCTGACCTAACGATCATAGATGATTTTAAAGTGATTTATCATGCATAACGGGCTATATTTTTGTAAGGAATGACATATGGATTTGGAGTCAACACTCAGTTAAAAATCTCCTGCCTCGACCTTTTCCCAACGATTGCAGAATCTGATATATAAAATACTTAAAAGAGTTTACAATTCCTAAAAATTACAGACACTTTTTGGAATTATATCTCTCTACATTTGTGCAATGTGCATTTCCATTTTAGATGTATACTTTTTTCTTAAATCAAAACAAGAGTTTTGACTTTCCCTTCATCTTGTAAACAAAAAAAGAGATAAAAGGCAAATAGATCCCAACAAAAGGAAAATTTCAGAGTTTATGTCTGGAAAAAAATTAAAGCAATAACAAACGTAAGTAAAGAAAATTTATTCACACACCACAAATGAACACAAAAGTTTTGTTATCCAAGTATGGAAAATTCCACTAATTCAACCCTAATTGCTCGAAAATTTAAAAGAAAGAGATTTTTCTACCCATGTTTTAAAAAAGGATATGCATGCTTGAAACATGTTCAAGATGCAAATGACCTTTTTATCCAAACCATTGAAAGAGAATAACATTAAATTCTCAAGTGAATGTGCAGTGGGACATTTACCCGAGTCAAACAAGCCATTATTTTGCCCATTTACAAAAAACTGACCTAACAATCATAGACGATTGTAAAGTGATTTATTATGCGTAACGGGCTATATTTTTTTAAGGAATGACTTATGGATTGGGAGTCAACACTCAGTTAAAAATCCCCCGCCTCCCCCTTTTACCCACGATTGTTGAACCTGATATATACAAACTAAAAAGAGTTTACAATCCCTAAAAATTACAGACATTTTTTGGAATTATCTCTCTCTATATTTGTGCATTGTGCATTTAATTTTAAATGAATAATTTTTTCTTAAATCAAAACTTGAGCTTTCACTTTCCCTTAATCTCGTAAACAAAAAAAGAGACAAAAGGCAAATAGATCACAACAAAATGAAAATTTTTAGAGTTTATGTATGGAAAAAATTTAAAGCAATGACAAATGTAAGTAAAGAAAATTTATTCACACACCACAAATGAACTCAAAAGTTTTTTTATCGAAGTTTTTGAAATTCCACTAGTTTAACCCTAGTAGCTCAGAATTTTAAAAGAATGAGATTTTTCTACGCATGTTTTAAAAAGTGGATATGCTTCCTTGAAACAGTTTAAAGATGCAAATGACCTAAGGATCAAAACCTTTTAAAGAGAATAACATTAAATTCTCTAGTGAATCTGCGGTGGGATATTTACCCTAGTCAAACAGGCCATTATTTTGCCCATTTACAAAAAAGCTGACCTAACGATCATAGATGATTTTAAAATGATTTATCATGCGTACCGGCTACATTTTTGTAAGGAATGAGTTATGGATTGGGAGTCAACACTCAGTTAAAAATCCCCCGCCTCCCCTTTTTCCCGATGATTACTGAACCTGAAATATAAAAACTAAAAAGAGTATACAATCCTCAAAAATTACAGACACTTTTTGGAATTATCTCTCTCTACATTTGTGCATTGTGCATTTCCATTTTCTATGTATACTTTTATCTGAAATAGAAACTTGATTTTTACTTTCCCTTCATCTTGTAAACAAAAAAAAGATAAAAGGAAATTAGATCATAACAAAATGAAAATTTTAGAGTTTATGTATGGAAAGAATTTAAAGCAATAACAAATGTATGTAAAGAAAATTTATTCACACACCACAAATGAACACAAAAGTTTTGTTATCCAAGTTTGGGAAATTCCATAAGTTTAACCCTAATAGCTCGGAATGGTATAAGAAATAGATTTTTCTACACATGTTTTAAAAAGTGGATAAACATTACTGAAACATGTTAAAGAAGAAACGGACCTAAGGATCCAAACCTTCTAAAGAGAATAACATTAAATTCCCAAGTGAACGTGTGGTGGGATATTTACCTGAGTCAAACAAGCGATTATTTTGCCCATTTAGAAAAATCCGATCATAGATGATTGTAATGTGATTTATCATGCAAAACGGGCTATATTTTTGTAGGGAATGACTTATGGATTGGGAGTCAACACTCGGTTAAAATTCCTCCGCCACCCTCTTTTCCCGACGATGGTGAAACCTGATACATAAAAACTAAAAAAGTGTACAATTCCTTTAAAATTACAAACACTATTTGGAATTGTCACTCTCTACATTTGTGCATTGTGGATTTCCTTTTTAGATGTATACTTTTTTCTTAAATCAAAACTTGAGTTGTCACTTTCCCTTCATCTCATAAACAAAAAAAGATATAAAAGGCAAAGAGATCAGAACAAAACGAAAATGTTAGAGTTAATGTATAGAAATAATTTAAAGCAATAAAAAATTTAAGTAAAGAAAATTTATTCACACACCAAAAATGAACAAAAAAATTTTTTTATCCAAGTTTTAAAATTCTACTAGTTCAACCCTAATAGCTCAGAATTTTATAAGAAAGAGATTTTTCAACAGATGTTTTAAAAAAGTATATGCATGATTGAAACATGTTAAAGATGCAAATGTCTTATGGATCCAAACCTTTTAAAGAGAATAACATTCAATTCCCAAGTGCACGTGCGGTGGGATATTTATCCGAGTCAAACAAACTATTATTTTGCCAATTTACTTGAACCTTGCAATCATAGATGATTGAAAAGTGATACATCTTGCGTAACGGGCTATATTTTTTTTAGGAATGACTTATGGATTAGGAGTCAACATTGAGTTAAAAATCCCCCGCCTCACTCTTTTCCCGACGATTGCAGAACATGATATATAAAAAAGTAAAAAGAGTTTCCAATCCCTAAAAATTACAGACACTTTTCTGAATTATCTCTCTCTACATTTGTGCATTGTGCATTTCCATTTTAGATGTATACTTTTTTATTAAATCAAAACTTGTGTTTTCACTTTCCGAACTTCTCGTAAATTAAAAAAAGAGATAAAAGGCAAAAAGATCAGAACAAAATGAAAATTTGAGAGTTTATGTATGGAAATAATTTAAAGTAATAACAAATTTAAGTAAAGAAAATTTATTCACACACTACAAATGAACGTAAAAGTTTTTTTATCCAAGTTTAGGAAATTCCACTAGTCGGAATTTTATAAGAAAGAGATTTTTCTACATTGGTTTTAAAAAAATGGATATGAATGAATGAAACAAGTTAAAGATGCAAATGACCTATGTATACAAACCTTTTAAAGATAATAAAATTCAATTCCCAAGTCAACGTGCAGTGGGATATTTACCCGAGTCAAACAAGCCATTATTTTGCCGATTTACAAAAAGCTGAGCTTGAGATCATAGATGATTGTAAAGTGATATGTCATACGTAATGGGCTATATTTTTTTTTAGGAATGACTTATAGATTGGGAGTCAACACTCAGTTAAAAATCCCTCGCCTCCCTCTTTTCCCGACGATTGCAGAACCTGATATATAAAAAATAAAAAGAATTTACAATCCCTACAAATAACTGAAACTTTTTGGAATTATCACTCTGTACATTTGTGCATTGTGCATTTCCATTTTAGATGTATACTTTTTTCTTAAATCAAAACTTGAGTATTCACTTTCCCTTCTTCTCGTATAAAAAAAAAGAGATAAAAGGCAAAAAAGATCACAACAAAATAAAAAATTTAGAGTTTATGTATTGAAAGAATTTAAAGAAAAATATATGTAAGTAAAGAAAATTTATCCACCGACCACAAATGAACACAAAAGTTTCGTTATCCAAGTTTGGGAAATTCGACTAGTTCAACCATAATAGCTTTAATTTTTATAAGAAAGAGATTTTTTCTATAGATGTTTTAAAAAATGGATATGCCTATTTGAAACATATTAAAGATGCAAATGACCAATGGGTCCAAACCTTTTAAAGAGAATAACTTGAAATTCCCAACTGAACATGCGGTGGGATATTTACCCGAGTCAAACAAGCCATTATTTTGCCCATTCACCAAAAGCTGACCTAGCGATCCTAGATGATTGTAAAGTGATTTATCATGCGTAATGGCCTATATTTTTGTATGGAATGACTTATAGATTGGGAGTCAACACTCTATTAAAAATCCCATGCCTCCCCCTTTTCCCGACGATTGCAAAACTCAAATATAAAAACTAGCAAGACTTTACAATCCAAAAAAATTACAGACACTTTTTGGAATTCTCTCTCTCAAAATTTGTGCATTGTGCATTTCCATTTTAGATGTGTACTTTTTTCTTAAATCAAAACTTGAGTTGTCACATTCCCTTCATCTCGCAAAAAAAAAAAAAAAAAGATAAAAGCCTAATAGTTCAAAACAAATAAAAATTTTAGAGTTAATGTATGGAAATAATTTAAAGCAATAACAAATGTAAGTAAAGAAAATATATTCACACACAAAAAAAGAACACAAAAGTCTTATTATCCAAGTTTGGGAAATTCCACTAGTTCAACACTAATAGCTCAGAATTTTATAAGAAAGAAATTTTTCTACACATTTTTTTGAAAAAGTATATGGATACTTGAAACATGTTAAAGATGCAAAGGACCTATGGGTCCAAACCTTTTAAAGAGAATAACATTCAATTCCCAAGTCAACGTACGGTGGGATATTTACCCGAGTCAAACAAGCCATTATTTTTCCCATATACAAAGAGCAGACATTGCGATCATAGATGATTGTAAAGTGATATATCATGCGTAATGGGCTATTTTTTTTTAGGAATGACTTATGGATTGGGAGTCAACACTTAGTTAAAATTCCACCGGCTCCCCCTTTTCCAAATGATTGCAGAACCTGATATATATATAAAAAAAGAGTTTACAATCCCTAAAATTTACAGACACTTTTTCAAATTACCTCTTTGTAAGTTTTTGTATTGTGCTTTTCCATTTTAGATGTATACTTTTTTCTTAAATCAAAACATGAGTATTCACTTTCACTTCTTCTCGTAAAAAAAAGAGATAAAAGGCAAAGAGATCACAACAAAATGAAAATTTTAGAGTTTATGTATGGAAAGAATTTAAAGCAAAACAAATGTCAGTATATAAAATTTATTCACACACCACAAATGAACACAAAAGTTTTGTTATCCAAGTTTGGGAAATTCGACTAGTTCAACCGTAATCGCTCCGAATTTTATTCGAAAGAGATTTCTCTACACATGTTTTAAAAAATGGATATGCATGTTTGAAACAAGTTAAAGATGCAAATGAGTAATGGATCCAAACCTTTTAAAGGGAATAACTTTAAATTCCCAAGTGAACCTGCAGTGGGATATTTACCCGAGTCAAACAAGCCATTATTTTGCCCATTTACAAAAAGCTGTCCTAGCCATCATAGATGATTGTAAAGTAATTTATCATGCATAACGGGTAAGAAATGACTTATGGATTGAGAGTGAACACTCAGTTAAAAATCCCTCGCCTCCCTCTTTTCCCAACGATTGCAGAATCTGATATATGAAAAAAAAAAGAGTTTAAAATCTCTAAAAATTACAGACACTTTTTGGAATTATCTCTCTCTACATTTTTTCATTGTGCATTTCCATTTTATATGTATAGTTTTTTCTTCAATCAAAACTTGAGTATTCACTTTCCCTTCATCTCATAAAAAAAAGAGATAAAACGCAAAAAGATCACAAAAAAATGAAAATTTTAGAGTTTATGTACGGAAATAATTTAAAGCAAAACAAATGTAAGAAAAAAAATCTATTCACACACTAGAAATGAAGACAAAAATTTCGTTATCCAAGTTTGGGAAATTCGACTAGTTCAACCGTAATAGCCCTGATTTTTATAAGAAAGAGATTTTTCTACACATGTTTTAAAAAATGGATATGCAGGTTTGAAACATGTTAAAGATGAAAATGACCAATGGATCCAAACCTTTAAAAGAGAATAACTTTAAATTCCCAAGTGAATGTGCGGTGGGATATTTACCCGAGTTAAACAAGCCATTATTTTGCCCATTTACAAAAATCTGACCTAGCGATCATAGATGATTGTAAAATGATATATCAAGTGTAATGGGCTCTATTTTTAATAATGACTTATGGATTGGGAGTTAACACTGAGTTAAAAATCCCCCGCCTCCCTCTTTTCCCAACAATTGTAGAACCTGATATATAAAAAACTAAAAAGAGTTTACAATCCCTTAAAATTACAGACACTTTTTGGAATTATCTCTCTCTAAATTTGTGCATTATGCATTTCCATTTTAGATGTATACTTTTTTCTTTAATCAAAACTTGAGTTTTCACTTTCCCTTCTTCTAGTAAATAAAAAAAAGAGATAAAAGGCAAAAAGATCACAACGAAATGAAAATTTTAGAGTTTATGTATGGAAATAATTTAAAGCAATAACAAATTTAAGTAAAGAAAATTTATTCACACACCACAAAAGAAAACAAAAGTTTAGTTATCCTAGTTTGGGAAATTCCACTAGTTCATCCCTAATATCTCAGAATTTTATGAGAAAGATTTTTCTACACAAGTTTTAAAAAAATTATATATATGCTTGAAACATGTTAAAGATGCAAATGACCTATGGATCCAAACCTTTTAAAGAGATTAACATTGAATTCCCAAGTGAACGTGCAATGGGATACTTACCCGAGTCAAACAAGCCATTATTTTGCCCATTTACTAAATGCAGACCATGCGATCATAGATGATTGTAAAATGATATATCATGAGTAACAAGCTATATTTTTTTAGGAGTGGCTTATGGATTGGGAGTCAACATTGAGTTAAAAATCCCCCGCCTCCCTCATTTCCTGACGATTGCAGAACTTGATATATAAAAAACTAAAAAGAGTTTACAATCCCTAAATATTACAGATGCTTTTCTGAATTATCTCTCCCTACATAATTGCATTGTGCATTTCCATTTTAGATGTATACTTTTTTTTAAATCAAAACTTGAGTTTTCACTTTCCCTTCTTCTCATAAATTAAAAAAGGGATAAAAGGCAAAAAGATCACAACAAAATGAAAATTTTAGAGTTTATGTATGGAAATAATTTAAAGCAATAAAAAATGTAAGTAACGAAAATTTATTCACACACGACAAATGAACACAAAAGTTTTGTTATCCAAGTTTGGGAAATTCCACTAGTTCAATCCTAATAGCTCGGAATTTTATAAGAAAGAGATTTTTCTACACAGGTTTTAAAAAATGGATATGCATGCTTGAAACAACTTAAAGAAGCAAATGACCTATGGAAACAAACCTTTTAAAGAGAATAAAATTCAATTCCCTAGTCAACGTGCAGTGGGATATTTACTCGAGTCAAACATGCCATTATTTTGCCCATTTACAAAAAGCTGACCTTGCGATCATAGATGATTAAAAAGTGATATATCATGCGTAACGGGCTATATTTTTTTTAAGAATGACTTATGGATTGGGAGTCAACACTCAGTTAAAAATCCCCCTCCTCTCCCTTTTCCCAACGATTGCAGAACCTGATAGATAAAAAATAAAAAGAGTTTACAATCCCTAAAAATTATAGACACTTTTTGGAATTATGTCTCTCTACATTTTTACATTTTGAATTTTTCTTATAGATGTATACTTTTTTCTTAAATCAAAACTTGAGTATTCACTTTCCCTTCTTCGCGTAAAAAAAAGAGATAAAAGGCCATAAGATCACAATAAAATGATAATTTTAGAGTTTAAATATGGAAAAAATTTAAAGCAAAAAAAATGAAAGTAATGAAAATTTATTCACACACCACAAATGAACACAAAATTTTTGTTATCCAAGTTTGGGAAATTCGATTAGTTCTACCGTAATAGCTCGGATTTTTGTAAGAAAGAGATTTTTCTATACATGTTTTAAAAAATGGATATGCATGTTTGAAACATATTAAAGAAGCAAATGACCAATGCATCAAAACCTTTTAAAGAGAATAACTTTAAATTCCCAAGTGAACATGCGGGGGGATATTTACCCGAGTCAACCAAGCCATTATTTTACCCATTTACAAAAAGCTGACATAGCAATCATAGATGTTTGTAAAGTAATTTATCATGCGTTATGGGCTATTTTTTTGTAAGGAATGACTTATGGATTGGGTGTCAACACTTTGTTAAAAATTCCCCCTCCCCCTTTTCCTGTGTCAACACTCTGTTAAAAATCCCCCCCCCCTTTCCCGACGATTGCAGAACCTCATATATAAAAACTAGCAAAACTTTACAATCCCAAAAAATTACAGACACTTTTTGGAATTATCTCTCTCTAAATTTGTGCATTGTGCATTTCCTTTTTAGATGTATACTTTTGACTTAAATAAAAACTTGTCTTGTCACCTTCCCTTCATCTCGTAAATAAAAAAAGAGATAAAAGGCAAATAGAATAGAACAAAACAAAAAATTTAGTGTTAATGTATGGAAGGAATTTAAAGAGATAAAAAATTTAAGTAAAGAAAATTTATTCACACACCAAAAATGAACAAAAAAGTTTTGTTATCCAAGTTTTGGAAATTCCACTAGTTCAACCCAAATAGCTCAGAATTTTATAAGAAAGAGATTTTTCTACACATGTTTTAAAAAAAGAATATGCATGGTTGAAACATGTTAAATATGCAAATGACCTATAGATCCAAACCTTTTAAAGAGAAGAACATTCAATTCCCAAGTCAACGTGCAGTGGGATATTTACCCGAGTCAAAAGCGCCGTTATTTTGCCCATTTACTAAAAGCGGACCTTGCGATCATAGATGATTGGAAAGGGAAATAACATGCATAACGGGCTATATTTTTTTCACGAATGTCTGATGGATTGGGAGTCAACACTGAATTAAAAACCCCTCACCTACCATTTTTCCCGACGATTGCAGACCTAATATATAAAAAACTAAAAAGAGTTTACAATCCCTAAAAATTATAGACACTTTTCTGAATTATCTCTCTCTACATGTTTGCAATTTCCATTTGCATTTTAGATGTATACTTTTTTCTTAAATCAAAACTTGAGGTTTCACTTTCCCTTCTTCTCGTAAATTAAATAAGAGATAAAAGCCTAAAATATCTTAACAAAATGAAAATTTTAGAGTTTATGTATGGAAAAAATTTTAAGCAATAACAAATTTAAATTAACAAAATTTCTTCATACACCACAATTGAACGCAAAAGTTTTGTTATCCAAGTTTGGGAAATTCCACTAGTTCAACCCTAATAGCTCGGAATTTTATAAGAAGGAGATTTTTCTACACAGGTTTTAAAAAATGGATATGTATGCTTGAAACAAGTTAAAGATGGAAACGAACTATGGATACCAACCTTTAAAAAAGAATAAAATTCAATTCCCAAGTCAACATGCAGTCGGATTTTTACCCGAGTCAAACAAGCCATTATTTATCCCATTTATGAAAAGTTGATCATGCAATCATAGATGATTGTAAAGTGATATATCATGCGTAACGGGCTATATTTATTTTAGGAATGACTTATGGATTGGTAGTGAACACTCAGTTAAAAATCCACCGCGTCCCCCTTTTCCTGACAATTGTATAACCTGATATATAAAAAATAAAAAGAGTTTACAATCCCTAAAAATTACAGACACTTTTTGGAATTATCTCTCTCTACATTTGTGTATTGTGTATTTCCATTTTAGATATATACCTTTTTCTTAAATCAAAACTTGAGTATTCACTTTCCCTTCTTCTCGTAAAAAAAAAGTGATAAACGGCAAAAAGATCACAACAAAATCAAAATTTTAGAGTTTATGTATGGAAAGAATTTAAATAAAAACAAATGTAAGTAAATCATATTTATTCATACACCACAAATGGACGCAAAAGTTTTGTTATCCAAGTTTGGGAAATTCCACTAGTTCAACCCTAATAGCTCGGAATTTTATAAGAAGGAGATTTTTCTACACAGGTTTTAAAAAATGGATATGTATGCTTGAAACAATTTAAAGATGGAAATGAACTATGGATACCAACCTTTAAAAAAGAATAAAATTCAATTCCCAAGTCAACATGCAGTCGGATTTTTACCCGAGTCAAACAAGCCATTATTTATCCCATTTATGAAAAGTTGATCATGCAATCATAGATGATTGTAAAGTGACATATCATGCATAACGGGCTATATTTATTTAGGAATGACTTATGGATTGGTAGTGAACACTCAGTTAAAAATCCACCGCGTCCCCCTTTTCCTGACAATTGTATAACCTGATATATAAAAAATAAAAAGAGTTTACAATCCCTAAAAATTACAGACACTTTTTGGAATTATCTCTCTCTACATTTGTGTATTGTGTATTTCCATTTTAGATATATACCTTTTTCTTAAATCAAAACTTGAGTATTCACTTTCCCTTCTTCTCGTTAAAAAAAAGTGATAAACGGCAAAAAGATCACAACAAAATCAAAATTTTAGAGTTTATGTATGGAAAGAATTTAAATAAAAACAAATGTAAGTAAATCATATTTATTCATACACCACAAATGGACGCAAAAGTTTTGTTATCCAAGTTTGGGAAATTCCACTAGTTCAACCCTAATAGCTCAGAATTTTATAAGAAAGAGATTTTTCTAGACATGTTTTAAAAAAGTATATGCATGCTTGAAACATGTTAAAGATTCAAATGACCCATGGATCCAAACCTTTTAAAGAGAATAACATTCAACTCGCAAGTGAACGTGCGGTGGGATATTTAATCGAGTCAAAACTGCCATTATTTTACCCATTTACTAAAAGCGGACCTTGCAATCATAGATGATTGTAATGTGATATATCATGCGTAACGCGCTATATTTTTTTTAGGAATGACTTATGGATTGGGAGTAAACATTGAGTTAAAATTCCCCTGGCTCCCTCTTTTCCCGATGATTGTAGAACCTGTTATATAAAAAACTTAAAAGAGTTTACAATCCCTAAAAATTATAGAAAATTTTCTGAATTATCTCTCTCTACATATGTGCAATGTGCATTTCCATTTTAGATGTATACTTTTTTCTTAAATCAAAACTTGAGTTGTAACTTTCCCTTCATCTCCTAAACAAAAAAAGAGATTAAAGGTAAATAGATCAGACCAAAACGAAAATTTTAGAGTTAGTGTATGGAAAGAATATAAAGCAATAACAAATGTAAATAAAGAAAATTTATTCACTCACAAAAAAATGAACACAAAAGTTTTGTTAACCAAGTTTGGGAAATTCCACTAGTACAACCCTAATAGCTCGGACTTTTAGAAGAAAGAGATTTTTCTACACATGTTTTAAAAAAAGTATATGAATATTTGGTTCATGTTAAGGATGCAAATGACCTACGGATCCAAACCATTTAAAGAGAATAACATTTAATTCAAAGTCAACGTGCGTTGGGATATTTACCCGAGTCTAACAAGCCATTATTTTGCCCATTTACTAAAAGCGGACCTTGCGATCATAGATGATTGTAAATTAAAATATCATGCATAACGGGCTATATTTGTTTTAGGAATGACTTATGGATTGGGAGTAAAAACTGAGTTAAAAATCCCCCGGCTCCCTCTTTTCCCGACAATTGATGAACCTGATATATAAAAAACTAAAAAGAGTTTACAATCCCAAAAAATTACAGACAATTTTTTGAATTATCTCTCTCAACATTTGTGCAATGTGCATTTACATTTTAGATGTATTATTTTTTCTTAAATCAAAACTTGAGTTGTCACTTTCCCTTCATCTCGTTAACAAAAAAAGAGATAAAAGGTAAATAGATTAGAAGAAAACGAAAATTTTAGAGTTAATGTATGGAAGGAATTTAAACCAATAACAAATGTAAGAAAAGAAAATTTATTCACACACCAAAAATGAGCACAAAAATTTTGTTATCCAAGTTTGGGAAATTCCACTTGTTCAACCCTAATAGCTCGGAATTTTATAAGAAAGAGATTTTTCTACACAAGGTTTTAAAAAAGTATATGCATGATTCAAAACATATTAAAGATGCAAATGACCTATGGATCCAAACCTTTTGAAGAGAATAACATTCAATTCCCAAGTCAACGTACAGTGGGATATTTACCCGAGTCAAACAAGCAATTATTTTGCCCATTAACTAAAAGCGGACCTTGTGATCATAGATGATTGTAAAGTAAAATATCATGCATAACAGGCAATATTTTTTTAGGAATGACTGATGGATTGGGGGTCAACACTGAGTTAAAAATTCCCCGCCTCCCACTTTTCCAGACGATTGCAGAACCTGATATATAAAAAACAAAAAGAGTTCACAGTCCCTTAAAATTACAGACACTTTTCTTAATTATCTCTCTCTACATTTGTGCAATGTGCATTTTCATTTTAGATGTATACTTTTTTCTTAAATAAAAACTTGAGTATTCACTTTCCCTTCTTCTCGTAAATTAAAAAGAGATAAAAGGCAAATAGATCACAACAAAATGAAAATTTTAGAGTTGATGTATGGAAATAATTTAAAGCAATAACAAATGTAAGTCAAGAAAATTTATTCACACACCACAAACGAACTCAAAAGTTTTGTTATCCAAGTTTGGGAAATTCCACTAGTTCAACCCTAATAGCTAGGAATTTTATAAGCAAGAGATTTTTCTACACAAGTTTTAAAAAACGTATATGCTTGCTTGAAACATGTTAAAGATGCAAATGACCTATGGATCCAAACCTTTTACAGGGAATAACATTCAATTCCCAAGTGAACGTGTGGTGGGATATTTACCCGAGTCAAAAGCGCCATTATTTTGCCCATTTACTAAAAGCGGACCTTGCGATCATAGATTATTGTAAAGTGATATATCATGCAAAACGGGCTATTTTTTTTTAGGAATGACATATGGATTGGGAGTCAACACTGAGTTAAAAATTCCCCACCTCCCTCTTTTCCCGACAAATGCAGAACCAAATATATAAAAAACTAAAAAGAGTTTACAATCCCTAAAAATTACAAACACTTTTCTGAATTATCTCTCTCCACATTTGTGCATTGTGCATTTCCATTTTAGATGTATACTTTTTTCTTAAATCAAAACTTGAGTTTTCACTTTCCCTTCTTCTCGTAAATTAAAAATGGGATAAAAGGCAAAAAGATCACAACAAAATGAAAATTTTAGAGCTTATATATGAAAATAATTTAAAGCAATAACAAATGTAAGTAAAAAAAATTTATTCACACACCACAAATGAACGCAAAAGTTTGGTTATCCAAGTTTGGGAAATTCCACTAGTTGAACCCTAATAACTCAGAATTTTATAAGAAAGCGATTTTTCTTCACAGGTTTTAAAAAATGGATATGGAAATGACTTATGGATACAAACCTTTTGAAGAGAATAAAATTCAATTCCGAAGTCAACGTGCAGTTGGATATTTACCCGAGTCAAACAAGCCATTATTTTTGTAATGACTTATGGATCGGGAGTCAACACTCAGTTAAAAATCCCTTGCCTCCCCTTTTTCCCGACAATTGCAGAACATGATATATAAAAAATAAAAAGAGTTTACAATCCCTAAAAATTAAAGACACTTTTTGGAATTATCTCTCTACATATGTGTATAGTGCATTTCCCTTTTAGACGTATACTTTTTTCTTAAATCAAAATTTGAGTATTCACTTTCCCCTCTTCTCGTAAAAAAAAAGAGATAAAAGGCAAAAAAATCAAAACAAAATGAAAATTTTAGAGTTTATGTATGGAGATATTTAAAACAAAACACATGTAAGTAAATAAAATTTATTCACACACCACGAATGAACACAAAAGTTTTGTTATCCAAGTTTGGGAAATTCGACTAGTTCAACCGTAATAGCTTGGAATTTTATAAGAAAGAGATTTTTCTACACATGTTTTAAAAAATAGATATGCATGTTTGAAACATGTTAAACATGCAAATGACCAATGGATCCAAACCTATTAAAGAGAATAACTTTAAATTCCCAATTACCCGAGTCCAACAAGCCATTATTTTGCCTATTTAAAAAAAGTTGACCTAGCGATCATAGACGATTGTAAACTAATTTATCAAGCGTAAAGGGAAATATTTTTTTAAGGAATGACTTACGGATTGGGAGTCAACACTTTGTTAAACATCCCCGCCTCACCTTTTTCCCGATGATTGCAAAACCTCATATATAAAAACTTGAAAGACTTTACAAGCCCAAAAAGTTACAAACATTTTTTGGAATTATCTCTCTCAAAATATTTGCATTGTGCATTTCTATTTTAGATGTATACTTTTTTCCTAAATTAAAGCTTGAGTTGTCACTTTCTCTTCATCTCGCAAAAAAAAAAGAGATAAAAGGCAAATAGATCAGAACAAAACGAAAATTTTAGAGTTAATGTATAGAAAGAATTTAAAGCAATAACAAATGTAAGTAAAGAAAAATTTATTCACACACCAAAAATGAACACAAAAGTTTGTTATCCAAGTTTGGGAAACTCCACTAGTTCAACCCTAATAGCTCGGAATTTTATAAGAAAGAAATTTTTCTACACATGTTTTAAAAAAAGTATATGCATGCTTGAAACATGTTAATGAGGCAAATGACCTATCGATCCAAACCTTTAAAAGAGAATAACATTGAATTCCCAAGTGAACATGTGGTGGGAAATTTACCCGAGTCAAACAAGCCATTATTTTGCCAATTTACTAAAAGCGGACCTTGCGATCATAGATGATAGTAAATTGATATATCATGCGTAACAGGCTATATTTTTTTTAGGAATGACTTATGGATTGGGAGTCAACATTGAGTTAAAAATCCCCCGCCTCCCTTCATTTCCCGACGGTTACAGAACCTGATATATAAAAAACTAAAAAGAGTTTACAATCCCTAAAAATTACAGACACTTTTCTGAATTATCTCTCTCTACATTTGTGCGTTGTGTATATCCATTTTAGATGCATAATTTTTTCTTAAATTAAAACTTGAGTTTTCACTTTCTGTTCTTCGCGTAAATTAAAAAAGAGATAAAAGGCAAAAAGATCACAACAAAATAAAAATTTTAGAGTTTATGTGTGGAAATAATTTTGAGCAATAACAATTGTAAGTAATGAAAATTTATTCACACACCACAAATGAACACAAAAGTTTTGTTATCCAAGTTTGAGAAATTCCACTAGTTCAACCGTAATAGCTTGGAATTTTATGAGAAAGAGATTTTTCTACACAGGTTTTATAAAATGGATATGCATGCCTGAAAGAACTTAAAGATGCATATGACGTATGGATACAAACTTTTAAAGAGAATAAAATTTAATTCCCAAGTCAACGTGCAGTGGGATATTTACTTGAGTCGAACAAGCCATTATTTTGCCCATTTACAAAAAGCTGGCCTTGCGATCATAGATGATTGAAAAGTGATATATCATGCATAATGGGCTAAATTTTTTTTTAGGAATGACTTATGGATTGGGAGTCAACACTCAGTTAAAAATCCCCTGCCTCCCCCATTTCCCGACGATTGCAGAACCTGATATATAAAAAATAAAAAGAGTTTACAATTCCTAAAAATTACAGACACTTTGGAATTATGTCTCTCTACATTTGTGCATTGCGTATTTCCCTTTTAGATGTATACTTTTTTCTTAAATCAAAACTTGAGTATTCACTTTCCCATCTTTTCGTAAAAAAAAAAGAGATAAAAGGCCAAAAGATCACAACAAAATGAAAATTTTAGAATTTATGTATGGATAGAATTTAAAGCAAAACAAATGTAAGTAAAGAAAATTTATTCACACACCACAAATGAACACAAAAGTTTTGTTATCCAAGTTTGGAAATTCGACTATTTCAACCGTAATAGCTCGGATTTTTTTAAGAAAGAGATTTTTCTACACATGTTTTTAAAAAATGAATATGTATGTTTGAAACATATTAAAGATGCAAATAACCAATGGATCCAAACCTTTTAAAGAGAATAACTTTAAATTCCCAAGTGAACGTGCGGTGGGATATTTACCCGAGTCAAACAAGCCATTATTTTACCCATTTACAAAAAGCTGACCGAGCGATAATAGATGATTGTAAAGTGATTTATCATGCGTTACGGGCAATATTTTTGTAAGGAATGACTTATGGATTGGGAGTCAACACTCTGATCAAAATGCCCCGCCTCCCCGATTTCCTGACGATTGGAGAACATCATATATAAAAATTAGCAAGACTTTACAATCCCAAAAAATTATAGACACTTTTTGGAATTATCTCTCTCTAATTTGTGCATTGTGCATTTCCATTTAAGATGTATACTTTTTTCTTAAATCAAAACTTGAGTTGTCACTTTCCCTTCATCTCATAAACAAAAAAAGAGATAAAAGGCAAAAAGATAAGAGCAAAACGAAAATTTTAGTGTTAATGTATGGAAAGAATTTAAAGCAATACCAAATGTAAGTAAAGAAAATTTACTCATACACGAAAAATGAACACAAAAGTTTTGTTATCCAAGTTTTGGGAAGAGATTTTTTTACACTTGTTTTAAAAAATGAATATGCATGATTGAAATATGTTAAAGATGCAAATGACCTATGGATCCAAACCTTTAAAAGAGAATAACATTCAATTCCCAAGACAACGTGCGGTGGGATATTTACCCGAGTCAAACAACCCATTATTTTGCCCATTTACTTAAAGCGGACCTTGCGATCATAGATGATTCTAAAGTGAAATATCATGCATAACGGGCTATATTTTTTTTAGGAATGACTAATGCATTGGGGGTCAACACTGAGTTAAAAATCCCCTGCCTCCCTCTTTTCCCCACGATTGCAGAACTCGATATATTAAAAACGAAAAAGAGTTTACAATCCCTAAAAATTACAGACACTTTTCTGAATTATCTCTCTCAACATTTGTGCAATGTACATTTCCATTTTAGATGTATACTTTTTTCTTAAATAAAAACTTGAGCTTTCTCTTTCCCTTCTTCTCGTAAATTAAAAAAGAGATAAAAGCCAAATAGATTACAACAAAATGAAAATTTTAGAGTTAATGTATGGAAAGAATTTAATGCAATAACAAATGTAAGTAAAGAAAATTTATTTACATACCAAAAATGAACACAAAAGTTTTGTTATCCAAGTTTGGGAAATTCCACTAGTTCAAACCTAATAGCTCGGAATTTTATAGAAAGAGATTTTTCTACACATCTTTTAAAAAAAGTACATGCATGTTTGGTTCATGTTAAAGATGCAAATGACCTATGGATCCAAACCTTTTAAAGAGAATAACATTCAATTCCCTAGTCTCAAACAAGCCATTATTTTGCCGATTTACTAAAAGCGGACCTTGCGATCATAGATGATTGTAAATTGAAATATCATGCATAACGGGCTATTTTTTTTAGGAATGACTTATGGATTGGGAGTCAACACTGAGTTAAAAATCCCCTGCCTCCCTCTTTTCCCGACGATTGCAGAACCTGATACATAAAAAACTAAAAAGAGTTCACAATCCAAAAAAAATACAAACACTTTTCTGAATTATCTCTCTCTACATTTGTGCAATGTGCATTTCCATTTTAGATGTAACCTTTTTTCTTAAATCAAAACTTGAGTTGTCAGTTTCCCTTCATCTAGTAAACAAAAAAAGAGATAAAAGGTAAATAGATCAGAACAAAACGAAAATTATAGAGTTAATGTATGGAAAGAATTTAAAGCAATAAAAAATTTAAGTAAAGAAATTTTATTCAGACACCAAAAATGAACACAAAAGTTTTGTTATTAAAGTTTGGGAAATTCCACTTGTTCAACCCTAATAGCTCGGAATTTTTTAAGAAAGAGATTTTTCTACACAGGTTTTAAAAGATGGATACGCATGCTTGAAACTAGTTAAAGATTCAAATGACCTATGGATACCAACCTTTTAAAAAGAATAAAATTCAATTCCCAAGTCAACATGCAGTGGGATATTTACCCGAGTCAAACAAGCCATTATTTTGCCCATTTACGAAAAGCTGACCTTGCGATCAGATATGATTGTAAAGTGATATATCATGCGTAACGGGCTATATTTTTTTGAGGAATGACTTAGGGATTGGTAGTCAACACTCGATTAAAAATCCCCTGCCTCCCCTTTTTCCCGACGATTGTAGAACCTGATATATAAAAAATAAAAAGTGTTTACAATCCCTAAAAATTACAGACACTTTTTGGAATTATCTCTCTCTACATTTGTGTATTGTGCATTTCCATTTTAGATTTATACATTTTTCTTAAATCAAAACTTGAGTATTCACTTTCCCTTCTTCTCGTAAAAAAAAAAAAAAAAAGAGTTAAAAGGCAAAAAGATCAATACAAAATGAAAATTTTAGAGTTTATGAATGGAAAGAATTTAAAGAAAAATAATTATAAGTAAATAAAATTTATTCACACACCAAAAATAAACACAAAAGTGTGTTATCCAAGTTTGGGAAATTCCACTAGTTCAACCGTAATAGCTTGGAATTTTATAAGAAAGTGATTTTTCTACACATGTTTTAAAAAAGGTATATGCATGCTTGAAGCATGTTAAAGATGCAAATGACCTATGGATCCAAAACCTTTTAAAGATAATAACATTCAATTCCCAAGTGAACATGCGGTGGGATATTTACACGAGTCAAAAGCGCAATTATTTTGCCCAATGACTAAAAGCGGACCTTGCGATCATAGATGATTGTAAAGTGATATATCATGCGTAATGGGATATATTTGTTTTTAGGAATGACTTATGGATTGGCAGTCAACACTGAGTTAAAAAATCCCCTGGCTTCCTCTTTTCCCGATGATTGCAGAATCTGATATATAAAAAATTAAAAAAAGTTTACAATCCCTAAAAATTACAGACACTTTTCTGAATTATCCCTCTCTACATTTGTGCATTGTGCATTTTCATTTTAGATGTATAGTTTTTTCTTAAATCAAAACTTGAGTTGTTACTTTCAATTCTTCTCGTAAATTAAAAAAGAGATAAAAGGCAAAAAGATCACAACAAAATGAAAATTTTAGAGTTTATGAACGGAAATAATTTAAAGCAATAATAAATTTAAGTAAAGAAAATTTATTCACACACCACAAATGAACGCAAAAGTTTGGTTATTCAAGTTTGGGAAATTCCACTAGTACAACTCTAATTGCTCAGAATTTTATAAGAAAGAGATTTTTCTACATAGATTTTAATAAATGGATATGCATGCTTGAAACAAGTTAAAGATGCAAATAAACTATGGATAAAAACCTCTTAAAGAGAATAAAATTTAAATCCCAAGTCAACGTGCAGTGGGATATTTACCCGAGTCAACAAGCCATTATTTTGGTCCTTCACAAAAAATTTACCTTGCGATCATAAATTATTTTAAAGTGATATATCATACATAATGGGCTATATTTTTTTAGGAATGACTTATGGATTGGGAGTCAACACTCTGTTAAAAATCCCCCGCCTCCCCCTTTTCCCGACGATTGCATAACCTCATATTTAAAAACTAGCATGACTTTACAATCCCTAAAAATTACAGACACTTTTCTGAATTATCTCTCTCAAAATTTGTGCATTGTACCTTTCGAATTTAGATGTATACTTTTTTCTTAAATCAAAACTTCTGTTGTCACTGTCCCTTCATCTCATAAACAAAAAAAGAGATAAAAGGCAAATAGATCATAACAAAATGAAAACTTTACTGTTAATGTATGGAAAGAATTTAAAGCACTAACAAATGTTAGTAAAGAAAAATTTATTCACACACCAAAAATGAACACAAAAGTTTGTTATCCAAGTTTGGGAAATTCCAATAGTTCAACCCTAATAGCTCGGAATTTTATAAGAAAGAGATTTTTCTACACATGTTTTAAAAAAGTATATGCATGCTTGAAACATGTTAAAGATGCAAATGACCTATGGATTCAAACCTTTTAAAGAGAATAACATTGAATTCCCAAGTGAACGTGCGGTGGGATATTTACCCGGGTCAAACAAGCCATTATTTTGCCCATTTACTAAAAAAGGACCTTGTGGTCATAGATGATAGTAAAGTGATATATCACGCGTAACAGGCAATATTTTTTTTAGGAATGACTTATGGATTGGGAGTCAACATTGAGTTAAAAATCCCCCGCCTCCCTCATTTCCCGACGATTGCAGAACCTGATATATAAAAAACTAAAAAGAGTTTACAATCCCTAAAAATTATAGACACTTTTCTGAATTATCTCTCTCTACATTTGTGCATTGTGTATTTCCATTTCAGATGTATACTTTTTTCTTAAATCAAAACTTGAGTTTTCACTTTCCCTACTTCTAGTAAATTAAAAAAGAGATAAAAGGCAAAAAGATCACAACAAAATAAAAATTTTAGAGTTTATGTATGGAAATAATTTAAATCAATAACAAATGTAAGTAAAGAAAATTTATTCACACACCACAAATTAACACAAAACTTTTGGTATCCAAGTTTGGGAAATTCCACTAGTTCAACCGTAATAGCTCGGAATTTTATGAGAAAGAGATTTTTCTACACCTATTTTTAAAAATGGGTATGCATGTTTGAAACATATTAAAGATGCAAATGACCAATGGATCCAAACCTTTTAAAGAGAATAACTTTAAATTCCCATGTGAACGTGCGGTGGGACATTTACCCGAGCCAAACAAGCCATTATTTTACCAATTTACAAAAAGTGGACCTAGCGATCATAGATGATTGTAAAGTGATTTATCATGCATTACGGGCTATTTTTTTGCAAGGAATGACTTATGGATTGGGAGTCAACACTCTGATAAAAATCACCCGCCTCCCCTATTTCCTGACGATTGCAGAACATCATATATAAAAACTAGCAAGACTTTACAATCCCAAAAAATTACAGACACTTTTTGGGATTATCTCTCTAAATTTGTGCATATTGCATTTCCATGTAAGATGTATACTTTTTTCTTAAATCAAAACTTTAGTTGTCACTTTCCCTTCATCTCGTAAACAAAAAAAAGATAAAAGGCAAATTGATCAGAACAAAACAAAATTTTTAGTGTTATTGTATGGAAAGAATTTAAAGCAATAACAGATGTAAGTAAAGAAAATTTTTTCACACACCAAAAATGAACACAAAAGTTTTGTTATCCAAGTTTGGGAAATTTCACTAGTTCAACCCTAATAGCTCAGAATTTTATAAGCAAGAGATTTTTCTACACATGTTTTAAAAAAAGGAAATGCATGATTGAAACATGTTAAAGATGCAAATGTCCTGTGGATCCAAACCTTTTAAAGAGAATAACATTCAATTCCCAAGTGAACGTGCTATGGGACATTTACCTGAGTCAAAAGCGCCATTATTTTGCCCATTTACTAAAAGTGAACCTTGTGATCATAGATGATTGTATAGTGATATATCATGCGTAACGAGCTATATTTTTTTTAGGAATGACTTATGGATTGGGAGTCAATACTGAGTTAAAAATCCCCAACCACCCCCTTTTCCCGATGATTGCAGAACCTGATATATAAAAAATAAAAAGAGTTTACAATCCCTAAAAATTATAGACACTTTTAGAATTATCGCTCTCTACATTTGTGTATTGTGCATTTGCATTTTAGATGTATACTTATTTCTTAAATCAAAACTTGAGTATTCACGTTCCCTTCTTCTCTTAAAAAAAAGAAATAAAAGGCAAAAAGATCACAACACAATGAAAATTTTAGAGTTATGTATGGAAAGAATGTAAAGCGAAACAAATGTAAGTAAAGAAAATTTATTCACACACCACAAATGAACACAAAAGTTTCATTATCCAAGTTTGGGAAATTCGACTAGTTCAACCGTAATAGCTCGGAATTTTATAAGAATGAGATTTTTCTACACATGTTTTAAAAAATGGATATGCATGTTTGAAACATGTTAAAGATGCAAATAACCAATGGATCCAAACCTTTTAAAGAGAATAACTTTAAATTTCCAACTAAACGTGCGGTGCTCGAGTCAAACAAGCCATTATTTTGCCCATTTACAAAAGCTGACCTTGCGATCATTGATGATTGTAAAGTGATTTATCATGCGTAACGGGCTATATTTTTGAAAGGAATGACTTCTGGATTGGGAGTCAATACTCTGTTAAAAATGCCCCGCCTCCCCCTTTTTCTGATTGCAGAACCTCATATATAAAAATTAGCAAGACTTTACAATCCCTAAAAATTACAAACACTTCTTGGAATTATCTCTCTCTAAATTTGTGCATTGTACATTTCCATTTTTGATGTATACTTTTTTCTTAAATCAAAACTTTAGTTGTCCAAGTTTGGAGTTCAAGGGAAATAGATCACAACAAAATGAAAATTTTAGAGTTTATGTATGGAAAGAATTTAAAGCAATAAAAAATGTAGGTAAAGAAAATTTATTATCACACCACAAATGAACACAAAAGTTTCGTTATCCAAGTTTGAGAAATTCCACAAGTTCAACCCTAATAGCTCGGAATTTTATAAGAAAGATTTTTCTACACATATATTAAAAAATGGATATGCATGCTTGAAACATGATACAGATGCAAATGACTTGTGGATCCAAATATTTTAAAGTCAATAACATTAAATTCCGAAATGAACGTGCGGTGGGATAGTTACCCGAGTCAAACAAGCCATTATTTTGGCCATTTACAAAAAGTTGACCTAACGATCATAGATGACTATAAAGATATTTATCATGCGTAACATGCTTTATTTTTGTAAGGAATGACTTAAGGATTGGGAGTCAACACTCAGTTAAAAATCCCTCACCTCCCCCTTTTACCGGCGATTGCCAAACCTGATATATAAAAACTTAAAAGAGTTTACAATCCCTAAAAATTACAGACACTTTTTGGAAGTATCTCTCTCTACATTTGGGCATTGTGCAATTCCATTTTAGATGAATACTTTTTTCTTAAATCAAAACTTGAGTTTTCACTTTCCCTTCATCTCGTAAACAAAAAAAAGAGATAAAAGACAAATAGATCAAAGCAAAATGAAAATTTTAGAGTTTATGTTTGGAAAGAATTTAAAGCAATAAATAATGTAAGTAAAGAAAATATATTCACACACCACAAATGAACACAAAAGTTTTGTTATCCAAGTTTGGGAAATTCCATTAGTTCTACCCTAATAGCTCAAAATTTTATATGAAAGAGATTTTTCTATACATGTTTAAAAAATTGATATGCATGCTTGCAACATGTTAAAGATGCAAATGACCAATGGATCCAAAACTTTTAAAGAGAATAACATTAAATACCCAAGCGAACGTGCGTTGGGATATTTACTCGAGTCAACCAAGCCATTATTTTGCCCATTTACAAAAAAACTGAACTAACGATCATAGATGCCTGTAAAGTGATTTATCATGCGTAAAGGGCTATGTTTTTGTAAGGAATGACTTATGGATTCTGAGTCAACACTCTATTAAAAATCCCCTGCCTCCCCCTTTTCCCAACGATTACAGAACCTAATATATTAAAACTAAAAAGAATTTACGATGCCTAAAATTACAGAGACTTTTTGGACTTATCTCTCTATATATTTGTGCACTATGCATTTCCATTTTAGATTTATACTTTTTTCTTAAATCAAAACTTGAGTTTTCACTTTCCCTTCATCATGTAAACAAAAAGAGAGATAAAAGACAAACAGATCACAACAAAATGAAACTTTAAGAGTTTATGTAAGGTAAGAATTTATAACTGTAACAGATGTAAGTAAAGAAAATTTATTCACACACCACAAATGAACACAAAAGTTTTCTTATCCAAGTTTGGGAAATTCCTCTAGTTCAATCCTAATAGCTCAGAATTTTATAAGAAAGAGATTTTTCTACACAGGTTTTAAAAAATGGATATGCATGTTTGAAACACGTTAAAGATTCAAATGACCTATGGATCCAAACCTTTAAAGAAAATAACATTAAATTTTCAAGTGAACATGAGGTGGGATATTTACCCGAGTCAAACAAGCCATTATTATGCCCATATACAAAAACGTGACCTAACGATCATAGAGGAGTGTAAAGTGATTTATCATGAGTAGCGGGCTATATTTTTGTAAAGAATGACATATCTATTGGGAGTCAACACTCAGTTAAAAATCCCTTGCCTCGCCCTTTTCGTGACGATTGCAGAACCTGATATATATAAACTAAATAGAGTTTACACTCCCTAAAAATTACTGACACCTTTTGGAATTATCTCTCTCCACATTTGAGCATTGTGCATTTCCATTTTATATGTATACTTCTTTCTTAAATCAAAACTTGAGTTTTCACTTGCCCTTCATCTCGTAAACAAAAAAAGAGATAAAAGACAAATAGATCAAGACAAAATGAAACTTTTAGAGTTTATGTATGGAAAGAATTTAAAGCAATAACAAATGTAAGTAAATAAAATCTATTCACACACTACAAATGAACACAAAAGTTTTGTTATCCAAGTTTAGGAAATTCCACTAGTTCAACCCTAATTGCTCAGAATTTTTTAAGAAAGAGATTTTTCTACACATGTTTTAAAAAATGGATATGCATGCTTGAAACATGTTAAAGATGCAAATGAACTATGGATCCAAACCTTTTAAAGAGAATAACATTAAATTCCCAAGTGAACGTGTATTGGACTATTTACCTAAGTCAAACAAGCCATTATTTTGCCCATTTACAAAAAGCTAACCTAACGATCATAGATGACTGTAAAGTGATTTATCGTGTGTAACGAGCTATATTTTTTTAAGGAATGACTTATGGATTGGGAGTCAACACTGAGTTAAAAATCTGGCGCCTCCCCTTTTTCCCGACAATTACAGAACCTGATATATAAAAACTTGAAAGAGTTTACAATCCTTAAAAATTACAGATACTTTTTGGAATTATCTCTCTCTACATTTGTGCATTGTGCATTTCCATTTTAGATGTATACTTTTTTCTTCAATCAAAACTTGAATTTTCACTTTCCCATCATCTCGTAAACAAAAAAAGAGATAAAAGGTAAATAGAACACAACAAAATGAAAATTTTAGAGTTTAAGTTAGGAAATAATTTAAAGAAATAAAAAATATAAGTAAAGAAAATTCATTCACACACCACAAATGAACACAAAAGTTTTGTTATCAAAGTTTGGGGAAATCCACTTGTTCAACCCTAATAGTTCGGAATTTTTTAGGAAAGAGATTTTTCTACACAAGTTTTAAAAAATTGATATGCATGCTTAAAACATGTTAAAGATGTAAATAACCTATGGATCCAAAGATTTTAAATAGAATAACATTAAATTCCCAAATGAACGTGCGGTGGGATCCTTACTCGAGTCAAACAAGCCATTATTTTGCCCATTTACAAAAAACTAACCTAATGATCATAGATGACTGTAAAGTGATTTGTCATGCATAACGGGCTATATTTTTGTGAGTAATGACTTATGGATTGGGATTCAACACTCAGTTAAAAATCCCCTGCCTCCCCTTTTCCAAACGATTGCAGAAGCGGATATATAAAAGCTAAAAAGAGTTTACAATCCCTAAAAATTATAGAAAACTATTTGAATTATCACTCTCAACATTTGAGCATTCTGCATTTCCATTTTAGAAGTATACTTTTTTCTTAAATCAAAACTTGAGTTTTCACTTTCCCATCTTCTCATAAAATAAAAAACGAGTTAAAGAAAAATAGATCACAACAAAATGAAAATTTTAGAGTTCATGTATGAAAGAATTTAATGCAATAAAAAATATAGGTAAAGAAAATTTATTATCACACCAGAAATGAACACAAAAGTTTCGTTATCCAAGTTTGGGAAATTCCACAAGTTTTATCCAAGTTTGGGAAATTCCACAAGTTCAACCCTAATAGCTCGGAATTTTATAAGAAAGAGATTTTTCTACACATATATTAAAAAATGGATATGCATGCTTGAAACATGTTACAGATGCAAATGACCTATGGATCAAAATCTTTTAAAGAGTATAACATTAAATTCCCAAATGAACGTGTGGTGGGATAGTTACCCGAGTCAAACAAGCCATTATTTTGCCCATTGACAAAAAGCTGACCTAACGATCAAAGATGACTGTAAAGATATTTATCATGCGTAACGGGCTTTATTTTTGTAAGGAATGACTTAAGGATTGGGAGTCAACACTCAGTTGAAAATCCCCCACCTCCCCCTTTTACCGGCGATTGCCAAACCTGATATATAAAAACTTAAAAGAGTTTACAATCCCTAAAAATTACAGACACTTTTTGGAATTATTTCTCTCTACATTTGGGCATTGTGCATTTTCATTTTAGATGAATACTTTTTTCTTAAATCAAAACTTGAGTTTTCACTTTCCTTTCATCTCGTAAACAAAATAAAGAGATAAAAGACAAATAGATCACAACAAAATGAAAATTTTAGAGTTTATGTTTGGAAAGAATTTAAAGCAATAACTAATGTAAGTAAAGAAAATATATTCACACACCACAAATGAACACAAAATTTTTGTTATACAAGTTTGGGAAATTCCATTAGTTCTACCCTAATAGCTCAGAATTTTATAAGAAAGAGATTTTTCTATACATGTTTTAAAAAATTGATATGCATGCTTGCAACATGTTAAAGATGCAAATGACCTATGGATCCAAAACTTTTAAAGAGAATAACATTAAATACCCAAGTGAACGTGCGGTGGGATATTTACCCGAGTCAACCAAGCCATTATTTTGTCCATTTACAAAAAAACTGAACTAAACAATCATAGATGCCTGTAAAGTGATTTATCATATGTAAAGGGCTATGTTTTTGTAATGAATGACTTATGGATTGTGAGTCAACACTCTGTTAAAAATCCTCTGCCTCCCCCTTTTCCCAACGATTACAGAACCTAATATATTAAAACTAAAAAGAATTTGCAATGCCTAAAAATTACAGAGACTTTTTGGAATTATCTCTCTGTATATTTGTGCATTATGCATTTCCATTTTAGATTTATACTTTTTTCTTAAATCAAAACTTTAGTTTTCACTTTCCCTTCATCTCGTAAACAAAAAAAGAGATTAAAGGCAAATAGATCCCAACAAAATGAAAATTTTATAGTATATGTATGGCAAGAATTTAAAGAAAAAAAAAATAAGTAAAGAAAATTTATTCACACACCACAAATGAGCACAAAAGTTTTGTTATCCAAGTTTGGGAAATTCCACTAGTTCAACCCTATTAGCTCAGAATTTTATAAGAAAGAAATTTTTCTACACACGTTTTAAAAAATGGATATGCATGCTTGAAACATGTTAAAGATGCAATTGACCTATGGATCCAAACCTTTTAAGGAGAATAATATTAAATTCCCAAGTGAACGTGATGTGGGAGTTTTACTCGACTCTAACAAGCCATTATTTTGCCCATTTACAAAAAGCTGACCTAACGATCATAGATGACCGTAAAGTGATTTATCATGTGTAAAGGGCTATATATTTGTAAGGAATGACTTATGGATTGGGAGTCCACTCTCAGTTAAAAATCCCCCACCTCCCCCTTTTTCAAACGGCTGCAGAACCTGATATCCAAAAACTAAAAAGAGTTTACAATCCCAAAAAATTACTGACACTTTTCTGAATTTTCTCTCTCTAAATTTTTGCATTGTCAATTTCCATTTTAGATGTATACTTTTTTCTGTATTTAAAACTTGAGATTTCACTTTCCCTTCATATCGTAAACAAAAAAAGAGATAAAAGGCAAATAGATTACAACAAAATGAAACTTTTAGAGTTTACGTTTGGAAAGAATTTAAATCAATAAAAAAAGTAAGTATATAAAATTTATTGACACACCTGAAATGAACACAAAAGTTTTGTTATCCTAGTTTTTGAAATTCCACTAGTTCAACCCTAATAGCTCGGAAGTTTATAAGCAAGAGATTTTTCTACTCACGTTCTAAAAAATGGATATGCATGCTTGAAACATCTTAAAGATGCAAATGTCCTATGCATCCAAACCTTTTAAAGAGAATAGCATTAAATTCCCAAGTGAACATCCGGTGAGATATTTACCCGACTCAAACAAGCCATTATTTTGCCCATTTACAAAAAGCTGATCTAACGATTATAGATGATTGTAAAGTGATTTATCATGCATAACGGGCTATATTTTTGTAAGGAATGACTTATGGATTGGGAGTCAACACTTAGTTAAAAATCCCCTGCCTCCCCCTTTTCCCAACGATTGCAAAACCTGATATATAAAAACTAAAAAGAGTTTACAATCCCTAAAAATTATAGACACTTTTTGGAATAATCACTCTCTACATTTGTGCATTGTTCATTTCCGTTTTAGATGTGTACTTTTTTTTCTTAAATCAAAAATTGAGTTTTCACTTTCCTTTCATCTTGTAAACAAAAAAAGAGATAAAGGACAAATAGACTACAACAAAATGTAAATTTAAGAGTTTACGTACGGAAAAAATTTATAGAAATAACAAATGTAAGTAAAGAAAATTTAGTCACACACCAAAAATGACCACAAAATTTTTGTTAGCCAAGTTTGGGAAATTCCACTAGTTCAACCCTAATAGTTTGAAATTTTATAAAAAAGAGATTTTTCTACACATGTTTTAAAAAATGGATATGCATGCTTGAAACGTGTTAAAGATGTAAATGACCTATAAATCCAAACCTTTTAAAGAGAATAACATTAAATTTTCAAGTGAACGTGCGGTGGGATATTTACACGAGTCAAATAAGCCATAATTTTACCCATTTAAAAAAAGCTGACCTAATGATCATAGATGATTGTAAAGTGATTTATCATGTGTAAGGGGCTATATCTTTGTAAGGAATGACTTATGGATTGGGAGTCTATACTCAGTTAAAAATCCCCCGCCTGTCCCTTCTCCCGACGATTGCAAAACCTGATTTATAAAAACTAAAAAGAGTTTACAATCCCTAAAAATTATAGATACTTTTTGGAATTATAACTCTGTACATTTTTGCATTGAGCATTTCCATTTTAGATGTGTACTTTTTTTTCTTAAATAAAAACTTGAGTTTTCACTTTTCCTTCATCTTGTAAACAAAAATAAAGAGTTAAAAGGCAAATAGATCACAACAAAATGAAAATTTTAGAGTTTGTGTATGGAAAATAATTTAAAGCTATAACAAATGTATGTAAAGAAAATTTATTCACAAACCACAAATGAACACAAAATTTTTGTTATCCAAGTTTGGGAAATTACACTAGTTCAACCTAAAGAGCTTGGAATTTAATAAGAAAGATATTTTTCTACACAAGTTTTAAAAAATGGATATGCAAGCTCGAAGCATGTTAAAGATGAAAATGACCCATGGATCCAAACCTTTTAAAGAGAATGACATTAAATTCTCAAGTGAACGTGCAGTGGGATATTTACTCGAGTCAAACAAGCCATTATTTTGCCCATTTACAAAAAGCTGACCTAACGATCATAGATGATAGTAAAGTGATTTATCAAGCGCAACGAGATACATTTTTTTAAGGAATGACTTATGGATTGCGAGTCAACACTCAGTTAAAAATCCCCCGCCTCCCCCTTATACCGACGATTGAAAAACCTGATATATCAAAACTAAAAAGAGTTTACAATCCCTAAAAATTACAGCCACTTTTTGGAATTATCACTCTCTACATTTGTGCATTGTGCATTTCCATTTTAGATGTGTACGTTTTTTTCTTAAATCAAAACTTGAGTTTTCACTTTCCCTTCATCTCGTAAAGAAAAAAAGAGATAAAAGGCAAATAGATCACAACAAAATGAAAATTTTAGAGTTTATGTATGGAAAAAATTTAAAGAAATAACAAATGTAAGTAAAGAAAATTTATTCAAACAACAGAAATGAACATAAAATTTTTGTTATCCAAGTTTGGGAAATTCCACTAGTTCAACCCTATTAGCATGGAATTTTTTAAGAAAGTCATTTTTCTACTCATGTTTTAAAAAATGGATTTGCATGTTTGAAACATGTTCAAGATGCAAATGATCTATGGATCCAAACCATTTAAAAGAGAATAATATTAAATTCTCAAGAGAACGTGTGGTGGGATATTTACCCGAGTCAAACAAGCCATTATTTTGCCCATTTACGAAACTTGATCTAACGATCAGAGATGATTGTAAAGTGATCTATTATTCATAACAGGCAATATTTTTGTAAGGAATGACTTATGGATTGGGAGTCAACACTCAATTAAAAATCCCCCGCCTCCCCCTTTTCCCAATGATTACAAAACCTGATATATAAAAAATAAAAAGAGTTTACAATCCCTAAAAATTAAGACTTTTTTTGGAATTATCACTTTCTACATTTGTGCATTGTGCATTTCTATTTTAGAAGTGTACACTTTTTTCTTATATCAAAACTTGAGTTTTCACTTTCCCTTCATCTCGTTTAACATAAAAAAGAGTGAAAAGGCATATAGATCACAACAAAACGAAACTTTTAGAGTTTATGTATGGAAAAAATTTAAAGCAAAAACAAATGTAAGTAAATAAATTTATTCACACACCACAAACGAACAACAACGGTTTTTTATCCTAGTTTGGGAAATTCCCCTAGTTCAACCCTAATAGCTTGGAATTTTATAAGAAAGAGATTTTTCTAGATATGTTTTAAAAAATGGAAATACATGCTTGAAACATGCTAAAGATTCAAACGACCTATGGATCCAAACGTTTTAAGCAGAATAACATTAAATTCTCAAGTGAACGTGCTGTGGGATATTTACCCGAGTCAAACAAGCCATTATTTTGCCTATTTTTGAAAAGCTGACCTAACGATCATAGATGATTGTAAAGTGATTTATCATGCATAACCGGCTATACTTTTTGTAAGGAATGACTTATGGATTGGGAGTGAACAGTGAGTTAAAAATTCCCCGTCTCCCCCTTTTCCCGACGATTGCAAAACCTGATATTTAAAGACTAGAAAGAGTTTACAATCCCTACAAAACCCAGACACTTTTATGATTTATTACTCTCTACATTTGTGCATTGTGCATTTCCATTTTAGATGTGTACATTTTTTTCTTAAATCAAAACTTGTGTTTTCGCTTTCCATTTATCTCATAAACAAAAAAAGAGATAAAAGGCAAAAAATCACAACAAAATGAAAATTTTAGAGTTTATGTATGGAAAAAAATTAAAGCTATTAAAAATTTAAGTAATGAAAATTAATTTACACGCCACAAATAAACACAGAATGTTTGTTATCCAAGTGTGGGAATTTCCACAAGTTCAACCCTAATAGTTTGGAATTTTATGAGAAAGAGATTTTTCTACACATGTTTTAAAAAATGGATATGCATGCTTGAGACATGTTAAATATTCAAATGACCTATGGATCCAAAAATTTTAAATAGAATAACATTAAATTCTCAAGTGAACATGTGGTGGGATATTTATCGGAGTTAAACAAGCCATTATTTTGCCTATTTACGAAAAACTGACCTAACGATCATAGATCATTGTAAAGTGATTTATCTTGCGGAACAGGCTATATTTTTGTGAGGAATGACTTATGGATTTGAAGTCAACACTCAGTTAAAAATCCCCCACCTCCCCCTTTTTCCGATGATTGCAAAACCTGATATATAAAGACAAAAAGGATTTTACAATCCCTAAAAATTCAAGACACTTTTTGGAATTATCACTCTCTACATTTGTGCATTGTGCATTTCAATTTTAGATGTGTACATTTTTTTCTGAAATCAAAACATGAGTTTTCACTTTCCCTTCATCTCGTAAACAAAAAAAGAGATAAAAGGCAAATAGATCACAGAAAAATGAAAATTTTAGAGTTTATGTATGGAAAAAAATTAAAGCAATAATAAATGTAAGTAAAGAAAATTTATTCACACACCACAAATGAACACAAAAGTTTTGTTATCCAAGTTTTGGAAATTCGACTAGTTCAACTCTAATAGCATGGAATTTTATCAGAAAGAGGGTTTTCTACACATGTTTTAAAAAATGGATATGCATGCTTGAAACATATTAAATATTCAAATGACCTATGGATCCAAACCTTTTAAACATAATAAGATTAAATTTCCAAGTGAATGTGCGGTGGGATATTTACCCGGGTCTAACAAGACATTATTTTTCCTATTTACGAAAAGCTGACCTAACGATCATAGATGATTGTAAAATGATTTATCATTCACAACGGGTTATATTTTTGTAAGGAATGAGTTATGGATTGGAAGTCAACACATAGTTAAAAATCCCCTCCCTCCCCGTTTTCCCGACGATTGCAAAACTTGATATATAAAGACTAAAAAGAGTTTACAATCCCAAAAAATTCAAGCCACTTTTTGGAATTATCACTCTCTACATTTGTACATTGTGCATTTCCATTTTAGATGTGTGCATTTTTTTCTTAAATCAAAACTTGAGTTTTCACTTTCCTTCATCTCATAATACAAAAAAAGAGATAAAAGGCAATTAGATCACAACATAATAAAAAATTTAGAGTTTATGTATGGAAAAAATTTAAAGCAATAACAAATGTAAGTAAATAAAATTTATTCGCTCACGACAAATGAACACAAAATTTTTGTTATCCAAGTTTGGGAAATTCCAGTAGTTCAACCCTAATAGCTTGGAATTTTATATGCAAGAGATTTTTCTACACTGTTTTAAAAAATGGATAAGCATGCTTGAAACATGTTAAAGATGCAAATGACCTATGGATCCAAACCTTTTAAAGAGAATAAAATTAAATTCTCAAGAGAACGTGCGGTGGGATATTTACCCGACTAAAACAAGTCATTATTTTGCCCATTTACAAAAAGCCGACCTAACGATCATAGATGATTTTAAAGTGATTTATCATGCGTAACGGGCTATATTTTTATAAGGAATGACTTATGGATTGGGAGTAACCACTCAATTAAAAATCCCCCGCCTCCCCCTTTTCCCGACGATTGTAAAACCTGATATACAAAAACTTAAAAGAGTTTACAATCCCTTAAAATTTTAGATAGTTTTTGGAACACTCTCTAAATTTATGAATTGTGCATTTCCATTTTAGATGTGTACATTTTTTTCTTAAATCAAAACATGAGGCTTATCTTTCACTTCATCTCGTAAACAAAAAATAGAGATAAAAGGCAAATAGATCACAACAAAATGAAAATTTTAGAGTTTACATATGGAAAAAATTTTAAGCAATAAGAAATGTAAGTAAAAAAAAAATTATTCACACACCAGAAATGAACACAAAAGTTTTGTTATCTAAGTTTTGGAAATTCCACTAGTTCAACCCTGATAACTTGGAATTTTATAAGAAAGAAATTTTGCTACACATGTTTTAAATATTGGATATACATGCTTGAAACATGTTAAAGATGCAAATGACCTATGGATCCAAACCTTTTAAAGAGAATAACATTAAATTCTCAAGAGAACGTGTGGTGGGATATTTACCTGAGTAAAACAAGCCAGTATTTTGCCCATTTACAAAAAGCTGACCTAACGATCCTAGATTATTGTAAAGTATTTTATCATGCGTAACGGGCTATATTCTTGTTAGGAATTACTTCTGGAGTGGGAGTCAATCCTCAGTTGAAAATACTCACCTGTCCCTTTTCCCGACGATTGCAAAACATGATATATAAAAAATAAAAAGACTTTACAATCCCTAAAAATTACAAAAACTTTTTGGAATTATCACTCTCTAGATTGGTGCATTGTGCATTTCCATTTTAGATGTGTTCTTTTCTTTCTTAAATCAAAAATTGAGTTTTCATTTCCCTTCATCTTATAAAAAAAAAGGGATAAAAGGCAAATAGATCACTACGTAATGAATATTTTAGAGTTTACGTATGAAAAAAATTCAAAGCAATTACAAATTTAAGTAAAGAAAATTGATTGACACACCACAAATGAACACAAAAGTTTTGTTATCCAAGTTAGGGAAATTCCTCTAGTTCAACACTAATAACTTCTAATTTTATAAGAAAAAGATTTTTCTACACATGTTTTAGAAAATGGATATGGAAGCTTGAAACATGTTAAAGATGCAAATGACCTGTGGATCCAAACCTTTTAAAGAGAATAACATTAAATTCTCAAGTAAACGTACGGTGGGATATTTACCAGAGTCAAACAAACCATTATTTTGCCCATTTAGAAAAAGCTGACCTAACGATGATAGATGATTATAAAGTGATGTATCATGCGTAACGGGCTATAGTTTTGTATCGAACGACTTATGCATTGGGAGTCAACACTCGGTTAAAAATCCTCCGACTCCCCGTTTTCCCGACGATTTCAAAATCTGATATAAAAAAAAATAAAAAGAGTTTACAATCCCTAAAAATTACAGACACTTTTTGGAATTATCACTCTCTACATTTGTGCATTTTGCATTTCCATTTTAGATGTGTATTTTTTTTTCTTAAATCATAACTTGAGTTTTCACTTTCCCTTAATCTCGTAAAAAACAAACACATAAAAGGCAAATAGATCACTGCATAATGAAAATTTTGGAGTTTATGTATAGCAAAAATTAAAACAATAAAAAATATTAGGAAATAAAATTTATTAACACACCACAAACGAACTCAAAAGTTTTGTTAACCAAGTTTGGGTAATTCCACTAGTTCAACTCTAAAAGCTTGGGATTTTATTAGAAAGAGATTTTTCTACACATCTTTTAAAAAAATGGATATGCATTCTTGAAACATGTTAAAGATTCAAATGACCTATGGATACAAACCTTTTAAAGAGAATAACATTAAATTCTCAAGTGATAGTGTGGTGGGATATTTACCCGAGTCAAACAAGCCATTATTTTGCCCATTTAAAAAAAGGTTATCTATCGATCATAGATTATTGTAGTGTGATTTATAATGTGTAACGGGCAATATTATTGTAAGAAATGACATATGGATTGGGAGTCAACACTTGGATAAAAATGCCCCGCGTCCCCTTTTTCTAGACGATTGCAAAGCCTTATATATAATAACTAAAAAGAGTTTACAATCCCTTAAAATTACAGACACTCTTTGGAATTATCACTCTCCACATTTGTGCATTGTGAATTTCCATTTTAGTTGTGTACTTTTTTTTTCTTAAATCAAAACTAGAGTTTTCACTTTCCCTTCATCTCGTAAACAAAAAAAGAGATAAAAGGCAAAAAGATCACAACAAAATGAAAATGTTAGAGTTTACGTATGGAAGAAAATATAAAGCAATAAAAAATGTAAGTAAAGAAAATTTATCCACAAACCACAAATGAACACAAAAGTTTTGTTGTTTAGGTTTGGGAAATTCCACAAGTTCAACCCTAATAACTTGGAATTTTATAAGAAAGAGATTTTTCTAGACATGTTTTATAAAATGGATATGCATGTTTGAAACAAGTTACAGATGAAATGACCTATGGATCCAACCTTTTAAAAAAATAACATTAAATTCTCAGGTGAACGTGCGGTGGATATTTACCCGAGTCAAAGAAGCCATTACTTTTCCCATTAACAAAAATCTGACCAAACGATGATAGATGATTGTAAAGTGATTTATCATTCGTAATGGGCTATATTTTTTTAAGGAATGACTTATGGATTTGGAGTCAACATTCAGTTAAAAATCCCTAGCCTCCCTCTTTTCTCGACGATTGCAAAACTAGATATATAAAAACTAAAAATAGTATACAATCCATAAAAATAACAGACACTTTTTGGAATTATCACTCTCTACATATGTGCATTGTGCATTTCCATTTTAGATTTGTACATTTTTTTCTTAAATCCAAACATGAGTTTTTACTTTCCCTTCATCTCATAGACAAAAAAAGAGATAAAAGGCAAATAGATCACAACAAAATGAAAATTTTAGTGTTTATGTATGGAAAAAATTTTAAGCAATAACAAATGTAAGTAAGGAAAATTTATTGACACACCACAAATAAACACAAAAGTTTTGTTATCCAAGTTAGGGAAATTCAACTAATTCAACCCTAATAGCTTTGAATTTTATAAGAAAAAGATTTTTCTACACATGTTTTAAAAAATGGATATGCATGCTTGAAACATGTTAAAGATGCAAATGACCTATGGATCCAAACCTTTTAAAGAGAATAACAATAAATTCTTAAGTGAAAGTACAGTGGGATATTTACCCGAGTCAAACATGCCATTATTTTGCCCATTTAAAAAAAGCTGACGTAACGATCATAGATGATTATAAATTGATTTATCATGCATAACATGGTATTTTTTTTTAAAGAATTACTTATGCATTGGGAGTCAACACTCGGTTAAAAAACCATCGCCTCCCCTTTTTCCCGATGATTGCAAAACCAGATATATAAAAACTCAAAAGAGTTAACAATCCTTAAAAATTAAAGACACTTTCTGGAATTATCACTCTCTACATATGTGTATTGTGCATTTCCATTTTAGAAGTGTTTTTTTTTTAATCAAAACTTGAGTTTTCACTTTCCTTCATCTCATAAACAAAAAAAGAGATAAAAGGCAAATAGATCACTTCAAAATGAAAATTTTAGAGTTTACGTATAGAAAAAATTTTAAGCAATAACAAATGTAAGTAAAGAAAATTTATTCACACACCACAAATGGACACAAAAGTTTGGTTATCCAAGTTTGGGAAATTCGACTAGTTCAACCCTATAGCTTGGGATTTTATTAGAAAAAGATTTTTCTACACATGCTTTAAAAAATGGATATTAATGCTTGAAACATGTTAAAGATGCAAATGACCTATGGATCCAAACCTTTTAAAGAGAATAACATTAAATTCTCAAGTGAACGTGCGGTGGGTTATTTACCCGAGTCAAACAAACCCATTATTTTGCCCATTTTTAAAAAGCTGACCTAACGATCATAGATGATTGTAAAGTGATTTATCATGCGTAATGGGCACTATTTTTGTGAGGAATGACTTATGGATTAGGCATCAATAGTCAGTTAAAAATCCACCGCCTTCCACTTTTCCTGACGATTGCAAAACACGATATATAAAAACTAAACAGAGTTTACAATCCCTAAATGTTTAAGATACTTTTTGGAATTATCACTCTCTAAATTTGTGCATTGTCCATTTCCATTTTAGATGTATACTTTTTTTTTATATCAAAACTTGAGTTTTCACCTTCCCTTCATCTCGTAAACTAAAAAAAAAAAGATAAAAGGAAACTAGATCACAAAAAAATGAAAATTTTAGACTTTATGGATTGAAAAAATTTAAAGTTGTAACAAATGTAAGTAAAGAAAATTTTTTCACACACCACAAATGAACTCAAAAGTTTTGTTATCCAAGTTTGGGATATTCCACTAGTTCAACCCTAATAGCTCAGAATTTTATAAGAAAGATTTTTCTACACATGTTTTAAAAAATGGATATGCATGCTTGAAACTTGTTAAAGATGCAAATGACCTATAGATCCAATTATTTTAAAGAGATTAACATTAAGTTCTCAAGTGAATGTGTGGTGGGATATTTACCCGAGTCAAACAAGCCATTATTTTGCCCATTTACAAAAAATTTGTCCTAACGATCATAGATGAATGTAAAGTGATTTATCATGCATAATGGGTTATATTTTTGTAAGGAATAACTTATGAATTGGGAGTCAACACTTAGTTAAAAAAACCCCGCCTCCCCCTTTTCCCGAAGATTGCAAAACCAGATATATAAAAACTAAAAAGAGTTTACAATCCCTAAAATTCCAGACACTTTTTGGAATTATCACTCTCTACATTTGTTGATTGTGCATTTCCATTTTAGATGTGTAGTTTGTTTTCTCCAATCAAAACATGAGTTTTCACTTTCCCTTCATCTCGTAAACAAATAAAGAGATAAAAGGCAAATAGATCACAACAAAATGAAAATTTTAGAGTTTATGTATAAGTAATTAAAATTTATTTACACACCACAAATGAACTCAAAAGTTTTGACATCCAAGTTTGGGAATTTCTACTAGTTCAACCCTAATAGCTTCGAATTTAATAAGAAAGAGATTTTTTGACACATGTTTTAAAAATGGATATGCATGCTTGGAACATGTTCAAGATACAAATGACCTATGGTTCCAAACCTTTTAAAGAGAATAATATTATATTCTCATGTGAACGTGCAGTGGGATATTTAACCGAGCCAAACAAGCCATTATTTTGCCCATTTATAAAAAGCTGACCTAACGATCACAGATGATTGTAAAGTGTTTATCATGTGAAACAGACTATATTTTTGTTAGGATTGACTTATTGATTGGGTGTGAACACTCAGTTAAAAATCCCATGCCTCCCCCTTTTCCCAATGATTGCAAAACCTGATATAAAAACTAAAAAAAGTTTACAATCCCTAAAAATTACAGTCAAGTTTTGGAATTGTCACTCTCTACATTTGTGCATAGTGCATTTCCATTTTATATGTGTACGTTTTTTTCGGAAGACAAAACTTTAGTTTTCAATTTCCCATCGTGTCCTACAAAAAAAGATAAAAGGCAAATAGTTTTAAAAGGTTTGGATCACAACAAACTAAAAATTTTAGAATTTATGTATGGAAAAAGTTTTAAGCAATAACAAATGTAACTAAAGAAAATTTATTCACACACCACAAATGAAGACAAAAGTTTTGTTATCGAAGTTTGAGAAATTCCACTTGTTCAACCCCAATAGCTTGGAACTTTATTAAAAAATGGATATGCATGCTTGAAACATGTTAAAAATACAAATGACCTATGGATCCAAACCTTTTACAGTGAATAACATTAGATTCTCAAATGAACGTGCAGTGGGATATTTACCCGAGTCAAACAAGCCATTATTTTGCCCATTTACAAAAAGCTGACCTAACGATCATAGATGATTGTAAAGTGATTTATCATGCGTAATGGGCTATATTTTTGTAAGGAATGACTTATGCATTGGGAGTCAACACTCGGTCAAAAATCATCTGCCTCCCTCTTTTCAAGATGATTGTAAAACCTGATATATAAAAACGAAAAAGAGTGTAAAATCCCTAAATATTTAAGACACTTTTTGAAATTATCACTCTCTACATTTGTGCATTTTGCATTTCCATTTTAGATGTGTAGTTTTTTTCTCCATTCAAAACTTGAGTTTTCAGTTCCTATCATTTCGTAAACAAAAAAAGAGCTAAAAGGCAAATAGCACACAACAAAATGAAAATTTTAGACTTTATGGATGGAAAAAAATTAAAGTTGTAACAAATGTAAGTAAAGAAATTTTTTTCACATACCACAAATGAACTAAAAAGTTTTGTTATCCAAGTTTGGGAAATTCCACTAGTTCAACCATAATTGCTTAGAATTTTATAAGAAAGATATTTTTCTATTCATGTTTTAAAAATCTATATGCGTGCTTGAAACAAGTTCAAGATACAAATGACGAATGAATCCAAACCATTTAAAGAGAATAACATTAAATTCTCAAGTGAACGTGCGGCGGGATATTGACCCGAGTTAAACAAGCCTTTATTTTGCCCATTTACAAAAATCTGACCTAACAATCATAGATGACTGTAAAGTGATTTATCATGTGTAACGGGCTATATTTTCGTAAGGAATGACTTATGGAAAGGGAGTCAACACTCGATTAAAAATCCCCCACCTCCCCCTTTTCCCGACGTTTGCAAAACCTGATATATAAAAACAAAAAAGAGTTTACAATCCCTAAAAATTATCACTCTCTACATTTGTGCATTATGCATTTCCATTTTCGACGTGACTTTTTTTCTTAAATTAAAACTTGAGTTTTCACTTTCCCTACATCTCGTAAACAAAAAAAGAGATAAAAGGCAAATCGAAGACAAAAAAATGAATATTTTAAAGTTTATGTATGGAAAAAATTTCAAGAAATAAAAAAAGTATGTAAAGAAAATTTATTCACACACCAGAAATGAATACAAAAATTTTTTTATCCAAGTTTTGGAAATTCTTGTAGTTCAACCCTAATAGCTTGGAATTTTATAAGAAAGAGATTTTTGTACACATGTTTTAAAAATGGATATGCATGCTTGAAACATGTTAAAGATGCAAATGACCTATGGATCCAAACTTTTTGAAGAGAATAACATTAAATTCTCAGGTGAACGTGCTGTGGGATATTTACCTGAGTCAAACAAGCCATTATTTTGCCCATTTACAAAAAGCTGACCTAATGATCATAGATGATTTTAAAGTGTTTTGTAATGCGTAATGAGCTATATTTTTTTAAGGAATGATTTATGGATTGGGAGTCAGCACTCGGTTAAAAATCCCTACCCTCTCTCTTTTCCCGACGATTGCAAAATCTGATATATTAAAACTAAAAAGAGTTTACAATCCCTAAAACTTACAGACACTTTTTGGAATTATCACTCTCTACATTGTGAAATTCAATTTTAGATGTGTACATTTTTTTCTTAAATCAAAACTTGAGTTTTCACTTTCCCTTCATCTCGTAAACAAAAAAAGAGACAAAAGGCAAATAGATCACAACAAAATGAAAATTTTAGAGTTTTTTTATGGAAAAAATTTAAAGCTATTAAAAATTTAAGTAATGAAATTTTTTTCACACACCACAAATAAACACAAAATTTTTGTTATCCAAGTTTAGGAAATTCATCTAGTTCATCCCTAATAGCTTGGAATTTTATAAGAAAGAGATTTTTCTACACATGTTTTAAAAAATGGATATGCATGCTTGAAACATGTTAAAAATGCAAATGACCTAAGGATTCAAACCTTTTAAAGAGAATAACATTAAATTCTCAAGTGAACGTGCGGTGGGATATTTACCCTAGTCAAACAAGCCATTATTTTGCCCATTTACAAAACGCTGACCTAACGATCATAGATGATTGTAAAGTGATTTATCCTGCGTAACGGGATATATTTTTGTAAGGAATGACTTATGGATTGGGAGTCAACACACGATTAAAAATTCCCTCCCTCCCCTTTTCTCGACGATTGCAAAACCTGATATATAAAAACTAAAAAGAGTTTACAATCTGTAAAAATTACATATACTTTTAGGAACTATCACTCTCTACATTTGTACATTGTGCATTTCCATTTTAGATGTGTACTTTTTTCTCTTAAATCAAAACTTGAGTTTTCACTTTCCCATCGTCTCGTAAAGAAAAAAAGAGATAAAAGCAAGTAGATCACAACAAAATGAAAATTTTAGATTTAATGTAAGGAAAAAATTTAAAAATGAAAGTATAGAAAATTTATTCACACTCCACAAATGAACACAAAAGTTTTGTTATCCTAGTTTGGGAAATTCCACTAGTTCAACCCTAATAGCTTGGAATTTTATACAAAAGAGATTTTTATACACATGTTTTAAAAAATGGATATGCATGCTTGAAACATGTTAAACATGCAAATGAACAATGGATCCAAACCGTTTAAAGAGAATAACATTAAATTCTCAAGTGAACGTGCGTTGGGATATTTACCCGAGTCAAACAACCCTTTCTTTCTCCCATTTACAAAAAAAACTGACCTATTGATCATAGATGATTGTAAAGTGATTTATCATACATAACATGCTATATATTAGTAAGGAATGACTTATGGATTGGGAGTCAACACTCAGTTAAAAATCCCCCGCCTCCCCCTTTTTTTGACGAATTCAAAACTTGATATATAAAAAATAAAAAGGGTTTAAAATCGCTAAAAATTCCTGATAGTTTTTGGAATTATCACTCTCTACATTTGTGCATTGTGCATTTCATTTTTAGTTGTGTACTTTTTTTGCTTAAATCAAAACTTGAGTTTTCACTTTCCCTTTATATCGTAAACAAATAAATAGATAAAAGGCAAATAGATCACAAAAAAAACTCTACTTTTAGAGTTTATATATGGAAAAAATTTAAAGAATAAAAAAATGTAGGCAAAGAAAATTTATTCACACACCACAAATGAACACAAATGTTTTCTTACCCAAGTTTGGGAAATTTCACTAGTTCAACCCTAATAGCTAGGAATTTTATAAGAAAGAGATTTCCAACACATGTTTTAAAAAATGGATATGCATGCTTGAAACATGTTAAAATGCAAATGACCTATGGATCCAAACTTTTTCAAGAGAATAACATTAAATTCTCTGGTGAACGTGGGGTGGGATATTTACCTGTGTCAAACAAGCAATTATTTTTCCTATTTACAAAAAGCTAACCAAATGATCGTAGATGGTAAAGTGATTTATCATTCATAACGGGCAATATTTTTGTAAGGAATGACTTATGGATTGGAAGTCCACAATCTCTTAAAAATCTCCCACCTACCCCTTTACCGTACGATTGCAAAACCTGATTTATAAAAACTAAAAAGAGCTTACAATCCCTAAACATTACAGATACTTTTACAATCTCTACATTTGTGCATTGTGCATTTCCATTTTAGAAGTGTACTTTTTTTCTTAAATCAAAACTTGAGTTTTCACTTCCCCATCATCTCGTAAACAAAAAAAGAGATAAAAGGCGAATAGATCACAACAAAAAGAAAGTTTAATAGTTTTTGTATGGAAAAAATTCAAAGAAATAACAAATGTAAGTAAAGAAAATTTATTCACACTCCACAAATGAACACAAAAGTTTTGTTATCCGAGTTTGGGAAATTCCACAAGTTCAACCCTAATAGCTTGGAATTTTATAAGAAAGATATTTTTGTATACATGTTTTAAAAAATGAATATACATGCTTGGAACATGTTAAACATGCAAATGACCTATGGATTCAAACTTTTTAAAGAGAATAACATTAAATTCTCAGGTGAACGTGCAGTAGTAGATTTACTTGAGTCAAACAACCCATTATTTTGCCTAGTTACAAAAAGTTGACCTGACAATCATAGATGATTGTAAAGTTATTTATCATGCGTAACGGGCTATATTTTTTTGAGGAATGACTTATGGATTGGGAGTTAGCACTCGGTTAAAAATCCCCCGCCTCCCCCTTTTCCCGATGATTGCAAAACCTGATATATTAAAACTAGAAAGAAATTACAATCCCTAAAAAATACAGAACTTTTTGGAATTATCACTCTCTACATTTGTGCATTGTGAAATTCCATTTTAGATGTGTATTTTTTTTTCTAAAATCAAAACTTTAGTTTTCACTTTTCCTTCATCCCGTAAACAAAAAAAAAGAGATAAATGGCAAATAGATCACGAAAAAAGAAAATTTTAGAGTTTATATATGGAAAAAATTTAAAGCTAACGAAAATTTAAGTAAAGAAAATTTATTCACACACCATAAATGAACACAAAAGTTTTGTTATCCAAGTTTGGGAAATTCCACAAGTTCAACCCAAGTACCTTGGAGTTTTATAAGAAATAGAATTTTCTACACATGTTTTAAAAAATGGATATGCATGCTTGAAACATGTTAAAGATGCAAATGACCAATGGATACAAACCTTTTAAAGAGAATAACATTAAATTCTCAAGAGAACGTGCGGTGGTATATTTACTCGAGTCGAACAAGCCATTGTTTTCCCCATTTACAAAAAGCTAGCCTAATGATCATAGAAGATTGTAAATTGATTTATAATGCGTAACGAGCTATATTTTTGTAAGGAATGACTTATGGAATGGGAATCAGCAGTTAAAAATCCCCCGCCTCTCCATTTTCCCGACAATTGCAAAACCTGATATATTAAATCTAAAAAGAGTTTACAATCCCTAAAAAATACAGACACTTTTTTGAATTACCACTCTCTTCATTTGTGCATTGTGCATTTCCATTTTAGAAGTGTACTTTTATTTCTTCAATCAAAACTTAAGCTTTCAGTTTCCCTTAATCTTGTAAACAAAAAAAGAGATAAAAGGCAAATAGATCACAACAAAATGAAAATTTTAGAGTTTATGTATGGAAAAAATTTAAAGCTATAAAAAAGTTAAGTAAAGATAATTTATTCACACACCACAAATGAATACAAACGTTTTGTTATCCAAGTTTGGGAAACTCCTCTACTTTAACCCAAATAGCTTTGAATTTTATAAGAATGAGATTTTTCTACACATGTTTTAAAAAATGGATAAGCATGCTTGAAACATGTTAAATATGCAAATGATCTTTGGATCCAAACCTTTTAAATAAAATAATATTAAATTCTCAAGTGAACGTGCGGTGGGATATTTACTCGAGTCAAACAACCATTATTTTGCCCATTTAAAAAACGCTGACCTAACGATCATAGATGATTGTAAAGTGATTTATCATGTGTAACGGGCTATATTTTCGTAAGGAATGACTTATGGATTGGGAGTCAGCAATCAGTTCAAAATCCCCCGCCTCTCCCTTTTCCCGACGATTGCAAAACCTGATATATTAAAACTAAAAAGAGTTTACAATCCTAAAAAATGTAGACACTTTTTTGAATTATCACTCTCTACATTTGTGCATTGTGCATTTCCATTTTAGATGTGTACTTTTTTTATGAAATCAAAACTGGAGTTTTCACTTTTCCTTTTTCTCGTAAACAAACAAAGAGAAAAAAGGCAAATAGATCACAACAAAATGAAAATTTTAAAGTTTATATATGGAAAAAATTAAAGAATTAAAAAATATAAGTAAAGAAAATTTATTCTCACTCCACAAATGAAGACAAAAGTTTTGTTAACTGAGTTTGAGAAATTCCACTAGTTCAACCCTAATAGCTTGGAATTTTATAAGAAAGAGATTTTTCTACACATGTTTTAAAAAAAGGATATACATGCTTGAAACATGTTAAAGATGCAAATGACCAATGGATCCAAACCTTTTAAAGAGAATAACATTAAATTCACAGGTAAACGTGCGGTGGGATATTTACCCGAGTCAAACAACCCTTTATTTCTCCCATTTACAAAAAACTGACCTAACGATCATAGATGATTGTAAAGTGATTTATCATGCATAACGGGCTATATTTTTGTAAGGAATGACTTATGGATTGGGAGTCAACACTCGGTTAAAAATCCCCCGCCTCCCCCTTTTTACGTTTCCAAAACCTAATATATAAAAACTAAAAGCAGATTACAATCCCTAAAAATTCCAGACACTTTTTGGAATTATCACTCTCTACATTTTTCCATTGTGCATTTCCAATTTAAATGTGTACTTATTTTTCTCACATCAAAACTTCAGTTTTCAGTTTCCCTTCATCTCGTTAACCAAAAAAAGAGATAAAAGGCAAAGAGATCACAAAAAAATGAAAATTTTAGAGTTTAAGTATGGAAAAATTTTAAATCTATAAAAAATTTAAGTAAAGAAAATTTATTCACACACTAAAAATGAACACAAAAGTTTTGTTATCCATGTTTGGGAAATTCCTCTAGTTCACAGTTCACCCCAATAGCTTGGAATTTTATCAGAATGAGATTTTTCCACACATGATTTAAAAAATAGATATGCATACTTGAAACACGTTAAAGATGCAAATGACCTATGGGTCCAAACCTTTTAAAGAGAATAACATTAAATTCTCAAGTGAACGTGCGGTGGGATATTTACCCGAGTCAAACAAGCCATTATTTTGCCCATTTACAAAACGCTGACCTAACGATCATAGATGATTGTAAAGTGATTTATCAAGCGTAACGGGCTATATTTTTGTAAGGAATGACTTATGGATTGGGAGTCAACACTCAGTTAAAAATCCCCCACGTCCCCCTTCTCCCGACGATTGCAAAACCTGATATATAAAAACTAAAAAGAGTTTCCCATGCCTAAAAATTACTGACACCTTTTTCAATTATCACTCTCTACATTTGTGCTTTGTGCATTTCCTTTTTACATGTGTACTTTTTTTGCTAAAATCAAAACTTGAGTTTTCACTGTCCCTTTATCTCGTAAACAAATAAAGAGATCAATGGCAAATAGATCACAACAAAATGAAAATTTTAGGGTTTATGTATGGAAAAAATTTAAAGCAATAACAAATGTAAGTAAAGAAAATTTATTTACACACCACAAATGAACAAAAAAGTTTTGTTATCCGAGTTCTGGAAATTCCACTAGTTCAACCCTAATAGTTTGAAATTTTTTAAGAAAAAGATTTTTCAATACATGTTTTAAAAAATGGACATGCATGCTTGAAACATGTTAAACATGCAAATGACCTATGCATCCAAACTTTTTAAAGAGAATAACATTACCTGTGTCAAACAAACCATTAGTTTGCCCATTTACAAAAAGCTGACCTAACAATTACAGATGATTGTAAAGTGATTTAAAATGCATAACGAGTTAAATATTTGTAAGGAATGACTTATGGTATAGGAGTCAGCACTCGGTTAAAAATCCCCCACCTCTCCTTTTTCCTGACGATTGCAAAACCTGATATATTAAAACTAAAAAGAGTTTACAATCCCTAAAAATTCTAGACACTTTTTGTAATTATCATTCTCTACATTTGTGCATTGTGCATTTCCATTTTAAATGTGTACTTTTTTTTTCTTACATCAAAACTTCAGTTTTCAGTTATCCTTCATCTCGTATACAAAAAAAGAGATAAAAGGAAAATAGATCACAACAAAATAAACATTTTGGAGTTTAAGTATGGAAAAATTTTAAAGCTATAAAAAATTTAAGTAAAAAAAAATTATTCACACACCACAAATGAACACAAACTTTTTGTTATCCAAGCTTGGGAAATTCCTCTAGTTCAACCCTAATAGCTTGGAATTTTATAAGAATGAGATTTTTTACACATGTTTTAAAAAATGGATGTGCATGCTTGAAACATGATAAATATGCAAATGACCTATGGATCCAAACCTTTTAAAGAGAATAACATTAAATTCTCAAGTTAACGTGCGGTGGGATATTTACCCGAGTCAAACAAGCTATTATTTTTCCCACTTACAAAACGCTGACTTAACAACCATAGATGATTGGAAAGTGATTTATCATGCGTAACGGGCTATATTTTTGTAAGGAATGACACGTGGATTGGGAGTCTACACTCGATTAAAAATCCCCCACCTCCCCCTTTTCCCGATGATTGCAAAACCTGATATATAAAAATTAAAAAGAGTTTAAAACCCCTAAAAATTACTGATACTTTTTTGAATAATCACTCTCTACATTTGTGCATTGTGCATTTCCTTTTTAGATGCCAACTATTTTTTCTAAAATCAAAACTTGAGTTTTCACTTTCCCTTTATCTCGTAAACAAATAAAGAGATAGAAGGCAAATAGATCACAACAAAATGAATATTTTAGAGTTTAAATATGGAAAAATATCAAGAATTAAAAAATGTAAATAAAGAAAATTTATTCACACACCACAAATGAACACAAATGTTTTGTTAGCCAAGGTTGGAAAATTCCACTACCCTAATAGTTTGAAATTTTATAAAAAAGAGAATTTTCTACACATGTTTTAAAAAATGGTTATGCATGCTTTAAACATGTTAAAGATGCAAATGACCTATGGATCCAAACCTTTTAAAGAGAATAACACTAAATTCTCAAGTGAACGTGCGGTGGGATATTTACTCGAGTCAAACAAGCCATTATTTTGCCCATTTAAAAAACGCTGACCTAACGATCATAGATGATTGTAAAGTGATTTATCATGCGTAACGGGCTATATTTTTGTAAGGAATGACTTATGGATAGGGAGTCAACACTCAGTTAAAAATCCCCCACCTCCCCCTTTTTCCTGACGATTCCAAAACCATATATATAAAAACTAAAAAGAGTTTGCAATCCCTTAAAATTACTGACACTTTTTGGAATTATCACTCTCAACATTTGTGCATTGTGTATTTTCTTTTTAGATGTGTACTATTTTTGCTTAAATAAAAACTTGAGTTTTCACTTTTCCTTTATCTCGTAAACAAATAAAGAGATAAAAGGCTAATAGATCACAACAAAATGAAAATTTTAGAGTTTAAATATTGAAAAAATTTAAAGAATAAAAAATTTAAGTAAAAAAAAAATTATTCACACACCACAAATGTACACAAATGTTTTTTTACCCAAGTTTGGGAAATTCCACTAGTTCAACCCTAATAGCTTGGAATTTTATAAGAAAAGGATTTTTCTACACATGTTTTATAACATGGATATGCATGCTTGAAACATGTTAAAGATGCAAATGACCAATGGATCCATACCTTTTAAAGAGAATAACATTAATTCTCAAATGAACGTGCAGTGGGATATTTACCCGAGTCAAACAAAACTTTATTTCTCCCATTTCCAAAAAACTGACCTAACGATCATAGATGATTGTAAAGTGCTTTACCATGCGTAACGGGCTATATTTTTGAAAGGAATGACATATGGATTGGGAGTAAGCACTTGGTTAAAAATCCCCCGCCTCTCCCTTTTCCCGACGATTGCAAAACCTGATATATTAAAACTAAAAAGAGTTTACAATCCCTAAAAATTACAAAGACTTTTTGGAATTAACAATCTCTACATTTGTGCATTGTGCATTTCGAATTTAGATGGGTATTTTCTTTTCTTAAATCAAAACTTGAGTTGTCACTTTGCTATCATCTCGTAAACAAAAAAAGAGATAAAAGGCAAATAGATAACAACAAAATGAAAATTTTAGAGTGTATGTATGGAAAAAATTTAAAGCTTTAAAAAATTTTAGTAAAGAAAATTTATTCACACACCACAAATGAACACAAAAGTTTTGTTATCCAAGTTTGGGAAATTCCTCTAGTTCAACCCTAAAAGCTTGGAATTTTAAAAGAATGAGACTTTTCTACACATGTTTTAGAAAATAGATATGCATACTTGAAACATGTTAAAGATGCAAATGACCTATGGATCCAAACCATTTAAAGAGAATAACAATAAACTCTCAAGTGATCGTGCAGTGGGATATTTACCCGAGTCAAACAACCCATTATTTTGCCCATTAACAAAATGCTGACCTAACAATCATAGATGATTGTAAAGTGATTTATCTTTTGTAACGGGCTACACTTTTTTATGGAATGACTTATGGATTGGGAGTCAACATTCGGTTAAAAATCCACTGCCTCACCCTTTTCCCAACGATTACGAAACCTTATATATAAAAACTAAAAAGAGTTTACAATCCCTTAAAATTATAGTGACTTTTTGGAATTATCACTCTCTACATTTGTGCATTGTGCATTTCCATTTTAGATGATTACTTTTTTTTTCTTAAATCAAAACTTGAGATTTTACTTTCCCTTCATCTCGTAAACAAGAAAAGAGATAAAAGGCAACTAGATCACAACCAAATGAAAATTTTAGAGTTTATGTACGGAAAAAATTTTAACCTCTAAAAAATTCATGGAAAGAAAATTTATTCACACACCACAAATGATCACAAAAGTTTTTTTTATCCAAGCTTTGGAAATTCCTCTTGTTCAACCCTAACAGCTTGGAATTTTATAAGAATGAGATTTTTCTACACCTATTTTAGAAAATGGATATGCATACTTGAAACATGTTAAAAATGCAAATGACCTCTGGATCCAAACCATTTAAAGAGAATAACATTAAATTCTCAAGTGATCGTGCAGAGGGATATTTACCCGAGTGAAACAACCCATTATTTTTCCCATTTACAAAACGCTGACCTAACGATCATAGATGATTGTAAAGTGATTTATCATTCGTAACGGGCTATATTTTTTTTAGGAATGACTTATGGATTGGGAGTCAACACTCCGTTGAAAATCCCCCGCCTCCCCCTTTTCTCGACGATTGCAAAACCTGATATAAAAAACTAAAAAGAGTTTACAATCCCTAAAAATTACAGTCAATTTTTTGAATTATCACTCTACATTTGTGCATTGTGCATTTCCATTTTAGATGTGTACTTTTTCTTCTTAAATCAAAACTTGAGTTTTCACTTTCCCTTCATCTCGTAAACAAAAAAAGAGATAAAAGGCAAATAGATCACAATAAAATGAAATTTTAGAGTTTATGTATGGAAAAAGTTTAAAGCTATAAAAAAATTAAGTATAGAAAATTTATTGAAACACCAGAAATGAACACAAAAGTTTTGTTATCCAAGTTTGGAAAATTCCTCTAGTTCATCCCTAATACCTTGGAATTTTATAAGAATGATATTTTTCTACACATGTTTTAAAAAATGGATATGCATGCTTGAAACGTGTTAAAGATGCAAATCACCAATGGATTCAAACCTTTTGAAGAGAATAAGATTAAATTCTCAAGTGAACGTGCGGTGGGATATTTACCTGAGTCAAACAACCCATTATTTTGCCCGTTTAAAAAACGCTGACCTAACGATCATAGATGATTGTAAAGTGATTTATTCAAGCTAATGGGCTATATTTTGTAAGGAATGATTTATGGATTAGGAGTCAACACTCGGTTAAAAATACCCTGCCTCTCCCTTTTCCTGACGATTGGAAAACCTGATATATATAAACTAAAAAGAGTTTACAATCCCTAAAAATTACAGAAACTTTTTGGAATTTTCACTCTCAAAATTTGTGCATTGTGCATTTCCTTTTTAGATGTGTACTTTTTTTGCTTAAATCAAAACTTGAGTTTTCACTTTCGCTTTATGTCATAATCAAATAAAGAGATAAAAGGCAAATAGATCACAACAAAATGAAAATTTTAGAGTTTATATATGGAAAAAATTTAAAGAATTGAAAAATGTAAGTAAAGAAAATTTATTCACACACCAAAAATGAACACAAATGTTTTGTTAGTCAAGTTTGGGAAATTCCACAAGTTCAACCCTAATAGCTTTGAATTTTATAAGAAAGAGATTTTTCTAAACATGTTTTAAAAAATGGATATGCATACTTGAAACATGTTAAAGATGCAAATGACCTATGGAACCAAACCTTTTAAAGAGAATAACATTAAATTCTCAAGTGAACGTGCGGTGTGATATTTAGCCAAGTCAAACAACCCCTTATTTCTCCCATTTACAAAAAACTGACCTTACGATCATAGATGATAGTAAAATGATTTATCATGCATAACGGGCTATATTTTTGTAAGGAATGACTTATGGATTGGGAGTCAACACTCGGTTAAAAATCCCCTGCGTCCCCCTTTTCTCGAAGATTGCAAAATCTGGTTTATAAAAAATAAAAAGAGTTTACAATCCCTAAAAATTATAGACAATTTTTTGAATTATCTCTACCTACATTTGTGCTTTGCGCATTTGCATTTAAGATGTTTTCTTTTTTTCTTAAATCAAAATTTAATTTTCACTTTCCCTTCTTCTCGTACACAAAAAAAGAGATAAAAGGCAAATAGATCACAACAAAATGAAAATTTTAGACTTTATGTTTGGAAAAAGTTTAAAGAAAAAAAAATGTAAGTATAGAAAATTTTTTTACACACTACAACTGAATACAAAAGTTTTGTTATCCAAGTTTGGGAAATTCCACTAGTTCAACCCTAATAGCTCTGAACTTTTTCAGAAAAAGAATTTTCTACACATGTTTTAAAAAATGGATATGCATGATTGAAACATGTTAAAGATGCAAATGTCCTATGGATCCAAACCTTTTAAAGAGAATAACATTAAATTTTCAAATGGACATGTACCTGAATATTTACCCGAGTCAAACATGCCATTATTTTGCCCTTTTACAAAAAGTTGACCTAACGATCATAGATGATTGTAAAGTCATTTACCATGCGTAATGAGCTATTTGATTTTCAAGGAATGACTTATGGATTGGGAGTCAACACTCGGTTAAAAATCCCCCGCCTCCCCCTTTTACCAACGTTTTCAAAACCTGATATATTAAAACTAAAAAGTGTTTACAATCCTTAAAAAATACAGACACTTTTTTGGAATTATCACTCTCAAACTTTGTGCATTGTGCATTTCCTTTTTAGATGTGTACTTTTTTATCTTAAATTTGAACTTGTGTTTTTACTTTCCCATCATCTCCTAAACAAAAAAAAGAGATAAAAAGCAAATTGATCACAACAAAATGAAAATTTAAGAGTTTATGTTTGGAAAAAATTTAAAGCAATAACAAATGTAAGTAAAGAAAATTTATTCACATACCACAACTGAACACAAAAGTTTTGTTATCCAAGTTTGCGAAATTCAACTAGTTCAACCCTAATAGCTCTAAATTTTAAAAGAAATAGATTTTACTACACATGTTTTAAAAAATGGATATGCATGATTGAAACAAGTTATAGATGCAAATTACCTTTGGATCCCAACCTTTTAAAGAGAATAACATTAAATTTTCAAATGGACGTGCAATTGGATATTTTCCCGAGTCAAACAAGCCATTATTTTGCCCATTTACAAAAAGCTGACCTAACGATCATAGATGATTGTAAAGTGATTTACTATGCGTAACGGGCTATTTTATTTTTAAGGAATGACTTATGGATTGGGAGTCAACACTCGGTTAAAAATTCCCCCCGCCTCCCCCTTTTACCAACGTTTTCAAAACTTGATATATTAAAACTAAAAAGTGTTTACATTCCTTAAAAAATACAGACACTTTTTGGAATTATCACTCTCAAACTTTGTACATTGTGCATTTCCTTTTTAGATGTGTACTTTTTTATCTTAAATCTGAACTTGTGTTTTCACTTTCTCACCATCTCGTAAACATAAAAAGAGAAAAAAAGCAAATAGATCACAACAAAATGAAAATTTTAGTGTTTATGTTCGGAAAAAATTTAAAACCATAACAAATGTAAATAAAGAAAATTTATTCACACACCACGAATGAACACAAAAGTTTTGTTATCCAAGTTTGGGAAATTCCACTAGTTCAACCCTAGTACTTCGGAATTTTATAAGAAGAGATTTTTCTACACATGTTTTAAAACATGGATATGCATGCTTGAAACATGTTAAACATGCAAATGACCTATGGATCCAAAATTTTTAAATTGAATAACATTAAATTCTCAAGTGAATGTGCGGTGGGTATTTACCCGAGTCAAACAATCCATTATGTTGCCCATTTAAAAAAAGTTGGCCTAACGGTCATAAATTATTGTAAACTGATTTATCATGTATAACGAGCTATATTTTTGTAAGGAATGACTTATGGGTTGGGAGTCAACACTTGGTTAAAAATCCCCCACCTCCCCCTTTCCCGAGGATTGTAAAACCTGATATATTAAAACTAAAAAGAGTTTACAATCCCTAAAAATTGTAGACACTTTTTGGAATTTTCATTCTCAAACTTTGTGCATTGTGCATTTCCATTTTAGATGTGTCCTTTTTTTTCTTAAATCAAAACTTGAGTTTTCACTTTCCCATCATCTCCTAAACAAAAAAAAGAGATAAAAGGCAAATAGATCACAAAAAAATGAAAATTTAAGAGTTTGTGTTTGGAAAAAATTTAAAGCAATAACAAATGTTAGTAAAGAAAATTTATTACACAAAAATTTTGTTATCCAAGTTTGCGAAATTCCACTAGTTCAACCCTAATAGCTCTAAATTTTAAAAGAAAGAGATTTTACTACACATGTTTTAAAAAATAGATATGCATGATTAAAACATGTTATAGATGCAAATGACCTTTGGATCCAAACCTTTTAAAGAGAATAACATTAAATTCTCAAATGGACATGCAGCTGGATATTTACCCGACTCAAACAAGCCATTATTTTGCCCATTTACAAAAAGCTGACCTAACAATCATAGATGATTGTAAAGTGATTTACCATGCGTAATGGGCTATTTGATTTTTAAGAAATGACTTATGGATTCGGAGTCAACACTCGGTTAAAAATCCCCAGCTTCCCCCTTTTCTCGACAATTGCAAAACCATATCTATAAAAACTAAAAAGAGTTAACAAATCCCTAAAAATTACAGACACTTTTTGGAATTATCGCTCTCTACATTTGTGCATTGTGCATTTCCTTTTTAGATGTGTACTTTTTTTGCTTAAATCAAAACTTGAGTTTTCATTTTCCCTTTATCTCGTAAACAAATAAAGAGATAAAAGGCAAATAGATCACAACATAATGAAAATTTTAGAGTTTATATATGGAAAAAATTTTAAAAATTAAAAAATGTAAGCAACAAATATTTATTCACACACCACAAATGAATACAAAAATTTTTTTATCGAAGTTTCGGAAATTCCACTAGTTCAACCCTAATAGCTTGGAATTTTATCAGAAAGAAATTTTCCTACACATGTTTTAAAAAATGGATATGCATGCTTGAAACATGTTAAAAATGCAAATGACCTATGGATCCAAACCTTTTAAAGAGAATGACATTAAATTCTCAAATGAACGTGCAATGGGATATTTACCCGAGTCAAACAACCCTTTATTTCTCCCATTTACAAAAAATGACCTTACGATCATTGATGATTGTAAAGTGATTTCTCATGCTTAACGGTCTATATTTTTGTAAAGAATGAGTTATGGATTGGGACTCAACACTCGGTTAAAAATCCCCCGCCTCGCCCTTTTCTCGACGATTGAAAAACTTGATATATAAAATCTAAAAAGAGTTTACAATCCCTAAAAATTAAAGACACTTTCTGGAATTATCACTCTCTACATTTGTACATTGTGTATTTCCTTTTTAGATGTGTACGTTTTTTGCTTAAATGAAAACTTGAGTTTTCACTTTCCCTTTATCTCGTAAACAAATAAAGAGATAAAAGGAAAATAGATCACAACAAAATGAAACTTTTATTGTTTATATACGGAAAGAATTAAAAGAATTAAAAAATGCAAGAAAAAAAATTTAATTACTGTCCATAAAGGAAGACCAAAGTTTTGTTATCCGAGTTTGGGAAATTCCACTAGTTCAACACTAATATCTTGGAATTTTATATGAAAAGATTTTTCTACACATGTTATAAAAAATGGATATGCATGCTTGAAACATGTTAAAGATGCAAATGACCAATGGATCCAAACCTTTTAAAGAGAATAACATTAAATTCTCTAGTGAACGTGCAGTGGGATATTTACTGGAGTCAAACAACCCTTTATTTCTCCCATTTACAAAAAATTGACCTAACGATCATTGATGATTGTAAAGTGATTAATCATGCGTAACAGTCTATATTTTTGTAAGGAATGACTTATGGATTGGGAGTCAACACTTGGTTAAAATTCCCCCGCCTATCCCTTTTCCCGACGATGGAAAAACCTGATATATAAAAACTAAAAATAGTATACAATCTTAAAAATTACAGATAGTTTTTGGAATTACCATTCTCTGCATTTATGCATTGTGCATTTGCTTTTTAGATGTGTTCTTATTTTTTCTTAAATCAAAATTTGAGTTTTCACTTTGGCTTTATCTCGTAAACAAATAAAAAGATAAAAGGCAAATAGATCACAATAAAATGAAAATTTTAGAGTTTATTTATGGAAAAATTTAAAGAATTAAAAATTTTAAGTAAAGAAAATTTATTCACACATCATAAATGAACACAAATGTTTTGTTACCCAAGTTTGGGAAATTCCACTAGTACAACCCTAATACCTTGGAAACTCTCAAGTGAACGTGCAGTGGGATATTTACCTGTGTCAAACAAGCCATTATTTTGTCCATTTACAAAAAGATGACCTAACGTTCGTAGAGGATTTTAAAGTGATTTATCAACCGTAATTGGCTATATTTTTGTAAGGAATAAGGATTTGGAGTCTACACTCTGTTAAAAATTCCCTCCCTCCCCCTTTTTCCTATGAATGTAAAACATGATACATAAAAACTAAAAAATGTTTACAATCCCAAAAAATTACAGACACTTTTTGGAGTTATCACTCTCTACATTTGTGCATTTTACATTTCCATTTTAGACGTGCACTTTTTTTTTCTTAAATCAAAACTTGAGTTTTCACTTTCCCATCATCTCGTAAACAAAAAAAAGAGATAAAAGGCGAATAGATCACAACAAAATGAAAATTTTAGAGTTTATGTATGGACAAAATTAAAAGAAATAACAAATTTAAGTAAATAAAATTTATTCACACACCACAAATGAACACAAAAGTTTTGTTATTTGAGTTTGGGAAATTCCACTTGTTCAACCCTAATAGCTACGAATTTTATAAGAAAGAGATTTTTCTACACATGTTTTCAAAAATTGATATGCATGCATGAAACATGTTAAAGATGCAAATAACTAATGGATCCAAACAATTTAAATACAACAACTTGAAATTCTCAAATGAACATGTGGTGGGATATTTACCCGAGTCAAACAAGCCTTTATTTTGCCCATTTTAAAAAAGTTGACCTAGCGATCATAGATGATTGTAAAGCGATTTATCATGCGTAACGGGCTATATTTTAGTAAGGAATGACTTATGGATTGAGAGTCAACACTCGGTTTAAAATCCCATGCCTCCCCCTTTTCCCGACGATTTCAAAACCTGATATATAAAAACAAAAAAGAGTTTACAATCCCTAAAAATTACAGACACTTTTTGGAATTATCACTCTCTACATTGGTGCATTATGCATTTCCATTTAAGTTGTGTTCTTTTTTTTCTTAAATCAAAATTTTAGTTTTCAGTTTCCCTTCATCTCGTAAACAAAAAAAAGCGATAAAAGGCAAATAGATCACAACACAATGAAAATTTTAGAGTTTATGAATGGAAAAAATTTAATGCATTAACAAATGTAAGTAAAGAAAATTTATTCACACACCACAAATGAACACAAAATTTTTGTTAGCCAAGTTAGGGAAATCCCACTAGTTCAACCCTTTTAGCTTGGAATTTTATAAGAAAAAGATTTTTCAACACTTGTTTTATAAAATGGAAATGCATGCTTGAAACATGTTAAAGATTCAAATGACCTATGGATCCAAACCTTTCAAAGATAATAACATTAAATTCGCAAGTGAACATGCAGTGGGATATTTACCTGAGTTGAACAAACCATTATTTGGCCCATTTACAAAAAGCTGACCTAACAATCATAGGTGATTGTAAAGTGATTTATCATGCGTAACGGGCTATATTTTAGTAAGGAATGACTTATGGATTGATAGTCAACACTCGGTTAAAAATCCCATGCCTCCCCCTTTTCCAGAAGATTGCAACACCTGATATATAAAAACTAAAAAGAGTTTACAATCACTAAAAATTACAGACACTTTTTTGAATTATCACTCTCTACATTTTTGCATTGTGCATTTCCATTTAAGATGTCTTCTACTTTTTCTTAAATATAAATTAGAATTTTCACTTTCCATTCTTCTCGTAAACAAAAAAAGAGATAAAAGGCAAATAGATCACAACAAAATGAAAATTTTATAGTTTATGTTTGTAAAAAGTTTAAAGCAATAACAAATGTAAGTATAAAAAATTTATTAACACACCACAACTGAATACAAAAGTTTTGTCATCCAAGTTTGGGAAATTCCACTAGTTCAACCCTAATAGCTCTAAATTTTATAAGAAAGAGATTTTTCTACACATGTTTTAAAAAATGGATATGCATGCTTGAAACATGTTAAAGATGCAAATGACCTATGGATCAAACTTTTTAAAGAGAATAACATTAAATTCTCAAGTGAATGTGCGGTGGGATATTTACCTGAGTCAAACAAGCCATTATTTTGGCCATTTAAAAAAAGCTGACCTAACGATCATTGATGATTGTAAAGTGTTTAATCATGCGTAACGGGCTATAATTTTGTAAGGAATGACTTACGGATTGGTAGTCAACACTCAGTTAAAAATCCCTGATCTCCCCCTTTTCCTGACTACTGCAAAACCTGATATATAAAAACTTAAAAGAGTTTACAGTCCCTAAAAGTTACAGACACATTTTATAATTATCTCTCTCATCATTTGTGCGTTGTGCATTGTGCAGTTCCATTTTAAATGTATACATTTTTCTTAAATTAGAACTTGAGTTTTGACTTTCCCTTCATCTCGTAAACAAAAAAAGAGATAAAAGGCAAATAGATCACAACAAAATGAAAATTTTATAGTTTATGTATGGAAAAAATTTAAAGCAATAACAAATGTAAGTAAAGATAATTTATTCACACACCACAAATGAACACAAAAAGTTTGTTATCGAAGTTTAGGAAATTCCACTAGTTCAACCCTAATAGCTTGAAAATTTTATAAGAAAGAGATTTTTCTACACATGTTTTATAAAATTGATATGCATGCTTCAAACATGTTAAAGATGCAAATGACCTATGGAACCAAACATTTTAAAGAGAATAACATTAAATTCTTAAGTGAATGAACGGCGGGATATTTACCCGAGTCAAACAAGCCATTATTTTGGCCATTTACAAAAAGCTGACCTTACAATCGTAGATGATTGTAAAGTGATTTATCATGCATAACGGGCTATATTTTTTTAAGGAATAACTTATGGATTGGGAGTCAACACTCGGATAAAAATCCCCCGCCCCCCCCCCCCCCCCCCCCTTTTCCCGACAATTGCAAAACCTGATATATAAGAACATAAAAGAGTTCACAATCCCTAAAAGTTACAGTAACTTTTTGGAATTATCACTCTCTACATTTGTGCATAGTGCATTTCCATTTTAGAATTGTACTTTTTTTTCTTAATTCAAAACTTGAGTTTTCACTTTCCCTTCATCTTGTAAACAAAAAAAGAGATAAAAGGCAAATAGATCATAACAAAAAGAAAATTTTAGATTTTATGTATGGAAAAATATTAAAGCAATAAAAAATGGAAGTAATAAAAATTTATGCACAAACCACAAATGAACACAAAAGTTTTGTTATCCAAGATTGGGAAATTCCACTAGTTCAACCCTAATCGCTCAGAATTTTATAGGAAAGAAATTTTTCTACACTTGTTATAGAAAATGGATATGCATGCTTGAAATATGTTAAAGGTGCAAATGACCTATGGATCCAAACCTTTAAAAAGTGAATAACATTAAATTCTCAAGTGAACGTGCGGTGGGATATTTACCAGAGTCAAACAAGCCATTATTTTGTCCATTTAAAAAATGATGACCTAACGATCATAGAGTATTGTAAAGTGATTTATCATGCGTAATGGGATATATTTTTTTAAGGAATGACTTATGGATTGGGAGTCAACACTCAGTTAAAAATCCCGCCTCCCCCTTTTCCCGACGATTGCTAAACCTGATATATAAAAAGTAAAAAAAGTTTACAATCCCTAAAAATTAAAGACACTTTTGGGAATTATCTCTCTCTACATTTTTCCATTGTCTATTTCCATTTTATATGTATACTTTTTTCTTAAATCAAAACTTGAGTTTTCACTTTCCCTTCATCTTGTACACAAAAAAAGAGATAAAAGGAAAATAGACCACTACAAAATGAAAATTTTAGAGTTTATGTATAGAAAAAATTTAAAGCAATAAAAAATGTAAGTAAATAAAATTTATTAACACACCAATAATGAGCACAAAACTTTTGTTATCCAAGTTTTGGAAATTCCACTTGTTCAACCCTATTAACTCGGAATTTCATCATAAATAAATTTTTCTACACATGTTTTAAAAAATTGATATGCATGCTCGAAACATGTTAAAGATGCAAATGACCTATGGATCCAAACCTTTTAAAGAGCATTACATTAAATTCTTAAGTAAATGTGCAATGGGATATTTACCCGACTCAAACAAGCCATTATTTTGCCCAGTTACAAACAGCTGATCTAACGATCGTAGATGATTGTAAATTGATTTATCATGTGTAATGGGTTATATTTTTGAAAGAAATGACTTATGGATTGGGAGTCTACACTCAACTAAAAATCCCTCGCCACCCCCTTTTCCTCACGATTGTAATATTGCATATATAAAAACTAAAAAGAGTTTACAATCCCAAAAAATTATAGACTCTTTTTGGAATTATCTCTCTCTATATTTTTGCATTGTGCATTTCCATTTTAGATGTATACTTTTTACTTAAATCATAACTTGAGTTTTTACTTTACCTTCATCACGTAAACAAAAAAAAAAGATAATAGGCGAATAGATCAGAACAAAATGAAAATTTTAGAGTTTATGTATGGATCAAATTTAAAGCAATAACAAATATAAGTAAATAAAATTGATTCACACACCACAAATGAACACAAAAGTTTTTTTATCCAAGTTTGGGAAAATTTCTACACCTGTTTTAAAAAATTAATATGCATGTTTGAAACATGTTAAATATGCAAATGACCTATGGATGCAAACATTTTACCCGAATCAAACAAGTCATTATTTTTCCCATTTACAAAAAGCTAACCTACGATCGTAGATGATTGTAAAGTGATTTATCATACGTAACAGGCTATATCTTAGTAAGGAATGACTTATGGATTGGGAGTCTAAACTTAGTTTAAAATCCCCCGCGTCACCCTTTTCCCTACGATTGCAAAACCTGATATATAAAAACTAAAAAGAGTTTAAAATCCCTAAAAATTACAGACACTTTTTGGAATTTTCACTCTCGACATTTGTGCATTGTGCATTTCCATTTTAGATGTATACTTTTTTCTTAAATCAAAACTTGCGTTTTCACTTTCCCTTCATCTCATAAACATAAAAGGAGATAAAAGGCAAATAGATCACAATAAAATGAAAATTTTAGAGTTTATGTATGGATAAAATTTAAAACAAATAATAAATGTAAGTAAAGAAAATTTATCCACAAACCACAAATGAAAACCTAAGTTTCGTTGTTCAGGTTTGGGAAATTCCAGAAGTTCAACCCTAATAGCTTGGAATTTTATAAAAAAGAGATTTTTCTACACATGTTTTAAAAAATGGATATACATGCTTGAAACAAGTTACAGATGAAATGACATTAGATTCTCAAGTGAACGTGAAGTGGGATATTTACCCGAGTCAAAGAAGCCATTACCCTTCCCATTTACAAAAATCTGACCAAACGATCATAAATGATTGTAAAGTGATTTATCATTCGTAATGGGCTATATTTTTTTATGGAATGACTTATGGATTGGGAGTCAACATTCAGTTAAAAATCCCTCGCCTGCCTCTTTTCCCGACAATTGCAAAACCAGATATATAAAAACTAAAAATAGTTTACAATCCCTAAAAATAACATACACTTTTGGAATTATCGCTCTCTACATATGTGCATTGTGCATTTCCATTTTAGATGTGTACGTTTTTTTCTTAAATCCAAACGTGAGTTTTCACTTTCCCTTCATCTCGTAAACAAAAAAAGAGATAAAAGGCAAATAGATTACAACAAAATGAAAATTTTAGAGTTTATGTATGGAAAATATTTAAAGCAATAACAAATGTAAGTAAAAAAAATTTATTCACACACCACAAATGAACACAAAAGTTTTGTTATCCAAGTTTGGGAAATTTCACTAGTTCAACCCTAATTGCTTGGAATTTTATGAGAAAGAGATTTTGATACACATGTTTTAAAAAATGGTTATGCATGCTTGAAACATGTTAAAGATGCAAATGACCTAAGGATCCAAACCTTTTAAAGTGAATAACTTTAAATTCTGAAGAGAACGTGCGGTGGGATATTTACCTGAATCAAACAAGCCATTATTTTGACCATTTACAAAAAGCTGACCTAACGATCATAGATGATTGTAAAGTGATTTATCATTCGTAAGGCTATATTTTTGTAAGGAATGAATGATGGATTGGGAGACAATAGTCACTTAAAAATCCCTCGCCTCCCCTTTTCCCGAGGATTTGGAAACTTGATATTTAAAAACAAAAAATTGTTTACAATCCCTAAAAATTAAAGGCACTTTCTGGAATTATCACTCTCTACATATGTGCATTGTGCATTTCCAATTTAGATGTGTACTTTTTTTCTTTAATCAAAGCTTGAGTTTTCACTTTCCCTTCATCTCGTAAACAAAAAAAGAGATAAAAGGCAAATAGGTCACTACAAAATGAAATTTTTTGAGTTTACGTATAGAAAAAATTTAAAGCAATAACAAATGTCAGTAAAGAAAATTTATTCACACACCGCAAATGGACACAAAAGTTTTGTTATCCATGTTTGGGAAATTTGACTAGTTCAACCCTAATAGCTTGGGATTTTATTAGAAAGAGATTTTTCTACACGTGCTTTAAAAAAAGAATATGAATGCTTGAAACATGTTAAAGATGCAAATGACCTATGGATCCAAACCATTTAAAGAGAATAACTTTAAATTCTCAAGTGAACGTTCGGTGGGTTATTTACCCGAGTCAAACAAATCCATTATTTTGCTCATTTTCAAAAAGTTGACCTAACGATCATAGATGATTGTAAAGTCATTCATCATGCGTAATGGGCACTATTTTTGTGAGGAATGACTTATGGATTGGGCGTCAACACTCAGTTAAATATCCACCGCCTCCACTTTTCCTTAAGATTGCAAAACATGATATATAAAAACTAAACAGAGTTTACAATCCCTAAAAGTTTATGACACTTTTATGAATTATCACTCTCGAAATTTGTGCATTGTCCATTTCCATTTTAGATGTGTACTTTTTTTTAAAATCAAAACATGAGTTTTCACTTTCCTTTCATCGCGTAAAGAAAAAATGAGATAAAAGGCAAATAGATCACATCAAAATGAAAATTTTAGAGTTTACGTATGGAAAAAATTTAGTGAAAAAAAAATTTAAGTTAAGAAAATTTATTCCCACACCACAAATGAACACAAAATTTTTGGTATCCAAGTTTGGGAAATTCCACTAGTTCAACCCTAATAGCTTGGAATTTTATAAGAAAGACATTTTTTTACACATGTTTTAAAAAATGGATATGCATGCTTGAAACATGTTAAAGAGGCAAATGACCTATAGATCCAAACCTTTTAAAGAGAATATCATTGAATTCTCAAGTGAACATGCGGTGGGATTTTTACACGAATAAAAAAAGCCATTATTTTACCCATTTACAAAAAGCTGACCGAACGGTCATAGATTATTGTAAAGTGATTTATCATGTGTAATGGGAAATTATTTTTTGAGGAGTGGCCTATGGATTGGGAATCAACACTTGGTTAAAATTCCCATGCCTTCCCTTTTCCCGACGATTGCAAAACCTCATACATAAAAACTAAAAAGAGTTTACAATCCCTAAAAACTATAGACACTTTTTGAAATTATCACTCTCCACATTTGTGCATTGTGCATTTCCATTTTAGATGTGTACTTTTTTTTTCTTAAATCAAAACTTGAATTTTCACTTTCCTTTCATCTCGTAAACAAACAAAAAGATAAAAGGCAAATAAATCACAACAAAATGAAAATTTTAGACTTTTGGAAGGAAAAAATTTAAAGTTGTAACAAATGTAAGTAAAGAAATTTTTTTCACACACCACAAATGAACTCAAAAGTTTTGTTATCCAAGTTTGGGAAATTCCACTAGTTCAACCCTAATAGCTCAAAATTTTATGAGAAAGATTTTTCTACACATGTTTTAAAAAATGGGTATGCATTCTTGGAACTTTTTAAAGATGCAAATGACCTATAGATCCAATTATTTTATAGAGAATAACATTAAATTCTCAAGTGAACGTGCGGTGGGATATTTACCCGAGTCAAACAAGCCATTATTTTGGCCATTTACAAAAAGCTGACCTAACGATCATCAATGAATTTAAAGTGATTTATCATGCATTATGGGTTATATTTTTGTAAGGAATAACTTATGAATTGGGAGTCAACACTTAGTTAAAAAAATCCCGCCTCCCCCTTTTCCCGAAGATTGCAAAACCTGATATATAAAAATTAAAAAGAGTTTACAATCCCTAAAATTCCAGACACTTTTTGGAATTATCACTCTCTACATTTTTTCATTGTGCATTTCTATTTTAGATGAGTAGTTTTTTTTCTCCAATCAAAACATGAGTTTTCACTTTCCCTTCATCTCGTAAACAAATAAAGAGATAAAAGGCAAATAGATCACAACAAAATGAAAATTTTAGAGTTTATGTATAAGTAAATAAAATTTATTGACACTCAACAAATGAACTCAAAAGTTTTGTCATCTAAGTTTGGGAATTTCCACTAGTTCAACCCTAATAGCTTCGAATTTTATACGAAAGAGATTTTTTGACAAATGTTTTAAAAAATGGATATGCATGCTTGGAACATGGTCAATATACAAATGACCTATGGACCCAAACCTTTTAAAGAGAATAACATTATATTCACATGTGAACGTGCGGTGGGATATTTAGCCAAGCCAAACAAGCCATTATTTTTCAATTTTCAAAAAGATGACCTAACGATCATAGATGATTGTAAAGTGATTTATCATGCAAAACAGACTATATTTTTGTAAGGATTGACTTATTGATTGGGAGTCAACACTCAAGTAAAAATCCCCTGCCTCCCCCTTTTTCCCTATGATTGCAAAACCTGATATAAAAACAAAAAAGAGCTTACAATCCCTAAAAATTCCAAACACTTTTTGGAATTATCACTCTTTACATTTGTGCATAGTGCATTTCCATTTAAGATGTGTACGTTTTTTTTCGGAAATCAAAACTTCAGTTTTTAGTTTCCTTCATGTCCTAAAAAAAGAAGAGATAAAAGGCAAATAGATCACAACAAACTGATAATTTTAGAGTTTATGTATGGAAAAAATTTTATGCAATAACAAATGTAACTAAAGAAAATTTATTCACACTCCACAAATGAAGATAAAAGTTTTTTTATCCAAGTTTGAGAAATTCCATTTGTTCAACCCCAATAGCTTGGAATTTTATTAGAAAAAGATTTTTCTTCACATGTTTTAAAAAATGGATATGCATGCTTTAAACATGTTAAAGATGCAAATGACCTTTGGATCCAAACCTTTTACAGAGAATAACATTAGATCCTCAAGTGAACGTTCAGTGGGATATTCACCCGAGTCAAACAAGCCATTCTTTTGCCCATTTACAAAACGCTAACCTAACGATCATAGATGATTGTAAAGTGATTTATCTGCGTAACGGGCTATATTTTTGTAAGGAATGACTTATGGATTGGGAGTCAACACACAGTTAAAAATCCCCTGCTTCCCCTTTTCCCGTCGATTGAAAACTGTAATATATACAAACTAAAAAGAGTTTACAATCCCTAAAAATTTAAGACACTTTTTGGAAATATCACTCTCTACATTTCTGGATTGTGCATTTCCATTTTAGATGTGTACTTTTTATTCTTAAATAAAAACTTGAGTTTTCAGTTTCCCATCATTTCGTAAACAAAAATAGAGATAAATGGCAAACAGCTCACAACAAAATGAAAATTTTAGAGTTTATGAACGGAAAAAATTTAAAGAAAAAACAAATGTAAGAGAAGAAAATTAATTCACACACCACAAATGAACACAAAAGTTTTGATATCCGAGTTTGGGAAATTCCACTAGTTCAACCCTAATTGCTTGGAATTTTATAAGAAAGATATTTTTCTATTCATGTTTTAAAAATCTATATACGTGCTTGAAACAAGTTCAAGATACAAATGATGAATGAATCCAAACCATTTAAAGAGAATAACATGAAATTGTGAAGTGAACGTGCGGCGGGATATTGACCCGAGTCAAACAAGCTTTTATTTTGCTCATTTACAAAAATATGACCTAACGATCATAGATGATTTTAAAGTGATTTATCTTGCGTAACGAGCAATATTTTTGTAAGGAATGACTTATGGAATGAGAGTCAACACTCGGTTAAAAATCCCCCGCCTCCCCATTTTCTTGACGATTGCAACACCATATATATAAAAACAAAAAAGAGTTTACAATTCCTAAAAATTATCACTCTCTACATTTGTGCATTGTGCATTTCCATTTTCGACGTGTACTTTTTTTGTTAAATATAAAATTGAGATTTCACTTTCCCTTCATCTCATAAACAAAAAAAAGAGATAAAAGGCAAATAGATGACAACAAAATGAAAATTTTAAAGTTTATGTATGAAAAAAATTTCAAGAAATAAAAAAAGTAAGTAAAGAAAATTTATTCGCAAACCACAAATGAATACTAAAGTTTTTTTATCCAAGTTTTGGAAATTCTTGTAGTTCAACCCTAATAGCTTGGAATTTTATAAGAAAGAGATTTTTCTACACATGTTTTAAAAAATGGATATGCATGCTTGAAACATGTTAAAGATGCAAATGACCTATGGATCCAAACTTTTTGAAGAGAATAACATTAAATTCTCAGGTGAACGTGCGGTGGGATATTTACCTGAGTCAAACAAGCCATTATTTTGCCTATTTATGAAAAGCTGACCTAACGATCATGAATGATTGTAAAGTGATATATCATGCGTAACGAGCTATATTTTTTTAAGGAATGACTTATGGATTGGGAGTCAGCACTCGGTTTGAAAATCCCTAGGCTTTCTCTTTTCCCGACGATTGTAAAACCTGATATGTTAAAACTAAAAATAGTTTACAATCCCTAAAAATTATAGACACTTTTTGGAATTATCACCCTCTACATTTTTGCATTGTGCAATTCAATTTTAGATGTGTACTTTTTTTTCTTAAATCAAAACTTGAGTTTTCACTTTCCCTTCATCTTGTAAACAAGAAAAGAGACAAAAGGCAAATAGATCTCAACAAAATGAAAATTTTAGAGTTTTTGTATGGAAAAAATTTAAAGCTATAAAAAATTTAAGTAATGAAAATTTATTCACACACTGACCTAACAATCATAGATGATTGTAAAGTGATTTATCATGTGTAACGGGTTATATTTTTCTAAGAAATGACATATGGATTGGGAGTCAGCACAGAGTTAAAAATCCCCTGCCTCCCCTTTTCCCGACGATTGCAAAACATTATATATAAAAACTAAAAAGAGTTTACAATCTCTTAAAATTACAGACACTTTTAGGAAGTATCCCTCCCTACATTTGTGCATTGTGCATTTCCATTTTAGATGTGTACTTTTTGCTCTTAAATCAAAACTTGAGTTTTCACTTTCCCATCATCTCGTAAACAAAAAAAAGAGGTAAAAGCAAATAGATGACAACAAAATGAATATTTTTGATTTAATGTAAGGAAAAAAATTAAAGCAATAACAAATGTAAGTAAAGAAAATTTATTCACACCCCACAAATGTACACAAAAGTTTTGTTATCCAAGTGTGGGAAATTCCCCTAGTTCAACCCTAATAGCTTGGAATTTTATAAGAAAGAGATTTTTATACACATGTTTTCAAAAATGGATATGCATGCTTGAAACATGTTAATGATGGAAATGACCAATAGATCCAAACCGTTTAAAGAGAATAACATTAAATTCTCAAGTGAACGTGTGTTGGGATATTTACCCAAGTCAAACAACCATTTATTTCTCCCATTTAAAAAAAATGACTTAACGATCATAGATGATTGTAAAGTGATTTATCATGCGTAACAGGCTTTATTTTTTGAAGGAATGACTTATGGATTGGGAGTCAACACTAAGTTAAAAATCCCTTGCCTGCCCCTTTTCCCGACGATAACAAAACCTAATATATTAAAACTAAAAAGAGTTTACAGTCCCTAAAAATTACAGACACTTTTTGGAATTATCTCTCTATACATTTGTGCATTTTCCATTTCCATTTTAGATTGTACTTTTTTCTTAAATCAAAACCTTAGTCAAACAAGCTATTATTTTTCCCATTTACAAAAAGCTAACCAAATGATCGTAGATGATTGTAAAGTGATTTATCATTCATAACGGGCTATATATTTGTAACGAATGACATATGGATTGGGAGTCTACAATCTGTTAAAAATCCCCCGCCTCCCCCTTTTTTGTACGATTGCAAAACCTGATATATAGAAACTAAAAAGAGTTTAAAATCCCTAAAAATTACAGATACTTTTATGAATTATCACTCTCTACATTTGTGCATTGTGCATTTCCATTTTAGATGTGTACTTTTTTTTCTAAAATCAAAACTTGAGTTTTCACTTGCCCTTTATCTCATAAGCAAATAAAGAGATAAAAGGCAAATAGATCAATACAAAATGAATATTTTAGAGTTTATATATGGAAAAATATCAAGAATTAAAAAATGTAAGTAAAGAAAATTTATTGACACAGCACAAATGAACACAAATGTTTTGTTAGCCAAGTTTGGGAAATTCCACTAGTTCAACCCTATTAGCCTGGAATTTTACAAGAAAGAGAATTTTCTACACCTGTTTTAAAAAATGGTTATGCATGCTTGAAACATGTTAAAGATGAAGATGACCTATGGATCCAAACCTTTTAAAGAGAATAACATTAAATTCTCAAGTGAACGTGTGGTGGGATATTTACCCGAGTCAAACAAGCCATTATTAGGCCCATTTAAAAAATGCTGACCTAACGATCATAGATGATTGTAAAGTGATTTATCATGTGTAACGGGCTATATTTTTGTAAGGAATGCCTTATGGACAGAGAGTCAACACCCAGTTAAAAATCCCCCACCTCCCCCTTTTCCTGACGATTGCAAAACCTTATATCTAGAAACTAAAAAGAGTTCACAATCCCTAAAAATTATAGACACTTTTTGGAATTATCACTATCAACATTTGTACATTGCGCATTTTCTTTTTAGATGTGTACTTTTTTTGCTTAAATCAAAACTTGAGTTTTCACTTTCCCTTTAGCTCGTAAACAAATAAAGAGAGCAAAGGCAAATAGATCACAACAAAATGAAAATTTTAGAGTTTATATATGGAAAAAATTTAAAGAATTAAAAAATGTAGGTAAAGAAAATTTATTCACACACCACAAATGTACACAAATGTTTTGTTATGCAAGTTTGGGAAATTCCACTAGTGCAACCCTAATAGCTTGGAATTTTATAAGAAAGGGATTTTTCTACACATGTTTTAAAACATGGATATGCATGCTTGAAACATGTTAAAGATGCAAATGACCAATGGATCCAAACCTTTTAAAGAAAATAACATTAAATTCTCAAGTGAACGTGCGGTGGGATATTTACCCGAGTCAAACAACCCTTTATTTCTCCCATTTCTAAAAAACTGACCTAACGATCATAGATGATTGTAAAGTGCTTTATCATGCGTAATGGGCTATATTTTTGTAAGGAATGACATATGGATTGGGAGTAAGCACTCGGTTAAAAAATCCCCCGCCTCTCCCTTTTCCCGATGATTGCAAAACCTGATATATTAAAACTAAAAAGAGTTTACAATCCCTAAAAATTACAACCACTTTTTGGAATTATCAATCTCTACATTTGTGCATTATGCATTTCCATTTTAGATGTGTACTTTCTTTTCTTAAATCAAAACATGAATTTTCACTTTGCTATCATCTCGTAAACAAAAAAAGAGATAAAAGGAAAATAGATAACAATAAAATGAAAATTTTAGAGTTTATGTATGGAAAAAATTTAAAGCTTTAAAAAATTTTGCACCATAAATGAACACAAAAGTTTTGTTATCCAAGTTTGGGAAATTCCTCTAGTTCAACCCTAATAGCTTAGAATTTTAAAAGAATGAGATTTTTCTACACATGTTTTAGAAAATGGATATGCATACTTGAAACATGTTAAAGATGCAAATGACCTATGGATCCAAACCATTTAAAGAGAATAACAATAAATTCTCAAGTGATCGTGCGGTGGGATATTTACTCGAGTCAAACAACGCATTATTTTGCCCATTTAAAAAATGCTGACCTAAAAATCATAGATGATTTTAAAGTGATTTATCATTCGTAAGGGGCTATATTTTTTTATGGAATGACTTATGGATTGGGAGTCAACATTCGGATAAAAATCCCCTGCCTCACCCTTTTCCCGACGATTGCAAAACCTTATATATAAAAACTAAAAAGAGTTTGCAATCCCTAAAAATTACAGTTATTTTTTGGAATTTTCACTCTCTACATTTGTGCATTGTCCATTTCCATTTTAGATGTGTACTTGTTTTTCTTAAATCAAAACTTGAGTTTTAAGTTTCCCTTCCTCTCGTAAACAAAAAAAAAAGAGATAAAAGACAAATAGATCACCACAAATTGAAAACTTTTTGGAGTTTATGTATGGAAAAAATTTTAACCTATAAAAAATTCAAGTAAAGAAAATTTATTCACACACAACAAATGAACACAAAAGTTTTTTTTATCCAAGTTTGGGAAATTCCTCTAGTTCAACCCTAATAGCTTGGAATTTTATAAGAATGAGATTTTTCTACACATGTTTTAGCAAATGGATATGCATACTTGAAACATGTTAAAAACGCAAATGACCTATGGATCCAAACCATTTAAATAGAATAACATTAAATTCTCAAGTGATCGTGCGGAGGGATATTTACCCGAGTCAAACAACCCATTATTTTGCCCATTTACAAAACGCTGACCAAACGATCATATATGATTGTAAAGTGATTTATCATTCATAACGAGCTATATTTTTTTAAGGAATGACTTATGGATTGGGAGTCAACACTTAGTTAAAAATCCCCCGCCTCCGCCTTTTGCCGATTATTGCAAAACCTGATATAAAAAACTAAAAAGAGTTTACAATCCCTAAAAATTACTGTCAATTTTTGGAATTATAACTCTACATTTGTGCGTTGTGCATTTCCATTTTAGATATGTACTTTTTTTTCTTAAATCAAAACTTGAGTTTTCACTTTCCCTTCATCTCTTAAACAAAAAAAGAGATAAAAGGCAAATAGATCACTATAAAATGAAATTTTAGAGTTTATGTAAGGAAAAAATTTAAAGCTATAAAAAAATTTAGTAAAGAAAATTTATTCAGACACCACAAATGAACACAAAAGTTTTGTTATGCAAGTTTGGGAAATTCCACTATTTCTACCCTTGTACTTTGGAATTTTATAAGAAAGAGATTTTTCTACACATGTTTTAAAAAATGGAAATGCATGCTTGAAACATGTTAAACATGCAAATGACCTATGGATCCAAATCTTTTAAATAGAATAACATTAATTTTTTAAGTGAACGTGCAGTGGGATATTTACCCGAGTCAAACAAGGCATTATTTTGTCGATTTAAAAAAAGCTGACCTAAGGGTCAAAGATTATTGTAAAGTGATTTATCATGCATAATGGGGTATATTTTTGTAACTAATGACTCATGGGTTGGGAGTAATCACTCGGTTAAAAATCCCCCGCCTCCCCCTTTCCTGATGATTGCCAAACCTGATATATTAAAACTGAAAAGAGTTTACAATCACTAAAAATTGCAGACACTTTTTCGAATTTTCACTCTCAAACTTTGTGCATTGTGCATTTCCATTTTAGATGTGTCCTTTTTTTTCATAAATCAAAACTTGAGTTTTCACTTTCTCATCATCTCGTAAACAAAAAAAAGAGATAAAAGGCAAATAGATCACAACAAAATGACAATTTAAGAGTTTATGTTTGGAAAAAATTTAAAGCAATAAAAAATTTAAGTAAAGAAAATTTATTCACACACCACAGCTGAACACAAAAGTTTTGTTATCCAAGTTTGGAAAATTCCACTAGTTCAACCCTAATAGCTCTAAATTTTAAAAGAAAGAGATTTTACTACACATGTTTTAAAAAATGGATATGCATGATTGAAACATGTTATAGATGCAAATGACCTTTGGATCCAAACCTTTTAAAGAGAATAACATTAAATTCACAAGTGAATGTGCTTCGGGTTATTGACCCGTGTCAAACTCGCCATTATTTTGCCCATTTACAAAAAGCTGACCTAACGATATAGATGATTGTAAAGTGATTTATCTTGCGTAACGGGCTATATTTTTGTATGGAATTACTTATGGATTGGGAGTCAACAATCGGTTAAAAATCCCCCGCCTCCCCATTTTCCCGACGATTACAAAACCATATATATAAAAACTAAAAAGAGTTAACAAATCCCTAAAAATTACAGACACTTTTTGAAATTATCACTCTCTACATTTGTGCATTGTGCATTTCCTTTTTAGATGTGTACTTTTTTTGCTTAAATAAAAACTTGAGTTTTCACTTTCCCTTTATCTCGTAAACAAATAAAGAGATAAAAGGAAAATAGATCACAACAAAATGAAAATTTTAGAGTTTATATACGGAAAAAATTTAAAGAATTAAAAAATGTATGTAACAAAAATTTATTCACACCCCACAAATGAATACAGAAGTTTTTTTTATCCACGTTTGGGAAATTCCACTAGTTCAACCCTAATAGCTTGGAATTTATAAGAAAGAAATTTTCCTACACATGTTTCAAAAAATGGATATGCATGCTTGAAACATGTTAAAGATGTAAATGACCTATGGATCCAAACCTTTTAAAGAGAATGACATTAAATTCTCAAGTGAACATGCTTCGTGATATTTACCTAAGTCAAACAACCCTTTATTTCTCCCATTTACAAAAAATGACCTTACAATCATTGATGATTGTAAAGTTATTTATCATGCATAACGGGCTATATTTTTTTAAGGAATGAGTTATGGATTGGGAGTCAGTACTCGGTTAAAAATCCCCCCCTCCCTCTTTTCCCAACGATTGGAAAACTTGATATATAAAAACTAAAAAGAGTTTACAATCCCTAAAAATTAAAGACACTTTTTGGAATTATCACTCTCTACATTTGTGCATTATGCATTTCCTTTTTAGATGTGTTCTTTTTTTGCTTAAATGAAAACTTGAGTTTTCATTTTCCCTTTATCTCGTAAACAAATAAAAAGATAAAAGGAAAATAGATCACAACAAAATGAAACTTTTATTGTTTACATACGGAAAAAATTTAAAGAATTAAAAAATTTTAAGTAAAAAAATATATTTACAGTCCACAAATGAAGACCAAAGTTTTGTTATCCGAGTTTGGGAGATTCCACTAGTTCAACTCTAATAGCTTGGAATTTTATAAGAAAGAGATTTTTCTACACTTGTTTTAAAAAATGGATATGCATGCTTGAAACATGTGAAAGATGCAAATGACCAATGGATCCAAACATTTTAAAGAGAAGAACATTAAATTCTCAAGTGAACGTGCGGTGGGATATTTATCCGAGTCAAACAACCCTTTATTTCTCCCATTTACAAAAAACTGACCTAACGTTCATAGATGATTGTAAAGTGATTTATCATGTGTAATGGGCTATATTTTTGTATGGAATGACTTTTGGATTGGGAGTCAACACTCAGTTAAAAATCCCCTACCTCCCCTGACAATTGCAAAACAAGATATGTAAAAACTAAAAAGAGTATACAATCCTTAAAAATTACAGACAGTTTTTGGAATCACCACTCTCTACTTTGGTGCATTGTGCATTTCCTTTTTAGATGTGTACTTTTTTTTCTTAAATCAAAACTTCAGTTTTCACTTTGGCTTTATCTCGTAAACAAATAAAGAGATAAAAGGCAAATAGATCATAATAAAATGAAAATTTTAGAGTTTATATATGGAAAAATTTTAAAGAATTAAAAAATGTAAGTAAAGAAAATTTATTCTCACATCACAAATGAACACAAATGTTTTGTTACCCAAGTTTGGGAAATTCCACTAGTACAACCCTAATAGCTTGGAATTTTATAAGAAAGAAATTTTTCTACACATGTTTTAAAAAATGGATATGGATGCTTGAAACATGTTAAAGATGCAAATGACCTATGTATCCAAACCTTTCAAAGATAATAACATTAAATTCTCAAGTGAACGTGCAATGAGATATTTACCTGAGTCAAAAAAGCCATTATTTTGCCCATTTACAAAAAGATGACCTAACGATCGTAGAGGATTGTAAAGTGATTTATCAAGCGTAACTGGCTATATTTTTATAAGGAATGACTTATGGATTGGGAGTCTACACTATGTTAAAAATCCCCTGCCTCCCCCTTTTCTCTACGATTGGAAAACCTGATATATAAAAACTAAAAAGAGTTTACAATCCCAAAAAATTACAAACACTTTTTGGAATTATCACTCTCTAAATTTGTGCATTGTGCATTTCCATTTTAGATGTGCACTTTTTTTTCTTAAATCAAAACTTGAGTTTTCACTTTCCCATCATCTCGTATACAAAAAATGAGATAAAAGGCGAATAGATCAGAACAAAATGAAAGTGTTAGAGTTTATGTATGGAAAAAATTAAAAGCAAAACAAATGTATGTAAATAAATTTTATTGACACACCACAAATGAACACAAAAGTTTTGTTATTCGAGTTTGGGAAATTGCACTAGTTCAACCCTAATAGCTTCAAATTTTATAAGAAAGAGATTTTTCTACACATGTTTTCAAAAATTGATATGCATGCTTGAAAAATGTTAAAGATGTGAATAACCAATGGATCCAAACAATTTAAATAGAACAACATGAAATTCTCAAGTGAACGTGTGGTGGAATATTTACCTGAGTCAAACAAGCCTTTATTTTGCCAATTTAAAAAAAGCTGACCTAACAATCATAGATGATTGTAAAGTGATTTATCATGCGTAACGTGCTATATTTTAGTAAGGAATGACTTATGGATTGAGTGTCAACACTCGGTTTAAAATCCCCCGCCACCTCCTTTTCTGGACGATTGCAAAATCTGATATATAAAAACTAAAAAGAGTTTACACTCCCTAAAAATTACAGAAATTTTTTGGAATTATCACTCTCTATGTATGTGCATTATGCATTTCCATTTAAGTTGTGTTCTTTTTTTTCTTAAATCAAAATTTTAGTTTTCACTTGCCCTTCATGTAAACAAAAAAAGCGATAAAAGGCAAATAGATCACAACACAATAAAAATTTTAGAGTTTATGAATGGAAAAAATTTAAAGCAATAACAAACGTAAGTAAAGAAAATTTATTCACACACCACAAATGAACACAAAAATTTTTTTATTCAAGTTAGCGAAATCCCACTAGTTCAACCCTTTTAGCTTGGAATTTTATAAAAAAGAGATTTTTCAACTTATGTTTTATAAAATGGAAATGCAAGCTTGAAACATGTTAAAGATTCAAATGATCTATGGATCCAAACCTTTCAAAGATAATAACATTAAATTCTCTAGTGAACGTGCAGTGGGATATTTACCCGAGTCGAACAAGCCATTATTTTGCCCATTTACAAAAAGCTGACCTAACGATCATAGGTGATACATTAGTAAGGAATGACTTATGGATTGATAGTAAATAGTCGGTTAAATCCCCTGCCTCCCCCTTTCCAGAAGATTGCAAAACCTTATATATAAAAACTGAAAAGAGTTTATAATCGTAAAAAATTACAGACACTTTTTTGAATTATTACTCTCTACATTTGTGCATTGTACATTTCCATTTAAGATGTGTTCTATTTTTTCTTAAATATAAATTAGAATTTTCACTTTCCATTCTTCTCGTAAACAAAAAAAGAGATAAAAGGCAAATAGATCACAATAAAATGAAAATTTTAGAGTTTATGTTTGGAAAAAGTTTAAATCAATAACAAATGTAACTATAGAAAATTTATTCACACACCACAACTGAATACAAAAGTTTTGTCATCCAAGTTTGGGAAATTCCACTAGTTCAACTCTAATAGCTCTGAATTTTATAAGAAGAAGTTTTTCTACACATGTTTTAAAAAATGGATATGCATGCTTGAAACATGTTAAAGATGCAAATGACCTTCGGATCAAACCTTTTAAAGAGAATAACATTAAATTCTCAAGTGAATGTGCAGTGGGATATTTACCTGAGTCAAACAAGCCATTATTTTGGCCGTTTAAAAAACCTGACCTAACGATCATTGATGATTGTAAAGTGATTTATCATGCGTAACGGGCTATAATTTTGTAAGGAATGACTTATGGATTGGTAGTCAACACTCAGTTAAAAATCCCCCATCTCCCCCATTTCTCGATGATTGCAAAACCTAGTATATAAAAACTTAAAAGAGTTTACAGTCCCCAAAAATTACAGACACTTTTTGTAATTATCTCTCATCATTTGTGCGTTGTGCATTGTGCAATTCAATTTTAGATGTAAACCTTTTTCTTAAATTAAAACTTGAGTTTTGACTTTCCCTTCATCTCGTAAACAAAAAAAGAGATAAAAGGCAAATAGATCACAAAAAAATGAATATTTTAGAGTTTATGTATGGAAAAAATTTAAAGTAATAACAAATGTAAGTAAATAAAATTTATTCACACACCACAAATGAACACAAAAAGTTTGTTATCCAAGTTTTGGAAATTCCACCAGTTAAACCCTAATTGCTTGGAAATTTTATAAGAAAAAGATTTTTCTACACATGTTTTATAAAATTGATATGCATGCTTCAAGCATATTAAAGATGCAAATGACCTATGGAACCAAACCTTTTATAGAAAATAACATTAAATTCATAAGTGAATGTACGGTGGGATATTTACCCGAGTCAAACAAGCCATTATTTTGGCCATTTACAAAAAGCCAACCTTACGATCGTAGATGATTGTATAGTGATTTATCATACATAACGGGCTATATTTTTGTAAGGAATAACTTATGGATTGCGAGTCAACACTCGGTTAAAAATCCCTCGCCTCCCCCTTTTCCCGACGATTGGAAAACCCGATATATAAAAACATAAAAGAGTTTACAATCCCTAAAGATTATAGTCACTTTTCAGAATTATCATTCTCTACATTTGTGCATTATGCATTTCCATTTTAGAAGTGTACTTTTTTTTCCTAATTCAAAACTTGAGTTTTTACTTTCCCTTCATCTTGTAAACAAAAAAACAGATAAAAGGCAAATAGATCATAACAAAATGAAAATATTAAATTTTAAGTATGGAAAAAAATTAAAGCAATAACAAATGAAAGTAGTGAAAATTTATTCACAAACCACAAATGAACACAAAAGTTTTGTTATCCAAGATTGGGAAATTCCACTAGTTCAACCCTAATAGCTCGGAATTTTATAAGAAAGAGATTTTTCTACACTTGCTATAGAAAACGGATATGCATGCTTGAAAAAGACTCAAATTACCAATGGATCTAAACCTTTAAAAAGAGAATAAGATTAAATTCTCAAGTGAACGTGTAGTGGGATATTTACCAAAGTCAAACAAGCCATTATTTTGCCCATTTAAAAAAAGATGACCTAATGATCATAGAGTATTGTAAAGTGATTTATCATGCATAACGGGATATATTTTTTTAAGGAATGACTTATGGATTGGGAGTCAACACTCAGTTCAAAATCCCTGCCTCCCCCTTTTCCCGACGATTGCAAAACCTGATAAATAAAAAGTAAAAAAAGTTTACAATACCTAAAAATTAAAGACACTTTTGGGAATTATCACTCTCTACATTTTTGCATTGTCTATTTCCATTTAATATGTATACTTTTTTCTTAAATAAAAACTTGAGTTTTCACTTTCCCTTCATCTCGTATACAAAAAAAGAGTATAAGGCAAATAACTACAAAATGAAAATTTTAGAATTTATGTTTAGAAAAAATTTAAAGCAGTAAAAAATGTAAGTAAATAAAATTTATTAACACACCAATAATGAACACAAAAGTTTTTTTATCCAAGTTTGGGAAATTCCACTTGAAATTCCACTTGTTCAACCCTAATTACTCGAAATTTCATCAGAAATAAATTTTTCTACACATGTTTTAAAAAATTGATATGCATGCTCGAAACATGATAAAGATGCAAATGACCTATGGATCCAAACCTTTTAAATAAAATAACATTAAATTCTTAAGTAAATGTGCAGTAGCATATTTACCCGAGTCAAACAAGCCATTATTTTGCCCAGTTACAAACAGTTGACCTGACGATCGTAGATGATTATAAAGTGATTTATCATGCGTAACGGGTTATATTTTTGTAAGGAATGACTTATGGATAGGGAGTCTATACTTAGTTAAAAATCCCCGCCTCCCCCTTTTCCTCATGATTGCAATACCACATATATAAAAACTTAAAAGAGTTTACAATCCCAAAAAATTATAGACTTTTTTTGGAATTATCTATCTCTACATTTGTGTATTGTGCATTTACATTTTAGATGCATACTTTTTACTTAAATCATAACTTGAGTTTTTACTTTACCTTCATCATGTAAACAAAAAAAAAGATAAAAGGCAAATAGATCAGAACAAAATGAAAATTTTAGAGTTGATGTATGGAACAAATTTAAAGCATTAACAAATATAAGTAAATAAAATTGATTCACACACCACAAATGAACACAAAATTTTTGTTATCCAAGTTTGGGAAATTCCACTTGTTCAACCCTAATAGCTCGAATTTTTCTACACATGTTTTAAAAAATTAATATGCTTGTTTGAAAAATGTTAAAGATGCAAATGACTTATGGATGCAAACATTTTAAAGAGAATAACATTAAATTCTTAAGTGAATGTGCGGTGGGATATTTATCCGAATCAAACAAGCCATTATTTTGCCCATATACAAAAAGCTGACCTAACGATCGTAGATGATTGTAAAGTGATTTATCATGCGTAACGGGCTATATTTTAGTAAGGAATGACTTATGGATTGGGAGTCTACACTCAGTTTAAAATCCCCCGCGTCGCCCTTTTCCCTACGATTGCAAAACCCGATATATAAAAACTAAAAAGAGTTTACATTCCCTTAAAATTACAGACACTTTTTGGAATTTTTGCTCTCTACATTTGTGCATTGTGCATTTCCATTTTAGATGTATATTTTTTTCATAAATCAAAACTTGAGTTTTCACTTTCCCTACATCTCGTAAACATAAAAGGAGATAAAAGGCAAATAGATGACAACAAATGAAAATTTTAGAGCTTATGTACGGATAAAATTTAAAGCAAAAACAAATGTAAGTAAAGAAATTTTATTCACACACCACAAATGAACACAAAAGTTTCATTATCCAAGTTTGGGAAATTCCACTAGTCCAACCCTAATAGTTTGGAATTTTATAAGAAAGTGATATTTCTACACATGTTTTAAAAATTGAATATGCATGCATGAAACAAGTTAAAGATGCAAATGACCTGTGGATCCAAACCTTTGAAGGCGAATAACATCAAATTCTCAAGTGAACGTGCGGTGGGATATTTACCTGAGTCAAACAAGCCATTATTTTGCCCACTTACAAAAAGTTGACCAAACGATTATAAATGATTGTAAAGTGATTTATCATGTGTAATGGTCTTTATTTTTGTAAGGAATGACTTATGGATTGGGAGTCAACACTTTTTTAAAAATCCCCCGCCTCCCCCTTTTCCCGACGATTGCAAAACCTAATATATAAAACCTAAAAAGAGTTTACAAAACTTAAAATTTATAGAAACTTTTTGGAATTATCTGTCTCTACTTTTGTGCATTGTGCTTTTACTTTATAGATGTATTTTGTTTTAAGTCAAAACTTAAGTTTTCCCTTTCCCTACATCTCATTAACAAAAAAAAAGAGATAAAAGGCAAATAGATCACAACAAAATGAAAATTTTAGAGTTGATGTAAGGAAAAAATTTAAAGCAATAGAAAATGTAAATAAAGAAAATTTATTCACACACCACAAATGAACACAAAAATTTTTTTATCCACATTTGGGAAATTTGACTAGTTCAACTCTAATAGCCCGTAATTTACAAGATACCGATTTTTCTACACCGGTTTTAAAAAATAGGTATGCGTACTTGAAATATGTTAAAGATGCAAATGACCTATGGATCAAAACCTTTTAAAGGGAATAAAATTAAATTCTACAGTGAACGTGTGGTTGGATATTTACCTGACTCAAAAAGCCAATATTTTGCCCAGTTACAAAAAGCTGACTTAACGATCCTAGGTGTTTGTAAAGTGATTTATCATGGGTAACAGGCTACATTTTTGTAAGGAATGACTTATGGATTGGGAGTCAACACTCAGTTAAAATCCCCCCGCCTCCCCATTTTCCGGATGATTGCCAAACCTGATATATAAAAATAAAAAGAGATTACAATCCCTAAAAATTACAGATACTTTTTGGAATTATCTCTCTTAACATTTGTGCATTGTGAATTTCCATTTTAGATGTATACTATTTTCTTATATCAAAACTTGACTTTTCACTTTCCCTGAATCTTGTAAACAAAAAAGGAGATAAAAGGCAAATGGATCACAACAAAATGAAAATTTTAGAGTTTATGTATGGAAAAAATTTTAAGCAATCACAAATGTAAGTAAAGAAAATTTATTCACACACCACAAATGAACACAAATGTTTTGTTATCCAAGTTTGGGAAATTCCACTAGTTCAACCCTAATTGCTTGGAATTTTATAAGAAAGAGATTTTTCTACACATGTTTTAAAAAATGGATATGCATGCTTGAAACATGTCAAAGATGCAAATGAGCAATGGATCTGAACCTTTTAAAGAGAATAAAATTAAATTCTTAAGTGAATGTGCGGTAGGAGAGTTACCCGAGTCAAACAAGCCATTACTTTGCCCATGTACAAAAAGCGAACATAACGATCGTAGATGGTTGTAATGTGATTTATCATGCGTAACGGGCTATATTTTGGTATGGATTGACTTATGGATTCAGAGTCTACACTCTGATAAAAATCCCTTCCTCCCCCTTTTCCCGACGATTGCAAAACCTAATTTATAAAAACTTAAAAGAGTTTACAGTCCCAAAAAATTACAGACACTTTTTGTAATTATCTCTCTCTATATTTGTGCATTGTGCATTTACATTTTAGATGAATACTTTTTTATTAAATCAAAACTTTAGTTTTCACTTTCCCTTCATCTCGTAAACAAAAACAGTGATAAAAGGCAAATAGATCACAACAAAATGAAAATTTTAGAGTTTATGTATGCATAAAATTTAAAGCAATAACTAATGTAAATAAAAAAAAATTTATTCACACACCACAAATGAAAACAAAAGTTTTTTTATCCAAGTTTCGAAAATTCCACTAGTTCAACCCAAATAGCTCGGAATTTTATAAGAAAGGGATTTTTCTACACATGTTTTAAAAAATAGATATGCATGCTTGAAACATGTTAAAGATGCAAATGACATGTGGATCCAAACCTTTTAAAGAGAATAACATTAAATTCTTAAGAGAATTTGCAGTGGGATATTTACCCGAGTCAAACAAGCCATTATTTTGCCCATTTACAAAAAGCTGACATAGCAATCGTAGATGATTGTAAAGTGATTTATAAAGCGTAACAGGCTATACTTTTGAACAGAACGACTTATGGATTGGGATTCTACACTCAGTTAAAAATCCAACTCCTCCACCGTTTCCCGATGATTGCAAAACCTGATATATAGAAACTAAAAACAGTTTACAATCCCCAAAAATTACAGACGCTTTTATGAATTCTCTCTCTACATTAGTGCATTGTGCATTTCTACTTTAGATGTATACTTTTTTCTTAAATCAGAAATTGAATTTTCACTATCCCTTCATCTCGTAAACAAAAAAAGAGATAAATTGCAAATAGATCACAACGAAATGAAAATTTTAGAGTTTATGTATGGAAAAATTTTAAAGCAATAACAAATGTAAGTAAAGAAAATTTATTCACACACCACAAATGAACACAAAAGTTTTGTTAACCATGTTTGGGAAATTCCACTTGTTCAACCCCAATAGCTCGAAATTTCATAGGAAATAAATTTTTCTACACATGTTTTGAAAAATTGATATGCATGCTTGAAACAATGTAAAGATGCAAATGACCTATGGATCCAAATCTTTTAATAAGAATAACATTAAATTCTTAAGTGAATGTGTGGTGGGATATTTACCCGAGTCAAACAAGCCATTATTTTCCCATTTACAAAAAGCTGACCTAACGATCATAGATGAATGTAAATGATTTATCATGCATAACGGGCAGTATTTTTGTAAGGAATGACTTAGGGACTGGGAGACTACACTCAGTTAAAAATCCCCCGCCCCCCCTTTCTCGATGATTGCAAAACCTGATATATATAAGCTAAAAAGTGTCTGCAATCCCTAAAAATTACGGATAATTTTTGGAATTTTCTCTCTCTACATTTGTGCATTGTGCTTTTCCATTTTAGATGTAGACTTTTTGCTTAAATAAAAATTTTAGTTTTCACTTTCCCTTCTTCTCGTAAACAAAAAAAGAGATAAAAGGTAAATAGATCACAAAAAAATTAAAATTTTAGAGTTTATGTATGGAAAAATTTAAAGCAATGACAAATGTAAGTAAAGAAAATTTATCAACACATCACAAATGAACACAAAATTTTTGTTATCCAAGTTTGGGAAATTCCACAAGTTCAGCCCTTATAGCTCGGAATTTTATATGAAAGAATTTTTCCACACATGTTTTAAAAAAATGGTTATGCATGCGTGAAACTTGTTAAAGATGCACATGACCTATGGATCCAAACCTTTTAAAGAGAATAACATTAAATTCTTAAGAGAATGTGCGGTGGGATATTTACCTGAGTCAAACAAGTCATTATTATGCCCATTTACAAAAAGCTGACATAGCGATCGTAGCTGATTGTAAAGTGATTTATCATGCGTAACAGGCTATATTTTTTTAAGGAATGAGTTATGGATTAGGAGTCTACATTGAGTTAAAAATCCCTCGCCTCCCCCTTTTCCCGACGATTTCAAAACTTGATATATAAAAACTAAAAAGAGTTTACAATCCCGAAAAATTACAACCACTTTTTGGAATTATCTCTCTCTACATTTGTGCATTGTCCATTTCCATTTAAGATGTATACTTTTTTCTTAAATCAAAACTTGCGTTTTCACTTTCCCTTCATCTCGTAAACATAAAAAGAGATAAAAGGCAAATAGATCACAACAAAATGAAAATTTTAGAGTTTATGTATGGGAAAAATTTTAAGCAATAAGAAATGTAAGTAAAGAAAATTTATTCACACACCACAAATAAACACAAAAGTTTTGTTATCCATGTTTGGAAAATTCCATTATTTCAACCCTAATAGCTCGGAGTTTTATAAGAAAGAGATTTTTCTCCACATGTTTGATAAAATGGATATGCATGCAGGAAACATGTTCAAAATGCAAATCACCTATGGATCCAAACCTTTTAAAGAGAATAAAATTAAGTTCTCAAGTGAACATGCAGTGGGATATTTACCCGAGTAAAAAAAGCCATTATTTTGGCCAATTAAAAAAAGCTTACCTAACAATCATAGAAGATTGTAAAGTGATTTATCATGTGTAACGGGAAATATTTATGTAAGAAATGACTTAAGGATTGGGAGTCAACACTCAGTTAAAAATCCCTCGCCTCCCCCTTTTCTTGACTAATGCAAAACCTGATATATAAAAACTTAGAAGAGTTTACCGTCCCCAAAAATTACAGACACAATTTGTAATTATCTCTCTCTACATTTGTGCATTGTGCATTTCCATTTTAGATGTATACTTTTTTCTTAAATCAAAACTTGAGTTTTCACTTGCCCTTCATCTCGTAAACAAAAAAAGAGATAAAAGACAAATAGATCACAACAAAATGAAAATTTTAGAGTTTATGTATGGAAAAAATTTAAAGTAATAACAAATGTATGTAAATAAAATTTTTTCGCACACCACAAAATGAACACAAAAGTTTTGTTATCCAAGTTTGGGAAATTCCACTAGTTCAACGTACGGATTTTTATTAGAAAGAGATTTTTCTTTACACTTTTTAAAAAAATGGATTTGCATGCTTGAAACTTGTTAAAGATTCAAATAATCTATGGATCCAAACCTTTTAATGAGATTAAAATTAAATTCTCAAGTGAACGTGCGGTGGGATATTTTCCCAAGTCAAATAAGCCATTATTTTGCCAATTTACAAAAAGCTGACCTAACAATCACAGATGACTGTAAAGTGATTTATCATGCATAACGGGCTATATTTTTTTAAGGAATGACTTATGGATTGGGAGTCAACACTCAGTTAAAAATCATCTGCCTCCCCCTTTTCACAACGATTGCAAAACCTTATATATAAAACCTTAAAAGAGTTTACAATCCCTAAAAATTACTGACACTTTTTGGAATTATCTCTCTCTTCATTTGTGCATAGTGCATTTCCATTTTAGATGTATACTTTTTTCTTAAATCAAAACTTGAGTTTTCACTTTCCCTTCATCTCATTAACAAAAAAAGTGATGAAAAGCAAATAGATCACAACAAAATGAAAATTTTAGAGTTGATGAAAGGAAAAAATTTAAAGCAATAACTAATGTAAGTAATGAAAATTTATTCACACACCACAAATGAACGCAAAAGTTTTGTAGTCCAAGTTTGGGAAATTCCACTAGTTCAACCCTAATTGCTCAGAATTTTATAAGTTAGAGATTTTTCTACACAGGTTTTAAAAAATGGATATGCATGCTTGAAACATATTAAAGATGCAAATGAACTATGGATCAAAACCTTTTAAATAGAATAACGTTAAATTCTCAAGTGAACGTGCGGTGTGATATTTACCCGAGTCAAACAAGCGAATATTTTGTCCACTTACAAAAAGCTGACTTAACGATCCTAGGTGATTGTAAAGTGATTTATCTTGGGTAACGGGCTACATTTTTGTAAGGAATGACTTATGGATTGGGAGTCAACACTCAGTTAAAAATCCCCCGCCTCCCCCTTTTCCCGAGGATTGTAAAACCTGATATTTAAAAACTCAAAAGATTTTACAATTCCTAAAAATTACAGATACTTTTTGGAATTATCTCTCTAAATATTTGTGCATTGTCCATTTCCATTTTAGATATGTACTATTTTCTTAAATCAAAACTTGACTTTGCACTTTCCCTTCATCTCGTAAACAAAAAAGGAGATAAAAGACTAATAGATCACAAAAAAAATGAAAATTTTAAAGTTTTAGGATGGAAAAAATTTAATGCTGTAACAAATGTAAGTGAAGAAAATTTATTCACAGACCACAAATGAACACTAAAGTTTTGTTTTCAAGGTTATGGAAATTCCACTAGTTCAACCCTAATAGCTTGGAATTTTATTAGAAAGAGATTTTTCTACATTTGTTTTTAAAAAAAGATATGGATGCTTGAAACATGTTAAAGATGCAAATTACCTATGGATCCAAACCTTTTAAAGAGAATTACATTAAATTCTCAAGTGAACGGGCGGTGGGATATTTACCCGAGTCAAACAAGGCATTAATTTGCCCAATAACAAAAATCTGACCGAAGGATCATAGATGAATGTAAAGTGATTTATCATACATAACAGGCTATATTTTTGTAAGGAATGACTTACTGATTAGGAGTCAACTCTCAGTTAAAAATACACATCCTCCCCTTTTTCCCGACAATTGCATAACCTGATATATAAAAACTAAAAAGAGTTTACAATCCCAAAAAAATTTTGGACACATTTTGGAATTATCTCTCTCTAAATTTACGCATTGTGAATTTCCAATTAAAATATTTACTTTTTTCTTAAATCAAAACTTTATTTTTCACATTCCCATCATCTCGTAAACAAAAAAAGAGATAAAAGGCAAATAGATCACAACAAGATGAAAATTTTAGAGTTTATCTATGGAAAAAATTTAAAAGCAATAACAAATGTAAGGAAAGAAATCTTATTAACACAACACAAATGAACAAAAATGTTTTGTTATCCAAGTTTGGGAAATTCCACTAGTTCAGCCCTAATAGCTCCCAATTTTATAAGAAGGAGATTTTTCTACACATGTTTTAAAAAAGGGATATGCATGCTTTAAAAATGTTAAAGATGAAAATGACCCATGGATCCAAACCTTTTTAAGAGAATAACATTAAATTCTCAAGTGAACGTGCGGTGGTATATTTACCCGAGTAAAACAAGCCATTATTTTGCCCCTTTACAAAAACTGACATTACGATCATAGATGATTGTAAAGTGATTTATCATGCGTAATGGGCTATATTTTTGTAAGGAATTACTTATGGATTGGGAGTCAACACTCAGTCAAAAATCCCCCGCCTCTCCCTTTTCCCGACAATTTCAAAACCTGATATATAAAAACTAAAAAGAGTTTACAATCCCTAAAAATTACAGACACTTTTTGGAATTATCTCTTTCTACATTTGTGCTTTGAGCATTTCCATTTTGGATGTATACTTTTTTATTAAATCAAAACTTGAGTTTTCACTTTCCCTTCATCTCTTAAACAAAAAAAAAAAGATAAAAGGAAAATAGATCACAACAAAATGAAAGTTTTAGGGTGTGTGTATGGAAAAAATTTAAAGTAATAAAAAATGTAAGTAAAGAAAATTTTTTCACACCCTACAAATGAACACAAAAGTTTTATTATCCAAGTTTGGGAAATTCCATTTGTTCAACCCTAATATTCAATATTTAAAACATGTTAAATATTCAAATGACCTAGGGATCCAAACCTTTTAAAAAGAAAACTTTAAATTCTTAAGTGAACGCACGGTGGGTTATTTACACGAGTCAAACAAGCCATTATTTTGCCCATTTACAAAAAACTGACCTAAGGATAATAGATGATTGTAAAGTTATTTATCATGCATAACGAGCTATATTTTTGTAAGGAATGACTTATGGACTGGGAGTCAACACTCAGTTAAAAATCCCCCACCTCTCCATTTTCCCGACGATTGCAAAACCTGATATATAAAAACTAAAAAGAGTTTACAATCCCTAAAATTTACAGACACTTTTTGGAATTATCTCCCTCTAGATTTGTCCAATGTGCACTTCCATTTTAGATGTATACTTTTTTCTTAAATCAAAACTTGAGTTTTCACTTTCCCTTCATCTCGTAAACAAAAAAAGGAATAAAAGGCAAATAGATCACAACAAAATGAAAATTTCAGAGTTTATGTGTGGAAAAAATTTAAAGAAATAAAAAATGTAAGAAAAGAAAATTTATTCACACACCAAAAATGAGCACAAAAGTTTTGTTATCCAAGTTTGGGAATTATCTCTTGTTCAAGCTTAATAGCTCGGAATTTTATAAGAAAGAGATTTTCCTACACTTCTTATAAAAAATGGATATGCATGCTTGAAACATGTTAAAGATGCAAATGACCTATGGATCCAAACCTTTAAAAAGAGAATAACATTAAATTCTCAAGTGAACGTGCGGTGGGGTATTTGCCCGAGTCAAACAAGCCATTATTTTGCCCAGTTATCATGCCTAACGGGCTGTATTTTTGTAAGGAATGACCTATGGATTGGGAGTCAACACTCAGTTAAAAATCCCCCACCTCCCCCTTTTCCCGATGATTGCAAAACATGATATTAAAATCCCTAAAAATTACGGACACTTTTTGGAATTATCTCTCTCTGCATTTGTGCATTGTGCATTTCCATTTTTTATGTATACTTTTTTCTTAACTTAAAACTTGAGTTTTCACTTTCCCTTCATCTCATATACAAAAAAAGAGATAAAAGGCAAATAGATCACAACTAAATGAAAATTTTAGAGTTTATATATGGAAAATATTTAAAGCAACAACAAATATAAGAAAAGAAAATTTATTCACACACCACAAATGAGCACAAAAGTTTTGTTATCCAAATTTGGGAAATTCCACTAGTTCAACGCTCGGAATTTTATACGAAAGTGATTTTTCTACACATGTTTTAAATTTTAGATATGCATGCTTGAAACTTGTTAGATATGCAAATGACCTATGGATACAAACCATTTAAAGAAACTAACTTTAAATTCTCAACTGAACGTGTGGTGGGATATTTAGCCGAGTCAAACAAGTCATTATTTTGCCCATTTACAAAAAGCTAACCTAATAATCCTAGGTGATTGTAAAGTGATATATCATGCATAACGGGCTAATTTTTAGTAAGGAATGACTTATGGATTGGGAGTCAACACTAAGTTAAAAATCCCCCGCCTCCCCCTTTTCCCGACGATTGCAAAACTAGATATATAAAAATTAAAAAGAGTTTACAATCCCTAAAAATTACAAACACTTTTTGGAATTATCTCTCTCTACATTTGTGCATTGTACATTTCCATTCCAGATGTATACTTTTTTCTTAAATCAAAACTTGAGTTTTCACTTTCCCTCATCTCGTAAACAAAAAAAGTGATAAAAGGCAAATAGATCACAACAAAATGAAAATTTAAGAGTTTATGTATGGAAATTTATTCACACTCCACAAATGAACACAAAAATTTTTTTATCCAAGTTTGGAAAATTCCATTAGTTCAACCCTAATAGCTCCGAATTTTATAAGAAAAAGATTTTTCTGCACATGTTTTAAAATTTTAATATGCATTTTTGAAACATGTTAAATATGAAAATTACCTATGGATCCTTTAAAAAGAAAACATTAAATTCTTAAGTGAACGTACAGTCGTATATTTACCAAAGTCAAACCAGCCATTATTTTGCCCATTTACAAAACGCTGACCTAACGATCATAGATGATTGTAAAGTTATTTATCATGCATAAAGGATATATTTTTGTAAGTAATGACTTATGGATTGGGAGTCAACACTCAGTTAAAAATCCCCCACCTCCCCCTTTTCCCGACGATTGGAAAACCTGATATATATATAAAAAGTAAAAAGAGTTTACAATCAATAAAAATTATAGACACTTTTGGGAATTATCTCTCTCTACATTTGACCATTGTCCATTTCCATTTTAGGTGTTTACTTTTTTTTAAATCAAAACTTGAGTTTTCACTTTCCCTTCATCTCGTAAACAAAAAAAGAGATAAAAGGCAATTAGATCACAACAAAATGAAAATTTTAGAGTTTATGTATGGAAAAAATTTAAAGAAAAAAATATGTAAGAAATGAAAATTTATTCACACACCACAAATGAACACAAAAGTTTTGTTATCCAAGTTTGGGAAATTCCACTAGTTCGACCCTAATAGCTTGGAATTTTATAAGAAAGAGATTTTTCTACACATGTTTTAAAAAATGGATATGCATGCTTGAAAGATGTTAAAGACGCAAATGTCCTACGGATTCAAACCTTTTAAAGAGAATAACATTAGATTCTCAAGTGAACATGCGGAGGGATATTTACCCGAGTCAAACAAGCCATAATTTTGCCAATTTACAAAAACCTGACCTAACGACTATAGATGATATTAAAGTGATTTATCATGCGTAACAGGCTATAATTTTGTAAGGAATGACTTATGGATTTGGTGTCAACACTCAGTTAAAACACCCCCACCTCCCCCTCTTCCCTACGATTGCTGAACCGGATATATAAGAACTAAATGGAGTTTACAATCCCTAAAAATTATAGACACTTTTTAAAATTATCTCTCTCTAAATTTGTGCATTGTGCATTTCCATTTTAGATAAATACTTTTTTCTTAAATCAAAACTTGAGTTTTCACTTTCCCTTCGTCTCGTAAACAAGAAAAGAGATAAAAGGCAAATAGATCACAACAAAATGAAAATTTAAGAGTTTATGCATGGAAAATATTCAAAGCAATAACAAATATAAGTATGGAAAATTTATTCACACACCACAAATGAGCACAAAGGTTTTGTTATGTAAGTTTGGAAAATTTCACTAGTTCAACACATGGAATTTTATAAGAAAGAGATTTTTCTACACATGTTTTAAATATTTGATATGCATGCTTGAAACATGTTAAAGAAGCAAATGACCTATGGATCCAAACCTTTTGAAAAGAATAACATTAAATTCTCAAGTGAACGTGCAGTGGGATATTGACCCGAGTCAAACAAGCCATTATTTTGCCCATTTACAAAAAGCTGACCTAACGATCGTAGATGATTGTAAAGTGATTTATCATGCGTAAAGGGCTATATTTTTGTAAGGAATGACTTATGGATAGGGAGTCAACACTCAGTTAAAAATTCCCTGCCACCCTCTTTTCCAGATGATGGCGAAACCTGATATATAAAAACTAAAAAGAGTTTAAAATCCCTAAAATTATGGAAAATTTTTGGAATTATCTCTCTCTACATTTTTGCATTGTCTATTTCCATTTTAGATATATACTTTTTTCTTAAATAAAAACTTGAGTTTTCACTTTCCCAGCATCTTGTAAAACAAAAAAAGAGATAAAAGCAAATAGATCATAACTAAATGAAAATTTTAGAGTTTATGTATAGTAAAAATTGAAAGCAATAAAAAATGTTAGAAAAGAAAATTTATTAACGCACCACAAATGAACACAAAATTTTTGTTTTCCAAGTTTGGGAAATTCCTCTAGTTCAAGGGTAATAACGCAAAATTTATAAGAAAGAGATTTTTCTACACATGTTTTAAAAAATTGATAAGCATGCTTGAAACATGTTAAAGATGCAAATGACCTATGGATCTTGACATTTTAAAGATAATAACATTAAATTCTTCAGTGAATGTGCAGTGGGACATTTACCCGAGTCAAACAAGCCATTATTTTGCCTATTTACCAAAAGCTGACCAAACGATCGTAGATGATTGTAAAGTGATTTATCATGCGTAATCGGCTATATTTTTGTAAGGAATGACTTATGGATTGGGAGTCAACACAAGGTTAAAAATCCCCCGCATCCCCCTTTTCACGACGATTGCAAAATGTGTTATATAAACACTAAAAAGAGTTATAATCCCTAAAAATTATAGACGCTTTTTGGAATTATCTCTTTCTACATTTGTGCATTGTGCATTTCAATTTTAGTTGTATACTTTTTTCGTCAATCAGAACTTGAGTTTTTACTTTCCCTTCATCTCGTAAACAACAAAAGAGATAAAAAGGAAATAGATCACAACAAAATGAAAATTTTAGAGTTTATGTATGGAAAAAATTTAAAGCAATAACAAAAATAAGTAAATAAAATTTATTCACACACCACAAATAAACACAAAAGTTTTGTTGTCCAAGTTTGGGAAATTCCACTAGTTCAACCTAGCAGCTCGGAATTTTATAAGAAAGAGATTTTTCTACACATGTTATAAAAAAAAAGATATGCATGCTTGAAACATGTAAGAGATGCAAATGACCTATGGATCCAAACCTTTTAAAGAGAATATAATTAAATTATTAAGTGAATGTGCGGTGGGATATTTACCTGATTCAAACAAGCCATTATTTTTCACATTTACAAAAAGCAGACCTAACGATCGTAGATGATTGTAAAAAGATTTATCATGCGTCACAGGCTATATTTTTTTAAGGAATGACTTATGTATTGGGAGTCTAGACTCAGTTAAAAATCCCCCGCCTCCCTCTTTTCCCTACGATTGCAAAACTTGATATAGAAAAACTAAAAACCATTTACAATCCCTAAATATTATAGAAAATTTTTGAAATTTCCTCTCTGTACATTTGTGCATTGTGAATTTCCATTTTACATGTATACTTTTTTCTTAAATCAAAACTTGAGTTTTCACTTTCCCTCCATCTCGTAAACATAAAAAGAGATAAAAGGCAAATAGATCACAACAAAATGAAAATTTTAGAGTATGTATAGATAGAATTTAAACAAATACAAAATGTAAGTAAAGAAAATTTATTCACACACCACAAAGGAACACAAAACTTTGTTTATCCAAGTTTGGGAAATTCCACAAGTTCAACACTAATAGCTTGGAATTTTATAAGAAAGAGATTTTTCTGCACATGTTTTAAAAAATGGATATACATGCTTGACACTTGTTAAAGATACAAATGACCAACGGATCCAAACCATTTAAAGTGAAAAAAATTAAATTCTCTAGTGAACGTGTGTTGGGATATTTCCCTAAGTCAAACAAGCCATTATTTTGCCATTTACAAAAAGCTGACTGAACGATCATAGATGATTGTAAAGTGATTTATCATGTGTACGGGCTATATTTTTGTAAAGAATGACTTATGGATTGGGAGTCAACACTCAGTTAAAATCCCCCCACCACCTATTTTTCACTATCATTACAAAACCTATTATATAAAACCTAAAAAGAGTTTACAATTCCTAAAAATTATAGACATTTTTTGGAATTATCTCTCTCTAAATTTGTGCATAGTGCATTTCCATTTTAGATGCATACTTTTTTCTTAAATCAAAACTTGAGTTTTCACTTTCCTTTCATCTCGTTAACAAAAAAAAGAGATAAAAGGCAAATAGATCACAACAAAATGAAAATTTTAGAGTTGATGTATGTAAAAAATTAAGTAAAGATATATTCACACACCACAAAAGAACACAAAAGTTTTGTTATCCAAGTTTGGGAAATTCCACTAGTTCAATTTTAATAGCTCGGAATTTTATAGGATAGATATTTTTCTACACAGGTTTTAAAAAATGGATATGCATGCTTGAAACATGTTAAATATTCAAATGACCTATGGATCCAAACCTTTTAAAGAGAATAACATTAAATTCTCAAGTGAACGTGCCGTGGAATACTTACCCGAGTCAAACAAGCCATTATTTTTCACATTCACAAAAAGCTGACCTAACGATCATAGATGATTGTAAAGTAATTTATCATGCATAATAGATTATATTTTTGAAAGGAATGACTTACTGATTGGGAGGCAACACTCAGTTAAAAATTCACCGCCTCTCTTTTTTTCCGACGATTGCAAAAACTGATATATAAAAACTAAAAAGAGTTTACAATCCTAAAAAAATTCAGACACTTTTCTGAATTATCTCTCTCTACATTTGCGCATTGTGCTTTTCCATTTCAGATGTATACTTATTTCTTAAATCCAAACTTGATTTTTCACATTCCCTTCATCTCATAAACAAAAAAGAAAGATAAAATGCAAATAGATCACAACAAAAAGAAAATTTTAGAGTTTATGTATGGAAAAAATTTAAAGCAATAAAAATGTAAGTAAAAAAAATTTATTCACACACCACAAATGAAAAAAAATGTTTTGTTATCCAAGTTTGGGAAATTCCACTAGTTCAACCCTAATAGCTCAGAATTTTAGAAGAAGGAGATTTTTCTACACATGTTTTAAAAAATGGATATGCATGCTTGAAACATGTTAAAGATGCAAATACATATGGATCCAAACCTTGTAAAGAGAATAACATTAAATTCTCAAGTGAACCTGAGGAGGAATATTTACCTGAATCAAACAAACCATTATTTTTCCTGTTTACAAAAAGCTAACCTTACGATCATAGATGATTGTAAAATGATTTATCATGCGTAACGGGCTATATTTTCGTAAGGAATGACTTATGGATTGGGAGTCAACACTAAGTTAAAAATCCCCCGTCTCCCCTTTTCCCGACAATTGCAAAACCTGATATGTAAAAACTAAAAAGAGTTTACAATCCCTAAAAATTATAGACAATTTTTGGAATTATCGCTCTCTACATTTTTGCATTGAGCATTTCCATTTTGGATGTATACTTTTTTCATCAATCAAAACTTGAGTTTTTACTTTCCCTTCATCTCGTAAACAACAATAGAGATAAAAGGCAAATAGATCATAACTAAATGAAAATTTTAGAGTTTATGTATAGTAAAAATTTAAATCAATAAAAAATGTTAGTAAAGAAAATTTATTAACACACCACAAATGAACACAAATTTTTTTTTCCAAGTTTGGGAAATTCCTCTAGTTCAAGCGTAATAACTTAGAATTTTATAAGAAAGAGATTTTTCTATACATGTTTTAAAAAATTGATAAGCATGCTTGAAACATGTTAAAGATGCAAATGACCTATGGATCTAGACCTTTTAAAGAGAATAACATTAAATTCTTCAGTGAATGTGCAGTGGGATATTTACCCGAGTCAAACAAGCCATTATTTTGCCCATTTACAAAAAGCTGACCAAACTATCGTAGATGATTGTAAAGTGATTTATCATGCGTAACCGGCTATATTTTTTTAAGGAATGACTTATGGATTTGGAGTCAACATATGGTAAAAAATCCCCCGCCTCCTCCTTTTCCCGACGATTGCAAAACGTGTTATAAAAAAACTAAAAAGAGTTATAATCCCTAAAAATTATAGACTCTTTTTGGAATTATCTCTCTCTACATTTGTGCATTGTGCATTTCAATTTTATATGTATTCCTTTTTCGTCAATCAAAACTTGAGTTTTTGCTTTCCCTTCATCTCGTAAACAACAAAAGAGATAAAAGGGAAATAGATCACAACAAAATGAAAATTTTAGAGTTTATGTATGGAACAAATTTAAAGCTATAAAAAATATAAGTAAATAAAATTTATTCACACACCACAAATAAAAAAAAAGTTTTGTTATGCAAGTTTGGGAAATTCCACTAGTTCAAACCTAATAGCTCAGAATTTTATAAGAAAGAGATTTTTCTACACATTTTTAAAAAAATAGGTATGCATGCTTGAAACTTGTTAGAGATGCAAATGACCTAGGTATCCAAAACTTTTAAAGAGAATATAATTAAATTATTAAGTGAGTGTGCGGTGGGATATTTACCTGATTCAAACAAGCCATTATTTTGCACATTTACAAAAAGCTGACCTAAACGATCGTAGATGATTGTAAAGTGATTTATCATGCGTAATGGGCTATATTTTTGTAAGGAAAGATTTATAGATTGGGAGACTAGTTAAAAATCCCCCGCCTCCCTCTTTTTCCCTACGATTGCAAAACCTGATATAGAAAAACTAAAAGGAGTTTACAATCCCTAAAAATTATAAATACTTTTTGGAATTTTCTCCCTGTACATTTGTGCATTTGTGAATTTTCATTTTACATGTATACTTTTTTCTTATATCAAAACTTGAGTTTTCACTTTCCCTTCATCTCGTAAACATAAAAAGAGATAAAAGGCAAATAGATCACAACAAAATCAAAATTTTATAGTTTATGTATGGATAAAATTTAAAGCAAAAACAAATGTAAGTAAAGAAAATTTATTCACACACCACAAAGGAGCACAAAAGTTTGGTTATCCAAGTTTGGGAAATTCCACTAGTTCAACACTAATAGCTTGGAATTTTATAAGAAAGAGATTTTTCAACACATGTTTTAAAAAATGGATATGCATGCTTGAAACTTGTTAAAGATTCAAATGACCTACGGATCCAAACCTTTTAAAGAGAAAAAAATTAAATTCTCAAGTGAATGTGCGGTGGTATATTTCCAAGAGTCAAACAAGACATTACTTGGCCCATTTACAAAAAGCTGACCTAATGATCATAGATGATTGTAAAGTGATTTATCATGTGTACGGGCTATATTTTTGTAAGGAATGACTTATGGATTGAGAGTCAACACTCAGTTAAAAGTCCCCCGCCACCTCCTTTTCATGGTGATTGCGAAACCTATTATAAAAAAACTAAATAGAGTTTACAATCCCTAAAAATTAGAGACACTTTTTGGAATTATCTCTCTACATTTGTGCATAGTGCATTACCATTTTAGATGTATACTTTTTTCTTAAATCAAAACTTGAGTTTTCACTTTCCCTTCATCTCGTTAACAACAAAAAGAGATAAAAGGCAAAAAGATCACAACAAAATGAATTTTTTAGAGTTGATGTATGTAAAAATTTAAAGCAATAAAAAATTTAAGTAAAGAAAATATATTCACACACCACAAATGAACACAAAAGTTTTGTTATCCAAGTTTGGGCAATTCCACTAGTTCAACCCTAATAGCTCGGAATTTTATAAGATAGAGATTTTTCTACACAGGATTTAAAAAATGGATATGCATTCTTGAAACATGTTAAAGATGCAAATGACCAATGGATTCAAACCTTTTAAAGGGAATAACATTAAATTCTCAAGTGAACGTGCGGTGGGATATTTACTCGAGTCAAACAAGCCATTATTTTTCCCATTTACAAAAAGCTGCCTTAACGATCCTAGGTGATTGTAAAGTGATTTATCAAGTGTAATGGGACACATTTTTTTAAGGAATGACTTATGGATTGGGAGTCAACACTCAGTTAAAAATCCCCCGCCTCCCTCTTTTCCCAATTATTGCAAAACCTCATATATAAAAACTAAAATGAGTTTCCAATCCCTAAAAATTAAAGAAACTTTTTGAATTATCTCTCTCAATATTTGTGCTTTGTGCATTTCCATTTTAGATGTATACTTTTTACTTAGATCAAAACTTGAGTTTTCACTTTCTCTTCATCTCGTAAGCAAAAAAGGAGATAAAAGGCAAATAGATCACAACAAAATGAAAATTTTAGAGTTTAAGTATGGAAAAAAATTTAAGCAATAAAAAATGTAAGTGAAGAAAATTTATTAACACACCACAAATGAACACAAAAGTTTTGTTATCACAGTTAGGGAAATTCTACTAGTTCAATCCTAATAGCTTGGAATTTTATAAGAAAGAGATTTTTCTACACATGTTTTAAAAAATGGATATGGATGCTTGAAACATGTTAAAGATGCAAATGACCTACGGATCCAAACCTTTTAAAGAGAATAACATTAAATTCTCAAGTGAACGGGTGGCGGGATATTTACCCAAGTCAAAAAAGCCATTATTTTGCACATTCACAAAAAGCTGACCTAACAATCATAGATGATTGTAAAGTAATTTACCATGCGTATCATATTATATTTTTTAAAGGAATGACTTACTGATTGGGAGTCAACACTCAGTTAAAAATCCACCGCCTCCCTTTTTTCCCGACGATTGCAAAAACTGATATATAAAAACTAAAAAGAGTTTACAATCCCCAAAAATTTTAGACACTTTTTATAATTATCTCTCTCTACATTTGCGCATTTGTGCATTTCCCTTTCAGATGTATACTTATTTCTTAAATCAAAACTTGAGTTTTCACATTGCCTTCATCTCATAAACAAAAATAGAGATAAAACGCAAATAGATCACAACAAAAAGAAAATTTTAGAGTTTATGTGTGGAAAAACTTAAAGCAATAAAAAATATAAATAAATAAAATTTATCCATACACTACAAATGAACAAAAATGTTTTGTTATCCAAGTTTGGGAAATTCCACTAGTTCAACCGTAGGAGCTCAGAATTTTATAAGAAGGAGATTTTTCTACACATGTTTTAAAAAAATGAATATGCATGCTTGAAACATGTTAAAGATGCAAATACTTAAGTGAACGTGTGAAGGGATATTTACCTGAGTCAAACAAGCCATTATTTTGTCAGTTTAAAAAAAGCTGACCTTATGATCATAGATGATTGTAAAGTGATTTATCTTGCGTAATGGACTATATTTTTGTAAGGAATGACTTATGGATTGGGAGTCAACTCTCAGTTAAAAATCCCCCGCCTCCCTCCTTTCCCGCCAATTGCAAAACCTGATATGTAAAAACTAAAAAGAGTTTACAATCCCTAAAAATTACTGACACTTTTTGGAATTATCTCTCTCTACATTTGTGCATTGAGAATTTCCATTTTGGATGTATACTTTTTTATTAAATTAAAAGTTGAGTTTTCACTTTCCCTTCATTTTGTAAACAAAAAAAGAGATAAAAGGCAAATAGATCACAAAAAATGAAAATTTTAGAGTTTATGTATTAAAAAAATTTAAATCAATAACAAATGTAAGTAAAGAAAATTTATTCACACACCACAAATGAACACAAATGTTTTGTTATCCAAGTTTGGGAAATTCCATTAGTTCAACCCTAATAGCTCGGAATTTTAGAAGAAAGAGATTTTTCTACACAAGTTTTAAAAATTGAATATGCATTTTTGAAACATGTTAAATATGAAAATGACCTATGGATCAAAACCTTTTAAAAATAAAAAATTAAATTCTTAAGGGAACGTACGGTGGGATATTTACCCGAGTCAAACAAGCAATTATTTTGCCCATTTACAAAAAGTTGACCTAACTATTATAGTTGATTTTAATGTGCTTTATAAAGCATAACGGGCTATATTTTTATAAGGAATGACTTATGGATTGGGGGTCAACACTCAGTTAAAAATCCCCCACCTCCCCCTTTTCCCGATGAATGAAAAACCTGATATATAAAAACTAAAAAGAGTTTACAATCCCTAAAAATTCCAGACACTTTTTTGAATTATCCCTCTCTACATTTGTCCAATGTGAATTTCCATTTTAGATATATACTTTTTTCTTAAATCAAAATTTGAGTTTTCACTTTCCTTTCATCTCGTAAACAAAAAAGAGATAAAAGTCGAATAGATCACTACAAAATTAAAATTTTAGAGTTTATGTCTGGAAAAAATTTAAAGCAATAAAAAATGTAAGTAAATAAAATTTATTCACACACCAGAAAAGAACACAAAATTTTTTTAATCCACGTTTTGGAAATGCCACTACTTCAACCATAATAGATCAAAATTTTATAAGAAAGAGATTTTTCTACACTTGTTTTAAAAAATGGATATACATGCTTGAAACATGTTAAAGATGCAAATGACCAATGGATACAAACCTTTTAAAGTGAATAACATTAAATTCTCTAGTGTGGAAAATATTTAAAGTAATAACAAATTTAAGTAAAGAAAATTTATTCACACCCCACAAATGAGCCCAAAAGTTTTGTTGTCCAAGTTTTGGAAATTCCACTAGTTCAATGCTCGGAATTTTATAAGAAAGAGATTTTTTGACACATGTTTTAAAAAATGGATATGCATGATTGAAACATTTTAAAGATTCAAATGACCTATGGATCCAAACCTTTTAAAGAGAATAACATTAAATTGTCAAGTGAACGTGCGGTGGGATATTTACCCGAGTCAAACAAGCCATTATTTTGTCCATTTACAAAAAGCTGACATAGCGATCGTAGCTGATTGTAAAGTGATTTACCAAGCGTAATGGGCTATATTTTTGTAAGAAAATACTTATGTATTGGGAGTCAACACTCGGATAAAAATCCCCCGCCTTCCCCCTTCTCCCGACAATTGCAAAACCTGATATATAAAAACTAAAAAGAGTTTACAATCCCTAAAAATTACAGACACTTTTTGGAATTATCACTTTCAACATTTGTGCATTGTGCATTTCCATTTTAGATGTGTACTTTTTTTTCATAAATCACAACTTGAGTTTTCACTTTTCCTTCATCTCGTAAAATAAAAAAGAGATAAAAGGAAAATAGATCACAAAAAAATGAAAATTTTAGTGTTTATGGATGGCAAAAATTTAAGCAATAACAAATGTAAGTAAAGATAAATTATTCACACACCACAAATGAACACAAAAGTTTTGTTATCCAAGTTTGGAAAATTCCTCTTGTTCAACCTCAATAGCTTGGAATTTTATAAGAAAGAGATTTTTCTACACATGTTTTAAAAAATTGATATGCATGCTTGAAACATGTTAAAGATACAAATGACCTATGGATCCAAACCTTTTAAAGAGAATAACATTAAATTCTCAGGTGACTGTTCGGTGGGATATGTACCCGAGTCAAACTAGCCATTATTTTGCCCATTTAAAAAAGTTGATCTAACGATCATAGATGATTGTAAAGTGATTTATCATGTGTAACAGGCTATGTTTTTCTATGGAATGACTTATGGATTGGGAGTCAACACTCGGTTAAAAATCCCTCGCCTCACCCTTTTCCGGAAGATTGTAAAACCTGGTAAATAAAAATTAAAAAGAGTTTACAATGCCAAAAAATTTTAGACACTTTTTGGAATTATCACTCTCTACATTTGTGCATTGTGCATTTCCATTTCAGATGTGTACTTTTTTTTCTTAAATCAAAACTTGAGTTTTCACTTTCCCTTCATCTCATAAACAAAAAAAGAGATAAAAGACAAATAGATCACAACAAAATGCAAATCTTAGAGTTTATGTATGGAAAAAATTTATAGCAATAACAAATGTAAGTAAAGAAAATTTATTTACACACCACAAATGAAGACGAAAGTTTTGTTATCCATGTTTGGGAAATTCCACTAGTTCAACCCTACTACTTTGGAATTTTAAAACAAAGAGATTTGTCTACACATGTTTTAAAAAATAGATATGCATGCTGGAAACATGTTAATGATGCAAATGACCGATGGATCCAAACTTTTTAAAGAGATTAACATTAATTTCTCAAGTGAACGTGAGGTGGGATATTTATTCGAGTCAAACAAGCCAATATCTTGCCCATTTTCAAAAAGCTAACCTAACGATCATGGATGATTGTAAAGTGATTTATCATCTGTAACGGGCTATATTTTTGTAACGAATGACTTATGGATTGAGAGTTTACAAAACTTTTTTTTCCTAAATCAAAACTTGAGTTTTCACTTTCCCTTCATCTTGTAAACAAAAAAAGAGATAAAAGGCAATAGATCACAACAAAAAGAAAATTTTAGAGTTTAAGTATGGAAAAAATTTAAAGAAATCACAAATGTAAGTGAAGAAAATTTATTCACACACAACAAATGAACTCAAAATTTTTGTTATCCGAGGTTGGGAAATTCCACTAGTTCAACTCTAATAGCTTGGAATTTTATAAGTAAGAGATATTTTTAAAAAATGGATATGCATGCTTGAAACATGTTAAAGATGCAAATGACCTATGGATCCTAACCTTTTAAAGAGAATAACATTAAATTCTCAAGTGAATGTGCGGTGGGATATTTACTTGAGTCAAACAAGCCTTTATTTTGCCCATTTAACAAAAGCTTAACTAACGATCATTGATGATTGTAAAGAAATATATCATGTGTTACGGGCTATACTTGTGGATTGGGAGTCAACACTCGGTTAAAATTCCTTCGCCTCCCCCTTTTCCCAACAATTGCAAAACCAGATATATAAAATCTAAAAAGAGTTTACAATCCCTAAAAATTACAGACACTTTTTGGAATTATCACTCTCAATATTTGTGCTTTGCGCATTTCCATTTTAGATGTGTACTTTTTTTTCTTAAATCAAAACTTGAGTTTTGACTTTCCATTTATCTCGTAAACAAAAAAAAGAGATAAATGGCAAATAGATCACAACAAAATGAAAATTTTAGTGTTTATGTATGGAAAAAATTTAAGCAATAACAATTGTTAGTAAAGAAAATTTATTCACACACCAGAAATGAACACACAAATTTTGTTATCCAAGTTTTAGAAATTCCTCTAGTTCAACTCCAATATCTTGGAATTTTATAAAAAAAAGAGAATAGATATGTATTCTTTCCCTTCATCTCGTAAACAAAAAAAGAGATAAAAGTCGAATAGATCACAACAAAATGAAAATTTAAGAGTTTATGTATGGAAAAAATTTAAATAAATAACAAATGTAAGTAAAAAAAATTTAATCACACACCACAAATGAACACAAAAGTTTTGTTATCCGAGTTTGGGAAATTCCACAAGTTCAACCCTAATAGCTTGGAATTTTAGAAGAAAGAGTTTTTCTACACAAGTTTTAAAAAATGGATATGTATGCTTGAAACATGTTAATGATTCAAATGACCTATTGATCCAAACCTTTTAAGGAGAATTACATTAAATTCACTAGTGAACTTGCGGTGGGATATTACCCGAGTCAAACAATCCATTATTTTTCCTATTTACAAAAAGCTGACTTAACGATCATAGATGATTGTAAAGTGATTTATCATGCATAATGGGCTATATTTTTTTAAGGAATGACTAATGGATGGGGAGTCAACACTCAGTTAAAAATCCCATGCCTCCCCCTTTTCCCAAAGATTGTAAAACCAAATATATAAAAACTAAAAAGAGTTTACAATCCCTAAAAATTACTGACACTTTTTGGAATTATCACTCTCTACATTTGTGCATTGTGCATTTCAATTTTATATGTGTACTTTTTTTTTACAATCAAATTTTGAGTTTTCACTTTCCCTTCATCTCGTAAACAAAAAAAGAGATAAAAGTCAAATAGATCACAAAAAAATGAAACTTTAAGAGTTTATGTATGGAAATCATTTAAGGAAATAAAAAATGTAAGTAAAGAAAAAAAAATCACACACCACAAATGAACACAAAAGTTTTGTTATCCGAGTTTGGGAAATTCCACAAGTTCAACCCTAATAGCTTGGAATTTTATAAGAAAAAGATTTTTCTACCCAAGTTTTAAAAAATGGATATGCATGTTTGAAACATGTTAAAGATGCAAATGACCTATGGATCCAAACCTTTTAAACTGAATTACATTAAATTCTCAAGTGAACATGCGGTGGGATATTGACCGGAGTCAAACAAGCCATTATTTTGCCCATTAACAAAAAGTTGACCTAACGATCATACATGATTTAAAGTGATTTATCATGCTTAATGGGCTATACTTTTGTAAGGAATGACTTATAGATAGGGAGTCAACACTAGGTTAAAAATCCCACGCCTCCCCCTTTTCCCGACGATTGTAAAACCGGAAATATAAAAACTAAAAAGAGTTTACAATCCCTTAAAATTACAGACACTTTTTGGAATTATCACTCTCTACATTTGTGTATTGTGCATTTTCATTTTAGATGTGTACTTTTTTTCTTAAATCAAAACTTGAGTTTTCAGTTTCCCTTCATCTCGTAAACAAAAAAAGAGATAAATGGCAAATAGTTCACAACAAAATCAAAATTTTAGAGTTTATTTCTAGAAAAAATTTTAAGCAATCACAAATGTAAGTAAAGAAAATTTATTCATACACGACAAATGAACTCAAAAGTTTTGTTATCCGAGGTTGGGAAATTCCACTAGTTCAACTCTAATAGCTTGGAATTTTATAAGAAAGAGATTTTTCTGCACATGTTTTAAAAAATGGATATGGATGTTTGAAACATGTTAAAGATGCAAATGACCTATGGATCCAAACCTTTAAAAGAGAATAATATTAAATTCTCAAGTGAACATGCAGTAGGATATTTACACGAGTCAAACAAGCCTTTATTTTGCCAATTTTCAAAAAGTTGACCTAAAGATCATAGATGATTTTAAAGTGATTTATCATGCGTAACGGGCTATATTTTTGCAGGGAATGAATTATGGATTGGGAGTCAACACTCGGTTAAAAATCCCCCACCTCCCCCTTTTCCCGACAATTGCAAATCTTGATATATAAAAACTAAAAAGAGTTTACAATCCCTAAATATTACAGACACTTTTTGGAATTATCATTCTCAACATTTGGGTATTGTGAATTTCCATTTAAGATGTGTACTTTTTTTCTTCATTCAAAACTTGAGTTTTCACTTTCCCTTCTACTCATAAACAAAAAAAGAGATTAAAGGCAAATTGATCACATCAAAATGAAAATTTAAGTGTTTATGTAAGGAAAACATTTAAAGCAATCATAAATGTAAGTAAATAAAATCAATTCACACATCACAAATGTACACAAAAGTTTTGTTATCCGAGTTTGGGATATTCCACTAGTTCAACCTTTATATTAAGGAATTTTAAAAGAAAGAAATTTTTCTACACATGTTTTAAAAAATGGATATGCAAGCTTGAAACATGTTAAAGATGCAAATGACCTATGGATCCAATCCTTTTAAAGAGAATAATATTAAATTCTCTAGTGAACGTGCGGTGGGATATTTACACGAGTAAAACAAGCCTTTGCTTTGCCCATTTACTAAAAGCTGACCTAACGATCTTAGATGATAGTAAAGTGATTTATCATGCGTAATGGGCAATATTCTTGTAAGGAAAGACTTATGGATTGGGAGTCAACACTCGGTTAAAAATCCCCTGCCTCCCATTTTTTCTCGACTATTGCAAAACTTGACATATAAAAAATAAAAAGAGTTTACAATCCCTAAAAATTACAGACACTTTTTGGAATTATCACACTCTACATTTTTGCATTGTGCATTTCCATTTTAGATGGGTACTTTTTTTTCATAAATCAAAACTTGAGTTTTCACTTTCCCTTGATCTCGTAAACAAAAAAAGAGATAAAAGGCAAATTGATTACAACAAAATGAAAATTTTAGAGTTTATGTATGAAAAAAAATCAAAACAATCACAAATGTCAGTAAAGAAAATTTATTCACACACCACAAATGAACACAAAAGTTTTTTTATACGAGTTTCAGAAATTCCACTAGTTCATCCCTAATAGCTTGGAATTTTATAAGAAAGGGATTTTTCTACACATATTTGAAAAAATTGATATGCATGCTTGAAACATGTTAAATATGCAAATGACCAATGGATCCAAACCTTTTAAAGAGAATAACATTAAATTCTCAAGTGAACGTGCGGTGGGACATTTACAAGAGTCAAACAAGCCTTTATTTTGCCAATTTACAAAAAGCTGACCTAACGATCATAGATGATTGTAAAGTGATTTATCATGCATAATGGGCTATATTTTTGTAACGAATGACTTATGGATTGAGAGTCAACACAAGTTAAAAATCCCCCGCTTCCCCGTTTTCCTGGCTATTGCAAAACCTAATTTATAAAAACTAAAAAGAGTTTACAATCCCTTAAAATTATAGACACTTTTTGGAATTATCACTCTCAACATTTGTGCATTGTGCATTTCCATTTTAGATGAGTACTTTTTTATCTTAATTAAAAACTTGAGTTTTCACTTTCCCTTCATCTCGTAAACAAAAAAAGAGATAAAAGGCAAATAGATCAGAACAAAATGAAAATTTTAGAGTTTATGTATGAAAAAAATTTAAAGCAATAAAAAATTGTAAGTAAAGAAAATTTATTCACACACCACAAATGAACACAAAAGTTTTGTTATCGGAGTTTGGGAAATTCCACTAGTTCTGCCATAATAGCTTGGAATTTTGTAAGAAAAAATTTTTTCTACACATTTTAAAAAATGGATATGCATGCTTGAAACATGTTAAAGATTCAAATGACCAATGGATCCAAACCTTTTAAAGATAATAACATTAACTTCTCAAGTGAACGTGCGGTGGGATATTTACCTGAGTCAAATAAGCCATTATTTTGCCCATTTACAGAAAGCTGACGTAACGATCAGAGATGATTGTAAAGTGATTTCTCATGCGTAATGGGCTATTTTTTCTAAGGAATGACTTATGGATTGGGAGTAAACACTCGGTTAAAAATCCCCCGCCTCCCGCTTTTCCCGACGATTGTAAAACTTGATATATAAAAACTAAAAAGAGTTTACAATCTCCAAAAATTACAGACACTTTTTGGAATTATCACTCTCTACATTTGTGCATTGTGCATCTCCATTTTAGATGTGTACATTTTTTTCTTCAATCAAAACTTGAGTTTTCACTTTCCCTTCATCTCGTAAACAAAAAAAGAGATAAAAGGCAAAATAGATCACAATAAAACGAAAATTTTAGAGTTTATGTCTAGAAAAAATTTAAAGCAATCACAAATGTAAGTAAAGAAAATTTTTTCACACACCACAAATGAACACAAAAGTTTTGTTATCCGAGTTTGGGAAATTCCACTAGTTCAACCCTAATAGCTTGGAATATTATAAGAAAGAGATTTTTCTACACATGTTTTAAAAAATGGATATGCATGCTTGAAACAAGTTAAAGATGCAAATTACCTATGGATCCAAACCTTTTCAAGTGAATAACATTAAATTCTCATGTGAACATACGGTGGGATATTTACCTGAGTCAAACAAGCCTTTATTTTGCCCATTTACTAAAACATGACCTCACGATCATAGATGATTGTAAAGTGATTTATCATACGTATCGGGCTATATTTTAATAAGGAATGACCTATGGATTGGGAGTCAACACTCGGTTAAAAATCCCCCGCCTCTCCCTTTTCCCGACTATTTCAAAACTTGATATATAAAAACTAAAAAGAGTTTACAATCCCAACAAAATACAGACACTTTTTGGAATTATTACTCTCTACATTTGTGCATTGTGCATTTCCAATTTAGTTGTGTAGTTTTTTTTCTTAAATCAAAACTTGAGTTTTCACTTTCCCTTCATCTCGTAAAATAAAAAAGAGATAAAAGGCAAATTGATCACAACAAAATTAAAATTTTAAAGTTTATGTATGGAAAAAATTTAAAGCAATCACAAATGTGAGTAAAGAAAATTTATTCTCACACCAAAAATGAACACAAAAGTTTTGTTATCCAAGTTTGGGAAATTCCACTAGTTCAACCCTAATAGCTTGGAATTTTATAAGAAAGAGATTTTTGAACTCATGTTTTGAAAAATGGATATGTATGCTTGAAACATGTTAAAGATGTAAATAACCTATGTATCCAAACCAGTTAAAGTGAATAACAATAAATTCTCAAGTGAACTGTGGTGGGATATTTACCCGAGTCAAACAAACCATTATTTTGCCCATTTACAAAAAGCTGACCTAACGATCATACATGATTATAAAGTGATTTATTATGCTTAACGGGCTATATTTTTGTAAGGAATGACTTATGGATTGGGATTCAACACATGGTTAAAAATGCCCCACCTCCCCTTTTCCCAACAATTGCAAAACCTGATATTTAAAAACTAAAAAGAGTTTAAAATCCCTAAATATTACAGACACTTTTTCGAATTATCACTGTTTACATTTGTGCATTGTGCATTTCGTTTTTAGATGCGTACTTTTTTTCTTAAATCTATACTCGAGTTTTCACTTTCCCTTCATTTCGTAAATAAAAAAAGAGATAAAAGGCAAATAGATCACATCAAAATGAAAATTTTAAAGTTTATGTATGGCAAATTTTTTAAGCAAAAAAAAATGTAAGTAAAGAAAATTTATTCACACACCACAAATCAAGACAAAAGTTTTGTTATCCATGTTTGGGAAATTCCACTAGTTCAACCCTGCTACTTTGGAATTTTAATAGCAACAGATTTTTCTACAGATGTTTTAAAAAATAGATATGCATGCTGGAAACATGTTAAAGATTCAAATGACTTTTGGATCCAAACCTTTTAAAGAGAATAACAATAATTTCTCAATCCCTAAAAATTACAAACTCTTTTTGGAATTATCACTCTCTACATTTGTGCATTGTGCATTTCCATTTTAGATGTGTACTTTTTTTCCTTAAATCAAAACTTTAGTTTTTACTTTCCCTTCATCTCATAAACAACAAAAGAGATAAAAGGCAAACAAATCACAACAAAATGAAAATTTTAGAGTTTATGTATGGAAAAATTTTAAAGAAATGACAAATGAAAGTAAAAAAAAAATTATTCACCCACCACAAATGAACACAAAAGTTTTTTTATCCGGGTTTGAGAAATTCCACTAGTTCATCCCTAATAGCTTGGAATTTTATTAGAAAGAGATTTTTCAACACATGTTTCAAAAAATGGATAAGCATGCTGGAAACCTGATAAAGATGTAAATAACCAATGGATCCAAACCATTTAAAGAGAATAACATCAAATTCTCTAGTGAACGTGCGGTGGGATATTTACCCGAGTCAAACAAGCCTTTATTTTGCCCATTTGCAAAAAGTTGACCTAATGATCATAGATAATTGTAAAGTGATTTATCATGTGTCACGGGCTTAATTTTCATACGGAATGACTTATGGATTGGGAGTCAAGCAAAATAAAACCTGACGATTGTAAAACCTGATATATAAAAACTAAAAAGAGTTTACAATCTCTAAAAATTACAGACACTTTTTGGAGTTACCGTTACGCACAATAAATTACTTTATAATCATCTGTGATCGTTAGGTCATCTTTTTGTAAATGAGCAAAATAATGGCTTGTTTGACTCGGGTAAATATCCCAGCGCACATTCACTTGAGAATTCAATGTTATTCACTTTAAAAGGTTTGGATCCATAGGTAATTTACATCTTTAACATGTTTCAAGCATACATATCCATTTTTTAAAACTTGTGTAGAAAAATCTCTTTCTTATTAAATTCCAAGCTATTAGGGTTGAACAAGTGGAATTTCCCAAACTTGGATAACAAAACTTTTGTGTTCATTTGAGGTGTGTGAATAAAATTTCTTTACCTACATTTGTTTATTGCTTTAAATTCTTTCCACACACAAGCTCTAAAATTTTCTTTTTGTTGTGATCTATTTGCCTTTTATCTCTTTTTTTTTGTTTACGAGATGAAGGGAAAGTGAAAACTGAAGTTTTGATTTAAGAAAAAAGTATACATCTAAAATGGAAATAAAAAATGCACAAATGTAGAGAGAGATAATTCCAAAAAATGTCTGTAATTTTTAGGAATTGTAAACTCTTTTTAGTTTTTATATATCATGTTCTACAATCGTCTGGAAAAGGGGGAGGCGATAGATATTTATCTGAGTGTTGACTCTCAATCCATAAGTCATTCCTTAAAAAAATATAGTCAGTTACGCATGATAAATCACTTTAAAATCATCTATGATTGTTAGGTCAGTTTTTTGTAATTGGGCAAAATAATGGCGTGTTTGACTCGGGTAAATATCCCACCGCACGTTCACTTGAGAATTTAATGTTATTCTCTTTAAAAGGATTGGATCCATAGGTTATTTGCATCTCTAACATGTTTGAAGCTTGCAAATCCATTTTTTTAAAACATGTGTAGAAAAATCTCTTATAAAATTTTGAGCTATTAGGATTGAACTAGTGGAATTTCCCAAACTTGGATAAAAAAACTTTTGTTTTCAATTATGGCGTGTGAATAAAATTTATTTACTTACATTTTTTTATTGCTTTAAATTATTTCAATACATCGACTCTAAAATTTTCATTTTGTTGTGATCTATTTGCCATTTATCTATTTTTTTTACGAGATGATGGAAAAGTAAAAACTCAAGTTTTGATTTAAGAAAAAAGTATACATCTAAAATGGAAATGCACAATGCACAAATGTAGAGAGACATAATTCCAAAAAGTGACTGCAATTTTTAGGGATTGTAAACTCTTTTTAGTTTTTAAATATTAGGTTCTACAATCGTCGGGAAAAGGGTAGGCATGGGATTTAAAACTTAGTGATGTCTCCCAATCCATAAGTCTTTCCTTACAAAAATATAGCCCATTATGCATGATAAATCACTTTAAAATCATCTATGATCATTAGGTCAACTTTTTGTAAATGGGAAAAATAATGGCTAGTTTTACTCGGGTAAATATCCCATCGAACGTTCACTTAAAAATTTAATGTTATTCTCTTTAAAAGTTTTGGATCCATAGGTTATTTGCATCATTAACCTATTTCAAACATGTATGTCAATTTTTTAAACATGTGTAGAAAAATATCTTTCTTATAAAATTTCGAGCTGTTAGGGTTTAACTAGTGGAATTTCCCAAGCTTGGATAACAAAAATTTTGTGTTAATTTATGGTGTGTGAATAAATTTTATTTACTTAAATTTGTTTATTACTATAAATTCTTTCCATCCATCAACTCTAAAATTTTCATTTTGTTGTGATCTATTTGCCTTTTTTCTCTTTTTTTTGTTTACGAGATGAAGGGAAAGTGAAAACTCAAGTTTTGATTTAAGAAAACATTATAAATCTAAAATGGAATTGCACAATGAACAAATTTAGATAGATATAATTCCAAAAAGTGTATGTAATTTTTAGGGATTGTAGACTCTGTTTAGTTTTTATATATCAGGTTCTGCAATTGTCGGGAAAAGGGGTAGGCGAGGGATTTCTAACTTAATCTTGACTCCCAAACCATAAGTCATTCCTTCCAAAAATATAGCCCGTTACGCATGATAAATTATTTTACAATCATCTTCGATCGTTTGGTCAGCTTTTTTCAAATGGGCAAAATAATGGCTTGTTTGACTCTTGTAAATATCCCACCACTCGTTCACTTGAGAATTTAATGTTATTTTACTTAAAAGGTTTGGATCCATAGGTCATTTGCATCTTTAACATGTTTCAAGCATGCATATCCTTTTTTTGAAACATATGTAGAAAAATCTCTTTCTTATAAAATTCAGAGCTATTAGGGTTTAACTAGTGGAATTTTCCAAACATGAATAACAAAACTTTTGTATTCATTTGTGGAGTGTGAATAAATTTTCTTGAATTAAATTTGTTGATTTCCTTAAAATATTTCCATACATCCACTCTATAATTTTCATTTTGTTGTGATCTTTTTTTTCTTCACAAGATGAAGGGAAAGTGAAAATTCTTGTATTGATTTAAGAAAAAAGTATACATCTATAATAGAAATTCACAATGCACAAATGTAGAGAAAGATAATTCCAAAATGTGTTTGTAATTTTTATGGATTGTTAACTATTTTTAGTTTTTATATATCAGGTTCAGCAATCGTCGGAAAAAGGGAGAGGCGGGGGATTTTTAACAGTGTTGACTCCCAATCCATAAGACATTAATTAAAAAAACATAACCTGTTATGCGTGATAAATCACAATAAAAACATATTGCCTATTACGCATGATAAATCACATTACAATCATCTATGATCATTAGGTCAGCTTTTTGTAAATGGGGAAAATAATGGCTTGTTTGACTCTGGTAAAAATCCCACCGCACGTTCACTAGAGAATTTATTCTTATTCCCTTTAAAAGGTTTGGATCCATAGGTCATTTGCATCTTTAACATGTTTCAAACATGCATGTTCATTTTTTAAAACATGTGTAGAAAAATCTCTTTCTTATAAAATTCCGAGCTATTAGGGTTGAACTAGTGGAATTTTCCAAACTTGGATATAAAAAATTTTGTGTTCATTTGTGGTTTGTCAATAAATTTTCTTTTCTTACTTTTTTTTATTGCTTTAAATTCTTCCAATACATCAACTCTAAAATTTTCATTTTTTTGTGATCTATTTGCCTTTTATCACTTTTTTTTGTTTACGAGGTGAAGGGAAAGTGAAAACTCAAGTTTTTATTTTAGAAACATGTATACGTCTAAAATGGAAATTCACAATGCAAGAATTTAGAGAGAAATAGTTCCAAAAAGTGTCTGTAATTTTTAGGGATTGTAAACTCCTAGTTTTTATATATCAGGTTTTGCAGTCGTTGGGAAAAGGGGGAGACGAGGGATTTTTATCTGAGTGTTGGCTCCCAATCCATAAGTCATTCTTTAAAATAGTATAGCCCATTACGCATGATAAATCACTTTACAATCATCTATGATCGTTAGGTCAGCTTTTTGTAAATTGGCAAAATAATAGTTTGTTTGACTCGGGTAAATATCCCACCCAACGTTCACAGGAGAATTTAATATAATTTTCTTTAAAAGGTTTGGATCCATAGGTCATTTGCATCTTGAACATGTTTCAAGCATGCATATCCATTTTTTAAAACATGTGTAGAAAAATCTCTTTCTTATAAAATTCCGAGTTATTAGGGTAGAACAAGTGTAATTTCCCAAACTTGGATAACAAAACTTTTGTGTTCATTTGAGGTGTGTGAATAAATTTTCCTTACTTACATTTGTCTATTGATTAAAAATATTTCCATACATAAACTCTAAAATTTTCATTTTGTTGTGATCTATTTTCCTTTTATCTCTTGTTTTGTTTACGAGTCGAAGGGAAAGTAAAACTCAAGTTTTGATTTAAGAAAAAAGTATACATCTAAAATGGAAATGCACAATGCACAAATGTAGAGAGAGATAATTCCACAAAGTGTCTGTAATTTTTAGGGAGTGTAAACTCTTTTTAGTTTTTATATATCAGTTTCTGCAATTGTCTGGAAAAGGGGGAGTTGGGGGATTTTTAACTGAGTGTTGATTACCAGTCCATTAGTCATTCCTTACAAAAATATAGCCCATTACTCATGATAAATCACTTTGCAATCATCTATGTTCCTTACGTCAACTTTTTGTAAATTTGCAAAATAATGGCTTGTTTGACTCTGGTAAATATTCTGTCGCACGTTCACTTGAGAATTTAATGTTATTCTCTTTAAAAGGTTTCTATCCGTAGGTCATTTGCATCATTAACATGTTTCAAGTATGCATATCCATTTTTTTAAAACATGTGTAGAACAATCTCTTTCTTATCAAATTCCGAGCAATTAGGGTTGAACTAGTAAAATTTCTCAAACATGGATAACAAAAATTTTGTGTTCATTTGTGTTGTGTCAATAAATTTTATTTACTTAAATTTGTTTATTGCTTTAAATTCTTTCCATACATCACCTCTAAAATTTTAATTTTTTGTGATCTATTTGCTTTTTATCTTTTTTTTTTTTGTTTACGAGAAGAAGAGAAAGTGAAAAATCAAGTTTTGATTTAAGAAAAAAGCATACATCTAAAATGGAAATGCACAATGCACAAATGTAGAGAGATATAATTCCAAAAAGTGTCTATAATTTTTAGGGATTGTAAACTCTTTGTTGTTTTTATTTATCACATTCTGCAATCGTCGAAAAAAGGGGGAGACTGGGGATTTTTAACGGAGTGTTGACTCCCAATCCATAAGTCATTCCTTAAAAAATTATAGCCCTTTACGCATGATAAATCGCTTTACAATCATCTATGATTGTTAGGTCAGCTTTTTGTAAATATGCGAAATATGGGCATGTTTGACTCGGGTAAATATCCCACCACACGTTCACTTAAGAATTTAATGTTATTATCCTTAAAAGGTTTGGATCCATAGGTCATTTGCATCTTGAACATGTTTCAAGCATGCATATCCTTTTCTTAAACATTTTTAAAAAAATCTCTTTCTTGTAAAATTCAGAGCTATTAGGGTTGATCAAGTGGAATTACCCAAACATGGATAAAAAAACTTTTGTGTTCAATTGTGGTGTGTGAATAAATTTTCTTTACTTATATTTGTTTATTGCTTTAAAATCTTTCCATACATCCACTATAAAATTTTCATTTTGTTGTGATCTATTTTCCTATTATCTTATTTTTTCTATACGAGTTGAAGGGAAAGTGAAAACTCATGTATTGATTTAAGAAAAAAGTATACATCTATAATGGAAATCCACAATGCACAAATATAGAGAGAGATAATTCCAAAAAGTGTCTGTAATTTTTAGATTGTTAACTATTTATAGTTTTTATATATCAGGTTCTGCAAACGTCGGGAGAAGGGGTAGGTGGGGGATTTTTAATTGAGAGTTGACTCCCAATCCATAAGACATTAATTAAAAAATTATAACCTTTTATGCATGATAAATCACAACAAAAAATATAGCCTGTGACGGATGATAATTCATATTACAATCATCTATGATCGTTAGGTCATCTTTTTGTAAATGGGCAAAATAATGGCTTGTTTCACTCGGGTAAATATCCCACCGTACATTCACTAGAGAATTTAATGTTGTTCTCTTTAAAAGGTTTGGATCCATTGGTCCTTTGCATCTTTAACATCTTTCAAGCATGCATATCCAATTTTAAAACATGTGTAGAAAAATCTCTTTCTTATAAAATTCCGAGCTATTAGGGTTGAACTAACCTCAAATGAACACAAAAGTTTTGTTATCCGAGTTTGGGAAATTCCACTAATTCAACCCTAATAGCTTGGAATTTTATAAGAAAGAGATTTTTCAACACATATTTTATAAAATGGATATGCATCCTTAAAACATGTTAAAAATGCAAACGACCTATGGATCAAAACATTTTAAAGAAAATAACAATCGTTCATTAAATTCTCTAGTTAACGTGTAGTTGGGTATTTACCACAATCAAACAAGCCAATTTTTTGCCCATTTACAAAAAGCTGACCTAACGATCATATATTATTGTATAGTGATTTATCATGTGTAACGGGGTATATTTTTTTAAGGAATGACTTATAGATTGGTAGTTAACACTCAGTTAAAAATCCCCCGCCTCCTCCTTTTCCCGACGATTGCAAAACTTAATATATAAAAACTAAAAAGAGTTTAAAATCCATAAACATTATAGACATTTTTGGAATTATCTCTCTCTACATTTTTTCATTGTGCATTTCCATTTTAGATGTATACATCATTATTAAATCAAAAGTTGTGTTTTCACTTTCCTTTTATCTCGTAAACAAAAAAGAGATAAAAGGCAAATAGATCACAACAAAATGAAACTTTTAGAGTTTATGTATGGAAAAAATTTAAAGGAATAACAAATGTAAGTAAATAAAATTTATTCTCTCACCTCAAATGAAAAAAAATATTTTGTTATTTGAGTTTGGGAAATTCCACTAGTTCAACCCTAATAGCTTGGAATTTTATAAGAAAGAGATTTTTCAACACATATTTTATAAAATGGATGTGCATGCTTAAAACACGTTAAAAATGCGAACGACCTATGGATCCAAACATTTTAAAGAAAATAACAAACGCTCATTAAATTCTCAAGTGAACGTGCAGTTGGATATTTACCTGAGTCAAACAATCCAATTTTTTGCCCATTTACAAAAAGCTGATCTAACGATCATAGATGATTGTAAAGTGATTTATCATGTGTAATGGGCTATATTTTTGTAAGGAATGACTTATGGATTGGGAGTTAAAACTCAGTTAAAAATCACCCGCCACCCCTTTTTCCCAACGATTGCAAAACCTAACATATAAAAACTTAAAAGAGTTTAAAATCTCTACATTTTTGCATTGTGCATTTCCATTTTAGATGCATACTTCTTTATTAAATTAAAACTTGTGTTGTTCAGTTTCCCTTTATCTCATAAACAAAAAAGAGATAAAAGAAAAATAGATCACAACAAAGTGAAAATTTTTGAGTTTATGTATGGAAAAAATTTAAAGCAATAACAAATGTAAGTAAAGAAAATTTATTCACACACCACACATGAACACAAAAGTTTTGTTATCCAAATTTGGGAAATTCCATTAGTTCAACCCTAATAGCTTGGAATTTTATATGATAGAGATTTTTCTAAGCATATTTGAAAAAAAGGATATGCATGTTTGAAACATGTGAAAGATGCAAATGACCTATGGATCCAAACCTCTTAAAGAGAATAGCAAACGCTCATTAAATTCTCAAGTGAACGTGCAGTGGGATATTTACCTGAGTTAAACAAGCCATTATTTTGCCCACTTAAAAAAAGCTGACCTAACGATCATAGATGAATGTAAAGTGATTTATCATGCGTAACGGGCTATAGTTTTGTAAGGAATGACTTATAGATTGGGAGTTAACACTCAGTTAAAAATCACCCGCCACCCCCTTTTCCCGACGATTGCAAAACCTAATAAATAAAAACTAAAAAGAGTTTAAAATCCCTAAAAATTACAGATATTCTTGGAATTATCTCTCTCTAAAATTTTGCATTGTGCATTTACATTTTAGAAGTATACTTTTTTATTAAATCCAAACTTGTGTTTTCAGTTTCCTTTTGTCTCATAAAAAAAAGAGATAAAAGGCAAATAGATCACAACAAAATGAAAATTTTATAGTTTATGTATGGAAAAACATTAAAGAAATAAAAAATGTAAGTAAAGAAAATTTCTTCGCAGACGACAAATGAACACCAATAGTTTTGTTTTCCAAGTTTCAGAAATTCCACTTGTTCTACCCTAATTGCTTGGAATTTGATAAGAAAGAGATTTTTCTACACATGTTTTAAAAATGGATAAGCATGCTTGAAACTTGTTAAAAATGAAAATGAAATATGGATCCAAACCTTTTAAATAGAATATCAAACGCTCATTAAATTCTCAAGAGAATGTGCAGTGGGATATTTACCCAAATCAAACAAGCCACTATTTTGCCCATATACAAAAGGCTGACCTAACGATTATAGAGGATTGTAAAGTGATTTATCATGCGTAACGGGCTATATTTCATAAGGAATGACTTATGGATTGGGAGTTAACACTCAGTTAAAAATCCCCCTGCTCCCTCTTTTCCCGACTATTGCAAAAGAAAACATATAAAAACTAAAAAGAGTTTTCTATCCCTTTGAATAGCAGACACTTATGGATTTATTGCTCTCCACATTTGTGAATTATACATTTCCTTTTTAGATGTATACATTTTTCTTTAATCAAAACTTGAGTTTTAACTTTCCCTTCATCTCGTGAACAAAAAAGAGATAAAAGGCAAATAGATCACAAAAGAAATAAAATTTTTAGAGTTTATGTATGGAAAAAATTTAAAAGAATAAAAAAAGTTAGTCAAGAAAATTTATTGACACACCACATATGAACACAAAAGTTTTGTTATCCAGGTTTGGTAAATTCCACTAGTTCAACCCTAATAGCTTGGAATTGTATAAGAAAGAGATTTTTCTATACATGTTTTAAAAAATGGATATGCATGCTTGAAACATGTTAAAGATGGAAATGACCTTTGGATTCAAAACTTTTAAAGAGAATAACAAACGCACATAAAATTCTCAAGTGAACGTGCGGTGGGATATTTACCCGAGTCAAACAAGCCATAATTTTGCCCATTTACAAAAAGCTGATGTAATGATCATAAATGATTATAAAATGATTTATCATGCGTAATGGGCTATATATTTGTAAGGAATGACTTATGGATTGGCAGTCGACACTCAGTTAAAAATCCCTACCTCCCCCTTTTCCCACCTATTGCAAAACCTAATATATAAAAACATAAAAGAGTATTCAATCCCTAAAAATAACAGACACTTTTCGGAATGATCCCTCTCTACATTTGTGTATTGAAGATGATTGTAAAGTGATTTATCATGTGTAACTGGCTATATTTTTGTAAGGAATGACTTCTAGATTGACTTCTGGCTATATTTTTGTAAGGAATAACTTCTGGATTGACTTCTGCCTATATTATCTGTATTGTACATTTCCATTTTAGATGTATATTATTTTTTTCAATCAAAACTTGAGTTTTTGCATTCCCTTCATCTTGTAAACAAAAAAGAGATAAAAGGCAAATAGATCACAACAAAACAAAAATTTTAGAGTTTATGTATGGATAAAATTTTAAGCAATAACAAATGTAAGTAATGAAAATTTATTCACACACAAAAAATGAACACAAAATTTTTGTTATCAAAGTTTCGAAAATTTCACTATTTCAACCCTAATTGCTTGGAATTTTATAAGAAAGAAATTTTTGTACACATGTGGATCCAAACCTTTTAAAGAGAATATCAAACGCTCATTAAATTCTCAAGTGAACATGCTGTGGGATATTTACCCAAGTCAAACATGCCATTATTTTGACCATTTACAAAAAACTAACCTCACGATCATAGATGATTGTAAAGTGATTTATCATGCGTAACGGGCTATATTTTTTTAAGGAATTACTTATGGATTGGGTGTCAACACTCAGTTAAAAATCCCTCGCCTCCCGCTTTTCCTGACGATTGCAAAACTTAATATAAAAATATAAAAAATAGTTTACAATCCCTAACAATTACACACCATTTTTTGATTTATCTCTCTCTACATTTGTTCATTGTGCATTTCAATTATAGATGTATACTTTTTTCATAAATCAAAACTTGAGTTTTCACTTTCCCTTCATCTCGTAAACAAAAAAGAGATAAAAAACAAGTTAAAAATGCAAATGACCTATGGATCCAAACATTTGAAAGAGAATAAAAAATGCTCATTAAATTCTCAAGTGAATGTGCGGTTGGATATTTACTCGAGTCAAACAAGCCAATTTTTTGCCCATTTACAAAAGCTGACCTAACGATCATAGATGATTGTAAAGTGATTTATCATGTGTAACGGGCTATATTTTTTTAAGGAATGACTTCTGGATTGGGAGTTAACACTCAGTTCAAAATCCCCCGCCTCCTCCTTTTCCCGACGATTGTAAAACCTAATATATAAAAACTAAAAAGAGTTTAAAATCCCTAAAAATTAGAGTCATTTTTTTAATTATAACTCTCTACATTTTTGCATTGCGAATTTCAATTTTAGATGGATACTTCTTTATTAAATCAAAACTTGAGTTTTCACTTTCCCTTATCTCGTAAAAAAAAGAGATAAAATGCAAATAGATCACAACAAAATGAAAATTTTAGAAATTATGTATGGAAAAAATTTAAAGAAATAACAAATGTAAGTAAATAAAATTTATGCACACACCACAAATTAACACAAAAGTTTCAAAAATTCCACTACTTCAACCCTAATAGCTTGGAATTTTATAAGAAAGAGATTTTTCTACACATATTTTAAAAAATAGATATGCATGCTTGAAACATGTGAAAGATGCAAATGACCTATGGATCCAAACCTCTTAAAGAGAATAGAAAATGCTCATTAAATTCTCAACTGAATGTGCAGTGGGGATATTTTCCCGAGTCAAACAAGCCATTATTTTGCCCATTTACAAAAAAACTCTCCTAACGATCATAGATGATTGTAAAATGATTTATCATGCGTAACGGGATAAATTTTTGTACGGAAGGACTTATGGATTGGGTGTCAACACTCAGTTAAAAATCCTAATATCACAGAATTTTATAAGAAAGAGATTTTTCTACACATGTTTTAAAAAATGGATATGCATGCTTGAAACATGTTAAAGATGTAAATGACCTATGGAGCAAAACCTTTAAAAGAGAATAACAAAAGCTCATTAAATTCTCAAGTGAACGTGCGGTGGGATATTTACCCGAGTCAAACAAACCATTATTTTGCCCATTTACAAAAATTTGACCTAACGATCATAGATGATTGTAAAGTGATTTATCATGGAGAACGGGCTATATTTTCGGAAGGAATAACTTTTGGATTGGGAGTCAACACTCAGTTAAAAATTCCCCAACTTCCTTTTCTCCCGACGATTGCAAAACCAAAAATATAAAAACTAAATGAGTTTTCAATCCCAAAAAATTACAGACACTTTTTGGAATTATCCCTCTCTACATTTTTGCATTGTGTATTTCCTTTTTAGATGCATACTTTTTTCTTAAATCAAAACTTGAGTTTTCACTTTCTTTTCATCTCGTAAACAAAAAAGAGATAAAAGGCAAATAGATCACAACAAAATAAAAATTTTAGAGTTTATGTATGGAAAAAATTTAAAGCAGTACCAAATATAAGTATAGAAAATTTATTAACACACCACAAATGAACACAAAAGTTTTGTTATCCAAGTTTGGGAAATTCCACTAGTTCAACCCTAATAGCTTGGAATTTTATAAGAAAGAGATTTTCTATAAATGTTTTAAAAAATGGATATGCATGCTTGAAACATATTAAAGATGCAAATGACCTATGCATCAAAACCTTTAAAAGAGAATAACAAACGGTCATTAAATTCTCAAGTCAACGTGCGGTGTGATATTTACCTATGTCAAACAAGACATTATTTTTCCCATTTAAAAAAAGCTGACCTAACGATCATAGATGATTGTAAAGTGATTTATGATGCATAATGGGCTATATTTTTGAAAGGAATGTCTTATGGATTGGGAGTCAACACTCAGTTAAAAATCCCCCTCGTCCCCCTTTTCCATACGAATGCAAAACAAAAAATATAAGCACTAAAAATAGTTTTCAATCCCTAAAAATTACCGATACTTTTTGGAATTATCTCTCTCTACATTTTTGCATTGTGCATTTCCTTTTTACATGTATACTTTTTTTTTAAATCAAAACTTCAGTTTTCACTTTCCCATCATTTCGTAAACAAAAAAGGGATAAAAGCAAACAAGCCATTATTTTTCCCATTTACAAAAATCTCACGCAACGATCGTAGATGATTGTAAAGTGATTTATCATACGTAACGACTACATTTTTGGAAGGAATGACTTATGGATTGGTAGTCAACACTCAATAGAAAATCCCCCACCTCCCCTTTTTCCCGACGATTGCAAAACTTAATATATAAAAACTAAAAGGAGTTTACAATCCCTAAAAATTACACACAATTTCCCTTTTAGATGTATACTTTTTTCAAAAAGAAAAACTTGAGGTTTCGCTTTTGCTCTTTCTCGTAAACAAAAAAGAGATAAAAGGCAAATAAATCACAAAAAAATAAAAATTTGAGAGTTTATGTATGGAAAAAATTTAAAGCAATAAAAATGTAAGTAAAGAAAATTAATTCACACACCACAAATGAACACAAAATTTTTGTTATCCATGTTTCGGAAATTCCACAAGTTCAACCCTAATAGCATGGAATTTTATAAGAAATTGATTTTTCTACACATGTTTTAAAAAATTGATATGCATGCTTGAAACATGTTAAAGATGCAAATGACCTATGGATCCAAACCTTATCAAGAGAATAAGAAATGCTCATTAAATTCTCAAGTGAATGTGCGTTGGGATATTTACCAGAGTCAAACAAGACATTATTTTGCCCATTTAAAAAAATCTGACCAAATGATCATAAATTATTTTAAAGTGATTTATGATATGTAACAGGCAATATTTTTGTAAAGAATGACTTATGGATTTGGAGTCAACACTTAGAAAAAAATCCCCTACCTCCCCGTTTTCCTGACGATTGTAAAACCTAATATATAAGAACTAAAAATCAGAACATGAGTTTTCACTTTCCCTTCATCTCGTAAACAAAAATGAGATAAAAAGAAAATTGATCACAAAAAAATGAAAATTTTAGAGTTTATGTATGGAAAAAATTTATGCACTAAAAAATTTAACTAAAGAATATTTATTCACACACCAGAAATGAACACAAAAGTTTTGTTATCCATGTTTTGAAAATTCCACTAGTTCAAACCTAATAGATTGGAATTTTATATGAAAGAGATTTTTCTAAATATGCTTTAAAAAGGGGACATGGGGTGGGATATTTACTCGAGTCAAACAAACCATTATTTTGCCATGTACAAAAAGCTAACCTAACGATCATAGATGATTGGAAAGTGATTTATCATGCGTAATGGGCTATATTTTTTAAAGGAATGACTTATGGATTGGGAGTCAACACAGTTAAATATCCCCACCTTCCTTTTTTCCCGTTGATTTCAAAAACTAATATATAAAAACTAAAAAGAGTTTACAATATCTAAAAGTTACTGACAAGTTTTGGAATTGTCTCTCTCTCCATTTGTGCATTGTGCATTTCCATATTAGATGTATACTTTTTTCTTAAATCAAAACTTGAGTTTTCACTTTCCCTTCATCTCGTAAACCAAAAAGAGATAAAAGGCAAATAGATCACAAGAAAATGAAAATTTTAGAGTTTATGTATGGAAAAAATTTTAAGCAATAACAAATGTAAGTAAAGAAAATTTATTCACACACCACAAATGAACACAAAAGTTTTGTTATCTAAGTTTGGGAAATTCCACTAGTACAATATTGATAGCTTGGAATTTTATAAGAAAGAGATTTTTCTACACATGTTTTAAAAAATGGACATGCATGGTTGAAACGTGTTAAAGATGCAAATGACCTATGGATCCAAACCTTTTTAATAGAAAAACAAATGCTCATTAAGTTCTCAAGTGAACATGTGGCTGGATATTTACCCGAGTCAAACAAACCATAATTTTGCCCATGTACAAAAAGCTGACCGAACGATCATAGATGATTGTAAAGTGATTTATCATGCGTAATGGGCTATATTTTCGTAATGAATGACTTATGGATTGGGAGTCAACACTTTTTAAAAAACCCCCTGCCTCCCCTTTTTCCCGACGATTGGAAATGCTAGTATATAAAAACTAAAAAAGAGTTTAAAATCCCTAAAAATTACTAACACGTTTTGGAATTATCTCTCTCTACATTTTTGCATTGTGCATTTCCATATTAGATGTATACTTTTTTGTTAAATCAAAACTTGAGTTTTCATTTTCCCTTCATCTCGTAAACAAAAAAGAGATCAAAGGCAAATACTTCACAACAAAATCAAAATTTAGAGTTTACATATGGAAAAAATTTAAAGCAATAAAAAATGTAAGTAAAGAAAATTTATTCACACACAAAAAATGAACACAAAAGTTTTGTTACCCAAGTTTGGGTAATTCCACTATGTCCACCCACCCTAAAAACTTGGAATTTTATAAGAAAGAAATTTTTCTACACAAGTTTTAAAAAATGGATATGCATGCATGAAACATGTTACAGGTGCAAATGTCCTATGGATCCAAACCTTTTTAGGAGAATAAAAAATGCTCATTAAATTCTCAAGTGAACATCTAGTGGGATATTAACTCGAGTCAAACAAGCCATTATTTTGCCCATTTAGAAAAAGCTAACCTAACTATCATAGATGATTGTAAAGTGATTTATTATGCGTAACGGGCTATATTTTTGTAAGGAATGACTTATGGATTCAGAGTCAACACCCAGTTAGAAATCCCCCACCACCCCCTTTTCCCAACGATTGCAAAACCTAATATCTAAAAACTGAAAAGAGTTTACAATCCAAAAAAATTAGAGACACTTTTTGGAATTATCTCTCTCTATATTTGTGCATTGTGGATTTTCATTTTAGATGTATTCTTTTTTCTGAAATCAAAACATGAGTTTTCACTTTTCCATCATCTCATAAATAAAAAAGAGATAAAAGGTAAATAAAAAAATAAAAAATTTAGGAATTTATGTAAGGAAAAAATTTAAGACAATAACAAATGTAAGTAAAGAAACTTAATTCACACACGACAAATGAACACAAAGTTTTTGTTATCCAATTGTGGGAAATTCCACTACTTCAATCCTAATAGCTTGGAATTTTATAAGAAAAATATTTTTCAACAAATGTTTTAAAAAATGGATATGCATGCTTGAAACATGTTAAATATGCAAATGACTATGGATCCAAACCTTTTAAAGAGAATAACAAACGCTCATTAAATTCTCAAGTGAACATGCGGTGGGATATTTACCCGAGTCAAACAAGCCATTATTTTTCCCATTTACAAAAAGCTGACCTAACAATCTTAGACGATTGTAAATTGATTTATCATGCATAATGGGCTATACTTTTTGAAGGAATGACTTATCCATTGGGAGTCAACACTCAGTTAAAAATCCCCTGCCTCCCCCTTTTCCCGAACGATTGCGAAACCTAATATATAAAAACTTAAAAGAGTTTACAATAACTAAAAATTACAGACACTTTTTGGAATTATCTCTCTCTACATTTTTTCATGGTGCATTTCCATTTTAGATGTAAACTTTTTTTTTATATCAAAACTTGAGTTTTCGCTTTCCCTTCATCTCGTAAACTAAAAAGAGATAAAAGGCAAATATTTCACAACAAAATGAAAATTTTAGATTTTATGTATGGAAAAAATTTAAAGCAATAACAAATGTCTGTAAAGAAAATTTATTATCACACCACAAATGAAGACAAAAAAAATTTATCCAAGTGTGGGAAATTCACTTAGTACAACCCTAATAGCTTGGAATTTTATAAGAAAGAGATTTTTCTACACATGTTTTAAAAAATGGATATGTATGCTTGAAAAATGTTAAAGATGCAAATGACCTATGGATCCAAACCTTTTAAAGAGAATAAAAAATGCTCATTAAATGCTCAAGTTAACGTGCGATGGGATATTTACCCTCATCGAACAAGCCATTATTTTGCCCATTCAAAAAAAATTGACCTAACGATCATAGATGATTGTAAAGTGATTTATCATGCGTAACGACCTTTATTTTTGTAAGGAATTACTGATGGATTGGGAGTCAACACTCAGTTAAAAATCCCCCGCCTACCCCTTTTCTCGACGATTATGAAAGCTAATATATAAAAACTAAAAAAAGTTTAATATCCCTAAAAGTTATAGACACTTTTTCGAATTATCACTCTCTACATTTGTGTATTGTTCATTTCCATTTTAGATGTACATTTTTTTCTTAAATCAAAACTTGAGTTTTCTCTTTCCCTTCATCTCGTAAACAAAAAATAGAAAAAAGCAAATACTCCACAAAAAATGTGAAATTTGGAGTTTATGAATGGTAAAAATTTAAAGCAATAATAAATGTAACTAAAGAAAATTTATTCACACACCAAAAATGAACAAAAAAATTTTGTTATCCAAGTTTGGGAAATTCCACTAGTTCAACCCTAATAGCTTGGAATTTTATAAGAAATAGATTTTTCTACACATATATTAAAAAAATGGATATGCATGCTTGAAACATGTTAATGATGGAAATGACCTATGGATCCAAATATTTTAAAGAGAATAACCAACGCTCATTAAATTCTCAAGTGAACATGCAGTGGGATATTTACCAGAGCAAACAAGCCATTATTTTGCCCATTTACAAAAATCTGACCCAACAATCATACATGATTGTAAAGTGTTTTATCATACGTAACGGGCTATGTTTTTGTACGAAATTACTTATGGATTGGGATTCAACACTCAATTCAAAATCCCCCGCCTCCCCAGTTTCATGATGATTGCAAAAACTAATATATAAAAAATAAAAAATTTTTATCATCCATAAAAATTACAGACACGTGTTGGAATTATCTCTCTCAAAATTTGTGCATTATGCATTTCCATTTTAGATGTATAATTTTTTCTTAAATCAAAACTTGAATTTTCGCATTCCCTTTATCTTGTAAACCGAAAAGAGATAAAAGGCAAATAGATCACAACGAAATGAAAATTTTAGAGTTTACGTATGGAAAAAATTTAAAGCAATACAAAATTTAAGTAAAGAAAATTTATTTACACACCACAGATGAACACAAAATTTTTGTTATCCAAGTATGGGAAATTCCACTAGTTCAACCCTAATAGCTTAGAATTTTATAAGAAAGAGATATTTCTACACATGTTTTAAAAAATGGATATGCATGCTTGAAACATGTGAAAGATTCAAATGAGTTATGGATCCAAACCTTTTAAAGAGAATAACAAACACTCATTAAATTCTCAAGTGAACGAGCGGTGGGATATTTAACCGAGTAAAACAAGCCATTATTTTGCCCATTTACAAAAAGCTCACCTAAAAATCATATATGATTGTTAACTGATTTATCATGCATAACGGGCTATATTTTTGTAACGAATGACTTATGGATTGGGAGCCAACACTCAGTTAAAAATCCCCCTCCTCCCCCTTTTCCCGACGATTGCAAAACATAATATTTAAAAACTAAAAATAGTTTAATATCCCTAAAAATTACTGACACGTTTTGGAATTATCTCTTTGTACATTTGTGCACTGTGCTTTTCCATTTTAGATGTATACTTTTTCCTAAATCAAAACTTGAGTTTTCACTTTCCCTTCATCTCGTCAACAAAAAATATATAAAAGGCAAACAGATCACAACAAAATGAAAATTTTGGAGTTTATGTGTGGAAAAAATTTAAAGCAATAACAAATTTAAGTAATGAAAAGTTATTCTCACACCACAAATGGACAAAAAAGTTTTGTTATCCAAGTTTGGGAAATTTCCCTAATTCAACCCTAATAGCTTGGAATTTTATAAGAAAGATATTTTTCTACACACGTTTTTAAAACTGGATATGCATGATTGAAACATGTTAAAGATGCAAATGACCTATGGATCCAAACCTTTTAAAGAGAAGAACAAACGCTCAATTAATTTTGAAGTGAACAAAAAAGAGATAAAAGGCAAATAGATCAAAACAAAAAGAAATTTTTAGAGTTTATGTATGAAAAACATTTAAACCAATAAAAAATGTAAGAAAATAAAATATATTCACACACTAGAAAAGAACACAAAAGTTTTGTTATCCAAGTTTAGGAATTTCCACTATGTCAACACTAATAACTTGGAATTTTAAAGGAAAGAGATTTTTCTACACATGTTTTAAAAAATGGATATGCATGGTTGAAACATGTTAAACATGCAAATGACCTATGGATCCAAAGCTTTTAAAGAGAATAACAAAAGCTCAATTAATTCTGAAGTGAACGTGCGGTGAGATATTTAACCAATTCAAACAAGCCATTATTTTGCCCATTTACAAAAATCTGACCCAATGATCACTGATGATTGTGAAATGATTTATCATACGTAATGGCCTATATTTTTTTAAGGAATGACTTATGGATTGGGAGTCAACAATCAGTTAAAAATCCCTCGCCTACCCTTTTTCCGACGATTTCAAAACCTAATAAATAAAAACGAAAATGATTTTACAATCCCTAAAAATTACAGACACTTTTTAGAGTCATCTCTCTCTACACTTGAGCATTGTGCATTTCCTTTTCAGATGTATTCTTTTTTCTTAAATCAAAACATGAGTTTTCACTTTCCCTTCATCTCGTAAACAAAAAAGAGATAAAAGGCAAATAGATCGCAACAATATGAAAATTTTGGAGTTTATGTAGGGAAAAAATTTTAAGCAATAAAAAATGTAAGTAAAGAAAATTTATTCCCACGCCACAAATGAACACAAAAGTTTTGTTATACAAGTTCAGGAAATTACACAAGTTCAGCCCAAATAGCTTGGAATTTTATCAGAAAGAGATTTTTGTACACATGTTTTTAAAAATAGATATGCATGCTTGAAACAAGTTAACGATGCAAATGACCTATTGATCCAAACCTTTTAAAGAGAATAAAAAATGCTCAAAAAATTCTCAAGTGAACGTGTGGTGGGATATTTACCAAACAAGCTATTCTTTTGCCAATTTACAAAAATTTGACCCAACGATCATAGATGATTGTAAAGTGATTTATTATACATAATGGGCTATATTTTATAAAGGAATTACTTATGGATTGGGTGTCAACACTCAGTTACAAATCCCTTTCCTCCCCGTTTTCTTGACGATTGCAAAACCTAATAAATAAAACCTAAAAAGAGTTTATAATCCCTAAAAATTACAAACACCTTTTGGAATTATATCTCTCTACATTTGTGCAGTGTGCATTTCTATTTTTCTTAAATCAAAATTTGATTTTTCGCTTTCCCTTAATCTCGTAAACTAAAAAGAGATAAAAGGCAAATAGTTCACAAAAAAATGAAAATTTTAGAGTTTATGCATGGAAAAACTTTTCAGCAATAACAAATGTATGTAAAGAAAATTTATTCACTCACCACAAATGAACAAAAAAGTTTTTTATCCATGTTTGGGAAATTCACTTAGTTCAACCCCAATAGCTTGGAATTATATGAGAAAGAGATTTTTCTACACATGTTTTAAAAAAAGGATATGCATGCTTGAAACATGGTAAAGATGCAAATGACTTATGGATCCAAACCTTTTAAAGAGAATGAAAAATGCTAATTAAATGCTCAAGTGAACGTGCGGTGGATTATTTACCTGGGTTAATCTTGCCATTATTTTGCCCATTTACTTAAAGCTGACCAAATGATCATAGATGATTGTAAAGTGATTTATCTTGCATAACGGGCTATATTTTTGTAAGGAATGAGTTATGGATTCGGAGCCAACACTCAGTTAAAAATTACCCCGAGTCAAATCTTCCATTATTTTGCCCATTTACTTAAAGCTGACCAAACGATCATAGATGGTTGAAAAGTGATTTTTCATGCGTAACGGTCTATATTTTTTGGAGGAATGACTTATGGATTGGGAGTCAACACTCAGTTAAAAATCCCCAGCCTCACTCTTTTCCTGACGATTGCTAAACCAAAAATATAAAAACTAAAAAGAGTTTACAATCCAAAAAAATTCCAGACACTTTCCCTTCATCTCGTAAACAAAATAAGAGATAAAAGGCAAATAGATCACAATAAAATGAAAATTGTAGAGTTTATGCATGGAAAAAATTTAAAACAATAAAAAATGTATGTAAAGAAAATTTATTCACACACCACAAATGAAGAAAAAAGTTTTGTTATCCAAGTTTGGGATATCTACTAGATCAAACCAAATAGCTTGGAATTTTACAAGAAAAAGATTTTTCTACACATGTTTTAAAAAATTGATATGCAATGTTAAATATGCAAATGACCTATGGAACCAAATCTTTTAAAGAGAATAACAAACGCTCATTAAATTCTCAAGTGAACGTGCGGTGGGATATTTACCAGAGTCAAACAAGCCATTATTTTACAGATTTACAAAAAGCTGACCTAACGGTCATAGATGGTTTTAAAGTGATTTATCATGCGTAACGGGCTGTATTTTTGTGAGGAATGATCTATAGATTGGGAGTCAACACTCAGTTAAAAATCCCCCACCTCCCCTTTTTTCAGACGATTGTAAAACCTAATATATAAAAAGTGAAAAGAGTTTACGATCCCTAAAAATTACAGAAACGTTTTGAAATTATCGCTCTTTTTACTTGTGCATTGTGCATTTCCATTTTAGATGTATACTTTTTTCTCACATAAAAACTTGATTTTTCACTTTCCCTTCATCCCGTAAACAAAAAAGTTATAAAAGGCAATTAGGTCACAACATAATGAAAATAAGAGAGTTTATGTATGGAAAAAATATAACGCAATAACAAATGTAAGAAAAAAAAAATTATTCACACACCACAAATGAACACAAAAGTTTTGTTACCCATATTTGGGAAATTCCACTAGTTTAACCCTAATAGCTTGAAATTTTATAAGAAAGAGATTTTTCTACACATGTTTTAAAAAATGGATAAGAATGCTTGAAACATGTTCAGGATGCAAATGACCTATGGATTCAGACCTTTTACATAGAATAACTAATTCTCATTAAGTTCTCAAGTGAACGTGCGGTGGGATATTTACCAGAGTCAAACAAGCCATTATTTTGCCGATTTAAAAAAAGATGACATAACGGTCATAGATGGTAGTAAATTTATTTATCATGCGTAACGGGCTGTATTTTTGTCAAGAATGATCTATAGATTGGGAGTCAACACTCTGTTAAAAATCCCCCCCTTCTCCCTTTTTTAGACAATTGCAAAACCTAATATATAAAAAGTAAAAAGAGTTTACGATTTCTAAAAATTATAGAAATTTTTTGAAATTATCGCTCTCTTCATTTGTGCATTGTGCATTTCCATTTTAGATGTATACTTTTTTATTAAATCAAAACTTGATTTTTCACTTTCCCTTCATCTCGTAAACAAAAAAGAAATAAAAGGCAAAAAGATCACAACAAAATGAAAATTTTAGAGTTTATGTATGGAAAAAATTTAATGCATCAACAAATGTAAGTAAATAGAATTTATTTTCACTCCACAAATGAACACAAAAGTTTTGTTATCCATGTTTGGAAAATTCCACTAGTTCAACCCGAATAGTTTGGAATTTTAAAAAAAAGAGATTTTTCTACACATGTTTTAAAAAATGGATATGCATGCTTGAAACATGTTAAAGATACAAATGACCTATTGATCCCAACCATTTAAAGAGAATAACAAACACTCATTAAATTTTCAAGTGAACGTGGGGTGGGATTTTTACCTGAGTCAAACAAGACATTATTTTGCCCATTTTCAAAAACTTGACTTAACGATAATAGATGATTGTAATGTGATTTATCATACGTAATGGGCTATATTTATGTAAGGAATGACTTATGGATAGGGTGTCAACACTTAATAAAAATCCCCTGCCTCAACCTTTTCCCCACGTTTGCAAAACCTTATATATGAAAACTAAAAAGAGTTTACAATCCCTAAAAATTACAAACACTTTTTGGCATTATCTCTCTCTACATTTGTGGATTGTGCATTTAAATTTTAGATGTATACTTTTTTCTTAATTGAAAACTTGAGTTTTGACATTCCCTTCGTCTCGTAAACTAAAAAGAGATGAAAGGCAAATACATCACAACAAAATGAAAATTTTAGAGTTTATGTATACAAAAATTTAAAGCAAGAACAAATGTAAGAAAAGAAAATTTATTCACACACACAAATGAACACAAAAGTTTTGTTATCCAAATTTGGGAAATTCCACTAGTTAAACTCTAATAGCTACTAATTTTATAAGAAAGAGATTTTTCTACACATGTTTTAAAAAATGGATATGCATTCTTGAAAAATGTTCAAGATGAAAATGACATATGGATCTAAATCTTTTAACGAGAATAACAAACGCTCATTAAATTCTCAAGTGAATGTGTGGTGGGATATTTACCCAAGTCAAACAAGCCATTACATTGCCCATTTACAAAAAGTTGACCAAACGATCATAGAATATTGTAAAGTGATTTATCATGCGTAATAGCCTATATTTTTGTAAGGAATGACTTATGGATTGGGAGTAAACACTCAGTTAAAAATCCCTTGCCTCCCCCTTGTACCGACGATTGCAAGACCAAATATGTAAAAACTAAAAATAGTTTACAATCCCTAAAAATTACATACACTTTTTGGAATTTTCTCTCTTAACATTTGTTTATTGTGCATTTCCATTTCACATGTATACTTTTTTCTTAATTCAAAACTTGAGTTTTCACTATGCTTTCATCTCGTAAACATAAAATATATCAAAGGTAAATAAATCACAAAGAAATGAAAATTTTAGAGTTTATGTATGGAAAACATTTAAAGTAATAACAAATGCAAGGAAAGAAAATTTATTCACACACCACAAATGAACAAAAAAGTTTTGTTACCCAAGTTTGGGAAATTCCACTACTTTAACCATAATTGCTTGGTATTTTATAAGAAAGAGATTTTTCAACACATGTTTTAAAAAATTGATATGCATGCTTGAAACATGTTAAAGATGCAAATGACCTATGGACCCAAAAATTTTAAATAGAATAACAAACTCTCAATAAATTCTCAAGTGAACGTGCGGTGGGATATTTACCCTAGTCAAACATGCCATTATTTTGCCCATTTACAAAAAACTGACCTAACGGTCATAGATGATTGTAAAGTGATTTAGCATGCGTAACGAGCTATATTTTTGGAAGGAATGACTTATGGATTGGGAGTCAACACTCAGTTAAAAAACCCCCGCCTGCCCCTTTTCCCTACGCTTGCAAAACCTTATTTATAAAAACAAAAAAGAGTTTACAATGCCTAAAAATTATAGACACTTTTTAGAATTATTGCTCTCCACATTTGTGCATTGTCCATTTCCATTTTAGATGTATACTTTTTTCTTAAATCAAAACTAGAGTTTTCACTTTCCCTTCATCTCGTAAACAAAAAAGAGATAAAAGGCAAATAGATCACAACAAAATAAAAAATTTAGAGTTTATGTATGAAAAAAATTTAAAGCATTAAAAAATCTAAGTAAAGAAAATTTATTCAACTCCACAAATGAACACAATAGTTTTGTTATCCAAGTTTCGAAAATTCCTCTAGTTCAACCCGCATAGCTTGGAGTTTTATAAGAAGGAGATTTGTACACATGTTTTAAATATGGATATGCATGCTTGAAACATGTTAAAGATGCAAATGACCAAAGGATCCAAACATTTTAAAGAGAATAACAAACGCTCATTAAATTCTCAAGTGAACGTGCGGTGAGATATTTACCGGAATCAAACATGCCATTATTTTTCTCTTTTAAAAAAAGTTGATCTAACGGTCATAGATGATTGTAAAGTGATTTAGCATGCATAACGGGCTATATTATTGGAAGGAATGACTTATGGATTGGGAGTCAACACTCAGTAAAAAATCGCCTGCATCCCCCTTTTCCCTACGTTTGCAAAACCTTATTTATAAAAACTAAAATGAGTTTACAATGCCTAAAAATTACAGAAACTTTTTAGAATTATCGCTCTCTACATTTGTCCATTGTCCATTTTCATTTTAGATGTATACATTTTTTTAAATAAAAACTTGAGCTTTCACTTTCCCGTCTTTTCTTAAACAAAAAAGAGATAAAAGGTAAATAGATCATTAAAAAATGAAAATTTTAGAGTTTATGCATGGACAAAGTTTAAAGTAGTAACAAATGTAAGTAAAGAAATTTTTTTCACACCCCACGAAAGCACACAAAAGTTTTGTTATCAAATTTGGGAAATTCCACTAGTTCAACCCTAATTGCTTGGAATTTTATAAGGAAGAGATTTTTCTACACATGTTTTAAAAAATGGATATGCATGCTTGAAAGAAGTTAAAGATGCAAATGACCAATGGATCCAAATTTTCTAAAGAGAATAACAACCGATCATTAAATTCTCAAGTGAAAGTGTGGTGGGATATTTACCCGAGTCAAACAAGCCATTATTTTTCCCATTTACAAAAACTTGACCTAACTATCATAAATGATTGTAAAGTGATTTATGATATGTAACGGGCTACATTTATGTAAGGAATGACTTATGGATTGGGAGTCAACATTCAGTTAGAAATACCCCACCACCCCCTTTTCCCAACGATTGCAAAACCTAATATATAAAAACAAAAAAGAGTTTACAATCCCTAAAAATTACAGACACTTTTAAGAATTATCTCTCTCTACATTTGTGCAATGTGCATTTCCATTTTGGATGGTTACTTCTTTTTTTTTAAATCAAAACTTGATTTTCACTTTCCCTTCATCTCATAAACAAAAAAGAGATAGAAGGCAAATAGATCAGAACAAAATGAGAATTTTAGAATTGATGAGTGAAAAAAATTCTAATATTTGGGAAATTCCACTAGATCAACCCTAATAGCATGGAATTTTATAAGAAAGAGATTTTTCTACACAAGTTTTCAAAAATGGATATGCATGCTTGAAACATGTTAAAGATGCAAATGCCCTGTGCTTCAAAAACTTTTAAATAGAATTACAAACGCTCATTAAATTCTCAAATGCCCAAGTGAACGTTCAGTGCGATATTTACCAGAATCATAGCCATTATTTTGCCCATTTACAAAAAGCTGACCTAATGACCATAGATAATTGTAAAGTGAATTATTTTGCCTAATTGGCTAAATTTTTGTAAGGAATGACTTCTGGATTGGGATTCAACACTCAGTTACAAATCCCCTGCCTCCCCCGTTTCCCAAAAATTGCAAAGCCTAATATATAAAAGTTAAAAAGAGTTTAAAATCCCTAAAAATTACAGTCACTTTTTGGAACATATGTGCATTATGCATTTCCTTTTTAGATGTACACTTTTTTCTTAAATCAAAACTTGACTATTAACTTTCGCTTCATATCGGAAAAAAAAGAGATAAAAGGCAAATAGATCACAACAAAAAGAAAATTTTAGAGTTTATGTATGGAAAAAATTTTAAGAAATAAAAATGTAAATAAAGAAAATTTATTCACACACCACAAATGAACACAAAAGTTTTGTTATTCAAGTTTTGGAAATTCCTCTAGTTCAACCTTAATAGCTTGAAATTTTATTAGAAAAAGATTTTTCTAGAATTGTTTTAAAAAAATCGATATGTAGGCTTGAAACATGTTAAAGATGCAAATGACCTATGGATCAAAACCTTTTAAAGAGAATAATAAACGCTCATTAAATTCTCTAGTGAACGTGCAGTGGGATATTTACCTGAGTCAAACAAGCCATTCTTTTGCACATTTACAAAAAGCTGACCAAACGGTCATAGATGATTGTAAAGTGATTTACTTGCGTAACGGGATATATTTTTTTAAGGAATGAATTATGGATTGGGAGTCAACACTCAGTTAAAATCCCCCGCCTCTCCCTTTTCCCGACGATTGCAAAACCTTAAATATAAAAACTAAAAAGAGTTTAAAATCCCTAAAATTTACAGGCACTTTTTGGAATTATCTCTCTCTTCATTTGTGCATTGTGCATTTCAATTTTAGATGTATAATTTTTTCTTAAATCAAAACTTGAGTTTTCACTTTCCCTTCATCTTGTAAACAAAAAAGAGATAAAAGGCAAATAGATCACAACAAAATGAATTATTAGAGTTTATGTAGGGAAAAAATTTTAATTAATAACTAATGTAAGTAAAGAAAAGTTACTAAAACAACACAAAAGAACACAAAAGTTTTGTTAACAATGTTTGGAAAATTCCACTAATTCCACCCTAATAGCTTGGAAATTGATAAGAAAGAGATTTTTCTAGACATGTTTTAAAAAATGGATATGCATGCTTGAAACATGGTAAAGATGCAAATGACCTTTGGATCCAAACCTTTCAAAGAGAATAGCAAACGCTAATTAAATTCTCAAGGGAACGTGCGGTGGGATATTTACCCAAGTCAAACATGCTATTATTTTGCCCATTTACATAAAGCAGACCAAACAATCATCGATGATTGTAAAATGATTTATCATGTGTAACAGGCTATATATTTTTAAGGAATGACTTATGGATTGGGAGTCAACACTCAGTTCAAAATCCGCCTCCTGCCCCTTTTCCCTATGATTACAAAACCTAATATAGAAAAACTAAAAAGAGTTTCCACTCCCTAAAAATTACAAAACCTTTTTGGAATTATCTCTCTCTACATTTGTGCATTGTACATTTCCATTTTAGATGTATACTTTTTTCTTAAATCTAAACTTGAGTTTTCACTTTTCCTTCATCTCGTAAACAAAAAAGAGATAAAAGGCAAATAGATCAAAATAAAATTAAAATTTAAGAGGTTATATAAGGAAAAAAATTAAAGCAATAACAAATGTAAGTAAAGCAAATTTATTCACACACCACTAATGGACATAAAATTTTTGTTATCAGTGTTTTTGAAATTCCACTAGTTCAACCCTATTAGCTTGGAATTTTATAAGAATGATATTTTTCTACACAAGTTTTAAAAATTGGATATGCATGCTTGAAACAAGTTAAAGATGCAAATGACCTATGGATCCAAACCTTCTAAAGAGAATAAGAAATGCCAATTAAATTCTCAATTGAATGTACAGTGGGATATTTACCCGAGTCAAACAAGCTGTTATTTTTAGCATTTATATAAAGCTGACCTAACGATCATAGATGATTATAAAGTAATTTATCATGTGTTATGGATGACATTTTGGTGAGGAATAACTTATGGATTGGGAGTCAACACTCTGTTAGAAATCCCCCGACTGCCCCTTTCCCGACTATTACAAAACCTAATATATAAAAACTACAAAGAGTTTACAATCCCTAAAAATTACAAACAATATTTTGAATTATCTCTCTCTTCATTTGTGTATTGTGCATGTAAAATTTAAATGTATTATTTTTTCTTAAATCAAAACTTGAGTTTTCACTTTCCCTTCATCTTGTAAACTAAAAAGAGATAAAAGGTAAATAGTTCACATAGAAAATGAAAATTTTAGAGTTTATGTATGGAAAAAATCTAAATTAATAACAGATGTAAGTAAAGAAAATTTATTCAAACACCACAAATGAACACAAAATTTTTCCTATCCAAGTTTGGAAAATTCCACTAGTTAACCCCTAAGAGCTTGGAATTTTATAAGAAAGAGATTTGTCTACACATGTTTTAAAAAAATTGACATGCTTCCTAGAAACATGGTAAAGATTCAAATGACTTATGGATTGAAACCTTTTAAAGATAATGATAAATGCTAATTAAATTCTCAAGTGAATGTGTGGAGGGATATTTACCCGAGTCAGTCATGCCATTATTTTGCCCATTTACTTAAAGTTAACCTAACGATTGTAGATGATTGTAAAGTGATTTATCTTGCATAACGGGCTATATTTTTACAAGAAATTACTTATGGATTGGGAGTCCACACTCAGTTAAAAATCCCCCTTTTCCCGATGATTACAAAACCTAATATATAAAAACTCAAAAGAGTTTCCTATCCCTAAAAATTATAGACACTTTTTGGAATGTTCTCTCTCTACATTTGTGCATTGTGCATTTCCACTTTAGATGTATACTTTTTACGTAAATCTAAACTTGAGTTTTCACTTTCCCTTCATCTTGTAAACAAAAAAGAGATATACGGCAATTAGATCACGACAAAATGAAAATTTTAGAGTTTTTTTATGGAAAAAATTAAAGCAATAACAAATATAAGTAAAGAAAATTTATTCACATACCACTAATGAACAAAAAAATTTTGTTATCAGAGTTTGTGAAATTCCACTTGTTGAACCCTATTAGCTTGGAATTTTATAAGAAAGATATTTTTCTACACATGTTTTAAAAATTGGATATTCAGGCTTGAAACATGTTAAAGATGCAAATTACCTATGGATTCAAATATTTTAAAGCGAATAATAAATGGTCATTAAATTCTCAAGTGAACGTGCGGTGGGATATTTACCCGAGTCGAACAAGCCATTATTTTTTCGAGTTACAAGAAGCTGACCTAACGGTCATAGATGGTTGAAAGTGATTTATCATGCATAACAGGCTATATTTTTGTAAGCAATGACTTATGGATTGGAGTCAACACTTAGTTTAAAATGCGCCGCCTCCCCCTATTCTTGACGATTGCAAAACCTAATATTTAATAAATAAAAAGAGTTTACGATCCCTAAAAATTATAGAAATTTTTTTGAATTATCTCTCTCTACATTTGTGCATTGTGCATTTCTATTTTTAATGTATACTTTTTTCTTACATCAAAACTAGAGTTTTCACTTTCCCTTCATCTTGTAGACAAAAAAGAGATAAAAGGGAATTAGATCACAACATAATGAAATTTATAGAGTTTATGTATGGAAAAAAATTAAAGCAATAACAAATGGAAGAAAAGAAAATTTATTCACACACCACAAATGAAGACAAAAGTTTTGTTACCCAAGTATGGGAAATTCCACTAGTTTAACCCCAATAGGTTGGAATTCTATAAGAAAGAGATTTTTCTACACATGTTTTAAAAATTGAATATGCATGCTTGAAACATGTTAACAATGCAAATGACCTATGGATCCAAACCTTTTAAATAGAATAACAAACTCTCATTAAATTCACAAGTGAATGTGCGGAGGGATATTTACCCGAGTCAAACATGCCATTATTTTGCCCATTTACAAAAATATGACCTAACAACAATAGATGATTCTAAATTTATTTATGTTGCGTAATGGGTTAAATTTTTGTAAGGAATGACTTATGGATTGGGAGTCAACACTCAGTTAAAAATCCCCCGCCTCACCCTTTTCCTGATGATTGTAAAACCTAATATATACAAACTAAAAAGAGTTTACAATCCCTAAAAATTACTAATACATTTTGGAATTATCTCGCACTACATTTGTACTTTGAGCAATTCCATTTTAGGTGAATTCTTTTTCTTAAATTAAAACTTGAGTTTTCAATTTCCATTCATCTCGTAAACAAAAAAGAGATAAAAGGCAAATAGATAACAACAAAATGAAAATTTTAGAGTTTATGGATGGAAAAAAATTGAAGCAATAACAATTTTAAGTAAAGAAATTTTATTCACACACCACAAATGAACACAAAATTTTTGTTATCCAAGTTTGGGAAATTCTACTAGTTCAAACCTAATAGCTTGGAATTTTAAAAGAAAGAGATTTTTCTACACAAGTTTTAAAAATGAATATGCATGCTTGAAAATTTTAAAAGATGCAAATGACCTAAGGATTCCAACCTTTTAAAGAGAATAACAAATGCCAATTAAATTCTCAGGTGAACATACAGTGGGATATTTACCTGAGTCAAACAAGTTGTTATTTTGCCCATTTAAAAAAAGCTGACCTAACTGTATTAGATGATTATAAAGTGATTTATCATGCATAATGGGCTATATATTTTTTATCGAATGACTTATGGATTGGGAGAGATAAAAATCCCGCGCCTCCCCCTTTTCCCGATGATTACAAAACCTAATATATAAAAACTAAAAAGAGTTTACAATCCCTAAAATTACATACACTTTTTTGAATTATCTCTCATTTCATTTGTGCATTGTGCATTTCAATTTTAGATGTATACTTTTTTCTTAAATTAAAACTTGAATTTTCACTTTCCCTTCATCTTGTAAACAAAAAAGAGATAAAAGGCTAATAGATCACAACAAAATGAAAATTTTAGAGTTTATGTATGGAAAACATTTAAATTAATAACAAATTTAAGCAAAGAAAATTTATTCAAACACCACAAATGAACACAAAAGTTTTGTTATCCAAGTTTGGGAAATTCCACTAGTTCAACCCTTATAACTTGAAATTTTATAAGAAAGAGATTTTTCTCCACGTGTTAAAAAATGGATATGGATGCTTGAAACATGGTAAACATGGCAAGTGACCTATGGATACAAACCATTTAAAGAGAATAACAAACGCTAATTAAATTCTCAAGTGAAAGTGCGGTGAAATTTTTACCTGAGTCAAACATGCCATTATTTTGCCCATTTACATAAAGCTGACCTAACGATTATATATGGTTGTAAAGTGATTTTTTCATGCACAACGAGCTATATTTTTTGAAGGAATGACTTATGGATTGGGAGTCAACACTCAGTTAAAAATCCCCCGCCTCACCCTTTTCCCGACGATTGATAAACCAATAACATAAAAACTAAAAAGTGTTTACAATCCCTAAAATTACAGACACTTTCCCTTCATCTCGTAAAAAAAATAAGAGATAAAATAAAAATAGATCACAACAAAATGAAAGTTTTGGAGTTTATGCGTGGAAAATATTTAAAGCAGTAAAAATTTTCAGTAAAGAAAATTTATTCACACACCACAAATGAACACCAAAGTTTTGTTATCCAAGTTTGGGAAATCTACTAGATCAAACCAAATAGCTTGGAATTTTATAAGAAAGAGATTTTTCTGCACATGTTTTAAAAAATGAATATGCAGGCTTGAAACATGTTAAAGATGCAAATGATCTATGGTTCCAAATCTTTTAAAGAGAATAACAAACGCTCATTTAATTCTCAAGTGAACGTGCGGTGGGATATTTACCCGAGTGGAACAAGCCATTATTTTGCCGATTTACAAAAAGCTGACATAACGGTCATAGATGGTTGTGAAGTGATTTATCATGTGTAACGGGCTATATTTTTGTCAGGAATGACTTATAGATAGGGAGTCAACACTTAGTTAAAAATCCCCACCTCCCCTTTTTTCCGACAATTGCAAAACCTAATATATTAAAAGTTAAAAGAGTTTACGATCCCAAAAATTACAGACACTTTTTGGAATTACTCTATCTACATTTGTGCATTGTGCATTTCCATTTTAGATGTATACTTTTTTCTTATATAAAAACTTGAGTTTTGATTTTCCCTTCATCTCGTAAACAAAAAAGATATAAAAGGCAATTAGGTCACAACATAATGAAAATTATAGAGTTCAGGTATGGAAAAAATTTAAAGCAATAAAAATGTATGAAAAGAAAATTTATTCACACACCACAAATGAATACAAAATTTTTGTTACCCAAGTATGGGAAATTCCACTTGTTTAACCCTAATTGCTTGGAATTTTTTAAGAAAGAGATTTTTCTACCCTTGTTTTAAAAAATGGATAAGAATGCTTGAAACATGTTAAGGATGGAAATGACCTATGGATCCAGACCTTTTACATAGAATAATTAATTCTCATTAAATTCTCAAGTGAACGTTCGGTGGGATATTTACCCAAGTCAAACATGCCATTATTTTACCCATTTACAAAATGCTGACCTAACGGTCATAGATGATTGTAAAGTGATTTATCATGTGTAACGGGCTATATTTTTGGATGGAATGACTTATGGATTGGGAGTCAACATTCAATTCAAAATCCCCTCCCCCCTCCTTTTCCATCGATTTCAAAATCTAATTTATAAAAAATAAAAAGAGTTTACAATGTCTTAAAATTATAAACACTTTTTGGAATTATCTCTCTCTACATTTGTGCATTGTCCATTTCCATTTCATAAGTATACTTTTTTATTAAATCTAAACTTGCATTTTTTATTAAATCCAAACTTGAGTTTTCACTTTCCCCTCATCTCGTAAACAAAAAAGAAATAAAGGACAAAAAGATCACAACAAAATGAAAATTTTAGAGTTTTTGTAGGGAAACAATTTAATGCATCAACAAATGTAACTAAATACAATTTATTTTCACACCACAAATGAACTCAAAAGTTTTGTTATCCATGTTTTGAAAATTCCACTAGTTCAACCCAAATAGCTTGGAATTTTAAAAGAAAGAGATTTTTTTGCACATGTTTTAAAAAATGGATGTGCATTCTTGAAACATGTTAATGATACAAATGACCAATGGATCCCAACCATTTAAAGAGAATAAAAAACGCCCATTAAATTCTCAAGTGAACGTGGGGTGGGATATTTACCTAAGTGAAAGAAGACATAATTTTTCCCATTTTCAAAAAGTTGACCTAACGATAATAGATGAATGTAAAATAAATTATCTTATGTAATGGGCTATATTTATTTATGGAATGACTTATGAATTGGGTGTCAACATTCAGTTAAAAATCCCCCACCTCCCCCTTTTCCTAACGTTTGCAAAACCTAATATAGGAAAACTAAAAAGAGTTTATAATCCCTAAAAATTACAGACACTTTTTGGCATTATCTGTCTCATCATTTGTGGATTGTGCATTTCCATTTTAGATGTATACTTTCTTCTTAAATCAAAACTTGACTTTTCACTTTCCCTTTGTCACATAAACCAAAAAGAGATAAAAGGCAAATAGATCACAACAAAATGAAAATTTTAGAGTTTATGTATGGAAAAAGTTAAACCAATAACAAATGTAAGAAAATAAAATTTTATTCACACACCACAAATGAACACAAAAGTTTTGTTATCCTAGTTTGGGAAATTCCACTAGTTCAACCCAAATAGATTGCAATTTTATACGAAAGATATTTTTTTACAATAGTTTTAAAAAATGGATATGCATGTTTGAAAAATGTTAAAGATGCAAATGACCTATGGATCCAAACCTTTTAAAGAGAACAACAAATGCTTATTAAATTCTCAAGTGAACGTGCGGTGGGATATTTACCCGAGTCAAACAAGCAATTTTTTTGCCCATTTAAAAAAAGCTGCCCAACGGTCATAGATGATTGTAAAGTGATTTATCTTGGATAACGGGTTATATTTTTGTAACGTAAGACTTATGGATTCGGAGTCAGCACTCAGTTAAAAAACCTCCGCCTCCCCCCTTTTCCTACGAATCGAAAACCTAAAATATAAAAACTAAAAAGAGTTTACAATCCCTAAAAATTACAGACACTTTTTTGAATTATCTCTCTCTACATTTGTGCATTATGCATTTCCATTTTAGATGTATACATTTTTCTTAAATCAAAATTTGATTTTTGACTTTGCCTTCATCTCGTAAACAAAAAATACATAAAAGGCAAATAGATCACAACAAAATAAAAATTTTAGAGTTTTTATTTGAAAAATATTTCAAGCATTAACAAATTTAAGGAAAGAAAATTTATTTACACACCACAAAAAGAACCCAAAAGTTTTGCTATCCAAGTTTCAGAAATTCCACTAGTTCTACCCTAATAGCTTGGAGTTTTATAAGTAGGAGATTTCTACACATGTTTTAAATATGGATATGCCTGCTTGAATCATGTTAAAGAAGCAAATGACGTATGGATCCAAACATTTTAAAGAGAATAACAAACGCTCATTAAATTCTCAAGTGAACGTGTGCTGGGATATTTACCCGTGCCCAATAAGCCAATATTTTGCCCTTTGAAAAAGTTCTAACCTAAAGGTCATAGGTGATTGCAAAGTGATTTATAATGTCTAACGGGCAATATTTTTCTAAGGAATGACTTATGGATTGGGAGTCAACACTCATTTAAAAATCTCCCGCCTCCCCCCTTTCCCTACTATTGGAAAACCTAATATATAAAAACTAAAAAGAGTTTACAATCCCAAAAACTTACAAACACCTTTTGGAATATTCTCTCTCTACATTTGTGCATCATGCATTTCCATTTTAGATGTATACTTTTTTTTAAAATCAAAACTTGAGTTTTCTCTTTCCCCTCATCTCGTAAACTAAAAAGAGATAAAAAGCAAACAGATCATAACAAAATGAAATTTTTAGAGTTGATGTAAGGAAAATTTCTAAAGCAATAACAAACGTAAGTAAAGAAAATTTGTTCACACACGACAAATGTAAACAAAAGTTTTTTTTATCAAGTTTGGGAAAATCCACTAGTTTAACCCTAATTGCTTGGAATTTTATAAGGAAGCCATTTTTCTACACCTGTTTTAAAAAATGGATATGCATACTTGAAACATGTTAAAGATAGAAATGACCTACGGATCCATACCTTTTAAAGAGAATAACAAACGCTCATTAAATTCTCAAGTGAACGTGTGCTGGGATATTTACTGGAGTCAAACAAGCATTTATTTTGCCCATTTACAAAAAAAAACTGACCTAGCGATCATAAATGATTGTAAAGTGATTTATCATACATAACGAGCTACATTTATGTAAGGACACTCAGTTTAAAATCCCTCGCCTCCCCCTTTTTCCGACGATAGCAAAACCTAATATATAAAAACTAAAAAGAGTTTAAAATCCCTAAAAATTACAAACACTTTTATGAATTATCTCTCTTTACGATTGTGCATTGTTCATTTCCATTTTTTATGTTTACTTTTTTCTTAAATCAAAACATGATTAATCACTTTCCCTTAATCTTGTAAACAAAAAAGCGATAAGAGCCTAATAGATCAGAACAAAATGAAAATTATAGAATTTATGTATGGAAAAAATTTAAAGCAATAACAAATGTAAGTAAAGAAAATTTATTCACACACCACAAATGAACACAAAAGTTTGGTTATCCAAGTTTGGGAAATTCCACTAGTTCAACCCAAAAAGTTTTGAATTTTATAAGAAAGTGTTTTTCTACACATGTTTTAAAAAATGGATATGCATGCTTGAAACATGTTAAAGATGCAAATGATGTATGGATCCAAACATTTTAAAGAGAATAATAAACGTTCATTAAATTCTCAAGTGAACATGCGGTGGGATATTTACCCGATTCAAAGCCTTTATTTTGGCCATTTACAAAAAGCTGACCTAACGATCATAGATGATGGTAAAGTGAATTATCATGCATAACTGGCTATAGTTTTGTAAGGAATGACTTCTGGATTGGGATTCAACACTCAGTTAAAAATCCACCTTTTCCCAACAATTGCAAAACCTAAAATATAAAAATTAAAAAGAGTTTAATATCCTTAAAAATTACAGACACTTTTCTGAACATTTGTGTGTTGTACATTTCCATTTTAGATGAATACTTTTTTCTTAAATACAAACTTGAGTTTTCACTTTCCCTTCATTTTGTAAACAAAAAAGAGATAAAAGGCAAATAGATCACATCAAAATGAAAATTTTAGAGTTTATGTATGGAAAAAATTTAAAGCAATAAAAAATGTTAGTAAAAAAAATTTATTCACACACCACAGCTGAACACCAAAGTTTCATTATGCAAGTTTGGAAAATTCCACTAGTTCAACCCTAATAGCTTGGAATTTTATAAGAAAGAGATTTTTCTACAATTGTTTTAAAACATTGATATGCATGCTTGAAACATGTTAAAGATGCAAATGACGTGTGGATCCAAACCTTTTAAAAAGAATAATAAACACTCATTAAATTCTCAAGTGAATATGCAGTGGGATATTTACCCGAGTCAAACAACCATTATTTTGTCAATTTACAAAAAGCTAACCTAACGGTCATAGATGATTGTAAAGTGATTTATCTTGCGGAAGGGGCTATATTTTTGTAAGGAATGACTTATGGATTGGGAGTCAACACTCAGTTAAAAATCCCCCGCCTCCCCCTTTTCCCGACGATTGCAAAACCTAATATACAAAAACTAAAAAGAGTTTGCAATCCCTAAAAATTATAAACACTTTTTGGAATTTTCTCTCTCTACATTTGTGCATTGTGCATTTCCATTTTAGTTGTATAGTTTTTTCTTAAATTAAAACTTGAGTTTTCACTTTCCGTTCATCTTGTAAAAAAAAATGAGATAAAACACAAATAGATCGCAACAAAATGAAAATTTTAGAGTTTATGTATGAAAAAAAATTAAAGCAACAACGAATGTAAGTAAAGAAAATTTATTCACACACCACAAATGTACACAAAATTTTTTTTATCCAAGTTTGGGAAATTCCACTAGTTCAACCCTAATAGCTTGGAATTTTATTAGAAAGAGATTTTTCTACACTTGTTTTAAAAAATGGAAATGGATGCTTGAAACATGTTAAAGATGCAAATGACCTATGGATCCAAACCTTTTAAAGAGAATAACAAACGCTCATTAAATTCTCAAGTGAACATGCGGTGGGATATTTACCAGAGTCAAACAAGCCATTATTTTGCGCATTTACAATAAGCTAACCTTACAGTCATAGATGATTGTAAAGTGATTTATCATGCGTAATCGGCTATGTTTTTTTAAGGAATGACTTATGGATTGGGAGAGTTAAAAATCCCTTGTGTCACCCTTTTCTGGACGATTGCAAAACCTAATATATAAAAACTAAAAATAGTTTACAATCCCTAAAATTACACTCACTTTTTGGAATTATCTCTCTCTTCTTTTGTGCATTGTGCATTTCGATTTTAGATGTATACTTTTTTCTTAAATCACTTCATCTCATAAATCAAAAAGAGAAAAATGGGAAATATATCACAACAAAATGAAAATTTTAGAGCTTATGTATGGAAAAGAATTTAATTAATAAAAAATTTAAGTAAAGAAAATTTATTCAAACACCATAAATGTAGACAAAAGTTTTGTCATCCAAGTAAGGAAAATTCCACTAGTTCAACCCCAATAGCTTGGAATTTTATAAGAAAAATATTTTTCTACACATGTTTTAAAAAATGGATATGCATGCTTGAAATATGTTAAAGATGCAACTGACCTATGGATCCAAACCTTTTAAAGAGAATAACAAATGCTAATTAAATTCTCCAGTGAACGTACGGTGGGATATTTACCCAAGTCAAACAAGCCATTATTTCTCCCATTTACATAAAGTTGACCTAACGATCATAGATGATTGTAAAGTGATTTATCGTGCATAACATGAAATATGTTTGTAAGGAATGTGTTATGGATTGGGAGTCAACATTCAGTTAAAAATCCCCCGCCACCACTTTTCCCGACGATTGTAAAACCTAATATATAAAAACTAAAAAGAGTTTACAATCCCTAAAAATTATAGAATCTTTTTTGAATTATCTGTCTCTACATTTTTTCATTGTGCATTTCCATTTAGGATGTATACTTTTTTCTTAAATCTAAACTTCAGTTTTCTCTTTCCCTTCATCTCGTAAACCAAAAAGAGATAAAAGGCAAATAGATTACAACAAAATGAAAATTTTAGAGTTTAAGTATGGAAAAAAATTAAAGCAATAACAATTGTAAGTAAAGAAAATTTATTCACACACCACAAATGAACGCAAAAGTTTTGTTATCAAAGTTTGTCAAATTCCACTAGTGCAACCCTAAAGCATGGAATTTTAAAAGAAAGATATTTTTCTACAAATGTTTTAAAAAAAGGATATGCAGGTTTGAAAATTGTTAAAGATGCAAATGAACTATGGATCCAAATATTTTAAAGAGAATAACAAACGCACATTAAATTCTCAAGTGAACGTGAGGTGGGATATTTACCCGAGTAAAACAAGCCATTATTTTGCCGATTTACAAATAGCTGACCTAACGGTCATAGATGGTTTTAAAGTGATTTATCATTTGTAACAGGCTACATTTTTGTAAGGAATGACTTATAGATTGGAAGTCAACACTCAGTTAAAAATCCCCCGCCTACCCATTTTCTCTACGATTGTAAAACCTAATATATAAAAAGTAAAAAGAGTTTACAATCTCCAAAATTTACTGACACTTGTTAGAATTATCTCTCTTTACATTTGTACATTGTGCATTTCCATTTTAGATGTATACTTTTTTCTTACATCAAAACTTGAGTTTTCACTTTACCTTCATCTCGTAAACCAAAAAAATATAAAAGGAAATTAGATGACAACATAATGAAAATTTTAGAGTTTATGTATGGAAAAAATTTAATGCAATCAAAATGTAAGGAAAGAAAATTCGTTCACACACAACAAATGAACACAAAATTTTAGTTACCAAGTTTGTGAAAATCCACTAGTTGAACCCTAATAGCTTGGAATTATATAATAAAGAGATTTTTCTACACATGTTTTAAAAAATGGATATGCATGCCTGAAACATGTTACCGATGCAAATGACCTATGGATCCAAACCTTTTAAATAGAATAACAAACTCTCATTATATTCTCAAGTGAACCTGCGGTGGGATATTTACCCGAGTGAAACATGCCATTATTTTCCCATTTTCAAAAAGCTGGCCTAACGGTCATAGTTGATTTTAAAGTGATTTATCATGAGTAACGGGCTATATTTTTGGTAGGAATGACATATGGATTGGGAGTCAAGACTCAGTTAAAAATCCCCCGCCGCCCCCTTTTCCCTATGATTGTGAAACCAAATTTATAAAAATTAAAAAGATTTTAAAATGCCTAAAAATTATAGACACTTTTTGGAATTATCTCTCTATACATTTTTACATTGTCCATTTCCATTTTAGATGCATATTTTTTTCTTCAATAAAAACCTGAGTTTTCACTTTCCCTTCATCTCGTAAACAAAAAACTTATAAAAGACAAATAGATCATAAAAAAATGAAAATTTTAGAGTTTATGTATGGAAAAAATTTAATGCATTAACAAATGTAAGAAAATAAAATTTATTTTCACACCACAAATGAACACAAAAGTTTTGTTATCCATGTTTTGAAAATTGCACTAGTTTAATCCAAATAGCTTTCAATTTATAACAAAGAGATTTTTCTACACATGTTTTAAAAAATGGATATGCATGCTTCAAACATGTTAAAGATGCAAATGACCGATGGATCCAAACCATTTAAAGAGAGTAACAAACGCTCATTAAATTCTCATGTGAACGTGGGTGGGATATTTATCCGAGTCAAACAATCCATTATTTTGCCCATTTACAAAAAGCTGACCTAACGATAATAGATAATTGCAAAGAGATTTATCATAGGGAACGGGCTATATTTATGTAAGGAATGACTTATGGATTGGGAGTCAACACTCAGTTAAAAATCCCCCGCCTCCCCTTTTTCCAAACGATTGCCAAACCTAATATATAAAAACTAAAAAGAGTTTAGAATCCCTAAAAATTACAGACACTTTTTGGCATTATCTCTCTATACATTTGTGCATTGTGCATTTCCATTTTAGATGTATACTTTTTTCTTACATCAAAATTTGATTTTTCACTTACCCTCGTAAACAAAAAAGATATAAAAGGCAAATAAATCACAAAAAATCAAAATTTTAGAGTTTATGTATGGAAACAAATTAAAGCAATAAAAAATTTAAGTAAAGAAAATTTATTCACACACCACAAATGAACACAAAATTTTTGTTATCCATGTTTGGGAAATTCCACAAGTTCAACCCTAATAGATTGGAATTTTATAAGAAATAGATTTTTCTACACATGTTTTAAAAAATGGATATGCATGCTTGAAACATGTTAAAGATGTAAATGATCTAGGGATCCAAACCTATTTAAGAAAATAATAAACGCTAATTAAATTCTCAAGTGAACGTGTGGTGGGATATTTACTAGAGTCAAACAAGCCATTATTTTGCCCATTTGCAAAATGCTAAGCTAACGATCATTGATAATTGTAAGGTTATTTATCATCTATAACGGGCTATATTTTTGTAAGGAATGACTTATCGATTGGGAGTCAACAATCATTTAAAAATCCTCCGCCTCCCCCTTTTTCCCGATGATTAAAAAACCTAATATATAAAACCTAAAAAGAGTTTACAATCGCATAAAATTACTAACACTTTTTGGAATTATCTCTCCCAACATTTGTGCATTATGCTTTTCCATTTTACTTGTATAATTTTTTCTTAAATCAAAACTTGAGTTTTCACTTTTGCTTCATCTTGTAAACAAAAAAAAAGGCTAATAGATCACAACAAAATGAAAATTTTAGAGTTTCTGTATGGAAAAAAATTAAAGCAATAAAAAATGTGAGTAAAGAAAATTTATTCCCACACCTCAAATTAGCACAAAATTTTGTTATCCAAGTTTGGGAAATTCTACTAATTTAACCATAATAGCTTGAAATTTTATAAGAAAGAGATTTTTCTACAAATGTTTTAAAAAATTGATATGCATGCTTGAAAGATGTTAAAGATGCAAATGACCTATGGATCCAATCCTTTTAAAGAGAATAAAAAATGCTAATTAAATTCTGAAGTGAACGTGTGGTGGGATATTTACCTGAGTCAAACAAGTCATTATTTTGCCCATTTACAAAAAGCTTACCTAACAATGATAGATGATTGTAAAGTGATTTATCATGCGGAATGGGCTATATTTTTGTAAGGAATGACTTATGGATTGGGTGTCAACACTCCGTTAAAAATCCATGCCTCCCCCTTTTCCCGACAATTGCAAAACTTAATATATAAAAACCTAATATATTACAAGGAAGGCCCTCAAGATGGGCCCAAGCCCATTAGAAGTAGGGCCCACAATGATTTCCAAGAGGTGACATCCTTATCACATCAGTTGGAAGTTCAAGAAGGACTCACAAAAGTATCTTTATCTTAGGGTGACGAACAAGAAGAGTTTTAGTTTAAGTTATATTTGTCTTTTATCAATATTGAGTTACCTAATTATGTTAGGACTTACCTTAAGTGTTAGAGTTTGGGTGTAATTGGGACAAGGGTAGTTTTATTGTAATTGGACTCTATTACTTTCCTCTATTATAAATAGAGGTTCATGTACTTTGATTAGAACAAATAGGTTTTATATGGAAAGTAGACTCAAATATCTTTTCGTCAATATATAATTTGAAATATAAAAAACTATGTATAGAGGTAAAAAAAAATACAAAGCAAAACTATGGGTGTAGGGACTGAAAAGAAATAACTACGAACCTGGACTTTGGTTTTAGGGTTTAGAGAAAAGGATCACATTACCTCCATGAGTTGACCAAGTCAACTCACAAAACCTGCTCTGATACCAAAGTAAAAGAAGTACAAGAAAGAGGTAATTTATTAAGCAAAAGAAGTAGAAGAAAGAGGTATTTTATTCCTTATGTTGTGGATTAGTTTATGTGACCAAATTGTGTGAGTACCATCGCATAAAAAGATTTAAAAATAGATGGTATCTCAGAACGCTGCTTAAAAATAAACAACCAAGTTGTGCGAGTGAAATCATCAATAAAAGTGATAAAATATTTGGCCTGAAAAATATTAGAGACACTCAAAGGCCCCCAAACATCAATAAGAATCAACGAAAAATGAATGTTACTTTTGACTTCTAGCCAAGGAGAGTATGTACTCCTTTGATGTTTACATAACTGACATACCTCACAACTAAATTCTGACCTTATCTTAAGAGATGGAAACATATGATGAAGAGATTGTATCGAAGGATGTCTCAACCGATTGTGCTATAATCATGTCTGATTCTCAGTAGTAGACACCATATTGACCTTTGGCACGTCCAAGTAGTAGAGCCCCCCTTGTTCATGGCCTCCACCAATCACCTGCTTCATTATAAGATCCTGAAAAACACATGAAGTAGGTGTGAAGGTAACCTAGCAATTAAAATATTTTGAAAGCTGACTCACAAAGAGCAAGTTTAAAGGAAAGGAAGGGGTTCCACTTCTGTCACCCCATCACTTCCGCTCAATGATATTCTTTTTGTGCTCTCCCTTTCTTAAATATTTTGGTCACATAAACTTATCCAAAATATAAGGAATAAAATACCTCTTTCTTTTACTTCTTCTAATTCGGTATCAGAGCAGGTTCTGTGAGTTGATTTGGTCTATATATGAAAAGAGGTTCGAGCTGCAGGAGAAATCTTCAAATTCCAAGGTATTTTATGATATCAAGAAAGAGAATTTATATGGATAAATTTATATGAAAAGGAAAATACGTAAGTCTAGTTTCTTACCTATTCAACCAATTCTCAGTATGATTTTATTATAAGGAGATATTGATCTTTGAAGAGTCAATGGTCATTTTGGAAAAATAGGAGAAACAATATTTAGTTCTGCAAGATGAGAAAGACAGAAATATATCAGATTATTTATCTTCTCATAATTATACTTTATGAAGAGATGTTATACTTGGATGAAAGGTATTTAAGTCTAGTTTCATCCAAAGAAAATTTCATGTCAATCTGATCTATATTTAAAGATATATTCGCATTAGAAGAATCAAAGGTTATGCTGGTATTCTGTAGTATTGAAAAATCCGAATTTATGCCAATTGTTTGCGTCACTTTTTGAGTTAATATATCAGGAAAATATCTCACTTCTCCTTGATATGAAGCCTTTTTAATTCATCTTTTTTATTTTGGCTTATTTCTACCTCTATGATATTTTGTTCAAGCTGGGATCATTGCCATTACCTCCCAACTTGAGGGGGGAGAAGTAGAAGAAGTACAAGAAAGATGTATTTTATTATTTATGTTGTGGATTAGTTTATGTGACTAAAATATTCAAGAAAGGGAGAGAACAAAAGATGAAGCTTGTGCATCAAAGAAGAAATTTTTATATCGGATTCTTTCATGGGTTCTTTTGCAAAGTGTATTATTTGGTTGATGTTATATGTGTTGGAAGATGGCCGTGTTATATTCAAATGCAGCTATTATGTCTCTTTGGGGACATTATTATTGAAGAAGAGGTGGCCTCATGTCATCAATTATTTTACCCAATCAAAAAGATCAAAATTATTTGTGGTTGGGAGTCCATGACGGAGGAACTTCATCCCCGTCAAAAAGATGAAAATTTTTTGATGTTGGAAGTCCATAATGGAAGAACTTCATCCCCGTAAAAAAGATGCAAATTATTTGTGGTTTGAAGTCCATGACAGAGGAACTTATGATTACATCTATGTTATCCCCCCCCCCCCCCGTAATGTCTTTTATGTCTCCTACCACTTGAGAGTTGTTGTCCTGTGGAGGGACAAGGTGGTGGACACTTCAGAATAATGCCGATAGACACTACCGATAGCAGTGGAGTGTGCCTTACATCTAGCATTAAGACTGGAGTATGAAGCAATGACTTACCGGCTAGGAGTGATTTTTCTTCTCACTTATAATGCCGCAGGGCCTCATGGAAGGACGCGATAGTGTGAGGGGGAATCTTGGAAGATGAAGGCATATTGGAAGATGTGCCATTTTATTATACAAAAATATTTTATACATGATTTGCAACAAGTTGGGAGTTCACATTGTTCTCTCACCCCCAGCTCGAGGGGGAGTGTTGGAAGATAAGCTCAAACCCAAATGACCAAGGAAGGCCCACATATGTAAGATTATTATAAGATGGGCCACATGACCAAGGAAGGCCTACAAGATGGGCCCAAACCCATAAGAAGTAGGACCCACAATGATTACCAACAGCTGGCATCCTTATCAAATCAGTTGGAAGATCAAGAAGGACTCACAAAAGTATTTTTATCTTAGGGTCACGACCAAAAAGATTTTTAGTTTAAGTTATATTTGTTTTTTATCAATATTGAGTTGCCTAATTATGTTAGGACTTATCTTAAGTGTTAGAGTTTGGGTGTAATTGGGACAAAGGTAGTTTTATTGTAATTGGACTCTACTAACTCCCTCTATTATAAATAGAGGTTCATGTACTTTGATTACAACAAGTTATTGATGTCAATGAAGTATTTCACTTTTCCATAAATTCAATATTTCAATCCTTAAAAATTACAGACACTTTTTGGAATTATCTCTCTCTACATTTCTGCCTTGTGAATTTCCATTTCAGATGTATACCTTTTTCTTACCTCAAAATTTGTCTTTTCACTTTCCCTTCCTCTCGTAAATAAAAAAGAGATAAAAGGCCAATAGATCACAACAAAATGAAAATTTTAGAGTTGATGTGTGGAAAAAATTTAAAACAATAACAGATGTAAGTAAATAAAATTTATTCATACACCACAACTGAACACAAAATTTTTGTTATCCAAGTTTGGGAAATTCCTCTAGTTCAACCCCAATATCTTGGAATTTAATAAGAAAGATATTTTTCTACACATGTTTTAAAAAATCGATATCCATCCGTGAAACATGTTAAAGATGCAAATGACCTATGGATCCAAACCTTTTCAAGAGAATAACAAACGCTCATTAAATTCTCAAGTGAACATACGGCGGGATATTTACTAGAGTCAAACAAGCCATTATTTTGCCCATTTACAAAAAGCTGACCTAACAATCATAGATGATTGTAAAGTGATTTATCATGAGTAACGGGCTATATGTTTGTAGGGAATTACGTATGAATTAGGAGTCAACACTCAGTTAAAAATCCACCGCCTCCCCCTTTTCCCGACGATTACAAAACCTAATTTATCAAAACTAAAAAGAGTTTACAGTCCATAAAAATTACAAACACTTTTCTGAATTGTCTCTCTCAACATTTTTGCATTGTGCATTTCCATCTTAGATGTATACTTTTTTCTTAAATAAAAACTTGAGTTTTCACTTTTCCTTCTTCTCGTGAAAAAAAAGAGATAAAAGGCAAATAGATCACAACATAATGAAAATTTTAGAGTTTATATATGGAAAAATTTAAAGCAATAATAAATTTAAGTAAAGAAAATTTATTCACACATCACAAATGAACACAAAAGTTTTGTTATCCAAGTTTGGGAAATTCCACTAGTTCAACCCTAATAGCTTGAAATTTTATAAGAAAGAGATTTTTCTACACATGTTTTAAAAAAGAAATATGCATGCTTGTAACATGTTAAAGATGCAAAAGACCTATGGATCCAAACCTTTTAAAGAGAATAACAAACTCTCATTAAATTCTCAAGTGAACGTGCGGTGGGATATTTACCCGAGTCAAACAAGTCATTATTTTGCCCATTCACAAAAAGCTGACCTTACGGTCATAGATGATTGTAAAGTGATTTATCATGCGTAACATGCTATATTTTTGTCATGAATGACTTATGGATTGGGGGAGTTAAAAATCCCCCCGCCTTCTCCTTTTCCCGATTATTGCAACACCTAATATATAAAACCTAAAAAGAGTTTACAATCACTAAAAATTACAGTCACTTTTTTGAATTATATCTCTCTACATTTGTCCATTGTGCATTTCATTTTTAGATGTATACTATGTTCTAAAATCAAAACTTGAGTTTTCACTTCCCTTCATCTCGTAAACAAAAAAGATACAAAAGGCAAATAGATCACAACAAAATGAAAATTTTAGAGTTTATCTATGGAAAAAATTGAAAGCAATAACAAATTTAAGTAAAGAAAATTAATTCAAACACCACATATAAACACAAAAGTCTTGTTATCCAACTTTGGGAAATTCCAATAGTTCAACCCTTATAGCTTACAATATTATAAGAAATAGATTTTTTTACACGTTTTAAAAACTGGATATGCATTCTTGAAACATGATAAAGATGCAAATGATCGATGGATCCAAACCATTTAAAGAGAATAACAAACACTCATTAAATTCTCAAGTGAACCTGTGGTGGGATATTTACCCGAGTTAAACAAGCCATTATTTTTCCCATTTACAAAAACCATACATAACGGTCATAGATGATTGTAAAGTGATTTATCATGCGTAACGGGCTATATTTTTGTAAGGAATAACTTATGGATTGGGTGTCAACACTCAGTTAAAACTCGCTCGCCTCCCCCTTTTTCTGATGAATGCAAAATGAAATAAATAAAACCTCTTAAGAGTTTACAATCCCTCAAAATTATAGACACTTTTTGGAATTATCTCTCTCTTCATTTGTGCATTGTGAATTTCTATTTTAGATGTATACTTTTTTCTAGATGAAATAAAAGGCAAATAGATCACAACAAAATGAAAATTTTAGAGTTGATGTGTGGAAAAAATTTAAAGCAATAACAAATGAAAGTAAAGAAAATTTATTCACACACCACAAATCACCACAAAATTTTTTTTATTCAAGTTTGCGAAATTCCACTGGTTCAACCCCAATATCTTGGAATTTTATAAGAAAGAGATTTTTCTACACATATTTTAAAAAATGGATATGCTTTCTTGAGAATGCAAGTGACCTACGGCTCCAAACCTTTTAAAGAGAATAACAAATGCTCATTAAATTCTCAAGTGAACATACAGTGGGATAATTACCCGAGTCAAACAAGCCATTATTTTGCCCATTTACAAAAACCTGACCAAACGATCATAGATTATTGTAAAGTGATTTATCATGAGTAACGGGCTATATTTTTGTAAGGAATGACTTATGGATTGGGAGTCAAAACACTGTTAAAAATTCCCCACCTCCCCTTTTTCCCAACGATTACAAAAGCTAATGTATAAAAACTAAAAAGAGTTTACAATCCCTAAAAATTAGAAAGACTTTTTGGAATAATCTCTCTCTAAATTTGTGAATTTTGTGTTTCCATTTTAGATTGATACTTTTTTCTTAAATCAAAATTTGACTTTTCACTTTCCCTTTATCTCGTAAAAAACAAAGAGATAAAAGGCAAATACATCACAAAAAAATAAAAATTTTACAATTGAAGTATGGAAAAAATTTAAACGAGTACCCAATGTAAGTAAAGAAACGCTCTTTAAATTCTCATGTGAACGAGCGATGGGATACTTACCCGAGTCAAAGAAGCCATTATTTTGCCCATTTAAAAAAAGTAGACCTAACAATCATAGATGATTGGAAAGTGATTTATCATGCTTAATGGGCTATATTTTTTAAGGAATGACTTATGGATCGGGAGTCAACACTCAGTTAAAAATCCCCCGCCTCCCCCTTTTCCCGACAATTGCAAAACCTAATATATAAAAACTAAAATGGGTTTACAATCCATAAAAATTTAAGGCTATTTTTGGAATTATCACTCTCTACATTTGTGCATTGTGCATTTCCATTTTAGATGTATACTTTTTTCTTAAATCAAAATTTGAGTTTGCACTTTCCCTTCACCTCGTAAAAAAAAAAGTGATCAAAGGCAAATAGATCACAACATAATAAAAATTTTAGAGTTTATGTATGGAAAAAATTTAAAGCAATAATAAATTTAAGTAAAGAAAAGTTATTCACACACCACAAATGAACACAAAATTTTTGTTATCCAAGTTTGGGAAATTCCACTAGTTCAACCCTAATACCTTGGAATTTTATAAGCAATAGATTTTTCTACACATGTTTTAAAAAAGGGATATGCATGCTTGAAACATGTTAAAGATCCAAATGACCTATGGATCAAAACCTTTTAAAGAGAATAAAAAAATCTCATTAAATTCTCAAGTGAACGTGCGGTGGGATATTTACCCGAGTCAAACAAGCCATTATTTTGCCCATTCACAAAATCTGACCTTACGGTCATAGATGATTGTCAAGAGTTTATAATCCATAAAAATTACTGATACTTTTTGGAAATATCTCTCACTTCATTTGTGCATTGTGCATTTCCATTTTAGATGTGTACTTTTTAATTAAATAAAAACATGAGTGTTCACTTTCCCTTCATCTCGTAAAAAAAAAGAGATAAAAGGCATATAGATCACAACAAAAACAAAATTTTAGAGTTTATGTGTGGCAAAATTTATAGCAATAAAAAATGTAAGTAAAGAAAATTTATTCACACACCACAAATGAACACAAGTTTTGTTATCCAAGTATGGAAAATTCCACTAGTTCAACCCTAATAGCTTTCAATTTTATAAGAAAGATATTTTTCTACACATGTTTATAAAAATAGATATGCAAGCTTGAAACATGTTAAAGATGCAAATTACCTATGGATCCAAACCTTTTAATAAGAATAACAAAAAGTCATTAAATTCTCAAGTGAACGTGAGGTGGGATATTTACCAGAGTCAAACAAGGCATTATTTTCCCTATTTAATAAAAGTTGACCTAACGATCATAGATGATTTTAAAGAGATTTATCATGCGCAATGGGCTATATTTTTTTAAGGAATGACTTATGGATTAGGAGTCAACACTCAGTTAAAACTCCCCCGCCTCCCCTTTTCCAGAAATAAATAAAACTATAAATAGTTTACAATCCCTAAAAATTATAGACACTTTATGAAATTATCTCTCTCTACATTTGTGAAATGAGCATTTCCATTTTAGATGTATACTTTTTTCTTAAACGAAAACTTGAGTTTTCACTTTCCCTTCATCTTTTAAACAAAAAAGAGATAAAAGGCAAATAGATCACAACAAAATGAAAATTTTAGAGTTTATGTAGGGATAAAATTTAAACCAATAACAAATGTAAGTAAATAAAATTTATTCACACACCACAAATGATCACAAAATTTTGGTATCCAAGTTTGGGAAATTGCAGTAGTTCAACCCTAATAGCTCGGAATTTTATAAGAAAAATATTTTTCCACACATGTTTTAAAAAATGGATATCCATGCTTAAAAAATGTTAAAGATTCAAATGACATATGGATCCAATCCTTTTAAATAGAATAATAAATGCTCATTAAATTCTCAACTGAACGTGATGTGGGATATTTACCCGAGTCTAACAGCCAATTTTTTTTCCGTTTACAAAAAGTTGCCCTAACGACCATGAATGATTATAAAGTGATTTATCATGCATTACGAGCTATATTTTTGTAAGGAATGACTTATGATTGGGCGTCAACACTCATTTAAAAATTCTTCGCCTCCCCCTTTTCCCAACGATTGCGAAACCTAATATATAAAAACTAAAAAGAGTTTACAATCCCTAAAAGTTACAAACACTTTTTTGAAATATCTCTCCCTACTTTTGTGCATTGTGAATTTCCATTTTAGATGTATACATTTTTCTTAAATCAAAACGTGAATTTTCAGTTTCCCTTCTTCTCGTAAAAAAAAAAAAGAGATAAAAGGTAAATAGATCACAAAAAAATGAAAATTTTAGAGTTTATGTTTGGAAAAAATTCAAAGCAATACCAAATGTAAGTAAAAAAAATTTATTCACACACCTCAAATGAATACAACATTTTTGTTATCCAAGTTTAGGAAATTCCACAAGTTCAACCTTAATAGCTTGGAATTTTATAAGAAAGAGATTTTTCTACACATTTTTAAAAAAATTGAAATGCATGCTTGAAACATGTTAAAGATGAAAATGACCCATAGATGAAAATATTTTAAAGAGAATAACAAACGCTTATTAAATTCTCAAGTGAATGTGTGGTGGGATTTTTACCCGAGTCAAATGAGCCATTATTTTCCACTTTTAAAAAAAGCTGACCTAACGGTCATAGATGATTGTAATGTGATTTATCATACGTAACGGGCTATATTTTTGTAAGGAATGAATTATGGATTGGGTGTCAACACTTAGTTAAAAACCCCCCGCTTCCCCCTTTTCCCAACTATTGCAAGACCTTATAAATAAAAACTAAAAAGTGTTTACAATCCCTAAAAATTTAAGACACTTTTTGGAATTATCACTCTCGACATTTGTGCAATGTACATTTCCATTTTAGATGTATATTTGTTTCTTAAATCACAACTTGAGTTTGCACTTTCCCTTCATCTTGTAAACAAAAAATTGATGAAAGAAAAATAGATCACAAAAAATGAAAATTTTAGAGTTTATGTATGGAAAAAAATTTAAAACAATAAAAAATGTGGTTAAAGAAAATTTATTCACACACCAGAAATGAATAGAAAAGTTTTGTTATACAAGTTTGGGAAATTTCACTAGTTCAACCCTAATAGCTTGAAATTTTAAGAAAGAGATTTTTTCTACATGGATATGCAAGCTTGAAACAAGTTAAAGATGCAAATTACCTATGGAACCAAACCTTTTAAAGAGAATAACAAATACTCATTAAATTCTCAAGAGAACATGCGGTGGTGTATTTACCCGTGTCAAACAAACAATTATTTTGCCTATTTAAAGAAAGCAGACCTAACGATTGTAGATGATTGTAAAGTGATTTATCATGCTTAACGGGCTATATTTTTGTCAAGAATGACTTATGGATTGGGTCTCAAAACTCAGTTAAAACTCCCCCGCCTCCCCCGTTTCCCGACATTTGAAAAACCTAATAAATAAAACCTATAAAGAGTTTACAATCCCTTAAAATTGCAGACACTTTTTTGAATTATCTCTCTCTACATTTGTGCATAGAGCATTTCTATTTTAGATGTATACTTTTCTCTTAAATGAAAACTTGAGTTTTCACTTTCCCTTCATCTCATTAACAAAAAAAGAGATTAAAGGCAAATAGATCACAAAAAAATGATAATATTAGAGTTTATGTATGGAAAAAATTTAAAGCAATAAGAAATGTAAGTAAAGAAAATATATTCACACAGCAAAAATGAACACAAAATTTTTGTTATCCAAGTATGGGAAATTCCACTAGTTCGACCCTAATAGCTTGGAATTTTATAAGAAAGAGATTTTTCTACACATGTTTTATAAATGGATATGCAAGCTTTGAACATGTTAAAGATGTAAGTGACCTATGGATCCAAACCTTTTAAAGAGAATAAAAAATGCACATTAAATTATCAAGTGAAAGTGCGGTGGTATATTTACCTGAGTCAAACAAGCCATTATTTTGCCCATTTTAAAAAAAGTAGCCCTAACAATCATAGATGATTGTAAAGTGATATATCATGCATAACGGGCTATATTTTTTTAAGCAATGACCTATGGATTGGGAGTCAGAAATCATTTAAAAATTCCCTTGCCCACCCCCCCCCCCCCCCCCCCCCCCCCCCCTCCCTTTATTTCGCGACAATTCCAAAATGAAATATATAAAAAATAAAAAGAGTTTACAATTCCTAAAAATTATAGACACTTTTTGGAATTAACTCTCTCTACATTTGGGCATTGTGCATTTAAATTTTAGATGTATACTTTTTTATTAAATAAAAACTTGAGTTTTCACTTTCCCTTCATGTCGTAAACAAAAAGGATATAAAAGACAAATAGATCACTACAAAATGAAAATTTTAGAATTTATGTATGGACAAATTAAAGCAATAAAAAATGTAAGAAAAGAAAATTTATTGACACACCATAAATGAACACATAAGTTTTGTTATCCAAGTTTAGGAAATTCCACTAGTTCAACCCTAATTGCTTGGAATTTCATAAGAAAGAGAGTTTTCTACACATGTTCTAAAAAATGGATATGCATGTTTGAAACATATTAAAGATGCAAATGACCAATGGATCCAAAACTTTTAAAGATAATATAAGTAAATAAAATTTATTCACATACCACAAATGAACACAAAAGTTTTGTTATCCAAGTTTGGGAAATTCCACTAGTTCAACCCTAATAGCTTGGAATTTTATAAGAAAGAGATTTTTCTACACATGTTCTAAAAAATGGATATGCAAGCTTGAAACATGTTAAAGATGAAAATGACCTATGGATCCAAACCTTTTTTAAGAGAATAACAAACGCTAATTAAATTCTCAGGTGAATGTGAGGTGGGATATTTACCTGAGTCAAAAAAGCAATTATTTTGCCTATTTACAAAACACTAACCTAACGATCATAGATGATTATAAAGTGATTTATCATGTGTAACTTGGTAATTTTTTGTAAGGAATGACTTATAGATTGGGAGTAAACTCTCAATTAAAAATCCCCCGCCTCCCCCTTTTCCCAACGATGGCAAAACCTAATATATAAAAACTAAAAACTAAAAAGAGTTTACAATCCCTAAAAATTACAGAAACTTATGGAATTATCTCTCTCTACATTTGTGCATTGTGAATTTCCATTTTAGATGTATGCTTTTTTCTTAACTCTAAATTTGTGTATTCACTTTCCCTTCATCTTGTAAATAAAAAAGAGATAAAAGGCAAATAGATCACAACAAAATGAAAATTTTAGAGTTGGTGTGTGGAAAAAATTTTAAGCAATAACAAATGAAAGTAAAGAAAATTTATTGACACCACAAATGTATACAAATTTTTTGTTATTCAAGTTTGGGAAATTCCACTAGTTCAATCACAATATCTAGGAATTTTATAAGAAAGAGATTTTTCTACACATATTTTAAAAAATAGATATTCTTTCTTCAAACATGTTAAGGATGCAAATGACCTTTGATCCAAACCTTTTAAAGAGAATAACAAACACTCATTAAATTCTCAAGTGAACATATAGTGGGATATTTACTCGAGTCAAACAAGCCACTATTGTGCCCATTTACAAAAAGCTGACCTGAAGATCATAGATGATTTTAAAGTGATTTATCATGAGTAACGGGCAATATTTTTGTTAGGAATGACTTATAGATTGGGAGTCAAAAATCTGTTAAAAATCCCCCACCTCCCCCTTTTCCCGACGATTACAAAACCTAATATAAAAAAATAAAAGGGGTTTACAATCCCTAAAAATTACAAACACTTTTTGGAATTATCTCTGCCTACATTTGTGAATTGTGCCTTTCCATTTTAGATGTATGCTTTTTTCTAAGATAAAAACTTGAGTTTTCACTCTCCCTTCATCATGTAAACAAAAAAGAGATAAAAGGCAAATAGATCATGAAAAAATGAAAATTTTAGAGTTGATGTATGAAAAAAATTTAAAGCAATAACAAATGTAAGTAAAGAAAATTTATTCATACCCTACGAATGAGCTCAAAATCTTTGTTATCCAAGTTTTGGAAATTGCACTAGTTCAACCCTAATAGCTTGGAATTTTATAAGAAAAAGCTTTTTCTACACATGTTTTAAAAAATGGATATGCATGCTTGGAACATGTTAAAGATGCAAATGACCTATGGATCCAAACATTTTAAAGAGATTAACAAACGCTCTTTAAAATCTTATGTGAACGAGCGGTGGGATATTTACCCGAGTCAAACAAGCCATTATTTTTCCCATTTACAAAAAGTGGACCTAACGATCGTAGATGATTGGAAAGTGATTAATCATGCGTAATGGATTATATTTTTGTAAGGAATGACTTATGGATTGGGAGTCAACACTCAATTAAAAATCCCCTGCCTCCCCCTTATCCCGACGATTGCGAAACCTAATACATAAAAAACTAAAAAGAGTTTACAATCCCTAAAAATTTAAGGCACTTTTTGGAATTATCACTCTCTACGTTTGTGCATTGTGTATTTCCATTTTAGATGTATACTTTTTTCTTAAATCAAATCTTGAGTTTGTACTTTTCCTTCATCTCGTAAACAAAAAAGTTATCAAAGGCAAATAGATCACATCAAAATAAAATTTTATGAGTTTATGGATGGAAAAAATTTAAAGCAATAACAAGTGTGAGTAAATAAAATTTATTCACACACCAGAAATGAACACAAAAGTTTTTTATACAAGTTTGGGAAATTGTACGACTTGAACCCTAATAGCTTGGAAGTTTTAGAAAGATATTTTTCTACACAAGTTTATAAAATTGGATCTGCAAGCTTGAAACATGTTAAAGATGCAAACTACCTATGGATTCAAACCTTTTAAAGAGAATAACAAACGCTCAATAAATTCTCAAGTGAATGTGCGGTGGTTTATTTTCCAGTGTCAAACAAACAATTATTTTGCCTATTAAAGATAGCTTTCCTAACGATCATAGATGATTTTAAAGTGATTTATCATGATTAATGGGCAATAGTTTTATCAGGAATGACTTATGGATTGGGTGTCAACACTCAGTTAAAACTCCCCTGCCTCCCCCTTTTCCCGAAGATTACAAAACCTAATAAATAAAACCTCTAAAGAGTTTACAATGACAATAAATTACTGACACTTTTGGGAATTGTCTCTCTCTACATTTGTGCAATGAGCATTTCTATTTTAGATGTATACTTTTTTCTTAAATGAAAACTTGAGTTTTCACTTTCCCTTCATCTCGTAAACAAAAAAGAGATCAAAGGCAAATAGATCACAACAATGTATGGAAAAAATTTAAAGCAATTAAAAATTTAAGTAAATAAAATTTATTCACACACCACGAATGAACCCAAAAAGTTTGTTATCCAAGTTTGGGAAATTCCACTAGTAGCTTGGAATTTTATTAGAAAGAGACTTTTCTACACATGTTTTATAAATGGATATGCAAGCTTGGAACATGTTAAAGATGCAAATGACCTATGGATCCAAATCTTTTAAAGAGAATAACAAACACTCATTAATTTCTCAAGAAAATGTGCGGTGGGATATTTACCAGAGTTAAACAAGCCATTATTTTGACTATTTAATAAAAGCTGACCTAACGGTCATTGATGATTGTAAAGTGATTTATCATGCACAACGGGTTATATTTTTTTATGGAATGACTTATGGATTGGGAGTCAACACTCAGTTAAAACTCCCCCGCGTCCTCCTTTCCTGACGATTGCAAAACCTAATAAATAAAAACTATAAAGAGTTTACAATCCCTAAAAATTACACACACTTTATGAAATTATCTCTCTCTAAATTTGTGCAATGAGCATTTCCATTTTAGATGTATACTTTTTTCTTAAATGAAAACTAGAGTTTTCACTTTCCCTTCTTCTCGTAAAAAAAAGGGATAAAAGGCAAATAAATCACAACAAAATGAAAATTTTAGTGTTTATGTTTGGAAAAAATTTAAAGAAATAACAAATGTAAGTAAATAAAATTTATTCACACACCCCAAATGAACACAAAATTTTTGTTATCCAAGTTTGGGAATTTCCACTTGTTCAACCCTAATAGCTTGGAATTATATAAGAAAAAGATTTTTCCACACATGTTTTAAAAAATGGATATGCATGCTTCGAACATGTTAAAGATTCAAATGACCAATCAAATCCTTTTAAAGAGAATAACAACATGCAATTTTCAAGTGAACGTGTTGTGGGATATTTACCCGATTCTAACAAGCCATTTTTTTGCCCACTTACAAAAAGCTGCCCTAACGATCATAGATGATTCTAAAGTGATTTATCAAGCGTAACGGGAAATATTTTTGTAAGGAATGACTTATGGATTGGGAGTCAACACTCATTTAAAAATTCCTCGCCTCCCCCTTTTCCCAACGGTTGCAAAACCTAATCTATAAAAACTAAAAAGAGTTTACAATCCCTAGAAGTTACAGACACTTTTTTGAAATATCTCTCTCTACATTTGTGCATTGTGCATTTCCATTTTAGATGTATACTTTTTTCTTAAATAAAAACTTCACTTTTCACTTTCCCTTCATCTCGACAACCAAAAAGATATAAAAGGCAAATAGATCAGAACAAAATGAAATTTTTAGAGTTTAAGTATGGAAAAAATTTAAAGCAATAACAAACGTAAGTAAAGAAATTATATTCACACACCACAAATGAACACAAAATTTTTGTAATCCAACTTTCGAAAATTCCATAAGTTCAACCCTAATTGCTTGAAATTTTATAAGAAAGAGATTTTCTATACATGTTTTAAAAAATGGATATGCATGCTTGAAATATGTTCTCGGTGAAAATTACCGATGGATCCAAATATTTTAAATAGAATCACAAACACTCATTAAATTCTCAAGTAAACATGCGGTTGGATATTTACCGGAGTCAAACAAGCCATTATTTTTCCCATTTACTAAAAACTGACCTAACGGCCATAGATGATTGTAACGTGATTTATCGTGCGTAACGGGCTATATTTTTGTAAGGAATGACTTATGGATATGGAGTCAACACTCAGTTAAAAACCCCCTCCACCCCCTTTTCCCGATAATTGCAAAACCTGATATATAAAAATTAAAAAGAGTTTACAATCCCTAAAAATTATAGACACTTTTTGGAATTATATATCTCTACATTTGTGCAATGTGAATTTCAATTTTATAAGTATACTTTTTTCTTAAATCAAAACTTGAGTTTTCACTTTCCCGTCATCTCGTAAAAATAAAAAGAAATAAATGGCAAATAGATCACAAAAAATATTAAAATTTTAGAGTTTTTGTGTGGAAAAATATTAAATATATAAGAAATTTAAGTAAAGAAAATTTATTCACACACCACAAAAGAAAATAAAAGTTTTGTTATCCAACTTAGGAAATTCCTCTAATTCAACCCTAATAGCTTGTAATTTTATGAGAAAAAGATTTTTCTAGACATGTTTTAAAAAATAGATATGCATGCTTGAATATTTTTAAAGATGCAAGTGACCTATCGATCCAAACATTTTAAAATGAATAACTACCGCTCATTAAAACTCATGTGAACGTGCGATGGGATATTAACCCGAGTCAAACAAACCATTATTTTCCCTATATACAAAAAGCTTACCTAACGATCATAGATGATTGTAAAGTGATTTACCATGCATAATGGGATATATTTTTATAAGGAATGACTTATGGATTGGGAGTGAATAGTCAGTTAAAAATCCCCCACCTCCCCCTTTTCCTGACGATTGAAAAACCGAATATATATAAACTAAAAGTAGTTTACAATCCCTAAAATTACATACACATTTTTTGAAATATCTCTATCTACATTTGTGCGTTGTGTATTTCCAATTTACATATATATTTTTTCTTAAATACAAACTTGAGTTTTCAATTTCCCTTCATCTCGTACACAAAAAACAAATAAAAGGTAAATAGATCACAACAAAATAAAAATTTTAGAGTGTATGTATGGAATAAATTTAAAACAGTAAATATTAGTAAAGAAAACTTATTCGAACACCACAAATAAACACAACTTTTTTGTTGTCCATGTTTGGGAAATTCCACTAGTTCAAACCTAATAGCTTGGAATTTTATAAGAAACAGATTTTTTTGCACATGTTTTAAAAAATAGATATGCATGCTTGAAACATCTTATAGATGAAAATGACCTATGGATCCAAAATTTTTAAAGAGAATAACAAACACTCAATGAATTTTCAAGTGAACGTACTGTGGTATATTTACCCGAGTCAAACAAGCCATTATTTTGCCCATTTACAAAAATATGACCTAACGACGATAGATGACTGTAAAGTGATTTATCATGCATAACAAGCTATATTCTTGTAAGGAATGACTTAGGGATTGTGAGTCAACACACAATTAAAAATCCCCCGCCTCCCCCATTTCCCGATGATTGCAAAACCTAATATCTAAAAGCTAAAAATAGTTTACAATCCCAAAAAATAATAGACACTTTTTGGAATTATCTCTCAGTACATTTGTCTATTGTGCATTTCCAGTTTAGATGTATACTTTTGTCTTAAATCAAAACTTTTACTTTTCACTTTCCCTTCATCTCGAAAACAAAAAAGAGGCAAAAGGCAAAGAGATCACAACAAAATGAAAATTTTAGAGTTTATGTATGGAAAAAATTTAAAGAAATAACAAATGTTAGTAAATAAAATTTATTCACTTTCCGCAAATAAACACAATTTTTTTAACCAAGTAGAAGAAATTCCACTACTTCCACCCTAATAGCTTCGAATTTTATAAGAAAGAGATTTTTCTACACTTGTTTTAAAAAATGGATATGCATGCTTGAAACATGTTAACAATGCAAATGACCTATGGATCCAAACCTTTTAAAGGGAATAACAAACACTCATTAAATTCTCAAACAAGCCATTATTTTCCCGTTCACAAAAAACAAATCTAACGATCATTGATGATTGGAAAGTAATTTATCATGTATAATGGGCTATATTTTTGTAAAGAATTACTTATGGTATGGGAGTCAACACTCACTTGAAAATCCCCCGCCTCCCCCTTTTCCCAAAGATTGCGAAACCTAAAATATAAAAACTAAAAAGAGTTTACAATCCCTAAAAATTACAGACGCTTTTAGGAATTATCTCTCTTTACATTTTTTCATTGTGCATTTAAATTTTAGATGAATACTTTATTCTTTAATCAAAACTTGAGTTTTTACTTTCCCTTCATCTTATACAAAAAAAAGAAATAAAAGGCAAGTAGATCACAACAAAATAAAACTTTTGGAGTTTATGTATGGAAAAAATATCAAGCAATAAGAAATGTAAGTATATAAAATTTATTTACACACCCCAAATGAAAACAAAAGTTTTGTTACCCATGTTTGGAAAATTCCACTTGTTCAACCCTAATAGTTTTGAATTTTATAAGAAAGAGATTTTTCTACACATGTTATTAAAAATGGATATGCATGCTTGAAGTATCTTAAATATGTAAATGACCTATGGATCCAAACCATTTTAAGAGAATAACAAACGCTGAAGAAATTCTCAAGTGGACGCGTGGTGGGATATTTAGCCGAGTCAAACAAACCATTATTTTTCCGATTTACAAAAAGCTAACCTAATGATCATAGATTATTGTAAACTGATTTATCATGCGTAACGGACTATATTTTTGTAAGGAATGACTTATGGACTAGGAGTCAACACTCAGTTAAAAATCTCCAGCCATGCCCTTTCTTGACGATTGTAAAACCTAATATATAAAAACTAAAAAAAGTTTACAATCCCTTAAAATTAGAGACACTTTTTGGAATTATCTCTCTCTACATTTGTGCATCGTGCATTTCCATTTAGGATGCATACTTTTTTCTTAAATCAAAACTTGAGTTTTCACTTTCGCTTCATCTCGTAAACAAAAAAGAGATAAAAGGCACATAGATCACAACAAAATGAAAATTTTAGAGTTTATATATGGAAAAAAATTAAAGCAATAACAAATGTAATTAAAAAAAATTTATTCACACACCGCAAATGAGCACAAAAGTTTTGTTGTCCAAGTTTGGGAAATTTGACTAGTTCAACCCTATTAGATTTTAATTTTATATGAAAGTAATTTTTCTACACATGTTTTAAAAAATTGATATGCATGCTTGAAACAAGTTAAACATACAAATGACCAATGGATCCAAACCTTTTTAAGAGAATAACAAACGCTCATTAAATTCTCAAGCGAACGTGTGGTGGGATATTTCTCGAGTCAAACAAGCCCTTATTTTGCCCATTTAGAAAATGCTGACCTAACTATCATAAATGATTGTAAAGTGATTTATCATGCGTAACGGGCTATATTTTTGTAAGGAATGACTTATGGAATGGGAGTCAACACTCAGTTAAAAATCTCCTGCCTCCCCCTTTTCTTGACGTTTACAAAACCAAATATATAAAAACTAAAAATATTTTACAATCCCTAAAACTTTTAGACACTTTTTGGAATTATCTCTCTCTACATTTGAGCATTGTGCATTTCCATTTTAGATGTATACTTTTTTCTTAAATCAAATCATGAGTTTTCACTTTCACTTCATCTCGTAAACGAAAAAGAGATAAAAAGCAAATACATCACAAAAAATTAAAATTTAAGAGTTGATGTATAGAAAAATTTGAAAGCAATAAAAAATGTAAGTAAATAAAATTTATTCACAAATCACAAATTGACACAAAATTTTTGTTATCCAAGCCTGTGAAATTCCACTAGTTCAACCCTAATAGCTTGGAATTTTATACGAAAGAGATTTTTCTACACATGTTTTAAAAAGCAGATATGCATGCTTGAAACATGGTAAAGATGCAAATGACCTATGGATCTAAGAATTTTAAACAGAATAGCAAACTCTCATTAAATTCTCAACCAAACGTGCAGTGAGATATTTACCTGAATCAAACAAGCCATTATTTTGCCCATTAAAAAAAAGCTGACCTAATGATCGTAGATGATTTTGAACTAATTTATCATGCATAACGGGCTATATTTTTGTAAGGAATGACTTATGGATCGGGAGTCTACACTCAGTTGAAAATCCCCCGCCTCCCTCTTTTCTCGATGATTGCAAAACCTAATATATAAAAACTTAAAAGAGTTTAAAATTTCTAAAAATGATAGACCCTTTTCGAATTATCTCTCTCTATATTTGTGCATTGTGCATTTCCATTTTTGGTGTATACTTTTTTCTTAAATCAAAACTTGTGTTTACACTTTCTCTTCATCTCGTTAACAAAAAAGAGATAAAAGGCAAATAGATCACAACAAATGAAAATTTTAGAGTTTATGTGTGGAAAAAATTTAAAGTAATAATGAATGTAAGTAAAGAAAATTTATTCACAAACCACAAATGAAAACAAAAATTGGGTTGTCCAACTTCGGGAAATTCCACTAGTTCAACTCTAATAGCTTGGAATTTTTTAAGAAATACACATGTTTTAAAAAATGGATGTGCATGCTTGAAACATGTTAAACATGCAAATGACATATGGATCCAAACCTTTTAAAGAGAATAAAAAAACGCTCATTAAATTCTCAAGCGAACGTGCGGTGGGATATTTACCCGAGTCAAACAAGCCATTATTTTGCCCATTTACAAAAAGCTGACCTAACGATCATACATGATTGTAAAGTGATTTATCATGCGTAATGGGTTATAGTTTTGTATGGAATGACTTTTGGATAGGGTGTTAACACTCAGTTAAAAATCCCCGCTTTCTCCTTTTCCCGACGATTACAAAACCTAATATTTAAAAACTAAAATGAGTTTACAATCTCTAAAAATTACAAACAGTTTATGGAATTATCTCTCTCTACATTTTTGCATTGTGCATTTCCATTTTAGATGTATACTTTTTTATGAAATCAAAACTTGAGTTTTCACTTTCCCTAGATCTCATAAACAAAAAAGAGATAAACAACAAATAGATCACAAAAAATTAAAATTTTAGAGTTTATGTATGGAAAAAATTTAAAGCAATAAAAAATGGATATAAATAAAATTTATTCACACACCCCAAATGAACACAAAAGTTTGTTATCCATGTTTAGGAAATTCCACTAGTTCAACCCTAATTGTTTGGAATTTTAAAAGAAAGAGATTTTTCTACACATGTTTTTAAAAATGGAAATGCATGTTTCAAATATGTTAACGATGCAAATGACCTACGGATCCAAACCTTTTATAGAGATTAACAAACGCTCAATAAATTCTCAAGCGAACATGCGGTGGGATATTTACCCGAGTCAAACTAGCCATTATTTTCCCCATTTAAAAAAAGTTAACCTAACGATCATAGATATTTTTAAAGTGATTTATCATATTAACAGGCTATTTTTTTCAGAAATAATCCCCCGCCTCCCCCTTTTCCCGATGATTTCAAAACCTAATATATAAAAACTGAAAAGAGTTTACAATCCCTAAAAATTATAGACACTTTTTGGAATTATGACTCTCTTCAGTTGTGCAATGTGAATTTCCATTTGAGATGTATACTTTTTTCTTATATCAAAACTTGTGTTTTCGATTTCCCTTCATCACGTCAAAAAAGAGATAAAAGGCAAAAAGATCACAAAAAAATTAAAATTTTAGAGTTTAGGTATGGAAAAAATTTTAAGCAATAACAAATGTAAGTAAAGAAAATTTATTCACACACCACAACTGAACCCAAAAGTGTTGTTATCCAAGTTTGGGATATTCCACGAGTTCAACCATAATAGTTTTGAATTTTATAAGCAAGAGATTTTTTTGCACACGTTTTTAAAAATGGAAATGAATGCTTGAACATTGTTAAAGATCGATATGACCTATGGATCCAAACCATTTAAAGAAAATAGCAAATGCTCATTAAATTCTCAAGTGAACATGCGGTGGGATATTTGCCCGAGTCAAACAAGCCATTATTTTGCCTCTTCTCAAAAAGCTGACCTAACGGTCATAGATGATTGTAAAGTGATTTATCATGCATAACGGGCTATATTTTTGTAAGGAATGACTTATGAATTGGGAGTTAACACTCAGTTAAAAATCCCCCGCCTCCCCTTTTCCCGACGATTGCAAAACCTTATATATAAAAACTAAAAAGACTTTACAATCCCTATGGATCCAAACTTTTTAAAATTAAATTCTCAAGTGAATGCGCGGTGGGATATTTACCTGAGTCAAACAAGCCATTATTTTTCCCATACACAAAAAGTTGACCTAACGATCATTGATGATTGTAAAGTGATTAATCATGCATAATGGGATATACTTTTGAAAGGAATGACTTATCTATTGGGAGTCTACAATCAGTTAAAAATGACACGCCTCCCCCTTTTCCTCACCATTGCAAAACCTAATATATAAAAACTAAAAAGAGTTGACAATCCCTGAAAATGACAGAGACTTTTGGGAATTATCTCTCTTTACATTTGTGCATTGAGCATTTCAATTTTAGATGAATACTTTTTTCTAAAATTGAAACTTGAGTTTTCACTTTCCCTTCTTCTTGTAAAAAAAAAAAGAGATAAAAGGCAAATAGATCGCAAAAAAAATGAAAATTTTAGAGTTTGTGTATGGAAAAAATTTAAAGCAATAAGAAATGAAAGTAAATAAAATTTATCCACACACCGCAAATGAACACAACAGGTTTGTTGTCCAAGTTTGGGAAATTCCTCCCATTCAACCCTAATAGCTTGGAATTTTATAAGAAAGAGATTTTTCTACGCATGTTTTAAAAAATGGATATGCATGCTTGAAACATGTTAAAGATGCAAATGACCTATGGATCCAAACCTTTTAAAAAGAATAACAAACGCTCATTAAATTCTCAAGTGAACGTGAGGTGGGATATTTACCTGAGTCAAACAAGCCATTATTTTGCCCTTATAGAAAAAGCTGACCTAACGATCATTGATTATTGTAAAGTGATTTATCATGCGTAATGGGATATATTTTTGTAAGGAATGACTTGTGGATTTGGAGTCAACACTTAGGTAAAAATCCCCCGTCGTACCCTTTTCCCAACGATTGCAAAACCTAATATATAAAAACAAAAAAGAGTTAAAATTCCCTAAAAATTATAGATACTTTCTGGAATTATCTATTTCCACATTTGTGCATTGAGCATTTCCAATTTAGATGTATACTTTTTTCTTAAATCAAAACTTGAGTTTTCACTTTGCCTTCATCTCGTAAACAAAAAAGAGATGAATGGCAAATAGATCACAACAAAATGAAAATTTAAGAGTTTATGTATGGAAAACATTTAAAGGAATAACAAATGTTACTAAAAAAAATTAATTCACACACTACAAATGAACACAGAAGTTTTGTTGTCCAAGTTGGGAAAATTCCACTAGTTCAACCCCAATAGCTTAGAATTTTATAAGAAAGTGATTTTTCTACACATGTTTTAAAAAATGGATATGCATGCTTGAAAGATGTTCAACATGAAAATTACCTATGGATCCAAACCTTTTAAAGAAAATAACGAACTCTCATTAAATTCTCAAACGAACGTGTGGTGGGATATTTACTCGAGTCAAACAAGCCATTATTTTGTCCATTTAGAAAAAGCTGACTTAATGATAGTAGATGATTAGAAAGTGATTTATCATGCGTAACGGGATATATTTTGGTAAGGAATGACTTATGGATTGGAAGTCAACACTCAGTTGATAATTCCCCGCCTCCCCCATTTACAGACGATTACAAAACCTAATATATAAAAACTAAGAAGAGTTTACAATCTCTAAAAATAATAGACACTTTTTGGAATTATCTTTCTCTGCATTTGTGCATTGTGAATTTTCATTTTAGATGTATACTTTTTTCTTAAATTAAAACTTGAGTTTTCACTTTCCCTTCATCTCGTAAACAAAAAAGAGGTAAAAGGAAAATAGTTCACAAAAAATTAAAATTTTAGAGTTTATGTTTGGAAACAATTTAAAGCAATAAAAATTGTAAGTAAAGAAAATTTATTCACACACCGCAAATGAACACATAAGTTTTGTTATCCTAATTTTGGAAATTCCTGTAATTCAACCCTAATAGCTTGGAATTTTATAAGAAAGTGATTTTTTTACACATATTTTAAAAAATGGTTATGCAATTGCTTGAAACAGGTTAAACATGCAAATGACCTATGGATCCAATCCTTTTAAAGAGAATAGCAAACGCTCATTAATTTCACAAGCGAATGTGCGGTGGTATATCCGAGTCAAAAAAGCTATTATTTTGCCCATTTACAAAAAGCTGACATAACGATAATAGATGATTGAAAATTGATTTATCATGCATAACGGGTTATATTTTTGTAAGGAATGACTTATGGATTGGGAGTCAACCCTCAGTTGAAAATCCCCCGCCTCCCCCTTTTACCGAGGATTCCAAAACGTAATATATAAAAACTAAAAAGAATTTACAATCTCTAAAAATTATATACACTTTTTGGAATTATCTCTCTACATTTGTGCATTGTGAATTTCCATTTTAGATGTATACTTTTTTCATAAATCAAAACTTGAGTTTTCACTTTCCCTTCATCTCGTAAACAAAAAGGAAATACAAGGCAAATAGGTCACAAAAAATAAAAATTTTAGAGTTTATATATGGAAAAAATTTAAAGCAATAACAAATGTAAGTAAAGAAAATGTATTTGCACACCGCAAATGAACACACAAGTTTTGTTATCAAAGTTTTGGAAATTTCCACTTGTTCAACCCTCATAGCTTTGAACTTTAAAAGAAAGATTTTTTTACAGATGTTTTAAAAAATGGATATGCATACTTGAAACATGTTAAAGATACAAATGACCTATGGATCCAAACCTTTTAAATAGAATAATAAACTCTCATTAAATTCTCAAGCAAATGTACACTGGGATATTTACTAGAGTCAAACATGCCATTATTTTGGCCATTTACAAAAAAGCAGACCTAACGATCACAAATGATTTTAATTTGATTTATCATGCATAACAGGCTATATTTTTTTTTATGAAATGACTTATGGATTGGGAGTCTACAGTCAGTCAAAAATCCCGTGCCTCCTCCTTTTCCCGACGATTTAAAAACCTAATTTAAAAAAATAAAATAGAGTTTACAATCCCTAAAAATTACTGACACTTTTTTGACTTATCTCTCTTTACATTTGTGTATTGTGCATTTCCATTTTAGATGTAGACTTTTTTCTTAAATCAAACCTTGATTTTTCACTTTCCCTTCATCTCGTAAACAATAAAGAGATAAAAAGCAAATAGATCACTACAAAATGAAAATTTTAGAGTTTATGTATGGAAAAAATTTAAAGCAAAAAAAATGTAAGTTGAGAAAATTTATTCACACAACGGAAATGTACACAAAAGTTTTGTTGTCAAAGTTTGGGAAACTCCACTAGTTCAACCCTAATAGCTTGGAATTTTATATAAAATTGATTTTTGTACACATGTTTTAAAAAATGGATAAACATGTTTGAAACATGTTAAAATTTCAAATGACCTATGGATCCAAACCTTTTAAAGAGACATTCATTATATTCTCAAGTGAACATGAGATGGGATATATACCCGAGTCAAACAAGCCATTATTTTTCCCATTTATAAAAAAATGCCCTAACGATCATAGATGATTGTAAACAAATTTATAATGTGTCACGGGCTATATTTTTGTAAGGAATGACTTATGGATTGGGAGTCAACACTTAGTTAAAAATCCCCCGCCTCCCCCTTTTCCTGACGTTTGAAAAACCTAATTTGTAAAAAGTAAAAATAGTTTATAATCCCTAAAAATTACAGACACTTTTTGAAATTATCTCCCTCTACATTTTTGCATTGTGCATTTCCTTTTTAGATGTATACTTTTATCTAAAATCAAAACTTGAGTTTTCACTTTCCCTTCATCTCATAAACAAAAAGGAGATAAAAGGGAAAAAGATAACAACAAAATGAAAATTTTAGAGTTTATGTATGGATAAAAATTTAAAGAAAAAACAAATGTAAGTAAAGAAAATTTATTCATACACCACAAATGAACACAAAAGTTTTGTTATCCAAATTTGGGAAATTCAACTAGTTCAACCCTAAAAGCTTGGAATTTTAGTAGAAAGAGATTTTTCTACACGTTTTAAAAAATGGATATGCATGCTTGAAACATGTTCAAGATACAAATGACCTATGAATGGAAATCTTTTAAAGAGAATAAAAAACACTCATTAAATTCTCAACTGAACGTGCAGTTGGTTATTTACCCAAGTCAAACAAGTTAGTATTTTGGTTATTTATAAAAAAGCAGACCTGACGATCATAGATGATTGTAAAGTGATTTATCATTCGTAACAGGCTACATTTTTGTAAGGAATGACTTATGGATTAGGAGTCAACACTCAGTTAAAAATCCCCCATCTCCCCCTTTTCCCGACGATTGCAAAACCTAATATATAAAAAATAAAAACAGTTTACAATCCCTAAAAATTACAGACACTATTGGGAATAATCTCTCTGTGCATTTGTGCATTGTGCATTTCAATTATAAATGTATACTTTTTTCTTAAATAAAAACTTGAGTTTCAGTTTTCCTTAACTCGTAAGCAAAAAAGAGATAAAAGGCAACTAATCACAACAAAAAGAAAATTTTAGATTTTTGTATGGAAAAAATTTAAAGCAATAAAAAATGTAAGAAAAGAAAATTTATTCACACACCATAAAGGAACATAAAAGTTTTGTTATCCAAGTTTACGAAATTCCACTAGTTCAACCCTAATAGTTTGGAATTTTATAAGAAAGAGATTTTTCTACAAATGCTTTAAAAAATGGGTATGCATGCTTTAAACGATGCAAATGACCTATAGATCTAAACCTCTTAAAGAGAATAACAAATGCTCATTAAATTCTCAAGTGAACCTGCAGTGGGATATTTACCCGAGTCCAACGAGCCAATATTTTGCCCATTTACAAAACGCTGACCTAACGATCATAGATTATTTTAAAGTGATTTACCATTCGTAACTGGCAATATTATTGTAAGGAATGGCTTATGGATTGGGAGTCTACACTCAGTTAAAAATCCCCCGCCTCCTCCGTTTCCTGACGATTGCAAAACCAAATATTTAAAAACTAAAATAGTTTACAATCCCAAAAAATTAATGAAACTTTTTTGTATTATCTGTCTCTACATTTTTGCATTGTGCATTTCCATTTTAGATGTATACTTTTTTCTTAAATCAAAACATGAGTTTTCACATTCCCTTAATCTTCTAAACAAAAAAGAGATAAAAGGAAAATAGATAACAACAAAATGAAAATTTTAGAGTTTATGTAAGGAAAAAATTTAAAGCAATAATAAATGTAAGTAAAAAAATTTATTCACAAACCACAAATGAACACAAAATATTTGTTATCCAAATTGTGGAAATTCCACTAGTTCAACCATAATAACTTGGAATTTTATAAGAAAGAGATTTTTCTACACATGTTTTAAAAAATGGATATGCATGCTTGAAACATGTTAAAGATGCAAATGACCTATGGATCCAAACCTTTTAATGCGAATAACAAACGCTCCTTAAATTCTCTAGCGAATGTGCGGTGGGTTATTTACCCATGAGAAACAAGCCATTATTTTGGCCATTTACAAAAAGCGAACCTAACGATCATAGATGATTATAAAGTAAGTTTTCATGCGTAATGCACTATATTTTTGTAAGGAATGACTTACAGATTGGGAGTCAACACTCAGTTAAAAATCCCCCGCCTCCCCCTTTTCCTGACGATAGCAAAACCTACTATATAAAAACTAAAAAGAGTTTACAATCCCAAAAAATTACACACTTTTTGGAATTATCTCTCTCTACATTTTTGCATTGTGCATTTCCTTTTTAGATGTATACTTTTTTCTTAAATCAAAACTTGAGTTTTCACTTTGCTTCATCTCGTAAACAAAAAAGAAATAAAAGGCAAAAAGATAACAAAAAAATTGAAAATTTTAGAGTTTTGTAAGAAAAAAAAATGTAAGTAAAGAAAATTCATTCACACACCACAAATGAACACAAAAGTTATGTTATCCAAATTTGGCAAATTTCACTTGTTCAACCCTAATGGCTTGAAATTTTATAAAAAAGAGATTTTTTTACACATGTTTTAAAAAATGGATATGCATGCTTGAAACATTTACTAGATGAAAATGACCTATGGATCAAAACCTTTTAAAGAGAATAACAAACGCTCATTAAATTCTCAAGTGAACGTGCAGTTTGATATTTATCTGAGTCAAAGATGCCACTATTTTGCCCATTTACAAAAAGCTTACCCAACGATCACATATGATTGTAAAGTGATTTATCAAGCGTAACGGGCTATATTTTTGGGAGGAATGACTTATGGCTTGGGAGTCAACACTCAGTTAAAAATCCCCCGCCTCCCCCTTTTCCCGATGATTGCAAAACCTAAAGAGTTTACAATCCCTAAAAATATAGACACATTTTGGAATTTTCTGTCTCTACATTTGTGCATTGTGAATTTCCATTTTAGATGGATTATTTTTTCTTAAATCTAAACATGATTTTTCACTTTTCCTTCATCTCGTAAACAAAAAAGAGATCAAAGGCAAATTGATCACAAAAAAATGAAAATTTAAGAGTATATGTATGGAAAAATTCTAAATCAATAACAAATGTAAGTAAATAAAATTTATTCACACATAAAAAATGAACACAAAAGTTTTGTTATCCAAATTTGGGAAATTCCACTAGTTCAACTTTAATAGCTTGAAATTTTGTAAGAAAGATTTTTCTACACTTGTTTTAAAAATGGAGATGTATGCTTGAAACATGTTCAAGATGCAAATGACCTATGGATCCAAAACTTTTAAAGAGAATAACAAACGCTGATTAAATTCTCAAGTGCATGTGCGATGGGATATTTATCCGAGTCAAAAAAGCCATTATTGTGCCCATTTACAAAAAGCAGACCTAACGATCATAAATGATTGTCAAGTGATTTATAATGTGTAAAGGGCTATATTTTTGTAAGTAATGATTGATGGATTGGGATTCCACACTGAGTTAAAAATCCACCGCCACACCTTTTTCCCGACGATTGCAAAACCTAATATATAAAAACTAAAAAGAGTTTACAATCCCTAAAAATTACAGACAGTTTTTGGAATTATCTCTCTCTAAATTTTTGCATTGTGCATGTCCATTTTAGATGTATACTTTGTTATTAAATCAAAACATTTTTTTTCACTTTCCCTTCATCTCGTAATAAAAAAAGAAATAAACTGTAGAAAGATCACAACAAAATGAAAATTTTATATTTTATGTATGGAAATAATTTAAAGAAATAAAAAATTTAAGTAAAGAAAATTTATTCACACACTGCAAATGAACACAAAAGTTTTGTCAACCATGTTTGGAAAATTCCACTAGTTCAACCCTAATAGCTTGTAATTTTATAAGAAATAGATTTTTCTACGCATGTTTTAAAAAATGGATATGCATGCTTGAAACATGTTAAAGAAGCAAATGTCCTATGGCTCTAAACCTTTTAAAGAGAATAACAAACGCTCATTAAATTCTCAAGTGACATGCGGTGGGATATTTACCCGAGTTAAACAGGCCATTATTTTGCCCATTTAAAAAAAGCTGACCTAACGATCATATATGATTGTAAAGTGATTTATTATGCATAATGTGCTATATTTGTTTCTAAGGAATGACTTATGGATTGGGAGTCAAGATTCGTTTAAAAATCCCCCGCCTCCCCCTTTACCCGACAATTGCAAAACCTAAAATACAAGAACTAAAAAAAGTTTACAATCCCTAAAAAATTACACACACTTTTTTGAATTATCTCTCTCAAAATTTATCCATTGTGCATTTCCATTTTAGAAGTATACTTTTTTCTTAAATCAAAACTTGAGTTTTCACTTCCCCTTCATCTCGTAAACAAAAAAGAGATAAAACGCAAATAGATAACAACAAAATGAAAATTTAAGAGTTTATGTGTGGAAAAAATATAAAGCAAAAAAAATTTATTCACAGACCACAAATGAACACAAAAGTTTTGTTATCCAAAATTGCGAAATTCCACTAGTTGAACCCTAATAGCTTGGAATTTTATAAGAAAGAGATTTTTCTACACATGTTTTAAAAAATGGATATGCATGCTTGAAACATGTACTAGATGCAAATAACCTATGGATCAAATCCTTTTAAATAGAATAAAAAACGCTCATTAAATTCTCAAGTGAACGTGCAGTTGGATATTTACCTGAGTCAAACATGCCATTATTTTGCCCATATACAAAAAGCAGACCTAACGATCATTGATGATTGTAAAGTGATTTAGCATGCGTAACAAGATATATTTTTGAATGGAATGACTTATGGATTGGGAGTCTACACTCAGTTAAAAATCCCTTGCCTCCCCTTTTTCCCACTTTTTCCCAACGATTGCAAAACCTAAGATATGAAAACAAAAAAGAGTTTACAATCACTGAAAATTACGGACACTTTTTCGAATTATCTCTCTCTACATTTGTGCATTGTGTATTTTAATTTTAGATGAGTATTTTTTTCTTCAATTAAAACTTGATTTTGCACTTTCCCTTCATCTCGTAAAAAAATGAGAGATAAAAGGGAAATATGTCACAACAAAATGAAAATTTTAGAGTTTATGTATGGAAAAAATTTAAAGCAATAAGAAATGTAAGTAAATAAAATTTATTCACACACCGCAAATGAACAGAAAAGGTTTGTTATCCAAGTTTGGAAAATTCCTCTAATTCAACCCTAATATATTGGAATTTTATAAGAAAGATATTTTTCTACACATATTTTAAAAAATGGATATGCATGCTTGAAACATGTTAAATATGCTAATGACCTATGGATCCAAACCTTTGAAAGAGAATAACTAACGCTCATTAAATTCTCAAGTGAACCTGAGGTGGGATATTTACCGGAGACAAACAAGCCATTACTTTTCCCATTTCCAAAAAAATGACCTAACGATCATAGATGATTGAAAAGTGATTTATCATGCCTAACGGGCTATATTTTTGTAAAGAATGACTTATGGATTGGGAGTCAACACTCAGTTAAAAATCCCCTGCCTCCCCCATTTCCCGACGATTGCAAAACCAAATATATAAAAACTAAAAAGAGTTTACAATCCCTTAAAATTACAGACACTTTTTGGAATTATCTCTCTCCACATTTGTGCATTGTGCATTTCCATTTTAGATGTATACTTTTTCCTTAAATCAAAACTTGAGTTTTCACTTTCCCTTCATGTCGTAAAAAAAAAAGAGATAAATGGCAAATAGATCAAAACAAAATGAAAATTTAATAGTTTATGTATGGAAAAAATTTAAAGCAAAAACAAATCTAAGTAAAAAAAAATTATTCACACACTACAAATGAACACAAAAGTTTGGTTTTCCATGTTGGGGAAATTCCACTAGTTCAACCCTAATAGCTTGGAATTTTATAAGAAAGTGATTTTTCTACACATATTTTAAAAAATGGATATGCATGCTTGAAACATGTTAAACATGCAAATGACCTATGGATCCAAACCTTTTAAAGAGAATAACAAACACTCATTAAATTCTCAAGCAAACATGTGGTGGGATATTTACCCGAGTCAAACAAGGCATTATTTTGCCCATTTACAAAAAGCTGACCTAACGATAATAGATGATTGGAAAGTGATTTATCATGTGTAACGGGATATATTTTTGGAAGGAATGACTTATGGATTGGGAGTCAACATTTAGTAAAAAATCCCCCATTTCCTCCTTTTACCGAAGATTGCAAAAGCTAATATACAAAAACTAAAAAGAGTTTACAATTTCTAAAAATTACAAACACTTTTTGGAATTATCTCTCTCTACATTTGTGCATTGAGAATTTCCATTTTAGATATATACTTTTATCTTACCTCAAAACTTGAGTTTTTACTTTCCCTTCATCTCGTAAACAGAAAAGAGATAAAAGGCAAATAGGTCGCAAAAAATGAAAATTTTAGAGTTTATGTATGGAAAATTTTTAAAGCAATAACAAATATAAGTAAAGAAAATTTATTCACACATCGAAAATGAACACACAAGTTTTGTTATCCAAGTTTGGGAATTTTCAACTAGTTCAACCCTAATAGCTTGGAATTTTATAAGAAGGAGATTTTTCTACAGATGTTTTAAAAAATTGATATGCATGCTAGAAACATGTTAAAGATACAAATGGCCTACGGATCCAAAAATTTTAAAGAGAATAACCAACTCTCGTTAAATTCTCAAGTGAATGTGCGGTGGGATATTTACTAGAGTCAAACATGGCATTATTTTGCCCTTTTACAAAAAGCTGACCTAACGATCATAAATGATTTTAAAGTGATTTATCATGCATAACGGGCTATATGTTTTTAAGGAATGACTTATGGATTGGGAGTCTATACTCAGTTCAAAATCCCCCAAATCCCCCTTTACCCGATGATTTAAATACCTTATTTAAAAAGTTAAAAAGAGTATACTATCCCAAAAAATTATTGACACTTTTTGGAATTATCTCTCTTTACATTTGTGTATTGTGCATTTCCAATTTGGATGTATACTTTTTTCTTAAATCAAACCTTGAGTTTTAACTTTCCCTTCATCTCGAAAACAAAAAAGAGATAAAAGGCAAAAAGATCACTACAAAATAAAAAATTTAGAGTTTATGTTGGGAAAAAAATTTAAAGCAATAAAAAATGTAAGACAAGAAAGTTTATACACACACCAGAAATGAACACAAAAGTTTTGTTATCCAAGTTTTGGAAATTCCACTAGTTCAACCCTAATAGTTTGGAATTTTATAAGAATGAGATTTTTCTACACATGTTTTTTTAAAAAGGATATGCATGCTTTAAACATGTTAAAGATGCAAATCACCTATGGATCTAAACATTTTAAAGAGAATAACAAACGCTGATTAAATTCTCAAGTGAACGCGCGCTGGGATATTTACCTGAGTCAAACAAGCCATTATTTTGCCCATATACAAAACGCTGACATAACGATCATTGATGATTGTAAAGTGTTTTATCATAGGTAACGGGATATATTTTTGTAAGGAATGACTTGTGGATTGGGAGTCTATACTCAGGTAAAAATCCCTCGCCACACCCTTTTCCCAACGATTTCAAAACCAAATATATAAAAACTAAAAAGTGTTTACAATCCCTAAAAATTACTGACACTTTTCAGAATTATTACTCTCCACATTTTTGCATTGTGCATTTCCAATTTATATGTATACTTTTATCTTAAATCAAACCTTATGTTTTCACTTTCCATTAATCTTGTAAACAAAAAAGACATAAAAGGCAAATAGGTCACAAAAAATGAAAATTTTAGAGTTTATATATGGAAAAAATTTAAAGCAATAAACAATGTAAGTTCATAAAAATTATTCACACACCGCAAATGTACACCAAATTTTGTTGTCCAAGGTTGGGAAACTCCACTAGTTCTACCCTAATAGCGTGGAATTTTATAAGAAAAATATTTTTGTACACATGTTTTAAAAAATGGATATGCATGCTTGAAACATGTTAAAAATGCAAATGACCTATGGATCCAAACCTTTTAAAGAGAATAAGAAACACTCGTTAAATTCTCAAGTGAACGTGAGGTGGGATATTTACCCGAGTCGAACAAGCCATTATTTTGCCCATTTACAAAAAAATGCCCTAACAATCATAGATGATTGTAAAGTGATTTATTATGCGTTACAGGCAATATTTTTTTAAGGAATTACTTATGGATTGGGAGTCGACACTAAGTTAAAAATCCCCCGGCTCCCCCTTTTCCCGAAGATTGTAAAACCTAATATGAAAAAAGTAAAAAGAGTTTACAATCCCAAAAAATTACAGACACTTTTTGGAATTATCTCCCTCTACATTTTTGCATTGTGCATTTCAATTTTAGATGTATACTTTTATCTAAAATCAAAAATTGCGTTTTCACTTTCCCTTCATCTCGTAAACAAAAAGGAGATAAAAGGCAAATAGATAACAAAAAAATGAAAAATTTAGAGTTTATGTATTGAAAAAAATTTAAATAAAAAACAAATGTAAAGAAAGAAAATTTACAAATGAACACAAAAGTTTTGTTATCCAAATTTGGGAAATTCCACTAGTTCAACCCTAATAGCTTGGAATTTTATTAGAAAAAGATTTTTCTACACATGTTTTCAAAAATGGATAAGCATGCTTGAAACATGTTCAAGATGCAAATGACCTATGGATCAAAATCTTTTAAACAGAATAACAAACGCTCATTATACTCTCATGTGAACGTGTGGTTGGTTATTTACCCGGGTCAAACAAGCCAGTATTTTGCCCATTTTAAAAAGAAGACCTGACAATCATAGATGATTGTAAAGTGATTTATCATGCATAACGGGCTAAGGAATGACTTATGGATTGGGAGTCAACACTCAGTTAAAAATCCCCCATCTCCCCCTTTTCCCGAAGATTGAAAAACCTAATATATAAAAACTAAAAAACAGTTTAAAATCCCTAAAAATTACTGAAACTTTTTGGAATAATCTTTTTCTGCATTTGTGCATTGTGCATTTCAATTTTAGATGTATACTTTTTTCTTAAATAAAAACTTGAGTTTTGACTTTTCCTTCAACTCGCAAGAAAAAAAGAGATAAAAGGCAAATAAATCACAACAAAAAGAAAATTTTATATTTTTCTATGGAAAAAATTTAGAGAAATAAAAAATATAATTAAAGAAAATTTATTTACACACCTTAAATGAACACAAAAGTTTTGATATCCAACTTTGGGAAATTCCACTAGTTCAACCTAATAGTTTGGAATTTTATAAGAAAGGGATTTTTCTACACATGTTTAAAAAAATGGATATGCATTATTTAAACATGATAAAGATTCAAATGACCTATGGATCAAACCCTTTTAAAGAGAATAACAAACGCGTATTAAATTCTCATGTGAACCTGCGGTGGGATATTCACCCAAGTCCAACAAGCCAATATTTTGCCCATTTACAAAAACCTGACCTAACGATCATAGATGATTTTAAAGTGATTTACTATGCGTAACGGGCAATATTTTTGTAAGGAATGACTTAAGGATTGGGAATCTACTCTCATTTAAAATCCCCCGCCTCCCCCGTTTCCCGATGACTGCAAAACCTAATATTTAAAAACTAAAAACAGTTTTCAATCCCTAAAAATTAATGAGTCTTTTTTGTATTCTCTTTCTACATTTCTTCATTGTGCATTTCCATTTTTGATGTATACTTTTTTCTTAAATCAAAACTTGAGTTTTCACTTTCCCTTAATCTTATAAACAAAAAAGAGATAAAAGGAAAATAGATAACAACAAAATGAAAATTTTAGATTTTTTTAAGGAAATAATTGAAAGCAATAACAAATGTAAGTGAAAAAGTTTATTCACACGCAACAAATGAACACAAAAATTTTGTTATCCAAATTGTGGAAATTCCACTAGTTCAACCCTAATAGCTTGGAATTTTATAAGAAAGAGATTTTTCTACACATGTTTTAAAAAATGGATATGCATGCTTGAAACATGTTCAAGATTCAAATGACCAATGGATCCAAACATTTTAAAGAAAATAACAAATGTTCATTAAATTCTCAAGTGCACGTGCGGTAGGATATTTACCCGTGTCAAACAAGCCATTATTTTTCCGATTTCAAAAAGCTGACCTAACGATCATAGATGATTGTAAAGTAGTTTATCATGCGTAACGGGTTATATTTTTGTGAGGAATGACTTATGGATTGGGTGTCAACACTGAGTTAAAAATCCCCCGCCTCACCATTTTCCCGACGATTGCAAAACCTAATATATAAAAACTAAAAAGAGTTTACAATCCCTAAAAATTTCACACACTTTTTGGAATTATCATTCTCTACCTTTGTGCATTGTGCATTTTCATTTTAGATGTGTACTTTTTTCTTAAATCAAAACTTGAGTTTTCACTTGAGATAAAAGGCAAAAATATCGCAACAAATAGAAAATTTTAGAGTTTATGTATGGAAAAAATTAAAATCAATAACAAATGAAAGAAAAGAAAATTTATTCACAAACTGCAAATGAATACAAAAGTTTTTTTATCCTTGTTTGGGAAATTCCACTTGTTCAACCCTAATAGCATGGAATTTTATAAGAAAAAGATTTTTCTGCACATGTTTTAAAAAATGGATATGCATGCTTGAAACATGTTAAAATGCAAATGATCTATGGATCCAAACCTTTTAATGAGAATAAAAAATGCTCCTTAAATTCACTAGCGAACGTGCGGTAGGTTATTTACCCAAGACAAACAAGCCATTATTATGGTCATTTACAGAAAGCGAACCTAACGATCATACATGATTGTAACATAATTTATCATGCGTAATGCACTATATTTTTGTAAGTAATGACTTATGGATTGGGAGTCAACACTCAGTTAAAAATCCTCCACGTCCCCCTTTTCCCGACGATAGCAAAACATAATATATAAAAATTAAAAAGAGTTTACAATCCCAAAAAATTACAGAAACTTTTTGGAATTATCTTTCTCTATATTTTTGCATTGTGCATTTCCCTTTTAGATGTATACATTTTTCTTAAATAAAAACTTGAGTTTTCACTTCGCTTTAGCTCGAAAAAAAAAGAATTAAAAGGCAAATATATAACAACAAAATGAAAATTTTAGAGTTTATGTAAGCAAAAAAAATTGTAAGTAAATAAAATTTATTCACACACCACAAATGAACACAAAAGTTTTGTTATCCAAATTTTGCAAATTGCAGTTGTTCAACCCTATTAACCTGGAATTTTATAAGAAAGAGATTTTTCTACACATGTTTTAAAAAATGGATATGCATGCATGAAACATTTACTAGATGCAAATGAGCAATGGATCAAAACCTTTTAAAGAGAATAAAAAACGCTCATTAAATTCTCATGTGAACATGCAGTTCGATATTTATCTGAGTCAAACACGCCATTTTTTTCCCATTTACAAAAAGTTGACCTAACGATCATAGATGATTGTAAAGTGATTTATCATGCGTAACGGGCTGTATTTTTGTGAGGAATGACTTATGGATTGGGAGTCAACACTCAGTTAAAAATCCCCCACCTCCCCCTTTTCCCGTCGATTGCAAAACCTAATATATAAAAACTGGAAAGAGTTTACAATCCCTAAAAGTTACAGACACTTTTTTGAATTATCTCTCTCTACATTTGTGCATTGCGCATTTCCATTTTAGATGGATAATTTTTTCTTAAATCTAAACATGCTTTTTCACTTTCCCTTCCTCTCGTCAACAAAAAAAATATAAAAAGCAAATAGGTCACAAAAAATGAAAATTTTAGAGTTTATGTATGGAAAAAATTTAAAGCAATAACAAATGTAAGCAAATAAAATTTATTCACACACCATAAATGAACACACAAGTTTTGTTATCCAAGTTTGGGAAATTTCATCTAGTTCAATCCTAATAGCTAGGAATTTTATAAGAAAGATATTTTTCTACAGATGTTTCAAAAGAATTATATGCATGCTTGAAACATGTTAAAGATACAAATGACCTATGAATTCAAACCTTTTAAAGAGAATAACAAACTCTCAATAAATTCTCAAGTGAATGTGCGGTGGGATATTTCTAGAATCAAACATGCTAATATTTTGCCCATTTACAAAAAGCTGACCTAACGATCATAAATGATTTTAAAGTGATTTATCATGCATAACGGGCTATATTTTTATAAGGTATGACTTATGGATTGGGAGTCTACACTCAATTAAAAATCCCCCAAATTCCCCTTTTCCCGATGATTTAAAAACCTAATTTAAAAAATTAAATAGAATTTACAATCCCAAAAAATTATTGGCACTTTTTAGAATTATCTCTCTTTACATTTGTGTATTGTGCATTTCCATTTAAGATGTTTACTTTTTTCTTAATTCAAACCTTGAGTTTTCACTTTCCCTTCATCTCGAAAACAAAAAAGAGATAAAAGGCAAATAGATCACTACAAAATGAAAATTTTAGAGTTTATGTTTGGAAAAAATTTTAAGCAATAAGAAATGTATGTGAAGTAAATTTAATCACCCACCGCAAATATACACATAAGTTTTGTTGTCCAAGTTTGGGAAACTCCACTAGTTCAACCTTAATAGCTTCGAATTTAATAAGAAAGAGATTTTTGTTCAAATGTTTTAAAAAAATGGATATGCATGCTTGAAACATGTTAAAAATGCAAATGACCTATGGATCCAAACATTTTAAAGAGAATAAAAAACACTCATTAAATTCTCAAGTGAATGTGAAGTGGGATATTTACCCGAGTCAAATAAGCCATTATTTTGCCCATCTACAAAAAAATGACCTAACGGTCATAGATGATTGTAAAGTGATTTATCAAGCGTAACGGACTATATTTTTGTTAGGAATAAATTTTGGATTGGGAGTCAACACTCAATTTAAAATCCCCCGCCTTCCCCTTGTCCCAACGATTTCAAAACCTAATATGTAAAAAGTAAAAAGAGTTTACAATCCCTAAAAATTATAAACTCTTTTTCGAATTATCTCCCTCTACATTTTTCCATTGTGCATTTCCATTTTAGATGTATTCTTTTATCTAAAATCAAAACTTGAGTTTTCACTTTCCCTTCATCTCGTAAACAAAAAGGAGATAAAAGGCAAATAGATAACAAAATAACGAAAATTTTAGAGTTTATGTATGGAAAAAATTTAAAGAAAAAACAAATGGAAGTAAAGAAAATTTATTCACACACCACAAAGGAACACAGAAGTTTTGTTATCCAAATTTGGGAAATTCCACTAGTTCAACCCTAATAGCTATGAATTTTATAAGAAATTTTTTTTTCTACACATGTTTTAAAAAATGGATATGCATGCTTGAAACATGTTCAAGATGCAAATGACCTTTGGATAAATTTTTTTTAAAGAGAATAACAAACACTCATTAAATTCTCAAGTGAACATGCGGTTGGTTATTTTACCCAAGTCAAACAAGCCAGTATAGCTGATTGTAAAGTGATTTATCATGCGTAACGGGCTAAATTTTGGTACGGAATGACTTATGGATTGTGAGTCAACACTCAGTTAAAAATCCCCCACTTCCCCCTTTTCCTGACTATTGTAAAACCTAATATATATAAACTAAAAACAGTTTACAATCCCTAAAAATTACTTACACTTTTTGGAATTATATCTCTCTGCATTTGTGCAGTGAGGTTTTCAATTTTAGATGTAAGCTTTTTTCTTAAATGAAAACTTGAGTTTTCACTTTTTCTTCAACTAAAAAACAAAGAAGATATAAATGGAAAATAAATCACAAGAAAAAGAAAATTTTAGGGTTTTGTATGGAAAAAATTTAAAACAATAACAAATGTAAGAAAAGAAAATTTATACACACACACACAAATGAACACAAAAGTTTTGTTATCCAAGTAGGGGAAATTCCACTAGTTCAACCCTAAGAGTTTGGAATTTTATAAGAAAGAGATTTTTCTACACATGTTTTTTAAAAATGGATATGCATGCTTTAAACATGTTCAAGATGCAAATGACCTACGGATATAAACATTTTAAAGAGAATAACAAACGGTCATTAAATTCTCAAGTGAACGCGCGGTGGGATATTTACCTCAGTCAAACAAGCCTTTATTTTGCCCATTTACGAAAACCTAACCTAATGATCATTGATGATTGTAAAGTGATTTATCATGCATATCAGGATATATTTTTGTAAGGAATGACTTGTGGATTGGGAATCAACACTCAGGTCAAAAATCCCCTGCCGCACCCTTTTCCTAACGATTGCAAAACCAAAAATAGAAAAAACTAAAAAGAGTTTACAATCCCTAAAAATTACAGACACTTTTTGGAATTATCTCTCTCCACATTTGTGCATTGTGCTTTTCCAATTTAGATCTATACTTTTATCTTAAATCAGAACTTGAGTTTTCACTTTCCCTTCATCTCGTAAACAAAAAAGAGATAAATGGCAAATAGATCACAACAAAATGAAAATTTAAGAGTTTTTGAATTGAAAAAATTTTAAGCAATAACAAATTTAAATAAAAAAAATTTATTCACACACCAAAAATGAACACAAAAGTTATGTTGTCCAAGTTGGGGAAATTCCACCTAATAGCTTGGAATTTTATAAGAAAGTGATTTTTGTACACATGTTTTAAAAAAAGGATATGCATGCTTGAAACATGTTAAACATGCAAATGACCTATGGATCCAAATCTTTTAAAGAGAATAACAAAAACTCATTAAATTCTCAAGCAAACGTGCAGTGGGATATTTACCCGAGTCAAACAAGCAATTATTTTGCCCATTTACAAAAAGCTGATCTAACGATAATAGATTATTAGAAAATGATTTATCATGCATAACAGGATATATTTTTGTAAGGAGTGACTTATGGATTGGGAGTCAACACTTAGTTAAAAATCTCCCGCCTCCCCCTTTTTTCGACGATTGCAAAACCTATACAAAAACTAAAAAGAGTTTACAATCCCTAAAAATTACAGACACTTTTTTGCAATTATCTCTCTCTACATTTATGAATTGCTCATGTCAATTTTAGATATATTCTTTTTTCTTAAATCAAAACTTGAGTTTTCACTTTCCCTTCATCTTGTAAACAAAAAAGAGATAAAAGGCAAATAGGTCACAAAATATGAAAATTTTAGAGTTTATGTATGGAAAAAATTTAAAGCAATAACAAATGTAAGTAAAGAAAATTAATCCACACACCGCAAATGTACACACAATTTTTGTTATCCAAGTTTGGGAAATTTCCAGTAGTTCAACCCCAATAGCTTGGAATTTTATAAGAAAGACATTTTTCTACAGATTTTTTTAAAAATTGATATGCAAGCTTAAAACATGTTAAATATAAAAATGACCTATCGATCTAAACCTTTTAAAGAGAATAACAAACTCTCATTAAATTCTCAAGTGAATGTGCGGTGGGATATTTACTAGAGTCATGCATGCCATTATTTTGCCCATTTACAAAAAGCTGACCTAAAAATCATAAATGATTATAAAGTGATTTATCATGCATAACGGGCTATATTTTTTTAATGAATGACTTATGGATTGGGAGTCTACACTCACTTAAAAATCCCCCACCTCCCCCTTTTCCCGACGATTTAAAAACCTAATTTAAAAAATTAAAAAGAGTTTACAATCCCTAAAAATTACTGACACTTTTTGGAATTATCTCTCAATACATTTGTGTATTGTGCATTTCCATTTTAGATGTATACTTTTTTCTTAAATCAAACCTTGAGTTTTCACTTTCCCTTCATCTCGAAAACAAAAAAGAGATAAAAGGCAAACAAGTCACTACAAAATGAAAATTTTAGAGTTTATGTTTGGAAAAAATTTAAAGCAAAAAGAAATGTGAGTAAAGAAAATTTATTCACCCACCGCAAATGTACACTAAAGTTTTGTTGTCCAAGTTTGGGAAACTCTACTAGTTCAACCCTAATAGCTTCGAATTTAATAAGAAAGATATTTTTCTGCACATTTTTAGAAAAATGGATATGCATGCTTGAAACATGTTAAAAATGCAAATGACCTATGGGTCAAAACCTTTTAAAGAGAATAAAAAACACTCATTAAATTCTCAAGTGAACGTGAGGTGGAATATTTACCCGAGTCGAATAAGCCAATATTTTGCCATTTACTAAAAAAATGACCTAATTATTATAGATGATTGTAAAGTCATTAATCATGTGTAACATGCTATATTTTTTTAAGGAATGATTTAAGGATTAGGAATGCTATATTTTTGTAACACTCATTTAAAAATCCCCCGCCTCCTCCTTTTCCCGACGATTGCAAAACCTAATATGTTAATAGTAAAAAAATTTTACAATCCCTAAAAATTACAGACACTTTTTGGAATTATCTCCAACTACATTTTTGCATTGTGCATTTCCATTTTAGATATATACTTTCATCTAAAATCAAAACTTGAGTTTTCACATTTCCGTCATCTCGTAAGCAAAAAGGAGATTGAAGGCAAATAGATAACAACAAAATGAAAAATTTAGAGTTTATGTATGGAACAAATTTAAAGAAAAAACAAATGTAAGTAACAAAAGTTTACTCACACACCAAAAATGCACACAAAAGTTTTGTTATCCAAATTTGGGAAATTCCACTATTTCAAACCTAATAGTTTAGAATTTTATAAGAAAGCGACTTTTCTACACATGTTTTATAAAATGCATATGCATGCTTTAAACATTATAAAGATGCCAATGACCTATGGATCCAAACCTTTTAAAGAGAATAACAAATGCTAATTAAATTCTCAAGTGAACCTGCGGTGGGATATTTACCCAAGTCAAACAAGCCATTATTTTGCCCATTTACAAAAAGCTGACCTAACGATTATAGATGATTTTACAGCGATTTACCATGCGTAACAGGCTATATTTTGGTTAAGAATCAATTATGGATTGGGAGTCCGCACTCAGTTAAAATTCCCCCGCTTCCCCCTTTTCCCAATGATTTTAAAACCTAATATGTAAAAAGTAAAACGAGTTTACAATCCCTATAAATTACAGACACTTTTTGGAATTATCTCCCTCTACATTTTTGCATTGTGCATTTCTATTTTAGATGTATACTTTTATCTAAAATCAAAACTTGAGTTTTCACTTTCCCTTCATCTCGTAAACAAAAAGGAGATAAAAGGCAAATAGATAACAACAAAATAATAATTTTACAGTTTATGTATGGAAAAAATTTAAAGAAAAAACAAATGAAAGTAAAGAAAATTTATTCACACACCACACAGGAACACAAAAGTTTTGTTATCCAAATTTGGGAAATTCCACTAGTTCAACCCTAATAGCTTGGAATTTTATAAGAAAGAGACTTTTCAACACATGTTTTAAAAAATGGATATGCATGCTTGAAACATGTTCAAGATGCAAATGACCTATGGATCAAAATCTTTCAAAGAGAATAACAAACGCTCATTAAATTCTCAAGTGAATGTGCGGTGGGATATTTACTCGAGTCAAACTAGCCATTATTTTGCCCATTTCCAAAAAGTTGACCAAACGATCATAAATGATTGTAAAGTGATTTATCATGCATAACGGGCTATATTTTTGTCAAGAATGACTTATAGATTGAGAGTCAACACTCAGTTAAAAAGCCCTCGCCTCCCCCTTTTCTCGACGATTGCAAAACCTAATATATAAAAATTAAAAAGAGTTTACAATCACTAAAAATTATAGACACTTTTTGGAATTATCTCTCTGTACATTTGTGCATTGTGAATTTCCATTTTAGATGGATATTTTTTTCTTAAATCAAAACTTGAGTTTTCACTTTTCCTTCTTGTCGTAAACAAAAAAAGAGATAAAAAAAAATTTAAGAGTTTATGCATGGAAAAATTTTAAAGCAATAGCAAAAGTAAGTAAATAAAATTTATTCACACATAAAAAATGAACACAAAAGTTTTGTTATCCAAATTTGGGAAATTCCACTAGTTCAAACCTAATAGCTTGGAATTTTATAAGAAAGAGATTTTTCTACAAATATTTTAAAAAATTGATATGCATGATTGAAACATGTTCAAGAAGTGAATGACCTATGGATCCAAACATTTTAAAGAGAATAACAAACACTTATTAAATTCTCAAGTGAACGTGCGGTGGGGTATTTACCTGAGTCAAACAAACCGTTATTTTGCTCATTTACAAAAAGCTGACCAAACGATCATAGATGATTGTAAAGTGATTTATCATGCCTAACAGGCTATATTTTTGTAAGGAATGACTTATGGATTGGGATTCAACACTCAATTAAAAATCCCTTGCCTTACCCTTTTCCCGACAATTACCAAACCTAATATATAAAAACTAAAAAGAATTCACAATCCTTAGAATTACAGAAACTTTTTGGAATTATCTCTCTCTACATTTGTGCATTGCACATTTCCATTTTTGTTGTATACTTTTTTATTAAATCAAAACATGAGTTTTCACTTTCCCTTCATCTTGTAAACAAAAAAGAGATTAAAGGCAAAATTATCACAAGAAAAAGAAAATTTTAGAGTTTATGTATGGAAAAAATTTAAATCAATAACAAATGTAAGTAAAGAAAATTTATTTACACACTTCAAATGAACCCAAAAGTTTTGCTAACCATGTTTGGAAGATTTCACTAGTTCAACCCTAATAGGTTGGAATTTCCTAAGAAAGAGATTTTTCTACACATGTTTTAAAAAATGGATATGCATGCTTGAAACATGTTAAAGAAGTAAATGACCTATGGCTTTAAACCTTTAAAAGAGAATAACAAATGCTCATTAAATTCTCAAGTGAACGTGTGGTGGGATATTTACCCGAGTCAAACAAGCCATTATTTTTCCCATTTACAAAAAGTTGACCTATGGATCATATATGATTGTATAGTGATTTATCATGTATAACGCGCCTCTCCTTTTGCCAACAATTGCAAAACCTAAAATATAAGAACTAAAAAAATTTTATAATCCCTAAAAAATTACATACACTTTTTTTGAGTTATCTCTCTCGACATTTATCCATAGTGAATTTCCATTTTAAATCCATACTTTTTTCTTATATCAAAACTTGAGTTTTCACTTTTCCTTCATCTCGTAAACAAAAAAGAGATAAAAGCCAAATAGATCACAACAAAATGAAACTTTTATAGTATATATATGGAAAAAATTTAAAGCAATAAAAAATATAAGTAAAGAAAATTTATTTACATCTCACAAATGAACACAAAAGTTTTGTTATCCATATTTCTGAAATTCCACTAGTTCAACCCTAATACCTTGGAATTTTATAAGAAAGAGATTTTTCTACACATGTTTTAAAAAATGGATATGCATGCTTAAAACATGTTCAAGAAGCAAATGACCTATGGATCCATATGTTTTAAAGAGAATAACAAACGCTCATTAAATTCTCAAGTGAATGTGCGGTGGGATATTTACTCGAGTCAAACAAGCCAATATTTTGCCCATTTCCAAAAAACTGACCTAACGATCATAAATGATTGTAAAGTGGTTTATCATGCGTAACGGATTATATTTTTGTGAGGAATGACTTATGGATTGGGTGTCAACACTGAGTTAAAAATCCCCCACCTCACCATTTTCCCGACTATTGCAAAACCAAACATATAAAAACTAAAAAGAGTTTAAAATCCAAAAAATTTTACACACTTTTTGGAATTATCATTCTCTACATTTGTGCACTGTGCATTTTAATTTTAGATGTATACTTTTTTCTTAAATCAAAACTTGAGTTTTCACTTGAGATAAAAGACAAATATATCACAACAAAATGAAAATTTTAGAGTTTAAGGATGGAAAATATTTAAAGCAATAAAAAATGTAAGTAAATAAAATTTATTCACACACCACAAATGAATACAAAAGTTTTGTTATCCATGTTTGGGAAATTCCACTAGTTCAACCCTAATAGAATGGAATTTTATAAGAAAGAGATTTTTCTGCTCATGTTTTTAAAAATGGATTTCCATCCTTGAAACATGTTAAAGATGCAAATGACCTATGGATCCAAACCTTTTAAAGAGAATAAAAAATGATCCATAAATTCTCTAGCGAACGTGCGGTGCGTTATGTACCCAAGACAAACAAGCCATTATTTTGCCCACAAACAAAATGCTCACCTAACGAACATAGATGATTATAAAGTGGTTTATCATGCGTAATGGGCTATATTTTTGTAAAGAATAACTTATGGATTGGAAGTCAACACTCAGTTAAAAATCCCCTGCCTCCCCCTTTTCCAGATGATTGCAAAACCAAATATATGAAAAACAAAAAAAGTTTACAATACCAAAAAATTATAGACACTTTTTGGAATTATCTCTCTCTAATTTTTGCATTGTGCATTTCCATTTTAGATGAATACTTTTTTTTTAAATCAAAACTTGAGTTTTCACTTCGCTTCATCTCGTAAACAAAAAAGAAATAAAAGGCAAATAGATAACAACAAAATGAAAATTTTAGAGTTTATGTGTGGAAAAAATATATAGCAATAAAAAATGTAAGTAAACAAAATTTATTCACACACCACAAATGAACACAAAAGTTTTGTTATCCAAATTTGGCAAATTCCACTTGTTCAACCCTAATAGCTTGGAATTTTATATGAAAGAAATTTTTCTACACATGTTTTAAAAAATGGATATGTATGCTTGAAACATGTACTAGATGCAAATGACCTATGGATCCAAACCTTTTAAAGAGAATAACAAACGCTCATTAAATTCTCAAGTGAATGTGCCGTTGGATGTTTACATGAGTCAAAGAAGCCATTATTTTGCCCATTTACAAAAATCTGACCTAACGATCATAGATGATTGTAAAGTGATTTATCATGTGTAACGGGCTATATTTTTGTCAGGAATGACTTATAGATTGGGAGTCAACACTCAGTTAAAAAACCCTCGCCTCCCCCTTTCCTTGACTGTTGCGAAACCTAATATATAAAAACTAAAAAGAGTTTACAATCAATAAAAATTATAGACACTTTTTAGAATTATCTCTCTCTACATTTTTGCATTGTGAATTTCCACTTTAGATAGATATTTTTTACTTCAATCAAAAATTGAGTTTTTACTTTATCTTCTTCTCGTAAAAAAAAAAGAGATAAAAAGCAAGTAGATCACAACAAAATAAAAATTTAAGAGTTTATGCACAGAAAATTTTTAAAGCAATAACAAAAGTAAGTAAATAAAATTTATTCACACATAAAAAATGAACACAAAAGTTTTGTTATCCAAATTTTGGAAATTCCACTAGTTCGACCCTAATAGGATGGAATTTTATAAGAAAGAGATTTGTCTACACTTTTTTTAAAAAATGGATATGCAAGCTTGACACAAGTTCAAGATGTAAATGACCTATGAATCCAAACCTTTTAAAGAGAATAACAAACACTTATTAAATTCTCAAGCGAACGTGCGGTGGGATATTTACATGAGTGAAAAAAGCCATTATTTTGCCCATTTACAAAAACTAGACCTAACTATCAAAGATAATTGTCAAATGATTTCAAATGCATAAAGGGCTATGTTTTCTTAAGTAATGAACTTATGGACTAGGTTTAAACACTCAGTTAAAAATCCACTACCTCACCCTTTTCCCGACGATTGCAAAACCTAATATATAAAAACTAAAAAGAGTTTACAATCCCTAAAAATTACCGACACTCTTTGAAATTATCTCTCTCTACACTTGTGCATTGTGCATTGTGCATTTCCATTTTAGATGTCTAATTTTTTATTAAATCAAAACTTGAGTTTTCACTTCTCCTTCATCTCGTAAACAAAAAAAGAGATAAAGGGCAAAAAGATCGCAACAAAATCAAAATTTTAGAGTTTCTGTGTGGAAAAAATTTAAAGCAATAACAAATGTAAGTAAAGAAAATTTATTTACACACTGCAAATGAACATAAAAGTTTTGTTAACCATGTGTGGAAAATTCCATTAGTTCAACCCTAATAGCTTGGAATTTCCTAAGAAAGAGATTTTTCTACACATGTTTTAAAAAATGGATATGCATGCTTGAAACATGTTAAAGAAGTAAATGACCTATGGCTCTAAACCTTTTAAAGAGAATAACAAACGCTCATCAAATTGTCAAGTGAATGTCCGGTTGGATATTTACCCGAGTCAAACAAGCCATTATTTTGCCCATTTACAAAAAGTTGACCTAAGGATCATATATGATTGTAAAGTGATTTATCATACATAACGCGCCTCTCCTTTTGCCGACAATTGCAAAACCTAAAATATAAAACTAAAAAACGTTTACAATCCCTAAAAAATTACAGACACTTTTTTTGAATTATCTCTCTCTACATTTATCCATTGTGCATTTTCATTTTAAATCCATACTGTTTTCTTAAATCAAAACTTGAGGTTTCACTTTTCCTTCATCTCGTAAACAAAAAAGAGATAAAAGCCAAATAGATCACAACAAATTGAAACTTTTAAAGTTTATTTATGGAAAAAATTTAAAGCAATAAAAAATATAAGTAAAGAAAATTTATTTACACATCACAAATGAACACAAAAATTTTCTTATCCATATTTGCTAAATTCCACTAGTCCAACCCTAATAGCTTGGAATTTTATAAGAAAGAAATTTTTCTACACATGTTTTAAAAAATTGATATGCATGCTTGAAACATGTTCACGAAGCGAACAACCTATGGATCCAAACATTTTATAGAGAATAACAAACGCTTATTAAATTCTCAAGTGAACATGCGGTGGGGTATTTACCCGAGTCAAACAAGTCATTATTTTGGTCATTTACGAAAGGCTGACCAAATGATCATAGACGATTGTAAAGTGATTTATCATGTCTAATGGGAAATATTTTTGTAAGGAATGACTTATGGATTGGGATTCAACACTCAGTTAAAAATCCCCTACATTACCCTTTTCCCGACAATTACCAAACCTAATATATAAAAACTAAAAAGAGTTTACAATCCCTAAAACTACAGACACTTTTTGGAATTATCTCTTTCTACATTTGTAGATTTCACATTTCCATTTTTGATGTATACTTTTTTATTAAATCAAAACATGAGTTTTCACTTTCCCTTCATCTCGTAAACAAAAAAGAGATAAAAGGCAAAAAGATCATAACAAAAAGAAAATTTTAGAGTTTATGTATGGAAAAAATTTAAATCAATAACAATTGTAAGTAAAGAAAATTTATTCACACACTGCAAATGAATACAAAAGTTTTGTTAACCATGTTTGGGAAATTCCACTAGTTCAACCCTAATAGCATGGAATTTTATAAGAAAGAGATTTTTATACACATGTTTTAAAAAATTGATATGCATGCCCGAAATATGATAAAGATGCAAATGACCTATAGATCTAAACCTTTAAAAGAGAATAAAAAATACTCATTAAATTCTCAAGTGAACGTGCGGTGGGATATTTACCCAAGGCAAACAAGCAATTATTTTTCCTATTTACAAAAAGCTGACCTAATGATAAGAGATGCTTTTAAAGTGATTTATTATGCATAAGGTGCTATATTTTTATAAGGAATGACTTATGGATTTGGAGTCTACACTCAGGTAAAAATCCCCTTCCTCACCCTTTCCCTAATGATTACAAACCTAGTATATTAAAACTAAAAAGAGTTTACAATCCCTAAAAAATACAAACACTTTTTTGAATTATATCTCTCTAGATTTGTGCATTGTACATTTCCATTTAAGATGTATACTTTTTTATTAAATCAAAACTTGAGTTTTCACTTTCCCTTCATCTCGTAAACAAAAAAATGATAAAAGGCAAATAGATCTCAACAAAATGAAAATTTTAGAGTTCATGTATGGAAAAAATTTAAAGCAATTAAAAATATAAGTAAATAAAATTTATTTACACTTCAAAAATGAACACGAAAGTTTTTTATCCAAATTTGCGAAATTCCACTATTTAAACCCAAATAGCTTGGAATTTTATAAGAAAGAGATTTTTCTACACATGTTTTAAAAAATGGATATGCATGCTAGAAGCATGTTCAAGATGTAAATGACCAATGGAACTAAACCTTTTAAACACTGAGTTAAAAAATCCACCGCCTCACCCTTTTCCCAACGATTGCAAAACTTAATATATATAACCTAAAAAGAGTTTACAATCCCTAAAACATACAAACAGTTTTTGGAATTATCTCTCTGTATATTTTTGCATTGTCCATTTCCATTTTAGATGTATACTTTTTTCTTAAAGTAAAACTTGAGTTTTCACTTTCCCTTTATCTCGTAAACAAAAAAGAGATAAAAGGTAAAAAGATCGCAACAAAATGAAAATTTTAGAGTTTATGTATGGAAAAAATTTTAAGCAATAAAAAATGTATGTAGAGAAAATTTATTCACACACTACAAATGAATACAAAAGTTTTGTAAACCATGTTTGGGAAATTCCATTAGTTCAACCCTTATAGCATGGAATTTTATAAGAAAGAGATTTTTCTACACATGTTTTAAAGAATGGATATGCATGCTTGAAACATGTTAAAGATGAAAATAACTTATTGATCTAACCTTTTAAAGAGAATAAAAAACGCTCATTAAATTCTCAAGTGAACGTGCGGTGGGATATTTACTCGAGTCAAACAAGTCATTATTTTGCTTGTATCCTAACGATCATAGACGATTGTAAAGTGACTTATGATGCATAACGCACTATATTTTTCTAAGGAATGACTTAAGGATTGGGAGTCAACACTCCGTTAAAAATCCCCCGCCTCCCCCTTTTCCCGACAATTAGCAAACCTAATATATAAAAACTAAAAGGAATTTAAAATCAATAAAAAAAAACTGACAGTTTTTGGAATTATCTCTCTGTACATTTTTGCATTGTGCATTTCCATTTTAGATGTATACTCTTTTATTAAATCAAAACTTGAGTTTTCACTTTCCCTTCATCTCGTAAACAAAAAAGAGATAAAAGGCAAAAAAATCACTACAAATTGAAAATATTAGAGTTTACATATGGAAATAATTTAAAGAAATAAAAAATGTACGTAAAGAAAATTTTGTCACACACTGCAAATGAACAAAAAAGTTTAGTTATCCATGTTTGGGAAATTCCCCTAGTTCAACCGTAATAACATGGAATTTTATAAGGAAGAGATTTTTCTACACATGTTTTAAAAAATTTATGTGCATGCTTGGAACATGTTAAAGATGCAGATGACCTATGGGTTTAAACCTTTTAAAGAGAATAACAAAGGCTCATTAATTCTCAAATAAACGTGCGGTGGGATATTTACCCGAGTCAAACATGCCATTATTTTTCCCATTAATAAAAAGCTGACCAAACGATCATAGATGATTGTAAAGTGATTTATCATGTGTAATGGGCAACTTTTTTTAAAGAATGACTTATGGATTGGGATTCAACACTGAGTTAAAAATCCCCTGCCTCACCCTTTTCCCGAAGATTATCAAGCCTAATATATAAAAACTAAAAAAAGTTTACAATCCCTAAAAATTAAAGACACTTTTTTAATTATCTTTCTCTAAATTTATCCATTGTGCATTTCCATTTTAGATGTATACTTTTTTCATATATCAAAACTTGAGTTTTCACTTTCCCTTCATCTCATAAACAAAAAAGAGATAAAAGGCAAATAGATCACAACAACATGAAAATTTTTGAGATTATGTATGGGAAAACTTTAAAGCTATAACAAATGTAAGTAAATAAAATTTATTCACACATAAAAAAGGAACACAAAAGTTTTGTTATCCAAATTTGGGAAATTCCACCAGTTCAACCGTAATAGCTTGGAATTTTATTAGAAAAAGATTTTCCTACACATGTTTTAAAAAATGGATATGCTTGATTGAAACATGTTCAAGATGCAAATGACCTATGTATCCAAACCTTTTAAAGAGAATAAAAAATGCTCATTAAATTCTCAAGTGACATGCGGAGGGATATTTACCAGAGTCAAACAAGAATTACAAAAAGCTGACCAAACGATCATAGATGATTGTAAAGTGATTTATCATGTGTAATGGGCAATTTTTTTTAAAGAATGACTTATGGATTGGGATTCAGCACTGAGTTAAAAATCCCCTACCTCACCCTTTTCCGGACGATTATCAAACCTAATATATAAAAACTAAAAAGAGTTTACAATCCCTAAAAATTACAGAAATATTTTGGAATTATCACTCTCTACATTTGTGCATTGTGCATTTCTATTTTAGATGTATACTTTTTAATTAAATCAAAACTTGAGTTTTCACTTATCCTTCATCTCGTAAACAAAAAAAGCGATAAAAGGCAAAAAAAAACACAACAAAATGAAAATTTTAGAGTTTATCTATGGAAAACACTTAAAGAAATAAAAAATGTAAGAAAGAAAATTTAGTGACACACTGCAAATGGACACAAAAGTTTAGTTATCCATGTTTGGGAAATTGCACTAGTTCAACCCTAATAGCATGAAATTTTATAAGAAAGAGATTTTTCTACACATGTTTTAAAAAATGGATATGCATGCTTGAAACATGTTAAAGATGCAGATGACCTATGGATCTTAACATTTTAAAGAGAATAATAAACACTCATTAAATTCTCAAGTGAACGTGCAGTGGGATATTTACCCGAATCAAACAAGCCATTATTTTGCCCATTTACAAAAGGCTGACCTAACGATGAATATGATTGTAAAGTGATTTATCATGCATAACGCACTATATTTTTTTTAGGAATGACTTATGGATTGGGAGTCAACACTCAGTAAAACATCCCCTGCCACACCCTTTTTCTGACGTTTATCAAACCTAAAATATAAAAACTAAAAAGAGTTTACAATCCCTACAAATAACATACACTTTTTTGAATTATATCACTCTACATTTATCCATTGTGCATTTCCATTTTAGATGTATGCTTTTCTCTTAAATCAAAACTTGAGTTTTCCCTTTCCCTTCATCTCGTAAACAAAAAAGATATAAAAGGCAAATAGATCACAACAAAATGAAAATTTTAGAGTTTATGTATGGAAAAAATTTAAAGCAATAAAAAATGTAAGTAAATAAAATTTATTCACACATAACAAATGAACAGAAAAGTTTTGTTATCCAAATTTGGGAAGTTCCACTAGTTCAACCATAATAGCTTGGAATTTTATACGAAAGAAATTTTCCTACACACATTTTAAAAAATGGATACGCATGCTTGAAACATGTTCAAGATGCAAATGATCTATATATCCAAACCTTTTAAAGAGAATAAAAAATGCTCATTAAATTCTCAAGTGACGTGCGGTGGGATATTTACCAGAGTCAAACAAGCCATTATTTTGCACATTTACAAAAAGTTGACCAAACGATCATAGATGTTTGTAAAGTGATTTATCATGTGTAATGAGCAATATTTTTTAAAGAATGACTTTTGGATTGGGATTAAACACTGAGTTAAAAATCCCCTGCCTTACCCTTTTTCGGACGATTATCAAACCTAATATATAAAAACTAAAAAGAGTTTAAAATCCCTAAAATTTACAGAAATTTTTTAGAATCATCACTCTCTACATTTGTGCATTGTGCATTTTTATTTTAGTTGTATACTTTTTAATTAAATCAAAACTTGAGTTCTCACTTATCCTTCATCTCGTAAACAAAAAACAGATAAAAGGCAAAAAGAAAACACAACAAAATGAAAATTTTAGAGTTTATCTATGGAAAAAATTTAAAGAAATAAAAAATGTAAGAAATAAAATTTAGTGACACACTGTAAATGGACACAAAAGTTTAGTTATCCATGTTTGGGAAATTCCACTAGTTCAACCCTAATAGCATGGAATTTTATAAGATAGAGATTTTTCTACACATGTTTTAAAAAATGGAGATGCATGCTTGAAACATGTTAAAGATGCAGATGACCTATGGATCTAAACCTTTTAAAGAGAATAATAAACACTCATTAAATTCTCAAGTGAACGTGCAGTGAGATATTTACCCGAATCAAACAAGCCATTATTTTGCCAATTTACAAAAGGCTGACCTAACGATGAATATGATTGTAAAGTGATTTATCAAGCATAACGCACTATATTTTTTTTAGGAATGACTTATGGATTGGGAGTCAACACTCAGTAAAACATCCCCTACCGCACCCTTTTTCTGACGTTTATCAAACCTAAAATATAAAAACTAAAAAGAGTTTACAATCCCTACAAATAACATACACTTTTTTGAATTATATCGCTCTACATTTATCCATTGTGCATTTCCATTTTAGATGTATACTTTTCTCTTAAATCAAAACTTGAGTTTTCACTTTCCCTTCATCTCGTAAACAAAAAAGAGATAAAAGGCAAATAGATCACAACAAAATGAAAATTTTAGAGTTTATGTATGGAAAAAATTTAAAGCAATAAAAAATGTAAGTAAATAAATTTATTCACACATCACAAATGAACAGAAAAGTTTTGTTATTCAAATTTGGTAAGTTCCACTAGTTCAACCATAATAGCTTGGAATTTTATACGAAAGAAATTTTCCTACACACGTTTTAAAAAATGGAATGCGTGCTTGAAACATGTTCAAGATGCAAATGGCCTATGGATCCAAACCTTTTAAAGAGAATAACAAACGATTCTCAAGTGAACGTGTAGTGGGATATTTACCCTTGTCCAACAAGCCATTATTTTGATCATTTGGGAAAAGCTGACCTAACGATCATAGATGATTGTACATTGATTTATCATGCATAACGTGCTATATTTTTCTAAGGAATGATTTATGGATTGGGAGTTAATACTCAGTTAAAAATCTCCTGTCTCCCCCTTTTCTTGACATTTGCAAAACCTAAAATAGAAGAAATAAAAAGAGTTTACAATCCCTAAAAAATTAAAGACACGTTTTTGAATTATCTTTCTCTACATCCATTGTGCATGTCCCTTTTAAATGTGCACTTTTTTCTTAAATCAAAACTTGAGTTTTCACTTTCCCTTCATCTCGTAAAACAAAAAGAGATAAAAGGCAAAAAGATCATAAGGAAATGAAAAATTTAGAGTTTATGTATGGATAAAATTTAAACCAATAATAAATATAAATAAAAAAAATATTTACACATCACAAATGAACACAAAAGTTTTGTTATCCAAAATTTGGAAATTCCACTAGTTCAACCATAATAGCTTGGAATTTTATAAGAAAGAGATTTTTCTACACATGTTTTAAAAAATGGATATAGATGCTAGAAACATGTTCAAGATGCAAATGACCTATGGATCCAAACCTTTTAAAGGGAATAAAAAATGCTTATTAAATTCTCAAGGGTGCAGTGGGATATTTACCCGAGTCAAAAAAGTCATTATTTTGCCTTTTACAAAAAGCTGACCTAACGATCTTAGATGATTGTAAAGTGATTTATCATGCGTAACGGGCTATATTTTTGTAAGTAATGACTTATGCATTTGGATTCAACACTCAATTAAAAATCCACCACCTCACCCTTTTCCCGACGATTGTTAAAACTAATATATAAAAACTAAAATGAGTTTACAATCACTAAAAATTACAGACACTTTTTGGAATTATCTCTCTACATTTGCGCATTGTACATTTCCATTTTAGATGAATACTTTTTTCTTAAATCAAAACTTGAGTTTTCACTTTCCCTTCATCTTGTAAACAAAAAAGAGATACAAGGAAAAAAGATCACAACAAAATGAAAATTTTAGAGTTTATGTAAGGAAAACATTTAAAGCAATAACAAATGTAAGTAAAGAAATTTTATTTACACACCACAAATGAACACAAAAGTTTTGTTATCGAAGTTTGGGAAATTCTACTAGTTCAACCCTTATAGCTTGGAATTTTATAAGAAAGTGGTTTTTCTACACATATTTTAAAAAATGGATATGCATGCTGGAAACATGTTAAAGATGGATCCAAACTTTTTTAGGAGAATAACAAACGTTCATTAAATTCTCAAGTGAACGTGCGATGGGATATTTAACCAAGTCAAACAAGCTATTATTTTTCCCATTTACTAAAATCTAACCAAACGATTATAGATGATTGTAAAGTGATTTATCATGCGTAGCATGTAATATTTTTGAAAGGAATGACTGAAGGATTGGGGTCAACACTCAGTTGAAAATCCCCTGCCTCCCTCTTTTTTCGACGATTGCAAAACCTAATATATAAAAACTAAAAAGCAGTTTATAATCCATAAAAATTAACGTAACTTTTTGGAAGAATTGTGCATTGTGCATTTCCATTTTAGATGTATACTTTTTTCTGAAATCAAAACATGAGATTTCACTTTCCTTCATCTCGTAAACAAAAAAGAGATAAAAGGTAAATATACAACAACAAAATGAAAATTTTAGAGTCTATGTATGGAAAACATTTAAAGCAATAAAAAGTGTAAGAAAAGAAAATTTATTGACACACCAGAAATGAACACAATTTTTGTTATCCAAGTTTGGGAAATTCCACACGTTCAACCCTAATAGCTTGGAATTTTATAAGAAAGAGATTTTTCTACACATGTTTTAAAAATGGATATGCATGCTTGAAACATGTTAATGATGCCAATGACCTATGGATCCAAACCTTTTAAAGAGAATTAAAAACGCTCATTAAATTCTAAAGTAAACGTGATGTGGGATATTTAACCGAGTCAAACAAGCCATTATTTTGCCCATTTACAAAAAGCTGACCTAACGATCATAGATAATTGTAAAGTGATTTATCATGAGTAACCGGCAATATTTTTGTAAGGAATGACTTATGTATTGGGATTGAACACTCAGTTAAAAATCCCTTGCCTCACCCTTTTCACGACGATTACCAAACCTAATATATAAAAACTAAAAAGAGTTTACAATCCCTAAGAGCTACATAAAATTTTTGGAATTACCTCCCTCTACATGTGTGCATTGTGCATTTCCATTTTAAATGTATACTTTTTTATTAAATCAAAACTTGAGTTTTCACTTTCCCTTCATCTCGTAAACAAAAAAGAGATAAAAGGCAAATAGATCACAACAAAATGAAAATTTTAGAGTTTATGTATGGAAAAAATTTGAAGCAATAACAAATATAAGTAAAATAATTTATTATACATCACAAATGAACACAAAAGTTTTGTTATTAGAATTTTCAAAATTCCACTAGTGCAACCCTAATAGCTTGGAATTTTATAAGAAAGAGAATTTTCTACACATGTTTTAAAAAATGGATATGCATGCTAGAAACATGTTCAAGTTACAAATGACCTATGGATCCAAACCTTTTAATGGTAATAAAAAATTTTTATTAAATTCTCAAGTGAACGTGCGGTGAGAGATTTACCCGAGTCAAAAAAGCCATTATTTTGCCCATTTACAAAAAGCACACCTAACGATCATAGATGATTGTCAAGTGATTTATAATGTGTAAAGGGCTAAAATTTTGTAAGTCATGACTTATGGATTGTGATTCAACACTCAGTTAAAAATCCACCTCCTCACCCTTTTCCCGACGATTGCAAAACCTAATATATAATAACTAAAAACAATTTACAATCCCTAAAAATTACAAAAAGTTTTTGGTATTTTCTCTCTCTCAATTTTTTCATTGTGCATTTCAATTTTAGATGGATACTTTTTTCTTAAATCAAAACTTTAGTTTTCACTTTCCCTTCATCTCGTAAACAAAAAAGAGATAAAAGGCAAAAAGATCGCAACAAAATGATAATTTTAGAGTTTATGAATGGAAAAAATTTAAAGCAATAACAAATGTAAGAAAAAAAAATTTAGTCACACACAACAAATGAACACAAAAGTTTTGTTATCCAAGTTTGGGAAATTCTACAAGTTCAACCCTAATGGCTTGGAATTTTATAAGAAAGATTTTTCTACACATGTTTAAAAAAATTGATATAATTACTTGAAACATTTTAAAGATGTGAACGACCTATGATCCAAACCTTTTAAAGAGAATAACAAACATTCATTAAATACTCAAGTGAACGTGTGGTGGGATATTTAACCGAGTCAAACAAGCCATTATTTTGTCCATTTACCAAAAGCTAACCTAACAATCATACTTGATTGTAAAGTGAATTATCATGCGTAATAGATTATATTTTTGTAAGGAATGACTTATAGATTAGGAGTCAACACTTACTTAAAAATCCCCCACCTCCCCTTTTTCCCGACGATTGCCAAACCTAATATTTAAAAACTAAAAAGAGTTTACATTCCCTAAAAATTACAGACCTTTTTTGAAATTACCACTCTCTACATTTGTGCATTGTGAATTTCCATTTTAGATGTATACTTTTTTCTGAAATCAAAACTTGAGTTCTCACTTTCCCTCCATCTCATAAACGAAAAGAGTAAAAGGCAAAAAGATCACAAAAATGTAAGTAAAGAAAATTTATTCACACACCAACAATGAACACAAAAGTTATGTTATCCAAGTTTGGGAAATTCCACTAGTTCAACCTAATAGCTTGGAATTTTATAAGAAAGAGATGTTTCTACACATGTTTTAAAAAAATGGATATGCACGCTTGAAACATGTTAAAGATGCAAAAAACCTATGGATCCAAACCTTTTAAAGAGAATAACAAACGCACATTAAATTCTCAAGTGAACGTGCGGTGGGATATTTACACGAGTCAAACAAGCCATTATTTTGCCCATCTACAAAAAGTTGACCTAATGATCATAGATGATTGTAAAGTGATTTATCTTGAGTAATGGGCAATATTTTTTTACGGAATGACTTATGGATTGGGAGTCAACACTTAGTTAAAACCCACCTCCTCCCCCTTTTCCTGACAATTGAAAAACATAATATTTAAAAACTAAAAAGAGTTCACAATCCCTTAAAATTATAGACGCTTTTTGGAATTATCTCTCTCTTCATTTGTGCATTGTGCAATTCCATTTTAGTTGTATACTTTTTTCATAAATCAAAACTTGATTTTTCACTTTCCCTTCATCAGTTAACTAAAATGAGATAAAAGGCAAATAGATCACAACAAAATCAAAATTTTAGAGTTTTGATATGGAAAATTTTTAAGCAAAAATAAATGTAAGTAAAGAATATATATTCACACACCACAAATGAACACAAAAGTTTTGTTATGCATGTTTGGGAAATTCTACTAGTTGAACCCTAATAGCTTAGAATTTTATAAGAAAGAGATTTTTCTTCACATGTTTTCAAAAATTGATATGCATGCTTGAAATATTTTAAAGTTGCAAATGACCTATGGATCCAAACCTTTCAAAAAGGATAACAAACACGCATTGAATTCTATAGTGAATGTGCGGTGGGATATTTACCCGAGTCAAATAAGCCATTATGTTGCCCATTTACAAAAAGCTGCCATTACGATTTTAAGTGATTTATCTTGCGTAATGGGCTATATTTTTGTAAGGAATGACTTATGGCTTGGGAGTCGACACTCAGTTAAAAATCCCCCACCTACCCTTTTCCCGATGATTGCAAAACCTAATATAAAAAAACTAAAAAGGGTTTACAAACCCAGAAAAATTACAGACACTTTTTGGAATTATCTCTCTATATATTTGTGCATTGTGCTTTTCCATTTTAGATGTATACTTTTTTCTTAAATAAAAACTTGAGTTTTCACTTACCCTTCATCTCGTAAACAAAACAGAGATAAAAGGCGAAAAGATCACAACAAAATGAAAATTTTAGAGTTTATGTATGGAAAAACTTTAAAGCAATAACAAATGTAAGTAAAGAAAATTTATTCACCCACCACAAATGAACACAAAAGTTTTGTTATCCAAGTTTGGGAAATTCTACTAGTTCAACCCTAATAGCTTGGAATTTTATAAGAAAGAGATTTTTCTACACATCTTTTAAAAAATGATATGCATGCTTGAAACAAGTTAAAGATGATACAAACCTTTTAAAGAGAATAACAAACATTCATTAAATTCTAAAGTGAATGTACTGTGGGATATATAGCCGAGTCAAACAAGCCAATATTTTGCCCATTTACAAAAAGCTGACCTAACATTCAAAGATGATTGAAAAGTAACTTGTCAAGCATAATAGGCTATATTTTTGTAAGGAATGACTTATGGATTGGGAGTCAACAACACTCAGTTAAAAATCCCCCGCCTCCCCTTTTTATGACGATAGCAAAACCAAATATATAAAAACTAAAAAAATTTTACAATCCCCAAAAATAACAGACCCTTGTTAGAATTGTCTCTCTCTACATTTGTGCATTGTGCATTTCCATTTTAGATGTAGACTTTTTTTTTAAATCAAAACTTGAGTTCTCACTTGCCCTTCATCGTATAAACAAAAAGGAGATAAAAGCCAAATAAATCACAACAAAATGAAAATTTTTGAGTTTATGTATGGAAAAAATTTAAAGCAATAACAAATGTAAGTAAAGAAAATTTATTCACACACCACAAATGAACACAAAATTTTTTTTATCCAAGTTCTAGAAATTCCACTAGCTCAACCTAATAGCTTGGAATTTTATAAGAAAGAGATTTTTTTACACATGTTTTTAAAAATGGATATGCATGCTTGAAACATATTAAAGATACAAACGACCTATGGATCCAAATGTTTTAAAGAGAATAACAAACGCTCATTAAATTCTCAAGTGAGCGTGCGGTGGGATATTTACCCGAGTCAATTAAGCCAATATTTTGCCCATCTACCAAAAGCTGACCTAACGATCCTAGATGATTATAAATTGATTTATCATGCGTAATGGGCTATATATTTCTAAGGAATGACTTATGGATTGGGAGTGAACACTCAGGTAAAAATCCCCCGCTTCCCTCTTTTCTCGACGATTCCAAAACATAATATATAAAAACTAAAAAGGGTTTACAAACCCTGAAAAATTACAGACACTTTTTGGAATGATCTCTCTATACATTTTTGGATTGTGCATTTCTATTTTAGATGTATACATTTTTCAGAAATCAAAACTTGAGTTTTAACATTTCCTTCATCTTGTAAACAAAAAAGAGATAAAAGGCAAATAGATCACAACAAAATGAAAATTTTAGAGTTTATGTATGGAAAAAATTTAAAGCACTAACAAATGTTAGTAAAGAAAATTTATTCACACACCACAAATGAACACAAAATTTTTGTTATCCAAGTTCTGGAAATTCCACTAGTTCAACCATAATATCTTGGAATTTTATAAGAAAGAGATTTTTCTACACATGTTTTAAAAAATGGATATGCATGCTTGAAACATGTTAAAGATGCGAACTACCTATGGATCCAAACCTTTTAAAACGAATAACAAACGTTCATTAAATTCTAAAGTGAATGTGCAGTGGGATATTTAACCTATTCAAACAAGCCATTATTTTTCCCATTAACAAAAAGCTGACCTAACGATCATAGATGATTCAAAAGTTATTTATCATTCCCAACATGCTATATCTTTGTAAGGAATGACTTATAGATTGGGAGTCAATAATCAGTTAAAAATCCCCTGCCTCCCCTTTTTCTCAACGATTGTAAAACCTAATATATAAAAACTTAAGAGTTTACAATCCCTAAAAATTACAGACCCTTTTTGAAATTGTCTCTCTCTACATTTGAGCTTTATGCTTTTCCATTTAGATGTATACTTTTTTTCTAAAACCAAAACTTGAGTTCTCATTTTCCCTTCATCTCATAAACAAAAAAAAAGATAAAAGGCTAATAGATCACAACCAAATGAAAATTTTAGAGTTTAAGTATGGAAAAAATTTAAAGCAATAACAAATGTAAGTAAAGAAAATTAATTCACACACCACAAATGAACACAAACGTGTTGTTATCCATGTTTGGGAAATTCCACTAGTTCAACCTTTGCTTGGAATTTTATAAAAAAGAGATTTTTAAAAAAATGTTTGAACACATCTTTTAAAAAATGGATATGCAAGCATGAAACATGTTAAAGATGCAAGCTACCTATGGATCCAAACCTTTTAAAAATAAAGACATGTGCTCATTAAATTCCCAAGTGAACGTGTGGTGGGATATTTACCCGAGTCAAACAAGCCATTATTTTGCACATCTACAAAAAGCTGACATAACGATCATAGATGATTGTAAAGTAATTTATCATGCGTAACGGGCTATATTCTAGTAAGGAATGACTTATGGATTGGGATTCAACACTTAGTTAAAACCCCCCTCCTCCCCCATTTCCAGACGATTGAAAAACCTAATATATAGAAAATAAAAAGAGTTTACAAACCCTGAAAAATTAATCTCTCTCAAATTTTGTGCATTGTGCATTTCCGCTTTAGATGTATACTTTTTTCTGTAATATAAACTTGAGTTCTCACTGTCACTTCATCTCTTAAACATAAAAGAGATCAAAGGCAAATAGATCACAACAAAATGAAAATTTTAGAGTTTATGTATGGAAAAATTTAAATCAGTAACAAATGTAAGTAAAGAAAATTTATTCACACACCACAAATGAACACAAAAGTTTTGTTATCCAAGTTTGTGAAAGTCTACTAGTTCAACCCTAATAGCTTGGAATTTTATAACAAAGAGATTTTTCTACACATGTTTTAAAAAATGGATATGCATGCTTGGAACATGTTAAAGATGTGAACGACCTAAGGATCTAAGCCTTTTAAAGAGAATAAAAAACGTTCAATAAATTCTCAAGTGAATGTGTGGTGGGATATTTAACCGAGTCAAATAAGACATTATTTTTCCCATTTATAAAAAGTTACCCTAACGATCATAGATTATTGAAAAGTGATTTATCATGCGTAACAGGCTATATTTTTGTAAGGAATGGCTTATGGATTCGGAGTCTACACATAATTAAAAATCCCCCGCCTCCCCCTTTTCCCGATGATTGCAAAACCTAATATAAAAAAACAAAAAGAGTTTATAATCCCTAAAAATTACAGACCCTTTTTGGAATTATCTCTCTACATTTGTGTATTGTGCATTTCCACTTTAGATGTATACTTTTTTCTAAAATCAAAACTTGTGTTCTCATTGTCCCTTCATCTCTTAAAAAAAAAGAGATCAAAGGCAAATAGATCACAACAAAATGAAAATTTTAGAGTTTATGTATGGAAAAAATTTAAAACAATAACAAATGTAAGTAAAGAAAATTTATTCACACACCACAAATGAACACAAATATTTTGTTATCCAAGTTTGGGAAATTCCACTAGTTGAACCTAATATTTAGGAATTTCATAAGAAGGAGATTTTTGTACACATGTTTTAAAAAATGGATATGCATGCTTAAAACATGTTAAAGATGCAAACGACCTATGGATCCAAACCTTTTAATGGGAATAACAGACCCTCATTCAATTCTCAAGTGCACTTGTGATGGGATATTTAGCCGAGTCAAACAAGCCATTATTTTGCCCATTTACAAAAAACTCACCTAATGATCATAGTTTATTGTAAAGTGATTTATCATGCGTAATCGACTACATTTTTGTAAGGAATATCTTATAGATTGGGAGTCAACACTCAGATAAAACACCTCTCCTCCCCCATTTCCCGACGATTGAAAAACATAATATTTAAAAACTAAAAAGAGTTTACAATCTCTAAAATTTAAAAACACTTTAAGAAATTATCTATGTCTTCATTTGCGCATTGTGAATTTCAATTTTAGTTGTATAATTTTTTCTTAAATCAAAACTTGAGTTTTCACCTTCCCTTCATCTCGTGAACTAAAAAGAGATAAAAGGCAAATAGATGACAACAAAATAAAAATTTAAGAGTTTAGATATTGAAAAATTTTAAAGCAATAACAAATTTAAGTAAAGAATATATATTCACAGACACAAATGAACACAAAAGTTTTGTTATCCATGTTTGGGAAATTCTACTAGTTGAACCCTAATAGCTTGGAATTTTAAAGAAAAAGAATTTTCTTCACATGTTTTAAAAAATTGATATGCATGCTTGAAATATGTTAAAGATGCAAATGACCTATGGATCCAAACCTTTTACAAAGGATAACAAACGCTCATTGAATTCTCAAGTGAACGCGCGATGGGATATTTACTCAAGTCAAATAAGCCATTACTTCGCCCATTTATAGAAAGTTGCCATTACGATTATAGATGATTGTAAAATGATTTATCATGCTTAATGGGTTATATTTTTTTAAGGAATGAATTATGGCTTGGGAGTCGACACTCAGTTAAAAATCGCCCGCCTACCCCTTTTCCCGACGATTGCAAAACCTAATATATAAAAACTAAAAAGAGTTTACAAACCCTAAAAAATTACAGACACTTTTTTGGAATTATCTCTCTCTACATTTGTGCATTGTCTTTTCCATTTTAGAAGTATACTTTTTTCTTAAATAAAAACTCGAGTTTTCACTTTCCCTGGATCTCGTAAACAAAAAAGAGATAAAAGGCGAAAAGATCACAACAAAAAGAAAATTTTAGAGTTTATGTATGGAAAAACTTTAAAGCAATAACAAATGTAAGTAAAGAAAATTTATTCACACACCACAAATGAACACAAAATTTTTGTTATCCTAGTTTGGGAAATTCTACTAGTTAAACCATAATAGCTTGGAAATTTATAAGAAAGAGATTTTTCTACCCATCTTTTAAAAAATGGATATGCATGCATGAAACATGTTGGAGATGCAAACGACCTATGGATCCAAAAATTTCAAAAAGAATGACATGCGCTCAATAAATTCCCAAGTGAACGTGTGGTGGGATATTTACCCGAGTCAAACAAGCCATTATTTTGCGCATCTACAAAAAGCTGACCTAATGATCATAGATGATTGTAAAGTAATTTATCATGCGTAATGGGCTATATTTTAGTTAGGAATGACTTATGGATTGGGATTCAACACTCAATTAAAACCCCCCTCCTCCCCCATTTCCTGACAATTGAAAACCCTAATATATAGAAAATAAAAAGAGTTTACAAACCCTGAAAAATTACAGACACTTTTTAGAATTATCTCTCTAATTTTGCGCATTGTGCATTTCCACTTTAGATATATACTTTTTTCTGAAATCAAAACATGAGTTCTCACTGTCCCTTCATCTCTTAAAAAAAAAGAGATCAAAGGCAAATAGATCACAACAAAGTGAAAATTTTAGAGTTTATATATGGAAAAAATTTAAAGCAATAACAAATGTAAGTAAAGAAAATTTATTCACACACCACAAATGAACACAAATGTTTTGTTATCCAAGTTTGTGAAATTCTACTAGTTCAACCCTAATATCTTGGAATTTTATAATAAAGAGAGTTTTCTACACATGTTTTAAAAAATGGATATGCATGCTTGAAACATGTGAAAGATGTGAACGACCTAAGCATCCCAACCTTTTAAAGAGAATAAAAAACATTCATTAAATTCTCAAGTGAATGTGAGGTGGGATATTTAACCGAGTCAAACAAGACATTATTTTGCCCATTTACAAAAAGTTGACCTAACGATCATAGATTATTGAAAAGTGATTTATCATTTGTTACAGGCTATATTTTTGTAAGGAATGGCTTTTGGATTTGGAGTCTACACTTAATTAAAAATCCCCCGCCTCCCCCTTTTCCCGACGATTGCAAAACCTAATATATAAAAACTAAAAGGAGTTTATAATCCCTAAAAATTACAGACCCTTTTTGGAATTATCCCTTTCTACATTTGTGCATTATGCATTTCCACTTTTGATGTATTCTTTTTTCTGAAATCAAAACTTGAGTTCTCACTGTCCCTTCATCTCTTAAACAAAAAAGAGATCAAAGGCAAATAGATTACATCAAAATGAAAATTTTAGAGTTTATGTATGAAAAAAATTTAAAGCAATAAAAAATGTAAGTAAAGAAAATTTATTCACACACCACAAATGAACGCAAATGTTTTGTTATCCAAGTTTGGGAAATTCCACTAGTTGAACCTAATATCTAGGAATTTCATACGAAGGAGATTTTTGTACACATGTTTTAAAAATGGATGTGCATGCTTGAAACATGTTAAAGATGCAAATGACCTATAGATCCAAACATTTTAAAGAGAATAAAAGACATTCATTCAATTCTCAAGTGCACTTGCGATGGGATATTTACCCGGGTCAAACAAGCCATTATTTTGCCCATTTACAAAAACCTCACCTAACGATCATAGTTGATTGTAAAGTGATTTATCATGCATAACCGGATACATTTTTTTAAGGAATGACTTATAGATTGGGAGTCAACACTCTAATAAAACACCTCTCGTCCCCCGTTTCCCGACGATTGAAAAACATAATATTTAAAAAATAAAAAGAGTTTACAATCTCTAAAAATTACAGACGCTTTTAGGAATTATCTCTCTTCATTTTTGCATTGTGCATTTCCATTTTAGTTATATACTTTTTTCTTAAATCAAAAATTGAGTTTTCACTTTCCCTTCATCTTGTACTCTACAAAGAGATAAAAGGCAAATAGAACACAACAAAGTCAAAATTTTAGAGTTTAGATAAGGAAAAAATTTAAAGCAATAAAAAATGTAAGTAAAGAATATATATTCACACACAAATGAACACAAAAGTTTTGTTATCCATGTTTGGGAAATTCTACTAGTTGAACCCTAATAGTTTGGAATTTTATAACAAAGAGATTTTTCTTCACATGTTTTAAAAAATTGATATGCATGCTTGAAATATGTTAAAGATGCAAATGACCTATGGATCCCAACCTTTTAAAAAGGATAACAAACGCGCATTGAATTCTCAAGTAAACGTGCGGTGGGATATTTACTGGAGTCAAATAAACCATTATTTTGCCCATTTACAGAAAGTTGCCATTACGATTATAGAAGATTGTAAAGTTATTTATTATGCGTCATGGGATATATTTTTGTAAGGAATGACTTATGGCTTGGGAGTCGACAGTCAGTTAAAAATCCCCCACCTACCCCTTTTCCCGACGATTGTAAAACCTAATATATAAAAACTAAAAGAGCTTACAATCCCTGAAAAATTACAGACACTTTTTGGAAATATCTCTCTCTACATTTGTGCATTGTGCTTATCAATTTTATTTGTATACTTTTTCCTTAAATAAAAACTTGAGTTTTCCCTTTCCCTTGATCTTGAAAACAAAAAAGAGATAGAAGGCGAAAAGATCACAACAAAATGAAATTTTTAGAGTTTAAGTATGGAAAAAATTTAAAGCAATAACAAATATAAGTAAATAAAATTTATTCACACACCACAAAAGAACGCAAAAGTTTTGTTATCCAAGATTGGAAAATTCAACTAGTTCAACCCTCATAGCTTGGAATTTTATAAGAAAGAGATTTCTCTACACATCTTTTAAAAAATGGATACGCATGCTTGAAACATGTTAAAGATGTGAACGACCTATAGATACAAACCTTTTAAAGAGAATAATAAACATTCATCAAATTCTCAAGTGAATGTGCTGTGGGATATTTAACCGAGTCAAACAAGCCAATATTTTGCCCATTTACAAAAAGCTGATCTAACGCTCATAGTTGATTGAAAAGTAACATATCATGCGTAACATGCTATGTTTTTGTGAGGAAGGACTTATGGATTGGTGTCAACAACACTCAGTTAAAAATCCCCCGCCTCCCTCTTTTCATGACGATTGCAAAACCAAATACATAAAAACTAAAAAGAGTTTACAATCCCTAAAAATTATTGGCCCTTGTTTGAATTATCTTTCTCTACATTTGTACATTGTGCATTTCTATTTTAGATGTATACTTTTGTTTTAGATCAAAACTTGAGTTCTCACTTGCCCTTCATCGTATAAACAAAAAAGAGATAAAAGACAAATAGATCACAAAAAAATGAAAATTTTAGAGTTTAGGTATGGAAAAAATTTAAAGCAATAACAAATGTAAGTAAAGAAAATTTATTCACACACCAGAAATGAACACAAAAGTTTTGTTATCCAAGTTCTGGAAATTCCACTAGTTCAACCTAATAGCTTGGAATTTTTTAAGAAAGAGATTTTTCTACACATTTTTTTTAAAAATGGATATGCATGCTTGAAACATGTTAAAGATGCAAACAACCAATGGATCCAAACGTTTTATAGAGAATAACAAACGCTCATTAAATTCTCAAGTGAACTTGTGGTGGCATATTTACCCGAGTCAATTAAGCCAATATATTGCCCAACTACCAAAGCAGACCTAACGATCCTAGATGATTGTAAAGTGATTTATCATGCGTAATGGGCTATATATTTCTAAGGATTGACGTATGGATTGGGAGTGAACACTCAATTAAAAATCCCCCGCCTCCCCCTTTTCCCGATGATTGCAAAACCTAATATATAAAAACTAAAAAGAGTTTACAAACCCTGAAAAATTACAGACACTTTTTTGAAATATCTCTCTATACATTTGTGCATTGTACATTTCTATTTTATATCTATACTTTTTTCTTAAATCAAAACTAGAGTTTTCACTTTCCCTTCATCTCGTAAACAAAAAAGAGATAAAAGGCAAATAGATCACAACAAACTGAAAATTTTGGAGTTTATGTATGGAAAATATTTAAAGCAATAACAAATGTAAGTAAAGAAAATTTATTCACACACCACACAAGAACACAAAATTTTTGTTATCCAAGTTCTGGAAATTCTACTAGTTCAACCTTAATATCTTTGAATTTTATACGAAAGAGATTTTTCTACACATGTTTTAAAAAATGGATATGCATGCTTGAAACAAGTTAAAGATGTGAACGACCTATGGATCCAATTCTTTTAAAATGAATAACCAACGTTCATTAAATTGTCAAGTGAATGTGCAGTGGTATATTTAACCGAGTCAAACAAGCCAATATTTTTTCCATTTACAAAAAGCTGACCTAACAATCATAGATGATTGAAAAGTTATTTATCATGCTTAACATGCTATATTTTTTTAAGGAATAACTTATGGATTGGGAGTCAACAACCAGTTAAAAATCCCCCACCTCCCCATTTTCTCGACGATTGCAAAACCTAAAAGATAAAAACTTAAACGAGTTTACAATCCCTAAAAATTACAGACCCTTTTTGGAATTATCTCTCTCTACATTTATGCATTGTGCATTTCCATTTTAGATGTATACTTTTTTCTGAAATCAAAACTTGAGTTCTCATTTTCCCTTCATCTCATAAACAAAAAAAGAGATAAAAGGCAAATAGATCACAATAAAATGAAAATTTTAGAGTTTATGTATGCAAAAAATTTAAAGCAATAAAAAATGTAAGTAAAGAAAATTAATTCACACTCCACAAATGAACACAAAAGTGTTATTATCCATGTTTGGGAAATTCCACTAGTTCAACCTTTGCTTGGAATTTTATAAAATAGAGATTTTCAACACATCTCTTAAAAAATGGATATGCATGCATGAAACATGTTAAAGATGCAAACGACCTACGGATCCAAACCTTTAAAAGAGAATGACATGCGCTCATTAAATTCCCAAGTGAACGTGTGGTGGGATATTTACCCGAGTCAAACAAGCCATTATTTTGCCCATCTACAAAAAGTTGACCTAACGATCATAGATGATTGTAAAGTAATTTATCATGCATAATGGACTATATTTTAGTAAGGAATGACTTATGGATAGGGATTCAACACTCAGTTAAAACCCCCCTCCTCCCCCTTTTCCCGACGATTGAAAAACCTAATATATAAAAACTAAAAAGAGTTTACAAACCCTAAAAAATTATAGACACTTTTTGGAATTATCTCTCTCTAGATTTGTGCATTGTGCATTTCCACTTTAGATGTATACTTTTTTCTGAAATCCAAACTAGAGTTCTCATTGTCCCTTCGTCTCTTAAACAAACAAGAGATTAAAGGCAAATGGATCACAACAAAATGAAAATTTTAGAGTTTATGTATGAAAAAAATTAAAAGCAATAACAAATGTAAGTAAAGAAAATTTATTCACACACCACAAATGAACACAAAAGTTTGGTTATCCCATTTTGGGAAATTCTACTAGTTCAACCCTAATAGCTTGGAATTTTATAACAAAGAGACTTTTCTACACATGTTTTAAAAAATGGATATGCATGCTTAGAACATGTTAAAGTTGTGAATGACCTATGGATCCAAACCTTTTAAAGAGAATAACAAACATTCATTAAATTCTCAAGTGAATGTGTGGTGGGATATTTAATCGAGTCAAACAAGACATTATTTTTCCCATTTACAAAAAGTTGACCTAACGATCATAGATTATTGAAAAGTGATTTATCTTGTGTAACAGGCTATATTTTTGTATGGAATGGCTTATGGATTTAGAGTCTACACTTAGTTAAAAATCCCCCGTCTCCCCCTTTTCCCGACGATTGCAAAACCTAATATATACAAACACAGACCTAAGATATGCAAAACCTAATTATCTCTCTCTAAATTTGTGCATTGTGCATTTCCATTTTAGATGTACACAAATAAAAACTTGAGTTCTCACTGTCCCTTCATCTCTTAAACAAAAAAGAGATCGAAGGCAAATAGATCACAACAAAATGAAAATTTTAGGGTTTATGTGTGGAAAAAATTTAAAGCAATAACAAATTTAAGTAAATAAAATTTATTTCACACACCACAAATGAACACAAATGAACACAAATGTTTTGTTATCCAAGTTTGGGAAATTCCACTAGTTCAATCTAATATCTAGGAATTTCATAAAAAGGAGATTTTTGTACACATGTTTCAAAAAATGGATATGCATGCTTGAAACATGTTAAAGATACAAACGACCTATTGATCCAAACCTTTTAAAGAGAATAACAGGCGCTCATTCAATTCTCAAGTCCACTTGCGATGGGATATTTACCCGACTCAAACAAGCCATTATTTTGCCCATTTACAAAAACCTTACCTAACGAACATAGTTGATTGTAAAGTGATTTATCATATGTAACCTGCTATATTTTTGTAAGGAATGACTTATAGATTGGGAGTCAACACTCAGATAAAACACCCCTCCTCCCCTATTTCCTGACGATTGAAAAACAAAATATTTAAAAGTAAAAAGAGTTTACAATCTCTAAAAATTACAAACTCTTTTAGGAATTATCTCTCTCTACGTTTGTGTATTGTGAATTTCCCTTTTAGATATATACTTTTTTCTTCAATCAAAACTTGAATTTTCACTTTCCCTTCATCTTGTAAACAAAAAAGAGATAAAAGGCAAATAGATCACAACAAAATGAAAATTTTTTAGTTTATGTATGGAAAAAATTTAAAGAAAAACAAATATAAGTAAAGAATATTTATTCACACACCACAAATGAGCACAAAAGTTTTGTTATCCAAGTTTGGGAAATTCTACTAGTTGAATCCTAATAGCGTGGAATTTTATAAGAAAGAGATGTTTCTACACATGTTTTAAAAATTTGATATGAATGCTTGAAATATGTTAAAGATGCAAATGACCTATGGATCCAAACCTTTCAAAGAGAATAACAAACGCTCACTAAATTCTCAAGTGAACGTGAGGTGGGATATTTACCCAAGTCAAATATGCCATTATTTTGCCCATGTACAAGAAGTTGACCTAACCATCATAAATGGTTGTAAAGCGATTTATCATACGTAATGGGCTATATTTTTTTAAGGAATGACTTACAGATTGGGAGTCAACACTCAGTTAAAAATCCCCTGCCTCCCTCTTTTCCGATGATTCTAAAACCTAATATATAAAAACTAAAAAGATTTTACAATCCCTAAAAATTACAAACACTTTTTGGAATTATCTCTCTCTACATTTGTGCATTGTGCATTTCAATTTTAGATGTATACTTTTTTCTTAAATCAAAACTTGACTTTTCACTTTCTCTTCATCTCGTAAACTAAAAAGAGATAAAAAAAAAATCGACCACAACAAAATTAAAATTTTAGAGTTTATGTATGGAAAAAATTTAATGCAATAACAAACGTAACAAAGAAATTTTATTCACACACTACAAATGAACACAAAAGTTTTGTTATACAAGTTTTGGAAATTCCACAAGTTCAACCCTAATAGCTTGGAATTTTATAAGAAAGAGATTTTTCTACACGTGTTTTAAAAATGGAAATACATGCTTGCAACATGTTGGAGATGACAATGACCTACAGATCAAAACCATTTAAAGATAATAACAAACGCTCATTAAATTCTCAAGTAAACATGCGGTGGGATATTTACCCAAGTCAAACAAGCCATTATTTTTCCCATTTAAAAAAACCTGACCTAACGATCATAGATGATTGAAAAGTGATTTATCATGCGTAATAGGCTATATTTTTGTAAGGAATGACTTATGGATTGGGAGTCTACAGTTAGTTAAAAATCCGCCGCCTCCCCCTTTTCCCACAGATTGCAAAACCTAATATATAAAAACTAAAAATAGTTTGCAATTCCTAAAAATTACAGACACTTCTTGGAATTATCTCCCTCGACATTTGTGCATTGTGAAATTCCATTTTAGATGTATACTTTTTTTATTAAATCAAAACTTGAGTTTTCAGTTTCCTTTCATCTCATAAACAAAAATGAGATAAAAGACAAATAGATCACAACAAAATGAAAATTTTGGAGTTTATGTATGGAAAACATTTATAGCAATAAAAAATGTAACAAAGAATTTTTTTCACACACCCCAATTGAACACAAAAGTTTTGTTATCCAAGTTTGGGAAATTCCACTAGTTCAACGCTAATAGCTTGGAATTTTATAGGAAAGTGATTTTTCTACACTTGTTTTTAAAAATTGATATGCAAGCTTGAAACATGTTAAAGATACAGACGGCCTATGGATCCAAACCTTTTAAAGAGAAAAATAAATGCTCATTAAATTCTCAAGTGGACGTGTAGTGGAATTTTACCCGAGTGAAAGTAGCCAATATTTTGGCCTTTTACAAAAAACTGACCTAACGATCATAGATGATTGTAAAGTGATTTATCATGCATAACGGGCTATTTTTATTTAAGGAATGACTTATGGATTGGGAGTCAACAATCACTTAAAAAACCCCTGCCTCCCCTTTTTCCCGACGATTGCAAACCTAATATTTAAAAAACTAAAAATAGTTTACAATCCCTAAAAATTACAGACACTTTTTGGAACATTTGTGCATTTTGCATTTCGATTTTAGATGTATAATTTTTTCTTAAATCAAAACATGAGTTTTCACTTTCCCTTCATCTCGTAAACAAAAAAGAGATTATAGGCAAATAGATCAGAACAAAATGAAAATATTAGAGTTTATGTATGAAAAAAATTTTAAGCAAAAAAAATGTAAGTAAAGAAAATTTATTCACACACCACAAATGAACACAAAAGTTTTGTTATCCAAGTTTGGAAAATTCCACTTGTTCAACCCTAATAGCTTGGAATATTATAAGAAAATTATTTTTCTACTTATGTTTTAAAAATGGATATGCATGCTTGAAACATGTTAAAGATGGCAATGACCTATGAATCCAAACCTTTTAAAGAGAATAAAAAACACTCCTTAAATTTTCAATTGAGCGTGTGGTGGGATATTTACCCGAGTCAAACAAGCCATTATTTTACCCATTTACAAAAAGCTGACCTAACGATCATAGATGATTGTAAAGTGATTTATCATGTGTAATAGGCTATATTTTTGTAAGCAATTACTTATGGATTTGGTGCTAACACTCTCTTAAAAATCATCCGCCTCCCCCTTTTCCAAACGATTGCAAAACCAAATATATAAAAAATAAAATGAGTATACAATCCCCAAAAATTATTGAAACTTTTTGGAATTATCTCTCTCTACATTTGCGTATTTCCATTTTAGATGTATAATATTTTCTCAAATCAAAACTTGAGCTTTCACTATCCCTTCATCCCGTAAAAATTTTTGATAAGCCAAATATAGCTCACAACAAATTGAAAATTTTAGAGTTTATGTACAGAAAAAATTTAAAACAAAAACCAATTTAAATAAAGAAAATTTATTCACACACCACAAATGAACACAAAAGTTTTGTCATCCAAGTTTGGGAAATTCCACTATAATAGCTTGGAATTTTATAAGAAGGAATTTCTGTACATGTTTTAAATATGGATATGAATGCTTGCTACATGTTAAAGATGCAAATGACCTATGGATCCTAACCTTTTAAAGAGAATAACAAATGCTCATTAAATTCTCAAGTGAACGTATGGTGGGATATTTACCCGAGTCAAACAAGCCATTATTTTGCCCATTTATAAAAAGCTGACATAACAATCATAGATGTTTGTAAGGTGATTTATCGGTCAATCTTGCGTAACGGGCTATATTTTTTTTTTTGAAAGAAATGACTTATGGATTGGGAGTCAACACTCAATTAAAATTCCCCCACCTCCCTGTTTTTTCTCGACGACTGCAAAACCTAATTCATTAAAACTAAAAAGAGTTTATAATCCCTAAAAATTATAGTCTCTTTTTGGAATTATCTCACTCTACATTTGTGGATTTCCATTTAGATGTAAATTTTTTTCTTAAATCAAAACTTGAGTTTTCACTTTCCCTTCATCCCGTAAACAATTTTGATAAGCCAAATAGATCTCAACAAAAACAAAATTTTAGAGTTTATGTATGGAAAAAATTTAAAACAATAACAAATGTATGTAAAGAAATTTTATTGACACACCACAAATGAACACATAAGTTTTGTTATCCAAAATTTGGAAATTCCACTGGTTCAACCCTAATAGCTTGGAATTTTATAACTAGGAGATCTCTACACTTGTTTTGAATATGGATATGAATGCTTGAAACATGTTAAAGATGCAAATGACCTATGGATCTAAACCTTTCAAAGAGAATAACAAATGCTCATTAAATTCTCAATCGAACGTCCGGTGGCATATTTACCCGAGTCAATCATGCAATTATTTTACCGATTTACAAAAAGTTGACCTAACAATCATAGATGATTGTATGGTGATTTATCAGTCAATCATGCATAACAGGCCATATTTTGTTGTAAGAAATGACTTATGGATTGGTAGTGAACACTCAGTACAAAATCCCCCGCCTCTCCCTTTTCCCAACGACTGCAAAACCTAATAAATAAAAACTAAAAGGAGTTTACAATCCCTAAAAATTATAGACACTTTTTGGAATTATCTCTTTCTAAATTTGTGGATTTCCATTTTAGATGTATACTTTTTTCTTAAATCAAAACTTGAGTTTTCACTTCCCTTGATCTGAAAATAATTTTGATTAGGAAAATAGATCTCAACAAAATGAAAAATTTAGAGTTTATGTATAGAAAAAATTTAAAAACAATAACAAATGTAAGTAAAGAAAATTTATTCACACACCACAAATGAACACAAATGTTTTGTTATCCAAGTTTTGGAAAATCCACTAGTTCAACCCTAATCGCTTGGAATTTTATAAGAAGTAGATTTCTAAAATTGTTTTGAATATGGATATGCATGCTTCAAACATGTTAAATATGCAAATGACCTATGGATCCAAACCATTTAAAGAGAATAAAAAATGCTCATTAAATTCTCAAGAGAACGTGCAGGGGGATATTTTCCCGATTCGAACATGCCATTATTTGGCCCATGTTAAAAAATCTGACCTAACAATCATAGATGATAGTAAGGTGATTTATCGGTCAATTAAGCGTAACGAGTTATATTTTTTTTGAAAGAAATGATTTATGTGTTGGGAGTCAACACTCAGTTAAAAATCCCTTGCCTCCCCCTTTTTCCAATGATTGCAAAACCTCATATACAAAAACTAAAAAGAGTTTACAATCCCTAAAAATTACAGACACTTTGCACAGTTCTATTTTAGAAGTATGCATTTTTTAAAATCATAACTTGAGTTTTCACTTTCCCTTCAACCCGTCAATAAAATTTGATTAGGCAACAAGATGACAACAAAATGAAAATTTTAGAGTTTCTATTTGGAAAAAAATTTAAAACAATAATAAATGTAAGTAAACAAAACTTATTCACACACCACAAATGAACACAATAGTTTTGTTATCCAAGTTTGGAAAATTCCACTAGTTCAACCCTAATAGCTTGGAATTTTATTAGAAGGAGATTTCTACACTTGTTTTAAATAAGGATATGCATGTTTGAAATATGTTAAAGATGCAAATGACCTATGGAACCAAACCTTTTAAAGAGAAGAATAAAAAAAGATCTTTAAATTCTCAAGTAAACGTGCGGTGGGATATTGACCCAAGTCAAACAAGCCATTATTTTGCCCCTTTACAAAAAGTGGAACAATCATATATGATTGTTAGGTGATTTATCGGTCAATCATGCATAATGGGCTATATTTTTTTGTAAGAAATGACTTATGGATTGTGAGTCAACACTTAGTTAAAAATACCCAGCCTCCCCATTTTCCCGACGATTGCAAAACCTAGTATATAAAAACCAAAGAGAGTTTTCAATCCCATAAAATTATAGACTCTTTTGGAATTATCCTTCTCTACATTTGTGCATTTCCATATTAGATGTATACTTTTTTCTTAAATCAAAGCTTGAGTTTTCATTTTCCCTTCATCCCGTAAAAAGTTTTGATAAGGCAAATATACCACAACAAAATGAAAATTTTAGAGTATATGTATGGGAAAAATTTAAAACAATAACAAATGTAAGTAAATAAAATTTATTCACACACCACAAATGAACACAAAATTTTTGTTATCCAAGTTTTAGAAATTCCCCTATAATAGCGTGGAATTTTTTAAGAAGGAGATTTCTACACATGTTTTAAATATGGATATGAATGCTTGAAACATGTTAAAGATGCAAATGACCTATGGATCCAAACATTTTAAATAGAATAACAAATGCTCATTTAAGTTCTCAAGCGAACGTGTGATGGGATATTTACCAGAGTCAAACAAGCCATTATTTTGCCCATTTACAAAAAGCTGACCTAATAATCATAGATGATTGTAAGGTGATTTATCTGTCAATCATGAGTAACAAGCAATATTGTTTTTGTAATAAATGACTTATGGATTGGGAGTCAACACTCAGTTAAAAATCCCCCGCCTCCCCCTCTTTCACACGACTGCAAAACCTATTATATAAAAGCTAAAAAGAGTTTACAATCCCTAAAAATTACATACACATTTTGCAATTATCTCTCTCTACATTTGTGGATCCATTTTTGATGTATACTTTTTTCTTAAATCAAAACTTGATTTTTCACTTTTCCTTCATCCCGTAAACAATTTTGATAAGGCAAATAGATCACAACAAAATGAAAATTTTAGAGTTTATGCAAGGACAAAATTTAAAACAATAACAAATGTTAGTAATTAAAATTTATTCACACACCACAAATGAACACAAAACTTTTGTTATCCAAGTTTGAGAAATTCCACTAGTTCAACCCTAATAGCTTGGAATTATATAAGAAGGAGATTGCTACACTTGTTTTCAATATGGATAAGAATGCTTCAAACTTGTTAAAGATGCAAATGACCCATGGATCCAAACCTTTTACAGAGAATAAAAAATGCTCATTAATTTCTCAAGTGAACGTGCGGTTGGATATTTACCCAAGTCGAACAAATCAATATTTATGCATGGAAAAAAATTTAAACAATAACAAATGTTAGTAAAGAAAATTTATTCACACACCACAAATGAACACAAAAGTTTTGTTATCCAAGTTTGAGAAATTCCACTAGTTCAACCCTAATAGCTTGGAATTTTATAAGAAAGAGATTTCTACACTTGTTTTGAATATGGATTTGAATGCCTCAAACATGTTAAAGATGCAAATGACCTATAGATCAAAACTTTTTAAAGAGAATAACAAATGCTCATTAACTTCTAGAGTGAACGTGCGGTGGGAAATTTACCTGAGTTGAACAAACCAATATTTTGCCCATGTACAAAAAGCTGACCTAACAATCATAGTGATTGTAAGGTGATTTATTTGTCAATCAAGCGTAATGAGTTATATTCTTTTTGAAAGAAATGACTTATGTATTGGGAGTTGACACTCAATTAAAAATCCCATGCCTCCCCCTTTTCCCAACGATTTCAAAACCTAATATATAAAAACTAAAAAGAGTTTACAATCCCCAAAAATTACAGAAACTTTTATCAATTATCTCTCTCTAAATTTGTGCAGTTCCATTTTAGATGTATACTTTTTTCTTGAGTCATAACTTGAGTTTTCACTTTCACTTCATCCCGTAAACAATTTTGATCAGGCAAAAAGATGACATGACAACAAAATGAAAATTTTAGAGCTTCTATATGGAAAAAAATTTAAAACAACAAGAAATGTAAGTAAATAAAATTTATTCACACACCACAAATGAACACCAAAGTTTTGTTATCCAAGTTCGGGAAATTCCACTTGTTCAACCCTAATAGGTTGGAATTTTATTAGAAGGAGATTTCTACACTTGTTTTAAATATGGATATGTATGCTTGAAACATGTTAAAGATGTAAATGACATATGGATCCGCACCTTTTAAAGAGAATAACAAATTCTCATTAAATTCTCAAGTGAACATGTGGTGGGATTTTTACCCGAGTCAAACAATCCATTATTTTGCCCATTTACAAAAAAGCTGACCTAACAATCATAGATGATTGTAAGGTGTTTTATCATTCAATCTTGCATAACGGTCTATATTTGTTTTGAAAGAAATGACTTATGGATTAGAAGTCAACACCCAGTTAAAAATCCCCCGCCTCCCCCTTTTTTCGACGATTGCAAAACCTAATATATAAAAACTAAAGAGAGTTTACAATCACTAAATATTATAGACACATTTTGGAATTATCTCTCTCTACATTTATGCATTTGCATTTTAGATGTATACTTTTTTCGTCAATCAAAACTTGAGGTTTCACTTTCACTTCATCCCGAAAACAATTTTGATAAGGCAAATAGATCACAACAAAATGAAAATTTTAGAGTTTATGTGTGGAAAACATTTAAAACAATAACAAATGTAAGTAAAGAAAGTTTATTCACACACCACAAATGAACACAAAAGCTTAATTATCCAAGTTTGGGAAATTCCACTATAATAGCTTGGAATTTTATAATAAGGACATTTCTACACATGTTTTAAATATGGATATGCATGCCTCAAACATGTTAAAGATGCAAATGACCTATGGATAAAAACCTTTTAAAAAAGAATAACAAATACTCATTAAATTATCAAGTGAACGTGCGGCGGGACATTTACCCGAGTCAAACAAGCCATTATTTTGCTTGTTTACAAAAATCTCACCTAACAATCATAGATGATTGTATAGTGATTTATCGGTCAATCTCACATAACGGGCTTTATTAATTTGTCAGAAATGACTTATGGATTGGGAGTCAACACTCAGTTAAAAATCCCCCGCCTCCACCTTTTCATGATGATAGCAAAACCTAATATTTAGAAACTAAAAAGAGTTTACAATCCCTAAAAATTACCGAATTATTTTGAATTATCTCTCTCTACACTAGTGCAATTCCATTCTAGATGTATAGTTTTTTCTTCAATTAAAACTTGAGTTTTCACTTTCCCTTCTTCTCGTTAACAATTTTGATGAGGCAAATAGATCACAACACAATGAAAATTTTAAAGTTTATGTCAGGAAAAAATTTAAAACAATAAAAAATGTAAGTAAAGAAAATTTTTTCGTACTGCACAAATGAACACAAAAGTTTTGTAATCCAAGTTTGAGAAATTCCACTTTAATAGCTTGGAATTTTATAAGAAGGAGATTTGTACAAAAAGTTTTAAAAATGGGTACGCATGCTTGAAACATGTTAAAGATGCAAATGACCTAGGGATCCAAACCTTTTAAAGAGAATAACAAATGCTTATTAAATTCTCAAGTGAACGTGCATTGGGATATTTACCGGAGTCAAACAAGCCATTATTTTGCCCTTTTAAAAATTACGGACTTAACAATCATAGATGATTGTAAGGTGTTTATCGGTCAATCATGCATAACGGGCTATATTTTTTTTGTAAGAAATGACTTATGGATTGGGAGTCAACACACTGGTAAAAATCCCCCGCCTCCCCCTTTTCCCAATGATTGTAAAACCTAATATATCAAAACTAAAAAGAGTTTACAATCCCTAAAAATTATAGATACTTTTTGGAATTATCTCTCTCTACATTTGTGCATTTCCATTTTAGATGTACACTTTTTTCTTAAATCAAAACTTGAGTTTTTCCCTTCATCCCGTAAACAATTTTGATAAGGCATATGAATCACGACAAAATAAAAATTTTAGAGTTTATGTATGGAAAAAATATAAAACCATAAAAAATGTAAGTAAAGAAAATTTAATCACACACCACAAATGAAGACAAAATTTTTGTTATCCAAGTTTGGGAATTTCCACTAGTTCAACCAGCTTGGAATTCTATAAGTTGGAGATTTCTACACATGTTTTAAATATGGATATGCATGCTCAAAACATGTTAAAGATGCAAATGACCTATGGATCCAAACCTTTTGAAGAGAATAAAATATGCTCATTAATTTCTCAAGTGAACATACGGTGGGATATTTACAGGAGTCAAACAAGCCATTATTTTGCCCTTTTACAAAAAGCTGACCTAACAATCATAGATGATTTTAAGTGATTTATCAGTCAAGCATGCATAACAGGCTATATTTATTTTGTCAGAAATAACTTATGGTTTGGAGTCAACACTCATTTAAAAATCCCCTTCCCCCTACCCTTTTTCTCTATGGTTGAAAAATCGAATATTTAAAAACTAAAAAGATTTTACTTTCCCTAAAACTTACAAACAATTTTTGGAATTATTTTTCACTAAATTTTGCGTTTCCATTTTAGATGTATACTTTTTTCTTAAATCATAAGTTGAGTTTTCACTTTTCCTTCATCCCGTAAACAATTTTGATAATGCAAATAGATAACAACAAAATGAATATTTTAGAGTTTATGTATGGAAACAATTTTAAACAATAACAAATGTAAGTAAAGAAAATTTATTCACACACCACAAATTAACACAAAAGTTTTGTTATCCAAGTTTGGGAAATTCCATTTTAATAGCTTGGAATTTTATAAGAAGGAGATTTCTACACATGTTTTAAATATTGACATGCAAGCTTGAAACAAGTTAAAGATGCAAATAACCTATGGATGCAAACATTTTAAAAAGAATAAAAAATGCTCATTAAATTCACAAGAGAACGTACGTTGGGATATTTACCTGAGTCAAACAAGCTATTATTTTGCCAATTTACAAAAAGCTGACGTACCAATCATAGATGATTGTAGGGTGATATATTGGTCAATTATGCGTGATGGGATATATTTTTTTTAAAATAAATTACTTATGGATATGGAGTTAACACTCAGGTAAAAATCCCCTACGTACCCCTTTTCACGACAATTGCAAAACTTAATATATAAAACCTAAAAAGAGTTTACAATCCCTAAAAATTACAGACACTTTTTAGAATTATCTCTCTCCAAATTTTTTATTTTCCATTTTAGATTTATACATTTTTCTTAAATCATAACTTGAGTTTTCACTTTGCCTTCATCCTGTAAACAATTTTGATAAGGCAAATAGATCACAACAAAATGAAATTTTTAGAGTTTATGTATGGAAAAAATTTAAAACAATAACATATGTAAGTAAAGAAAATTTATTCACGCACCACAAATGAACACAAAAGTTTATAATCCAAGTTTGGGAAATTCCATTATAAAATCTTGGAATTTTATAATAAGGAGATTTCTACACATGTTTTAAATATTGATATGCATGCCTCAAACATGTTAAAGATACAAATGACCTATGGATCAAAACCTTTTAAAAAAGAATAACAATTGCTCATTAAATTATCAAGTGAACGTGCGGTGGGACATTTACCCGAGTCAAACAAGCCATTATTTTGCCCATTTACAAAAATCTCACCTAACAATCATAAATGATTGTATAGTGATTTATCGGTCAATCTTGCGTAATGGGCTATATTAATTTTTAAGAAATGACTTATGGATTGGGAGTCAACATTGAGTTAAAAATACCTCACCTCCCCTTTTTCACGACGATAGCAAAACCTAATATTTAGCAACTAAAAAGTGTTTACAATCCCAAAAAATCACTGATTTTTTTTTGAATTATCTCTCTCTACACTAGTGCAATTCCATTCTAGATGTATACTTTTTTCTTCAATAAAAACTTGAGTTTTCACTTTCCCTTCAGCTCGTAAACAATTTTGATAAGGCAAATAGATCACAACAAAATGAAAATTTTAAAGTTTATGTATGGAAAAACAATCAAAAAATATAAGTAAAGAAAATTTTTTCACACACCACAAATGAACACAAAATTTTTGTAATCCAAGTTTGGGAAATTTCACTTTAATAGCTTGGAATTTTATAAGAAGGAGATTTGTACACATGTTTTAAAAAATGGATATGCATGCTTGAAACATATTAAAGATGTAAATGACCTATGGATCCAAACCTTTTAAAGAGAATAAAAAATGCTTTTTAAATTCTCAAGTGAACGTGCGTTGGGATATTTACCAGAATCAAACAAGCCAGTATTTTGCCCATTTACAAATATCTGACCTAACAATCATAGATGATTGTACGGTTTTTATCGGTCAATAATGCGTAATGGGCTATATTTTTTTTGTAAGAAATGACTTATGGAATGGGAGTCAACACTCAGGTGAAAATCCCCCGCCTCTCCCTTTTCCCGATGATTGTAAAACCTAATATATCAAAACTAAAAAGAGTTTAAAATCTCTAAAAATTATAGATACTTTTTGGAATTATCTCTCTCTACATATTGCATTTCCATTTTAGATGTACACTTTTTTCTTAAATCAAAACTTGAGTTTTTCCCTTCATCCTATAAAAAATTTTGATAAGGCAAATAAATCAAAACAAAATAAAAAATTTAGAGTTTATGTATGGAAAAAATATAAAACCATAAAAAATTTAAGTAAATAAAATTTAATCACACACCACAAATGAACACAAAATTTTTTTTATCCAAGTTTTGGAATTTCCACAAGTTCAACCCTAATAGCTTGGAATTTTATAAGTTGGATATTTCTACACATGTTTTGAATATGTATATGCATGCTTGAAACATGTTAAAGATGCAAATGACCTATGGATCCAAACCTTTTTAAGAGAATAACAAATGCTCATTAATTTCTCAAGTGAACATGCAGTGGGATATTTACCGGAGTCAAACAAGCCATTATTTTGCCCGTTTACAAAAAGCTGACCTAACAATCATAGATGCTTTTAAGTGATTTATTGGTCAAGCATGCATAACGGGCTATATTTATTTTGTTAGAAATGACTTATGGTTTGGGAGTCAACACTCATTTCAAAATCCACTGCCTCCCCCTTTTCTCGACGATTGAAAAACCGAATATATAAAAACTAAAAAGATTTTACTATCCCTAAAAATTACAAAAAAAATTGGAATTATCTTTCACTAAATTTTAGCGTTTCCATTTTAGATGTATGCTTTTTTCTTAAATTATAAGTTGAGTTTTCACTTTCCCTTCATCCTGTAAACTATTTTGATAACGCAAATAGATCACAAAAAAATGAATATTTTAGAGTTTATGTATGGAAACAATTTAAAACAACAACAAATGTAAGTAAAGAAAATTTATTCACACACCACAATTTAACACAAAAGTTTTGTTGTCCAAGTTTGGGTAATTCCATTTTAATAGCTTGGAATTTTATAAGAAGGAGATTTCTACACATGTTTTAAATATGGATTTGCATGCTTGAAACAAGTTAAAGATGCAAATAACCTATGGATGCAAACGTTTTAAAGAGAATAACAAATGCTCATTAAATTCTCAAGAGAACATGCGTTGGGATATTTACCTAAGTCTAACAAGCTATTATTTTGCCCATTTTCAAAAAGTTGACGAAACAATCATACATGATTGTAGGGTGATTTATCGGTCAATCATGCATAATGGGATATATATTTTTTGAAATAAATTACTTATGGATAGGGATTTAACACTCAGGTAAAAATCCCCCGCCTCCCCCTTTTCCCGACAATTTCAAATTTAATTTATAAAACCTAATAGGAGTTTACAATCCCAAAAAATTACATACACTTTTTAGAATTATTTCTCTCTAAATTTTTTCTTTTCCATTTTAGATGAATACTTTTTTCTTAAATCATAACTTGACTTTTCACTTTGCCTTCATCCTCTAAACAATTTTGATAAGGCAAATAGATCACAACAAAATGAAAATTTTAGAGTCTCTGTTGGGAAATTTTTTTAAAACAATAACAAATGTAAGTAAATAAAATTTATTCACACACAATAAATGAACACAAAAGTTTTGGTACCAAAGTTTGGGAAATTCCACTAATTCAACCTTAATAGCTTGGAATTTTATTAGAAGGAAATTTTTACACTTGTTTTAAATATGGATATGCATGCTTGAAAAATGTTAAAGATTCAAATGACCTATGTATCCAAACATTTTAAAGAGAATAATAAAAGCTCATTAAATTCTCTAGTGAACGTGTGGTGGGATATTTACCAGAGTCAAACAAGCCATTATTTTTCCCATCTACAAAAAGCTGAACTTACAATCATAGATGATTGTAAGGTAATTTATCGGTCAATCATGTGTAACGGGCTATATTTGTTTTGTAAGAAATGATTTATGGATTGGGTGTCAACACTCAGGTAAAAATCCCCCGCCTCCCCCTTTTTCTGACAATTGCAAAACCTAATATATAAAAACTAATGTTGGAAGATAAGCTCAAGCCCACACGACCAAGGAAGGCCCACAGATCTAAGATTATTTTAAGATGGTCACACAACCAAGGAAGGCCCACACGATGGGCCCAAGCCCTTAAGAAGTTGGACCCATAATGATTACCATGAGTTGGCATCCTTATCACATCAATTGGAAGATCAAGAAGGACACAAAAGTATCTTTATCTTAGGGCCATGACCAAGAAGAGTTTTAGTTTGAGTTATGTTTGTCTTTTATCTATATTGAGTTATTAAATTATGTTAGGACATATCTTTCAGTGTTAGAGTTTGGGTGTAATTGGGATAAGGGTAGTTTTATTGTAATTGGACTCTACTACTTGGTCAACTCATGGAGGTAATGTGATCCTTTTCTCTAAACCCTAAACCCAAAGTCTAGGTTCGTAGTTATATTTTTTTAGTCCCAACATCTGTAGTTTTTGTTACTTTTTTACCTCTATATGTACTGTTTTATATTTCAAATTATCTATTGACGGAAATATATTTGAGTCTAATTTCCAAAAAAAACTATTTGTTCCAATCAGAGTTATCTATAGAGAGATATCGATATTTGAATAAGCAAAGGTCAGATTGAAAAAAGGTTCGAGCAACAACAGCAATCTTCAGATTTTGAGGTATTTTTTGCTATCAAGAACTAGACTTTATATGGATAAATTTATATCCAAAGAAATATTTGTAAGTTTATTTTTTTACCTATTCAACCAATTATTTATCTGAGTTCTCTATAAAGATAAATCGATATTTGAAGCAGAAAATGTCAGATTGAAAAAGAGGTTCAAAAGGCAGAAGAAAGTCTCAAATTCTGAGGTATTCGATGCTATAATTAAAGAGACTTTATATGGAAAATTATATATCAAAAGAAATATACGTAAGTCTATTTTCTTACCTATTCAACCAATCCTCAGTATGATATTTTTATAAGGACATATTGACCTTTGAAGAGTCAATGGTCATTCTGGGAAAATAGGAGAAACAATATTTAGTTCGGCTAGATGACAGAGACCGAAATATATCAGATTATTTATCTTCTGAAAATTATATTTTATGAAGTGGGGTTATACTTGGATGAAAGGTATTTAAGTCTAAGTTCAGAATGAAAAAATCTCATGTCAATCTGATCTATATTGAAAGATATATTCGAATTGGAAGAATCAAAGGTCATGTTGGTATTCTGTTACATTGAAAATCCGAATTTAAGCAGATTGTTTTGAGTCACTGTTTGAGTTGATATACACCTCTGGTTTGAGGGCTTATTTATACATCTCTGTTATTTTGGCTTATTTCTACATCTATGATATTTGATTCAAGTTGGGATCACTGCCATTACCTCCCAGCTTGAGGGGGAGACGTAGAAGAAGTACAAGAAAGAGGTATTTTATTTCATATACTGTGAATAAGTTTATGTGACCAAAATATTCAAGGAAAGGGGAGCACAGAAGATGAAGCTTGTGCATCTAAGAAGCAAATTTTATATCGGATTATTTCATGAGTTCTTTGACAAAGTTTATTATTTGGTTCGTGTTATATGTGTTGGAAGATGGTCGTGTTATATTCGCCTGCAGCTATTATGTCTCTTTGGGAACATTATTATTGAAGAAGAGGTGGCCTCATGTCATCATTTATTTTACCCCATCCAAAAGATCAAAATTATTTGTGGTTGGGAGTCCATGACGGAGGAACTTCATCCCTATCGAAAAGATCAAAATTATTTGTGGTTGGAAGTTCATGACGGAGGAACTTATTATTACATAAATGTAATCCCCGCCGCCCTCCCTGTAATGGCTTTTATGTCTCCTACCACTTGAGAGACTTTTTCCTGTGGACGGACATAGTGGTGGACACTTCAGAGCAATGCCGATAGACACACTACCGATAGAAGACGAACTGTGCCCTACATCCAGCATTTGGACTGGAGTTTGAAACAATGGCTTACCAGCTAGGAGTGATTTTTACTCTCACTTATATAATCCCACAGGGCCTCAATGAAGGACGCAACAGCGTGGGGGGGAGTATTGGAAGATGAAGGCATATTGGAAGATGTGCCATTTTATAAAAAATATGCTATACATCATTTACAGCAAGTTGGGAGTTCATGTTGTTCTCTCACCCCCAGCTTGAAGGGGAGTGTTGGAAGATAAGCTCAAGCCCACACGACCAAGGCAGGCCCACATATCTAAGATTATTATAAGATGAGCCACACAACCAAGAAAGGCCAACAAGATGGGCCCAAGCCTATAAGAAGTAGGACCCACAATGATTACCATGAGTTGGCATCCTTATCACATATTTTGGAAGATCAAGAAGGACACAAAAGTATCTTTATCTTAGGGTCATGACCAAGAAGAGTTTTAGTGTAAGTTATGTTTGTCTTTTATCTATATTGAGTTATTTAATTATTAGGACTTTTCTTTTAGTGTTAGAGTTTGGGTGTAATTGGGACAAGGGAAGTTTTATTGTAATTGGACTCTAGTGCCTTCCTTTATTATACAAAGAGGTTCATGTACTCAGATTACAACAAGTTATTGATGTCAATGAAGTATTTCACTTTTCCATAAATTCAACAACTAAAAAGAGTTTACAATCCCTAAAAATTACAGACTTTTATTTGAATTATCTCTCTCTTCACAAGTGCATTTCCATTTTAGATGTATACTTTTTTCTTAAATAAAAAATTAAGTTTTCACTTTCCCTTCATCTCGTAAACAATTTTAATAAGGCAAATAAATCATAACAAAATGAAAATTTTAGAGTTTATGTATGGAAAAAATTTAAAACAATAACAAATGTACGTAAAGAAAATTTATTCACACACCACAAATGAACACAAAAGTTTTGTTATCCATGTTTGGGCAATTCCACTTTAACAACTTGGAATTTTATAAGAAGGAGATTTCAACACTTGTTTTAAATATGGATATGCATGCTTGAAACATGTTAAAGATGCAAATGACCTATGGATCCAAACCATTTTAAGAGAATAACAAATGATCATTAAATTCTCAAGTAAACGTGCGTTGGAAAATTTACCCAAGTCAAACAAGCCATTATTTTGCCCATTTACAAAAAGCTGACCTAACAATCATAGATGATTCTAAGGAGATTTATTGGTCAATAATGCGTAACGACCTATATTTTTTTTGTAAGAAATGATTTATGGATTGAGAGTCAACCCTCAGGTAAAAATCCCCCGCCTCCCCCATTTCCCTATGATTACAAAACCTAATATATAAAAACTAAATAGAGTTTACAATCCCTAAAAGTTATAGACACTTTTTGGAATTATCTCTCTACATTTTTGCATTTCCATTTAAGATATATATTTTTTTCTTAAATCAAAACTTGAGTTTTAACTCTCCCTTCATCCCGTAAAACAATGTTGATAACGCAAATAGATCGCAATAAAATGAAAATTTTTGAGCTTATGTATGAAAAAAATATTAAACAATAACAAATTTAAGAAAAGAAAATTTATTCACACACCACAAATGAACACAAAAGTTTTGTTATCCAAGTTTTGGAAATTCCACTAGTTCAACCCTATTAGCTTGGAATTTTATAAGAAGGAGATTTCTACACATGTTTTGAATAAGTATATGCGTGCTTCAAACATGTTAAATATGCAAATGACCTACTGATCCAAACATTTTAAAGAGAATAACAAATGCTTGTTAAATTCTCAAGTGAACGTGTGGTGGAAATATTTTACATGAATCTAACAAGCCATTATTTTGCCCATTTACAAAAAGCTGACCTAACTATCATATATGAAGGTAAGGTGATTTATCAGTCAACCATACGTAACGGCCTATATTTTTTTTTTTAAAGAAATGACTTATAGATTAGTAGTAATACTGAGTTCAAAATCACCTGCCTTCCCCTTTTTACGATGATTGCAAAACCTAATATATAAAAACTAAAAATTTTACTATCCCTTAAAATTATAGAAATTTTTTGGAATTATCACTCTCTACATTCTTGCATTTCCATTTTAGATGTATACTTTTTCTTAAATCAATACTTGAGTTTTCACTTTCCCTTCATCCCGTAAACAATTTTGATAAGCCAAATAGATCACAACAAAATGAAAATTTTAGAGTTTATGTATGGAAAAAATTTAAAACAATAACAAATGTAAGTAAAGAAAATTTATTTACACACCACAAATTAACACAAAAGTTTTGTTATCCAAGTTTGGGAAATTCCACTAGTTCAACCCTAATTGCTTGGAATTTTATAAGAAGGAAATTTCTACACGTGTTTTAAATATGGATATGCATGCTTGAAACATGTTAAAGATGCAAATGACCTATGGATCCAAACCTTTTAAAGAGAATAACAAATGCTCATTAAATTCTCAAGTGAACGTGCGGTGGGATATTTACCTGATTCAAACAAGCCATTATTTTTCCCAATCATAGATGATTGTAAGGTTATTTATCGGTCAATCATGCGTAACGGGTTATATTTTTTTTGTAAGAAATAACTTGTGGATTGGGTGTCAACACTTAGTTAAAAATCCCTAGCCTCCCTCTTTTCCCGACGATTGCAAAAAACTAATATATAAAAACTTAAAAGATTACAATTCCTAAAAATTACAGACACTTTTAGGAATTATCCCTCACTACATTTGTGCATTTCCAATTTAATGTATATTTTTTTCTTAAATAAAAATTTGAGTTTTCTCTTTCCCTTCATCGAGTAAACAATTTTGATAACGCAAATAGTTGACAAAAAAATTAAAATTTTAGAGTTAACGTAAGGAAAAGATTTAAAACAATAAAAAAATTATGTAAAGAAAATGTATTCACACACCACAAATGAACACAAAAGTTTAGTTTCCCAGTTTGGGAAATTCCACTTGTTCAACCCAAATAGCTTGGAATTTTATAAGAAGGAGATTTTTACACATGTTTTAAATATGGATATGCATGCTTTAAACATGTTAAAGATGCAAATGACCTATGGATCCAAACCTTTTAAAGAGAATAACAAATGCACATTCAATTCTAAAGTGAACGTGTTGTGGGATATTTGCCCGATTCAAACAATCCACTATTTTGGACATTTACAAAAAGCTAACCTAGTAATCATAAATGATTGTCAGGTGATTTAGCGGTCAACCATGCGTTACGGGCTATATTATTTTTGTAAGAAATGACTTATGGATCTGGAGTCAACACTCAGTTCAAAATCCCCTGTCTACCCTTTTTCTCGACGATTTCAAAAGCTAATAAATAAAAACTAAAATGATTTTATAATCCCTAAAAATTCCATACACTTTTTGGAATTATCTTTCTCTACATTTCTGCATTTCCATTTTAGATGTATACATTTTTCTTCAATCAAAACTTGAGTTTTCACTTTCCTTTCATCCCGTAAACAATTTTCATAAGCCAAATAGATCCCAACAAAATTAAAATTTTAGATTTTATGTTTGAAAAAAATTTAAAACAATAACAAATGTAAGTAAAGAAAATTTAGTCACACAGCACAAATGAACTGAAAAGTTTTGTTATCCAAGTTTGGGAAATTCCACTATTTCAACCTTAATATCTTGGAATTTTATATGAAGGACATTGCTACACATGTTTTAAATATGGATATGCATGCTTGAAACAAGTTAAAGATGCAAATGACGTATGGATTTAAACCTTTAAAAGAGAATAACAAATGCTCATTAAATTCTCAAGTGAACGCGCGGTGGTATATTTAGCCGAGACAAACAAGCCAAAATTTTTCCATTTACAAAAAGTTGACCTAACAAACAAAGAAGATTGTAAGGTCATTTATAGGCCAATCCTGCGTAATGGGCCATATTTTTTTTGGTAAGAAATGACATATGGATTGGAAGTCAACACTCAGTTAAAAATCCCCCACCTCCCCCTTTTCCCGATGATTACAAACCCTAATATATAAAACTAAAAAGAGTTTACAATCCCTAAAAATTACAGACACTTTTTGGAATTATCTCTCTCTACATTTGTGCATTTCCATTTTAGATGTATACTTTTTTCTTAAATCAAAACTTGAGTTTTCACTTTCCCATCATGCCGTAAAAAATTTTGATCAGCCAAATAGATCACAACAAAATGAAAAATTTAGAGTTGATGTATGGAAAAGTTTTAAAACAATAAAAAATATAATTAAAGAAAATTTATTAACACACAACAAATGAACACAAAAGTTATGTTATCCAAGTTTGGGAAATTCCACTAGTTCAACCCTAATAGCTTGGAATTTTATTAGAAGGATAATTCTAGTCATGTTTAAAATATGGATCTGCATACTTGAAACATGTTAAAGATGCAAATGACCTATGGATCCAAACCTATTGAAGAGAATAACAAATGCTCATTAAATTCTCAAGTGAACACGGTGCGATATTTACCCGAGTCAAACAAGCAATTATTTTGCCCATTTACAGAAAGCTGACCAAACAATCATAGATGATTGTAAGGTGATTTATCAGACAATCATACATAATAGGCTATATTTGTTTTTTAAGAAATGACTTATGCATTGGGAGTCAACTGTTAGTTAAAAATCCCATGCCTCCCCCTTTTCCCGATGATTGCAAACATAAAATATAAAAACTAAAAAGAGTTCACAATCCCTAAAAATTAAAGACATTTTTTTGAATTATCTCTCTCTACACAAGTGCATTTCCATTTTAGAGTTATACTTTTTCCTTCAATCAAAAGTTGAGTTTTCACTTTCCCTTCATCTCGTAAGCAATTTTGATAAGGCAAATAGATGACAACAACATAAAAATTTTAGAGTTTATGTATAGAAAATTTTAGAGTCAAACAAGCAATTATTTTGCCCATTAACAAAAAATTGACCAAACAATCATATATGATTGTATGGTGATTTATCGGCCAACCATGCGTAATGGACTATATTTTTTTTTTGTAAGAAATTATTTATGGATTAGGAGTCAACAATTAGTTAAAAATCCCCCACCTCCCCCTTTTTCCGATGATTGAAAAACCTAATACATAAAAAATAAAAAGAGTTTACAATCCCTAAAAATTACAAACAATTTTTGGAATTATCTATCTCTACATTCCTTGATTTCCATTTCAGATGTATACTTTTTTCTTATATCAAAACTTGAGTTTTCAGTTTTCCTTGATCCCGTAAACAATTTTGACAAGGTAAATAAATCACAACAAAATGAAAATTTTAGAGTTTATGTATAGAAAAAATTTTAAACAATAAAAAATGTAAGTAAACAAAATTTATTCACATACCACAAATGAACACAAAAGTCTTGTTATTCAAGTTCGGGAAATTCCATTATTTCAACCCTAATAGCTTGGAATTTTATAAGAAAGAGATTCCCTTGATCCCGTAAACAATTTTGATAAGGTAAATAAATCACAACAAAATGAAAATTTTAGAGTTTTTATATGGAAAAAATTTAAAACAATAAAAAATGTAAGTAAACAAAATTTATTCACAGACCACAAATGAACACAAAAGTCTTGTTATCCAAGTTCGGGAAATTCCATTATTTCAACCCTAATAGCTTGGAATTTTATAAGAAAGAGATTTCTACACATGTTTTAAATATGGATATGCACGCTTGAAACATGTTAAAGATGCAAATGACCTATGGATCCAAACCTTTTAAAGGGAATAACAAATGCTCATTAAATTCTTAAGTGAACGTGTGGTGGGATATTTATCGGAGTCAAACAAGCCAATATTTTGCCTATTAACAAAAAGCTGATCTAACAATCATAGATGATTGTAAGGTGTTTATCGCCCAATCATACATAATGCGCTATAATTTTTTTGTTAGTAATTACTTATGAATTGGCAGTCAACAATCTGTTAAAAATACCTCGCCACCCCCTTTTCTCAATGATTGCAAAACCTAATATATAAAAACTAAAATGAGTTTACAATCCCTAAAAATTATAGACACTTTTTGGAATTATCTCTCTCTACATTTGTGCAATTGTATTTTAGAAGTATACTTTTTTCTTAAGTCAAAACTTGAGTTTTAACTTTCCCTTCATCCCGTAAACAATTTTGATCAGGCAAATAGATCACAATAAAAATAAAAATTTAGAGTTTATGTATGGAAAAGATTTAAAAAAATAAAAATGGTAAGTTAAGAAAATTTATTCACATACCACATATAAACACAAAAGTTTTCTTATCCAAGTTTGGGAAATTCCAGTAGTTCCACCCTAATAGCCTTGAATTTTATAAGAAGGAGATTTCTACACATGTTTTAAATATGGAGATGCATGCTTGAAACATGTTAAATATGCTAATGACCAATGGATCCAAACCTTTTAAAGAGAATAACAAATGCTTATTAAATTCTCAAGTGAACGTGCAGTGCGATATTTACCCGAGTCAAACAAGCCGTTATTTTTTCCATTTACAAAAAGCTTACCTAACAATCATAGATGATTGTAAGGTGATTTATCGGTCAATCATGCATAATGGGCAATATTTTTTTTTTTTTAAGAAATGACTTATGGATTTGGAGTCAACACTAAGTTCAAAATCCCCTGCCTCCCATAGTTCCCTACGATTGCAAAACCTAATAAATAAAAACTAAGAGTTTACTATCCCAAAAAATTATAGACACTTTTCCTGATGATTGCAAAACCTAACATCTAACAACTAAAAAGATTTTACTACACGTAAAAATTATAGACACCTTGTGGAATTATCTCTCTTTCTTAATTTAAGCATTTCCATTTTAGATGTATACTTTTTTCTTAAATCATAACTTGAGTTTTCACTTTCCCTTCATCCCGTAAACAATTTTGATAAGGCAAATAGATCATAACGAATTGAAATTTTTAGAGTTAATGGATGGAAAAGATTGAAAACAATAAAAAATGTACGTAAGGAAAATTTATTCACACAACACAAATGAACACAAAATTTTAGTTATCCGTGTTTGGGAAATTCCACTAGTGCTACCCAAATAACTTGGAATTTTATAAGAAGGAGATTTCTATACATGTTTTAAATATGGATATGCATGCTTGAAACTTGTTCAAGATGCAAATGACCTATGGATCCAAACCTTTTATAGAGAGTAACAAATGCTCATTAAATTCTCAAGTGAACGTGAGGTGGGATATTTACCCGAGTTAAACAAGCCATTATTTTCCCATTTAGAAAAAGCTGACCTATCAATCATAAATGATTATCAGGTGATTTACCAGTCAATCATGCGTAACGGGGTATATTATTTTGGTAAGTAATGACTGATGAATTGGGAGTTAACACTCAGTTCAAAATCCCCCGCCTCGCCCTTTTCCCAACTATTGGCAAACCAAATAGATAAAAGCTAAAAAGAGTTTAAAATCCCTAAAAATTATGACATTTTTTGGAATTATCTCTCTCTAAATTTGTTCATTTTCATTTTAGTTGTATACATTTTCTTTTATCAAAACTTGTGTTTTAAGTTTCCCTTCATCCCGCAAAGATTTTTGATAAGGCAAATAGATCACAAAAAAATAAAAGTTTAGACTTTATGCATGGAAAAAATTTAAAACAATAAAAAATATAAGTAAAGAAAATTTATTCACACACCACAAATGAACACAAAAGTTTTGTTATCCAAGTTTGGGAAATTTCACTAGTTCAACCCCAATAGCTTGGAATTTTATAAGAAAGAGAGTTTTTTACGCATGTTTTAGAAAATGGATATGCACGCTTGAAACATGTTAAAGATGCAAATGAACTATGGATCTAAACCTTTTAAAGAGAATAACAAACGCTCATTAAATTCTCAAGTGAACGTGCGGTGGGATTTTTACTCGAGTGAAACAAGCCATTATTTTGACCTTTTACAAAAGGCTGACATGACGATAATAGGTGATTGTAAAGTGATTTTTCATGCGTAATTGGCAATATTTTTTTTAGGAATGACTTATGGATTTGGAGTCAATAGTCAGTTAAAAATCCACTATTATTTTTACCTCCCCCTTTTCCCGATGATTGTAAAACCTAATATAAAAAAACTAAAAAGAGTTTTCAATCCCTTAAAAATAAGGACAATTTTTGGTATTATCTCTCTCTACATTTTTGCATTTTGCATTTCCGTTTTAGTTGTATACTTTTTTCTTAAACCAAAACTTGAGTTTTCACTTTCTATTCATCTCGTAAACAAAAAAAAGAGATAAAAGGAAAAGAGATAAAAACAATTTGAAAATTTTAGAGTTTATGTATGGAAAAAATTTAAAGAAATAAAAAATGTAAGTAAAGAAAATTTATTCACACCCCAAAAATGAACACAAAAGTTTTGTTATCCATGTTTTGGAAATTCCACTAGCTCAACCCTAATAGCTTGGAATATTATAGGAAAGGGATTTTTCTACACATGTTTTAAAAATTGGATATGGATGCTTGAAACATGTTAAAGATGCAAATGACCTATGGATGCAAATATTTTAAAGAGAATAACAAACGCTCATTAAATACTCAAGTGAACGAGCGGTGGGATGTTTACCCGAGTCAAAGAAGCCATTATTTTGCCCATTTACAAAAAGTTGACCTAAATATCATATATGACTTTTAAAACTTGAGTTTTCACTTTTCCTTCATCTCGTAAACAAAAAAGAGATAAAAGGTAAAAAGTTCACAACAAAATGAAAACGTTAGAGTTTATGAACGGAAAAACTTTTAAGCAATAACAAAGGTAAATAAAGAAAATTTATTCACACGCCACAAATGAACACAAAAGTTTTGTTATCCAAGTTTTGGAAATTCCACAAGTTCAACCCTTATAGCTTGGAATTTTATAAGAAAGGGATTTTTATACACATGTTTTAAAAAATGGATATACATTCTTGGAACATGTTAAGATGCAAATGACCTATGGATCCAAATCTTTTAAAGAGAATAACAAATGCTCATTAAATTCTCAAGTGAAGGTGCAGTGGGATATTTACCCGAGTCATACAATCCATTATTTTGCCCATTTACAAAAAGCTGAGTTAACGATCATAGATAATTTTAATGTGCTTTGTCTTGTGTAACGGGCTATATTTTTGAAAGGAATGACTTATGGATTGGGAGTCAACACTCTGTTAAAAATCCCACTCCTCCCCCTTTTCTAGACGATTGCAAAACCTTATATATAAAAACTAAAAAGAGTTTACAATCCCTAAAAATGACAAACACTTTTTGGAATTATATCTCCCTACAATTGAGCATTGTGCATTTCCATTTTAGATGTATACTTTTTTCTAAAATCAAAACTTGAGTTTTCACTTTCCCTTCATCTCATAAACAAAAAAGAGATAAATGGTAAATAGATCACAACAAAATGAAAATTTTAGAGTTTTTGTATGGAAAAATTTAAACCAATAACAAATGTAAGTAAAGAAAATTTATTCACAGACCACAAATGAACACAAAAGTTTTGCTATCCAAGTTTAGGAAATTCCACTTGTTCAACCCTAATAGCATGGAATTTTAGAAGAAAGAGATTTTTCTACACATTTTTCTAAAAATGGATATGCATGCTTGAAACATGTTAAAGATGCAAATGATCTATGGATCCAAACCTTTTAAAGAGAATAACAAATGCTCATTAAATTCTCAAGTGAACGTGCGGTGGGATATTCACCCGAGTCCAACAAGCCATTATTTTGGCCATTTAGAAAAAGCTGACCTAACGATCATAGGTGATTTTAAAATGATTCATCATGCGTAATGGGCACATTTTTTAAGGAATGACTTATGGATTGGGAGTCGACGCTCAGTGAAAAATCTCCCACCTCCCCCATTTCCTAATGATTTCAAAACCTAATTTATAAACACTAAAAAGAGTTAACAATCCCTAAAAATTACAAACACTTTTTTGGAATTACCTCTCTTTACATTTGTGCATTGTCCATTTCCATTTTGGATGTATACTTTTTTCTTAAATCAAAAGTTGAGTTTTAACTTTCCCTTCATCTCGTAAATGGATGTATACTCTTTTCTTAAATCAAAACTTGAGTTTTCACTTTCCCTTCTTCTCATAAACAAAAAAAGAGATAAAAGGCAAATAGATCACAACAAAATAAAAATTTTAGAGTTTATTCTTGGAAAAAAATTCAAGTAATAACAAATGTAAGTAAAGAAATTTTTTTTACCCATCACAATTGAACACAAAAGGTTAGTTATCCAAGTTTGGGAAATTCCACTAGTTCAACCCTAATAGCTTGGAATTTTATAAGAAAGAGATTTTTCTTCACATGTTTTACAAAATGGATATGCATTCTTGAAACTTGTTAATGATGAAAATGATCTATGGATCCAAACCTTTTAAAGAGAACAACAAACGCTCATTAAATTCTCATGTGAGCATGTGGTGGGATATTTACCCGAGTCAAGCAAGCCATTATTTTGCCGATTTACAAAAAGCTGACCTAACGATCATAGATGATTGTAAATGATTTATTATGCATAACGGACTATATTTTTGTAAGGAATGACTTATGGATAGGGAGTCAACACTTAGTTAAAAATCCTCTGCCTCCCCCTTTTCCTGATGATTGTAAAACCTAATATATAAAAACTAAAAAGAGTTTACAAGCCCTAAAAATTGCAGACACTTTTTGGAATTATCTCCCTCCACATTTGTGTATTGAGTATTTTCATTTTAGATGTATACTTTTTTTGAAATCAAAATTTGAGTTTTCACTTTCCCTTCATCTCATAAACAAAAAAGAGATAAAAGGCAAATAGATCACAACAAAATGAAAATTTTAGAATTTATGTATGGAAAAATAACAAATGTAAGTAAAGGAAATTTATTAACACACCACAAATGAACAAATTTTTTTTGTTATCCATGTTAGGGAAATTCCACTTGTCCAACCCTAATACCTTGGAATTTTATAAGAAAGAGATTTTTCTACACATGTTTTAAAAAATGGATATACGTGCTTGAAACATGTTTATTGGAAGATAAGCTCAAGCCCACACGACCAAGGAAGGGCCACATATCTAAGATTATTATAATATGGACCACACGTCTAAGGAAGGCTTACAAGATTGGCTCAAGACCATAAGAAGTAGGACCCACAATGATTACCATGTGCTGGCATCCTTATCACATAAGTTGGAAGATCAAGAAGGAGTAACAAAAGTATCTTATCTTATGGTCACGTCAAAGATGAGTTTTAGTTTGAGTGATGTTTGTCTTTTATCTATATTGAGTTATTTAATAATTTTAGGACTTATCTTTAAGTGTTAAAGTTTGGATGTAATTGGGACCAGGGTAGTTTTATTGTAATTGGACTCTACTACCTTCCTCTATTATAAATAGAGTTTCATGTACTCATATTACAACAAGTTATTAATGTGAATGAAATATTTTACTTTTCCATAAATTCAACATGGTATCAGAGCAGGTTTTGTGAATTGACTTGGTCAACTCATGGAGGTAATGTGATCATTTTCTCTAAACCCTAAACCCTAGGTCTAGGTTCGTAGTTGTTTTTTTTTTATCCCTTGACCCTCCAATTACTTTGATTTTTTTACCTCTATATGTACTTTTTCATATTTCAAATTATATATTGACGAAAATATATTTGAGTTTACTTTCCAAATAAAACCTTTTTGTTCCAATCGGAGTTATCTACAGAGAGATATCGATATTTGAATGAGCGAAGGTCAGATTGCAAAAAGGTTCGAGCATCAGCAACAATCTTCCGATTCCGAGGTATTTTTTGCTATCAAGAACTAGATTTTATATGGAGAAATATATATATCAAGATAAATATCTATAGTATATTCTTTTACCTATTCAACCAATTTTTTATCTGAGTTATCTACAAAGAGAAATCGATATTTGAAGCAGCAAAGGTCAGATTGAAAAGAGGAGTGGCAACAAAAAGCTTCAAATTCCAAGGTATTTTATGCTATAAAGAAAGAGACTTTATATGGAGAGTTATATATCAAAAGAAATATACGTAAGTCTATTTTCTTACCTATTCAACCAATCCTCAGTATGATAGTTTTATAAGGAGATATTGATCTTTGAAGAGTCAATGGTTATTCTGGAAAATAGGAGAAACGGTATTTAGTTCGGCCAGATGACAGAGACCGAATCCTATATTATATATAGAGGTTTATGTACTCTGATTATATATAGAGGTTTATGTACTCTGATTACAACAAGTTATTGAAGTCAATGAAGTCTTTCTCTTTTCCATAAATTCAACATGGTATTAGAGCAGGTTCTGTGAGTTGACTTGGTCAACTCACGGAGTTAATGTGATCCTTTTCTCTAAACCTTAAATTCTTAGTCTAGGTTCATAGTTATTATTTTTCAATCCCTACACCTGTATTTTTCTTTGCTAGTTTTTACATTAATACTGAGTTTTTCATATTACAAAATATATATTGACGAAAAGATATTTGAGTCTACTTTCCATTAAAATGAAATATTTTTTCCAATCAAAGTTATGTATAGAGAGTTATAGATATTTGAATGAACGAAGGTCATATTGCAAAAAGGTTCGAGCAGCAACAACAATCTTCCGATTTCTAGGTATTTTTTGCTATTAAATAGACTTTAGATGGAGAATTATATATCAAAAGAAATATATGTATGTCTATTCTTTTACCTATTGAAACAATTTTTTATTTGAGTTATCTACAAAGAGAAATTGATATTTGAAGTAGCAAAGGTCAGATTGAAAAAGTTTTTCTAGAAGAAGCATAAAGCTTCAAGTTCCGAGGTATTTTTTGCTATGAAGAAAAGGACTTTATACGGAGAAATATATCAAAAAAAATATTTATAAGTATATTTTCTTACCTATTGAACCATTTCTCTGTATGATTTTTTTATAAGCAGATATTGATCTTGGAAGAGTCAATAGTCATTCTAGAAAAGTAGGAGAAACAATACTTAGTTCAGCCAGATGACAGAGACTGAATCCTATCATATTATTTATCTTCTGATAATTATATTTTATGAAGAGATATTATACTTGGATGAAAGGTATTTTAAGACTAGTTTTAGACAAAGAAAATTTTATGTCAATCTGATCTATATTTTAAGATATATTCACATTGGAAGAATCAAAGGTCATGCTGGTATTCAGTTACATTGAAAATCCGAATTTAAGCCGATTGTTTTACGTCACTGTTTGAATTGATATATCAGGAAAATATCTCACTTCTCCCTGGTTTGAGAGCTTATTTAAAAGTCTCTATTATGTAGGATTATTGCTACTTCTATGATATTTGGATAAAGCTGGGATCACTGCCATTACTCCCAGCTTCAAGGGGAGAAGTAGAAGAAGAACAAGAATGAGGTATTTTATTCCTTATGTTGTGGATAAGTTTATGTGACCAAAATATTCAAGAAAGGTGGAGCACAAAAAAAGAAGCTTGTGCATCAATTAATAAAATTTTATATCGGATTATTTCATGGGTTCCTTTACAAAGTTTATAATTTGGTTCATGTTATATGTGTTGGAAGAAGGTCGTGTTATATTCTGCTGAAGCTATTATATCTCGTTTGGGACATTATTATTGAATAAGAGGTGGCCTCATGTCATCATTTACTTCCATAAAAAAGATAAAAATTGTTTGTGTTTGGGAGTCCACGATGGAGGAACTTCATCCCAATCAAAAAGATGAAAATTATTTGTGGTTGGAAGTCCATTACGAAGGAACTTCATCCCTGTAAAAAAGATGAAAATTATTTTTGGTTGGGAGTCCACAACGGAGGGACTTCATCCCCATCAAAAAGATGAAAATTATTTGTGGTTGGAAGTCCATGACGGAGGAACTTATGATTACATCTATGTTATCCACCCCCCCCCCCCCCCCCCCCCCCCTCCTCCCCCATCCCCTTGTAATGGCTTTTATGTCTCCTACCACTTGAGAGTCGTTGTCTTGTGGAGGGACACGGTAGTGGATACTTCAGAGCAATGCCGATAGACACTACCAATAATAGTGGAGTGTACCCTACATCCAACATTAAGACTGGAGTATGTAACAATGGCTTACCGGCTAGGAGTGATTTTTACTCTCACTTATAATGCCGCACGGTCTCATGGAAGGACGCAACAACGTGAGGGGAAATGTTGGAAGATGAAGGCATATTGGAAGTTGTGCCATTTTATACAAAAATAATTTATGCAACATTTGCAGCAAGTTGGGAGTTCATGTTGTTCTCTCACCGCAGCTTGAGGGGGAGTGTTGGAAGCTAAGATGAAGCCCAAATGACCAAGGAAGGCCCACATATGTAAGATTATTATGAGATGGGCCACATGACCAAAGAAGGCCCACAAGATGGGCCCAAGGCCATAAGAAGTAGGACCCACAATGATTACTAAGAGCTGGCATCCTTATCACATCAGTAGGAAGATCAAGAAAGACTCAAAAATGTATCTTTATCTTAGGGTCACGACCAAGAAGAGTTTTAGTTCAAGTTATATTTGTCTTTTATCAATATTGAGTTACCAAATTATGTTATGACTTACCATAAGTGCTAGAGTTTGGGTGTAATTGGGACAAGGGTAGTTTTATTGTAATTGGATTCTACTATCTTCCTCTATTATAAATAGAGGTTCATATACTCGTATTACAATGAGTTATTGAAGTCAATGAAGTATTCCTCTTTTCTATAAATTCAACATTTATATATACTGAGTTATTTAATAATGTTAGGACTTTAAGTGTTAGAGTTTGGGTGTAATTGGGACAACGGTAGTTTTATTATAATTGGCTTCTACTACCTTCCTCTATTCTAAATAGAGGTTCATGTACTCATATTACAAAGAGTTATTGATGTCAATGAAGTATTTTAACTTTCAATAAATTCAACAATGTTAAAGATGCAAATGACCTATGGATCCAAACCTTTTAAAGAGAATAACAAACGCTCACTAAATTCTCAAGTGAACGTGCGGTGGGATATTTACCCGAGTCAAACAACCATTATTTTGCCCATATACAAAAATTTGACCTAACGATCATAGATAATTGTAAAGTGATTTATCATGTGTAACAGGCAATATTTTTATAAGGAATGACTTATGGATTGGGAGTCAACACTCAGTTAAAAATCCCCCGCCTCCCTCTTTTCGCGACGATTGCAAAACCTAATATATAGAAACTAATAAGAGTTTAAAATCCTTAAAAATTATGGACACATTTTGGAATTATCTCTCTCTACATTTTTAATTTGTACATTTCCATTATAGATGTATACTTTTTTCTTAAATCAAAACTTGAGTTTTCACTTTCCCTACGTCTTGTAAACAAAAAGAGATAAAAGCCAAATAGATCAAAACCAAATGAAAATATTAAAGTTTATGTTTCGAAAAAATTTAGCGCAATAACAAATGTAAGTAAATAAAATTTATTCACATACCACAAATGGACACAAAAGTTTTGATGTCCAAGTTTGAGAAATTCCACTAGTTCAACTCTAATAGCTTGGAATTTTATAAGAAAGAGATTTTTCTACACATGTTAAAAAAATGGATATACATGCTTGAAGCATGATAAAGATACAAATGACCTATGGATCCAAACCTTTTAAAGAGAATAACAATAGCTCATTAAATTCTCAAGTGAACGTGCGGTAGGACATTTACCGAGTCAAACAAGCCATTATTTAACCCACTTAAGAAAAGCTGACCTAACGATCATAGATGATTGTAAAGTGATTTATCTTGCGCACCGGGCTATATTTTTGCAAGGAATGAGTTATGGATTGGGAGTCAAAACTCAGCTAAAAATCTCCCACCTCCCCCATTTCGTGACGATTGCAAAACCTAAAATATAAAAACTAAAAGGAGTTTACATTCCCTAAAAATTACAGACACTTTTTGGAATCATTTCTCTTTTCATTTGTGCATTGTGCATTTACATTTTAGATGTATACATTTTTCTTAAATCAAAACTAGAGTTTTCACTTTTCCTTCATCTCTTAAACAAAAAAGAGATAAAAGGCAAATAGATCACAACAAAATGAAAATTTTATAGTTGACGTACAGAAAAAAATTAAATCAATAAAAAATATAAGTAAAGAAAATTTATTTACACACCACAAATGAACACAAAAGTTTTGTTATCCAAGTTTTGGAAATTCCACTACTTCAACCTGAATAGCTTGGAATTTTATAAGAAAGAGATTTTTCAAAATATTTTTTAATAAATGGATATGCATGTTTTAAACATGTTCAAGACGCAAATGACCTATGGATCCAAACCTTTTAAAGAGAATAACAAACACTCATTAAATTCTCAAATGAACGTGTGGAGGGATATTTACCCGAGTCAAACAAGCCGTTATTTTGCCCATTTACAAATAGCTGACCTAACGATCATAGATGATTGTAAAGTGATTTATCATGCGTAATGAGCTAAATTTTTTAAAGGAATGACTTAAGGATAGGGAGTCAACACTCAGTCAAAAATCCAAAAATCCCCCGCCTTCCCCATTTCCAGACGATTGCAAAACCTAATATATAAATACTAAAAAGAGTTAACAATCCCTCAAAAATACAGACACTTTTTGGAAATATCTCTCTCTACTTTTGTGCATTGTGCATTTCCATTTTAGATGTATTCTTTTTTCTTAAATCAAATCCTCTCGTAAACAAAAAAGAGATAAAAGGCAAAACAATCACAACAAAATGAAACATTAAGAGTTTATGTATGGAAAATATTTAAAGGAATAACAAATATAAGTAATAAAAATTTATTCACTCACCACAAATGATCACAAAACTTTTGTTATCCAAGTTTTGGAAATTCCACGAGTTCAACCCTAATAGCTTGGAATTTTATAAGAAAGAGATTTTTCTACACATGTTTTAAAAAATGGATATGCATGCTTGAAACATGTTAAAGATGCAAATGACCTACGGATCCAAACCTTTTAAAGAGAATAACAAACGATCATTAAATTCTCATGTGAACGTGCACTGGGATATTTACCCGAGTCAAACAACCTATTATATTGCCCATTTAAAAAAGGCTAACCTAATGCTCATATATGATTGTAAATTGAGTTATCATATGTAACGGGCTATATTTTCGTAAGGAAGGACTCATGGATAGGGAGTCAACACTCAGTATTAAATACCCCTCCTCCCTGTTTTCCCGACGATTGCAGAAACTAATATATAAAAACTAAAAAGAGTTTACAATCCCTAGAAATTACATGCACTTTTTGGAATTATCTCTCTCCAAATTTGTGCATTATTCATTTTCATTTTAGATGAATACATTTTTCTTAAATCGAAATTTGAGTTTTCACTTTCCCTTCATCTCCTAAACAAAAAAGAGATAAAAAGGCAAATAGATCACAACAAAATGAAACTTTTAAAGTTAATGTATGGGAAAAATTTAATGCAATAAAAAATGTAAGCAAAGAAAATTTATTCACACACCACAAATGAACACAAAAGTTTTTTTATCCAAGTATGCGAAATTCCATTAGTTCAACCCTAATTGCTTGAAATTTTATAAGAAAGAGATTTTTCTACACGTGTTTTAAAAAATGGATATGCATGCTTGAATCATGTTAAAGATGCAAATGACCTGTGTATCCAAACCTTTTAAAGAGAATAACAAACGGTCATTAAATTCTCAAGTGATTTTGTGGTGGGATATTTACCCGAATCAAACAAGCCATTATTTTGCCCACTTAAAAAAAGTTGTCCTGATGATCATAGAATATTGTAAAGTGATTTATCATGCGTAACGGGCTATATTTTAGTATTGAATGACTTATGGATTGGGAGTCAACACTGAGTTAATAATCCCCCACCTCCCCCTTTTTTCGGCGATTGCAAAACCTAATATATAAAAGCTAAAAAAGTTTACAATCCCTAGTAATTACAGACACGTTTTGGAATTATCTCTCTCTAAATTTGCGCATTGTGCATTTCCATTTTAGATGTATACTTTTTTCTTAAATCAAAACTAGATTTTCACTTTCCCTTCATCTCATAAACAAAAAAGAGATGAAAGGCAAATCGATGACAACAAAATGAAAATTTTAGAGTTTTTGTATGCAAAAAACTAAAAGCAATAACAAATGTAAGTAAAGAATATTTATTCACGCACCACAAATGAATACAAAAGTTTTGTTATCGAGGTTTTTGGAAATTCCATTAGTTCAACCCTAATAGCTTGGAATTTTAAAAGAAAGAGATTTTTCTACACATGTTTAAAAAAATGGATATGCTTGCTTGAATCATGTTAAAGATGAAAATAACCTTTAGATCCAAACCATTTAAAGAGAATAACAAACGCTCATTAAATTCTCAAGTGATTGTGTGGTGGTATATTTACCCAAGTCAAACAAGCCATTATTTTTCCCATTTACAAAAAGCTGATCTGACTATCATAGATGATTGTAAAGTGATATATCATGCGTAACGGGCTATATTTTTGTATCGAATGACTGATGGATTGAGAGTCAACACTGAGTAAAAAATCCCCCGCCTCCCCCTTTTCCCGGCGATTGCAAAACCTAATATATAAAAACTAAAAAGAGTTTACAATCCCTAGAAATTAAAGACACTTTTTGCAATTATCTCTCTCTACATTTGTGCATTGTGCTTTTCCATTTTAGATATATACTTTTTTCTTAAATAAAACCTACAGCTTTCACTTTCCCTTCATCTCATAAACAAAAAAGAGATAAAAGGCAAATTGATCACAAAAAAATGAAATTTTTAGAGTTTATGTATGGAAAAAGTTTAAAACAATAACAAATGTATGTAAAGAAAATTTATTCACACACCACAAATGAACACAAAAGTTTTGTTATCGAAGTTTTGGAAATTCCACAAGTTCAACCCTAATAGCTTGGAATTTGAAAAGAAAGAGATTTTTCTACACATGTTTCAAAAAATGGATATGCATTCTTGAAATATGTTAAAGATGCAAATGACCTATGGATCCAAACCTTTTAAAGTGAATAACAAACGCTCATTAAATTCTCAAGTGAACGTGTGGTGGGATATTCACCCGAGTAAAACAAGCCATTATTTTCCCATTTACAAAATGCTGACCTGGTGGTCATAGATGTTTGTAAAGGATTTATCATGCGTTACGGGATATATTTTTCTAAGGAATGACTTAAGGATTGGGAGTTAAAAATCAGTCAAAAATCCCGTGCCTCCCCATTTTCCTAACGATTGCAAAACCTAATATATAAAAACTAAAAAGAGTTTACATTCCCTAAAAATTACAAACACTTTTATGAATTATCTCTCTCTATATTTGTGATTTGTGCATTTCCATTTTAGTTGTATACTTTTTTCTTAAATCAAAACTTGGGTTTTCACTTTCCCTTCATCTCTTAAACAAAAAAATTGATAAAAGGAAAATAGATCACAACAAAATTAAAATTTTTGAGTTTATTTGTGGAAAAATAAAAAAGGTTAGTAAAGAAAATTTATAAACCCCACAAATGAACACAAAAGTTTAGTTATCCAAGTTTGGGAAAATTCCACTTGTTCAACCCTAATTCCTTGGAATTTGATAAAGATATTTTTCTACATAGGTTTTAAAAAATGGATATGCATGCTTGGAACATATTAAAGATGCAAATGACCTATGGATCATTTAAAGAGAATAAAAAATGCTCATTAAACTCTCAAGTGAACGTGTGGTGGGATATTTACCCGAGTCAAACAAGCCATTATTTTGCCCATTTACAAAAAGTTGACCTAACGATCATAGATGATTGTAAAGTGATTTATCATGCATAACGGGCTATATTTTAGTATGGAATTGGTTATGGATTGGGAGTCAACACTCAGTTAAAAATCCCCTGCCTACCCCTTTTCCTGACGATTGCAAAATCTAATATATAAAAACTAAAAAGAGTTTACAATCCTGAAAAATTACAGACACCTTTTGGACTTATCTCTCTTTACATTTGTGCATTTCCATTTTAAATGTTTACATTTTTGTTAAATCAAAACTTGAGTTTTCACTTTCCCATCATCTCGTAAACAAAAAAGAGATTAATGGCAAATAGATCACAACAAACTGAAAAATTTATAGTTTATGTATGGAAACAATTTAAAGCAATAACAAATGTATGTAAAGAAAATTTATTCACACACCACAAATGAACACAAAAGTTTTGTTATCCAAGTTGTGGAAATTCCACTAGTTCAACCCTAAAAGCTTGGATTTTTATAAGAAAGAGATTTTTCTACACATGTTTTAAAAAAAAGGATATGCATGCATGCTTGAAAAATGTTGAAGATGCTAATGACCTATGGATTCAAACCTTTTAAAGAGAATAACAAACGTTCATTAAATTCTAAAGTGAACGGGCGGTGGGATATTTACCCGAGTAAAAATAGCCATTATTTTGCCCATTTACAAAAGCTAACCTAGCGGTCATAGATGTTTGTAAAGTGATTTAGCATGCGTAACGTGCTATATTTTTGTAAGGAATGACTTATGGATTGGGAGTCAACACTCAGTAAAAAATCCCATGCTTCCCTTTTTTTTCGACGATTGAAAAACCTTAAATATAAAAACTACCAAGAGTTTACAATCCGTAAAAATTACAGACACTTTTTGGAATTATCTCTCTATTCATTTGTTCATAGTCCATTTCAGTTTTAGATGTATACATTTTTCTTAAATCAAAACTTGGGTTTTCACTTTCTCTTCATCTCGTACACAAAAAATAGATAAAAGGCAAATAGATCATAATAAAAAGAAAATTTTAGAGTTTATGTGTGGAAAAAATTTAAAGAAATAACAAATTTAAGTAAATAAAATTTATTCACACACTACAAATGAACACATAAGTTTTGTTATCCAAGTTTTGCAAATACCACTAGTTGAACCATAATAGCTTGGAATTGTATAAGAAAGAAATTTTTCTACACATGTTTTAAAAAAGGGATATGCATGCTTGAAATATGTTAAAGACGCAAATGACCTATGGATCCAAATCTTTTCAAGAGACTAAAAAACACTCATTAAATTCTCGAGTGAACGTGTGATGGGATATTTACCTGAGTCAAACAAGCCATTATTTTCCACTTTTTCAAAAAGATGACCCAACGATCATTAACAATTGTAAAGTGATTTATCATGCATAACAGGCTATATTTGTGTAAGGAATGACTAATGGATTGGGAGTCATCACTCAATTAAAAATCCCACGCCTCCCTCTTTTTCCGACGATTACAAAACGAAATATTTAAAAACAAAAAAAGTTTACAATCCCTAAAAATTACAAAATCTTTTTTGAATTATCTCTCTCTATGTGTGTGCATTGTGCATTTTCATATTAGATGTATACCTTTTTCTAAAATCAAAACTTTAGTTTTCACTTTCCCTACATCTCGTAAACTAAAAAGAGATAAAAGCCAAATAGATCATAAAAAAATGAAAATTTTAGAGTTTATGTATGGAAAACATTTAAAGCAATAAAAAATGTAAGTAAAAAAAATTTATTCACACACCACAAATAAACACAAAATTTTTTTTATCCAAGTTTGGGAAATTTCAATAGTTCAACCCCAACAGCTTGGAATTTTATAAGAAAGCGTTTTTCTACACATGTTTTAAAAAATGGATATGCATTCATGAAACATATTAAAGATCCAAATGACCTATGGATCCAAACATTTTAGAGAGAATAACAAACGCTCATTAAATGCTCAAGTGATCGTGCAGTGGGATATTTACCCGAGTCAAACAAGCAATTATTTTGACCATTTACAAAAAGCTGACCTGACGATCATAGATGACTGTAAAGTGATTTATCATGCATAACATGCTATATTTTTGTAAGGAATAACTTATGGATTGGGAGTCATCACTCAGTTAAAAATCCCACGCTTCCCTCTTTTCCCGACGATTGCAAAACCAAATATATAAAAACTAAAAAAGTTTATAATCCATAAAAATTAGAAACACTTTTTGGAATTATATCTCTCTACATTTGTGCATTGTGAATTTCCATTTTAGATGTATACCTTTTTCTTAAATCAAAACTTGTGTTTTCATTTTCCCTACATCTCGTAAACAAAAAAGAGATAAAAGGCAAATAGATCACAACAAAATAAAAAATTTAGAGTTAATGTATGAAAAAAAATTTAAGCAATAACAAATGTTAGTAAAGACAATTTACTCACAGACGAAAAATAAACACAAAAGTTTTGTTATCCAAGTTTGGGAAATTCCATTAATTCAACCCTAATAGCTTGAAACATATTAAAGATTCAAATGACCTATGGATCCAAACCTTTTAGAGAGAATAAAAAACGCTCATTAAATGCTCAAGTGATCGTGCGGTGGGATATTTACACGAGTCAAACAAGCCGTTATTTTGCCCATTTACAAAAAGCTGACCTGACGATCATAGATGATTGTAAAGAGATTTATCATGCGTAACGTGCTATATTTTTGTAAGGAATGACTTATTGATTGGGAATAACACTCTGTTAAAAATCACCAGCCTCCCCCTTTTCCTGATTAATGCAAAACCTAATATATAAACACTAAAAAGAGTTTACAATCCCTAGAAATTACAGACACTTTTTGGAATTATTTCTCTCTTCATTTGGGCATGGTGAATTTTCATAGTAGATGTATACATTTTTCTTAAATCAAAACTAGAGTTTTCACTTTCCCTTCATCTCCTAAACAAAAAGGAGATAAAAGGCAAATAGATCACAACAAAATGGAAATTTTAGTGTTGATGTATGGAAAACATTTAAAGCAATAATAAATGTATGTAAAGAAAATTAATTCACACACCAAAAATGAACACTAAAGTTTTGTTATCCAACTTTGGGAAATTCCACTAGTTCAACCCCATAAGAAAAAGATTTTTCTACACATGTTTTAAAAAAAAAGGATATGCTTGCATGAAACTTATTAAAGAATTAATTGACCTATGGATTCAAACCTTTTAAAGAGAATAACAAACACTCATTAAATTCTCAAGTGAACTTGCTGTGGTAAATTTACCCGAGTCAAACAAGCCATTATTTTGACCATTTACAATAAGATGACCTAACGATCATAGATGATTGTAAAGTGATTTATCATGTGTAATGGGCTATATTTTTGTAAGGAATGACATATGGATTGGGAGTCAACACTCAATTAAAAATCCACCGCCTCCCCCTTTTCCCGACGATTGAAAAACCTAATATATAAAATCTAAAAATAGTCTACAATGCCTAAGAATTATAGACACTTTCTGGAATTATCTCTCGCTACATTTGTGCTTTGTGCATTTCCATTTTAGATGTATACTTTTTTCCTAAATCAAAACTTGCGTTTTCACTTTCCCTTCATCTCATAATCAAAAAAGAGATAAACGGTAAATAGATCACAAAAAAATGAAAATTTTAGAGTTTATGTCTGGAAAAATAAAAATGTAAGTAAAGAAAATTTATTAACACATCTCAAATTAACAGAAAAGTAATGTTATCCAAGTGAGAGAAATTTCACTTATTCAACCTTAATACCTTGGAATTTTATAACAAAAGAGATTTTTCTACACATGTTTTAAAAAATGGATATGCATGCATGAAACATGTTAAAGATGCAAATGACCTATGGATCCAAATCTTTTAAAGAGAATAACAAACGCTCATTAAATTCTCAAGTCAACGTGCGGTGGGATATTTACCCGAGTCAAACAAGCCATTATTTTACCCATTTACAAAAAGCTGACCTAACCATCATAAATGATTGTAAAGTGATTTATCATGCATAACGGGATAAATTTTAGTAAGGAATGACTTATGTTTTGGGAGTCAAATAGATCACAACAAAATGAAAATTTTAGAGTTTATGTATGGAATAATAACAAATGTAAGTAAAGAAAATTGATTCACAAACCAAAAATGAACACAAAATTTTTGTTATCTAAGTTTCGGAAATTCCACTAGTTGAACCCTAACAGCTTGAAATTTTATAAGAAAGAGATTTTTCAACACATGTTTTAGAAAATGGATATGCATGCATGAAACAAGTTAAAGATGCAAATGACCTATGGATCCAAACCTTTTAAAGAGAATAACAAACACCCATTAAATTCTCAAGTGAATGTGCGGTGGGATATTTACCCGAGTCAAACTAGCCAGTATTTTGCCTTTTAAAAAAAGCTAACATAACGACCATAGATGATTGTAAAGTGATTTATCATGTGTAACGGGCTATATTTTTATAACGAATGTGACTTATGGTTTGGGTCGTCAACCCTCAATTAAAAATCCACCACCTCCCCCTTTTCCTGACTATTGCAAAACTTAATATATGAAAACTAAAAGGAGTTTACAATCCCTTAAAATTAGAGACACTTTTTGGAATTATCTCTCTCTACATTTGTGCATCGTGCATTTCCATTTAGGATGCATACTTTTTTCTTAAATCAAAACTTGAGTTTTCACTTTCCCTTCTTCTCGTAAACAAAAAAGAGATAAAAGGCAAATAGATCACAACAAAATGAAAATTTTAGAGTTGATGTATGAAAAAAATTTAAATCTATAACAAATATAAGTAAAGAATATTTATTCTCACACCACAAATGAACACAAAAGTTTTGTTATCCAACTTTGCGAAATTCCACTAGTTCAACCCTAATTGCTTGAAATTTTATAAGAAAGAGATTTTTCTACACATGTTTTAAAAAATGGATATGCATGCTTGAAACTTATTAAATATGTAAATGACTTATGGATCAAAACCTTTTAAAGAGAATAAAAAAGGCTCATTAAATTCTCAAGTGAACGTGCTGTGGGATATTTACTCGAGTCAAACAAGCCATTATTTTGACCATTTACAAAAAGTTGATCTGATGATCACAGATGATTGTAAAGTTATTTATCATGTGATATATTTTCGTAAGGAATGACTTATGGATTGGGAGTCAACACTGAATTAAAAATCCATCGCTTCCCCCTTTTACCGACGATTTCAAAACCTAATATATAAAAACTAAAAAGAGTTTACAATCCCTAAAAATTACAAACACTTTTGGAATTATCTTTCCCTATAATTTTACTTTGTGCATTTCCATTAAAAAATGGATAAGCATATTTGAAACATGTTAAAGATGCAAAAGACGTATGGATCCAAACCTTGTAAAGTGAGTAACAAACGCTTCGTAAATTCTCAAGTGAACGTGCGGTGGGATACTTATCCGAGTCAATCAAGTGATTATTTTTCCCATTTACAAAAAACCAACCTAACCATCATAGATGATTGTAAAGTGATTTATCTTGCGTAACAGGATAAATTTTTGTAGGGAATGACTTATAGATTGGAGTCAACACTCAGTTAAAAATCCCATTGCCTCTCCCTTTCTTGCCAATTGCAAAACCAAATATCTAAAAACTACAAAGAGTTTACAATCCCTAAAAATTACAAAAACTTTATCGAATTATCTCTCTCTACATTACTGCATTGGATATTTCCATTTTAGATGTCTATTTTTTCTTAAATCCAAACTTGACTTTTCACTTTACCTTCATCTCGTAAAAAAAAAGAGATAAAAGGCAAATAGATCACAAAAAAAATGAAAATTTTAGGGTTTATGCATGGAAAATATTTAAAGCAATAACAAATGTAAGTAAGGAAAATTTATTCACACACCACAAATGAACACAAAAGTTTTGTTATCCAAGTTTAGGAAATTCCACTGGTTCAACCGCAATAGCTTGGAATTTTACAAGGAAGAGATTTTTTTTCGCATGTTTTAAACAATGGATATGCATACTTGAATCATGTTAGAGATGAAAATTACCTATGGATCCAAACCTTTGAAAGAGAATAACAAACGCTCATTAAATTCTCTAGTGAACGTGTCATGGGATATTTACCTGAGTCAAACTAGCCATTATTTTGCCCATTTACAAAAAGCTGAGCCAACGATCATAGATGATTGTAAAGTGATTTATCATGTGTAAAAGGCTATATTTTTTTAAGGAATCACTTATCGATATGGAGTCAACACTTAGTTAAAAATCCCCCGCCTCCCCCTTTTCCCGACGATTGCAAAACCTTATATAAAAAAACTAAAAAAAGTTTATAATCCCTATAAATTACAATCTCTTTTGAAATTATTTCTCTCTAAATTTGTGCTTTGTGGATTTCCATTTTAGATGTACACTTTTTTCTTAAATCAAAACTTGGGTTGTCACTTTCCCTTCATTTCATAAACAAAAGAGAGATAAAAGGCAAATAGATCACAAGAAAATGGAAATTTGAGAGTTTACGTATGGAAAAATAACAAATGTAAGAAAAAAAATTTATTCACATAAAAAAAAATGAACACAAAAGTTTTGTTATCTAAGTTTGGGAAATTCCACTAGTTCAACCCTGATAGCTTGGAATTTTATAAAAAGGGATTTTTCTACACATGTTTTAAAAAATGGATATACATGCATGAAACAAGTTAAATATGCAAATGACCTATGGATCCAAACCTTTTGGGATATTTAACCGAGTGAAACAAGCCATTATTTTGACCATTTAAAAAAAGCTGACCTGACTATCATAGATGATTGTAAAGTGAATTATCAGGTGTAATGGTCTATAATTTTATAAGGAATGACTTATGGATTGGAAGTCAACACTCAATTAAAAAACCACCGCCTCCCCCTTTTCCCAACAATTGCAAAACCTAATATTTAAAAACTAAAAAGAATTTACAATCCCTAGAAGTTACAGAAATTTTTTGGAATTATCTCTCTATATATTTGTGCTTCGTGCATTTCAATTTTAGATGTATACTGTTTTCTTAAATCAAAAATTGGGTTTTTTCTTTTCGTTCATCTCATAAACAAAAAAGAGATAAAAGGCAAATAGATCACAACAAAAAGAAAATTTGTGAGTTTATATGTGGAAAAAGAACAAATGTAAGTAAAGAAAATTTATTCACACGCCACAAATGAACAAAAAAGTATTGTTATCCAAGTGTGGAAAATTCCACTTGTTCAACCCTAATACCTTGGAATTTTGTAAGAAAGAGATTTTTTTACACATCTTTTTAAAAATGGATATGCATGTTTCAAACATGTTAAAGATACAAATGACCTATGGATGCAAACCTTTTAAAGTGAATAACAAACGCTCAATAAATTCTGAAGTGAACGTGGTGGGATGGTTACCCGAGTCAATCAAGCGAGTATTTTGCCCATTTACAAAAAGCTGACCTAACCATCATAGATGATTGTAAAGTGATTTATCATGCGTAATGGGAAAATTTTTTTTAAGGAATAACTTATGGATTGGAAGTCAACACTCAGTTAAAAATCCCTACTCCTCCCCTTTTCCCGACGATTGCAAAACCTAATATATAAAAACTAAAAAGAGTTTACACTCGCTAAAAATTACAGACATTTTTTGGAATTATCTCTCTCTACATTTGTGCATTGTGCATTTCCATTTTAGATATATACTTTTTTCTGAATTCCAAACTTGAGTTTTCACTTTCCCTTCATCTCGTAAAACAAAAAGATATAAAAGGCAAATAGATGACATCAAAATTAAAATTTTAGAGTTTATGTATGGAAAATATAGCAATAACAAATGTAATTAAATAAAATTTATTCACACACCACAAATGAACACTAAATTTTTATTATCCAAGTTTGGGAAATTCAACTAGTTCAACCGTAATAGCTTGGAATTTTATAAGAAAGAGATTTGTCTACACAGGTTTTAAAAAATGCATATGCATGCTTGAATCATGTTAAAGATGCAAATTACCTATGGATCCAAACCTATCAAAGAGAATAACAAATGCTCATTAAATACTCAAGTAAACGTGTGGTGGAATATTTACCCCAGTCAAACAAGCCATAATTTTGCCCATTTAAAAAAAGCTGACCTAATGATCATAGATGATTGTAAAGTGATTTATCATGTGTAGCGGGCTATATTTTTGTAAGGAATGACTTATGGATTGGGAGTCAACACTTAGTAAAAAATCCCCCGCCTCCCCCTTTTCCCGACAATTGCAAAGCCAAATATAAAAAAACTAAAAAGAGTTTACAATCCCTAGAAATGACAAAAACTTTTTTGAATTATCTCTCTCTACATTTGTGCTTTGCGCATTTCCATTTTAGATGTATACTTTTTTCTTAAATAATAACATGGGTTTTCACTTTCCATTTTTCTCATAAACAAACTAGAGATAAAAGGCAAATAGATCACAACAAAATAAAAATTTGAGAGTTTATGTCTTGAAAAATAAAAAATGTAAGTGAAGAAAAATTATTCACATACCACAAATGAACACAAAATTTTTGTTATCTATGTTTGGGAAATTCCACTAGTTCAACATTAACAGCTTGGAATTTTAAGAAAGTGATTTTTCTACACATGTTTTAAAAAATGGATATGCATGCATGAAACAAGTTAAAGATGAAAATAACCTATGGATCCAAACCTTTTGAAGAGAAAAACAAACACTCATTAAATTCTCAAGTCAACGTGCGGTGGGATATTTACCCGAGTCAAACAAGCCATTATTTTGACCATTTACTAAAAGCTGACCTGTCGAAAATAGATGATTGTAAAGTGCTTTATCATGTAATGGGCAATATTTTTTTGTACGGAATGACTTATGGATTGTGAGACCACACTCGATTAAAAATCCAGCGATTCCCCCTTTTCCCAATGATTGAAAAACCAAATATATAAAAACTAAAAAGAGTTTACAATCTCTAAAAATTACAGACACTTTTTGGAATTATCTCTCTCTATATTTGTGCTTTGTGCATTTCCTATTTAGATGGATACTTTTTTCTTAAATCAAAAGTTGGGTTTTCACTTTCCTTTTATCGCATAAACAAAAAAGAGATAAAAGGCTAATAGATCACAACAAAATGAAAATTTTAGAGTTTATGTATGGAAAAATAACTAATGTAAGTAAAGATAATTTATTAATACAACACAAATGAAAAGAAAAGTATTATTATCCAAGTGTGGGAAATTCCACTTGTTCAACCCTAATACCTTGGAATTTTATAAGAAAGAGATTTTTCTACACATGTTTTAAAAAATGGATATGCATGTTTGAAACATGTTAAAGATGCAAATGACCTATGGATCCAAACCTTTTAAATTGAATAACAAACGCTCAGTAAATTCTCAAGTGAACGTGCGGTGGGATACTTACATGAGTCAATCAAGCGATTATTTTTCCCATTTACGAAAAGCTGACCTAACCATCATAGATGATTGTAAAGTGATTTATCATGCGTAACGGGCTAAAGTTTTTAAAGGAATGACTAATGGATTGGGTGTCAACACTATGTTAAAAATCCCTTGCCTCCCCCTTTTCCAGATGATTGCAAAACCTAATATATAAAAACTAAAAAGAGTTTACAATCCCTAAAAAATAAAGACACTTTTATGAATTATCTCTCTCTACATTTGTCCATTGTGCGTTTCCATTTTAGATGTATACATTTTTCTTAAATCAAACCTGAGTTTTCTCGTACAAAAAAGAGATAAAAGGCAAATTGATCACAACAAAATGAAAATTTTAGAGTTTATGTATGGAAAATATTTAAAGCAATAAAAAATTTAACTAAATAAAATTTATTCACACACTACAAATGAACACCAAATTTTTGTTATCCAAGTTTGGGAAAATCTACTAGTTCAACCGTAATAGCTTGGAGTTTTATACGAAAGAAATTTTTTTACACATGTTTTAAACAATGGATATGCATGCTTGAATCATGTTAGAGATGCAAATTACCTATGGATCCAAAGCTTTCAAAGAGAATAACAAACGCTCATTAAATTCTCAAGTGAACGTGTAGTGGGTTATTTACCTGAGTCAAACAAACCATTATTTTGCCCTTTTAGAAAAAGCTGACCTAATGATCATAGATGATTGTAAAGTGATTTATCATGTGTAACGGGCTAGATTTTTGTAAATAATGACTTATGGATTGGGTGTCAACACTTAGTTAAAAATCTCCCGCCTCCCCCTTTTCCCGAAAATTGCAAAACCTAATATAAAAAAACTAAAAAGAGTTTACAATATCTATACATTACAAAAAAATTTTGGAATTAACTTCCCCTTCATCTCATAATAAAAAAAGGGATAAAAGACAAATAGATCACAAAAAAATGAAAATTTTAGAGTTTAAGTATGGAAAGAGAACAAATGTAAGTAAAGAAAATTAATTCACATACCACTAATGAACAAGAAAGTTTTGTTATCTAAGTTTGGGAAATTCCACTAGTTCAACCCTAATAGCTTGGAATTTTATAAGAAATTAATTTTCGACACATGTTTTAAAAAATGGATTTGCAAGCATGAAAGAAGATAAAGAGGCAAATGACCTATGGATCCAAACCTTTAAAAGAGAATAACAAACGCTCATTAAATTCTCAAGTGAACGTGAAGTGGGATATTTACCCGAGTCAAACAAGCCATTGTTTTGCCACTTACCAAAAGCTGACCTAACGATCATAGATGATTGTAAAGTGATTTATCATGCGTAACGGGCTGCATATTTGTAAGGAATGTTACTTATGGATTGGGAGTCAACACTCAGTTAAAAATCCATCGCCTCCCCCTTATCTTGACAATTGCAAAACCTAATATATAAAAACTAGGAGGAGTTTACAATCCCATTAAATTAGAAACATTTTTTGGTATTATCTCTCTTTACATTTGTGCATCGTGCATTTTCATTTTAGATGTATACTTTTTTCTTAAATCAAAACTAGAGCTTTCACTTTCCCTTCATCTCGTAAAAAATAAAGAGATAAAAGGCAAATAGATCACAACAAAATGAAACTTTTAGAGTTGATGTATGGAAAAATAAGAAATGTAAAGTAGTGAAAATTTATTAACACACCACAAATGAACAGAAAAGTATTGTTATCCAAGTGTCGGAAATTCCACTAGTTCAACCCTAATACCATTGAATTTTATATCAAAGAGATTTTTCTACACGTTTTACAAAATGGATATGCATGATTGAAACATGTTAAAGATGCAAATGAACTATGGATCCAAATCTTTTTAAGAGAATAAGAAACTCTCATTAAACTCTCAAGTGAACGTGCGGTGGGATATTTACTAGAGTCATTCAAGCGATTATTTTGCCTATTTACAAAAGGCGTCTGACCTAACCATCATAGAAGATTGTAAAGTGATTTATCATTCGTAACGGGCTAAAGTTTTGTAAGGAATGACATATGGATTGGGAGTCAACACTCAGTTAAAAATCCCTTGCCTCCCCCTTTTTCCCGACGATTGCAAAACCTAATATATAAAAAGTAAAAAGAGTTTACAATCCCTAAAAATTACAGACACTTTTTGAAATTATCTCTCTCTACATTTGTGCATTGTACACTTCCATTTTAGATGAATACTTTTTTCTTAAATCCAAACTTGAGTTTTCACTTAACCTTCATACCGTAAACAAAAAAGAGATAAAAGGCAAATATATCACAAAAAAATGAAAATTTAATAGTTTTTCTATGGAAAATATTTAAAGCAATAACAAATGTAAGTAAATAAAATTTATTCACACACCACAAATGAACACAAAAGTTTTTTTATCCAAGTTTGTGAAATTCCATTAGTTCAACCCTAAAGGCTTGGAATTTTATAAGAAAGTGATTTTTCTACACATGTTTTAAACAGTGGATATGCATGCTTGAATCATGTTGAAGATGAAAATTACCTATGGATCAGAACATTTTGAAGAGAATAACAAAAGCCCATTAAATTCTCAAGTAAACGTGTGGTGGGATATTTACCCAAGTCAAACAAGCCATTATTTTTCCCAATTACAAAAAGCAGACCTAACGATCGTAGATGATTGTAAAGTGATTTATCAGGTGTAACGGGATACATTTTTGTAAGGAATGACTTATGGATTGGGAGTCAACACTCAGTTAAAAATCCCCCGTCTCCCCCTTTTCCCGCCGATTGCAAATCATAATATATAAAATCTAAAAAGAGATTACAATGCCTATGAATTACAGACACTTTTTGGAATTATCTCTCTCTACATATGTGCATTGTGTATTTTTCATTATAGATGTATACTTTTTTCTTAAATCAAAACTCGAGCTTTCACTTTCCCTTCATCTCGTAAACAAAAAAGAGATAAAAGGTAAATAGATCACAACAAAAATAAAATTTAAGAGTTTGTGTATTGAAAAATAACAAATGCAAATAAATACAATTTATTCACATACCACAAATGACCACAAAAGTTTTGTTATCTATGTTTGGGAAATTCCATTAGTTCAACCCTAATTGCTTGGATTTTATAAGAAAGAGATTTTTCTACACATGTTTTAAAAAATGGATATGCAGCCACGAAACAAGTTAAAGACACAAATGACCTATGGATCCAAACCTTTTGAAGAGAATAACAAACACTCATTAAATTCTCAAGTGAATGTGCGGTGGAATATTTACTCGAGTCAAACAAACCATTATTTTTCCATTTACAAAAAGTTGACCTAACGATCATAGATTATTTTAAAGTGATTTATCATGTGTTACGGGCTATATTTTCGTAAGGAATGTGACAAATGGATTGCGAGTCAACACTCAGTTAAAAATCCACCACCTCCCCCTTTTCCTCATAATTGCAAAACCAAATATTTAAAAACAAAAACGAGTTTACAATCCATTAAAATTAGAGAAACTTTTTTGAATTATCTCTCTCTACATTTGAGCATCGTGCATTTACATTTTAGATGTATACTTTTTTCTTAAATCAAAACTTTAGTTTTCACTTTCCCTTCATCTCATAAACAAAAAAGAGATAAAAGGCAAATAGATCACAACAAAATGAAACTTTTAGAGTTTATATATGAAAAAAATTTAAAGCTATAACAAATATATGTAAAGAAAATTTATTCACACACCACAAATGAACACAAAAGTTTTGTTTTCCAAGTTTTGAAAATTCCACTAGTTCAACCCTAATAGCTTGGAATTTTATAATAAAGAGATTTTTCTATACATGTTTTAAAAAATGGATATGCTTGCTTGAAACATGTAAAGATGCAAATGACCGATGGATCTAAACCTTTTAAAGAGAATAACAAACGCTCATTAAATTCTCAAGTGAACGTGCGGTGGGAGATTTACCCGAGTCAAACAAGCATTAATTTGCCCATTAACAAAAATCTTACCTAAAAATCATAGATGATTGTAAAGTGATTTATCAAGTGTAACGAGCTATATTTTTATAAGGAATGATTTATGGATTGGGAGTCAACACTCAGTTAAAAATCCTCCGCCTCCTATTTTTCCTGACGAATGCAAAACCTTATATATAAAAACTAAAAAGAGTTTACAATCCTTAAAAATTATAGACACCTTTTGGAATTATCTCTTTTTACAGTTGTGCATTGTGCATTTCTATTTTAGATATATAGTTTTTTCTTCAAACAAAACTTTGAGTTTTCACTATCCCTTCATCTCGTAAACCAAAAAGAGATAAAAGGCATATAGATCACAACAAAATGAAAATTTTAGAGTTAATGTATGGAAAAAATTTAGAGCAACAACAAAAGTAAGTAACGAAAATTTATTCACACACGACAAATGAACACAAAAGTATTGTTATCCAACTTTGGGAAATTCCACTAGTTCAAGCCTAATAGCTTGGAATTTTATAAGAAAGTGATTTTTTTACACATGTTTAAAAAAATGGATATGCATGCTTGAAACATATTAAAGATGTAAATGACCTATGGATCCAAACCTTTTAAAGAGAATAACAAACCCTCGTTAAATTATTAAGTGAATGTGTTGCGGGATATTTACCCGAGTCAAACAAGCCATTATTTTGACCATTTACAAAAAGCTGACCTGACGATCATAGGTGATTGTAAAGTGATTTATCATGTGTAATGGGCTATATTTGTTTAAGGAATGGCTTATGGATTTGGAGTCAACACTCAGTTAAAAATCCCTCGCCTCCCCCTTTTCCTGACGATTGCAAAACCTAATATATAAAAACTAAAATGTGTCTACAATCCCTAAAAATTATAGACACTTTCTGGAATTATCTCTCTTTATATTTGTGCTTTGTACATTTCCATTTTATATGTATACTTTTTTCTTAAATCAAACTTGGGTTTTCACTTTCCCTACTTCTCATAAAGAAAAAATAGATATAAGGTAAATAGATCACAAAAAAATAAAAATTGTAGAGTTTATGCATGGAAAAATAACAAATGTAAGTAAATAAAATTTATTAACACACGACAAATAAACAAAAAAGTATTATTATCCAAGTGTGGGAAATTCCACTTGTTCAACCCTAATACCATGGAATTTTATAAGAAAGCAGTTTTTCTACACATGTTTTAAAAAATGGATATGCATGCTTGAAACATGTTAAAGATGCAAATGACCTATGGATCCAAACCTTTTAAATGGAATAACAAACGCTCATTAAATTCTCAAGTGAACGTGCGATGGGATATTTACCTGAGTCAAACAAGCCAATATTTTGGCCATTTACAAAAAGCTTACCTAACCATCAAAGATGATTTTAAAGTGATTTATCAAGAGTGAACACTCAGTTAAACATCCATCGCCTTCCCGTTTTCCCGACGATTGCAAAACCTAATAAATAAAAACTACAAAGAGTTTACAGTCCCTAAAAATTACAGGCACTTTTTGGAATTATCTCTCCCTACATTTGTGCATTGTGCATTTCCATTTTAGACGTATAATTTTTTCTTAAATCAAAACTCTAGTTTTCACTTTCCCTTCTTCTTGTAAACAAAAAAGAGATAAAAGGCAAATAGATCACAACAAAATGAAACATTTAGAGTTTACATACGGAAATTTTTTAAAGGAATAAAAAATGTAAGTAAAGAAATATTATTCACACACCACAAATGATCACAAAAGTTTTGGTTTCTATGTTTTGGAAATTCCACTAGTCCAAACCTAATATCTTGGAATTTTATAAGAAAGATATTTTTGTACACATGTTTTAAAATATGGATATGCATTATTGAAACATGTTAAAGATGCAAATGACCAATGGATCCAAACCTTTTAAAGAGAATAACTAACACTAATTAAATTCTCAAGTGAACGTGCAGTGCGATATTTACCCGAGTCAAACAAGCCTTTATTTTTCCCATTAACAAAAACCTGGCCTAACAATCATACATGCTTTTAAAGTGATTATCAAGTGTAACGGGCTATATTTTTCTAAGGAAGGAGTTATGGATTGGGAGTCAACACTCTGTTAAAAATCCCCCGCCTCCCTCTTTTCCCGACGATTCTTCAAACTAATATATAAAAACTAAAAAAGGGTTTACAATCCATAAAAATTACAGACACTTTTTGGAATTATCTCTAAACATTTGTGCATTGTGCATTTCCATTTTAGATGTATACTTTTCTCTTAAAGCAAAATTTGAGTTTTCACTTTCCCTTCATCTCGTAAACAAAAATGAGATAAAAGGAAAGTAGATCACAACAAATTGAAAATTTTAGAGTTTATGTATGGAAAAAATTTAATGCAATAACAAAAGTAAGTAAATAAAATTTATTCACACACAACAAAATGAATGCAAAAGTTTTGCTATAAAACTTTGGGAAATTCCACTATTTCAACCCTAATAGCTTGGAAGTTTATAAGAAAGAGATTTTTCTACACATATTTTAAAAAGTGGATATGCATGCTTGAAACATGTTAAAGATGCAAATGAACTATGGATCCAAACCTTTAAAAGTGAATAATGAATGCTGATTAAATTATCAACTGAGCGTGCAGTGAGATATTTACACGAGTCAAACAAGCAATTATTTTGCCCATTTACAAAAACCTGACCTAACGATCATAGATGATTGTAAAGTGATTTATCATGTGTAATGATCTAAACTTTTGTAAGGAATGACTTATGGTTAGGGAGTCAGCACTCAATTAAAAATCCCCCGCCTCCCCCTTTTCCCGACGATTGCAAAACCTAATATATAAAAACTAAAAAGAGTTTACAATCCCTAAAAGTTATGGACATTTTTTGGAAGTATCTCTCTCAACATTTGTGCATTGTGCATTTCCATTTTGATGTATACTTTTTTCTTAAATCCAAATTTAAGTTTTCACTTTCCCTTCATCTCGTAAACAAAAAAGAGATAAAAGGCAAATAGATCACAAAAAAATGAAATTTTTAGAGTTTATGTATGGAAAAAATTTAAATCAATAACAAATGTAAGTAAAGAAAATTTATTCACACACCACAATGAACATGAAAGTTTTGTTATCCATGTTTCGGAAATTCCACGAGTTTAACCCTAATTGCTTGGAATTTTATAACATAGATATTTTTCTACACATGTTTTAAACAATGGATATGCATGCTTGAATCATGTTAAAGATGAAAATTTCCTATGGATCCAAACATTTTAAAGAGAAAAAAAATGAGCATTCAATTTTCAAGTGAACGTGTGGTGGGATATTTACCCGAGTCAAACAATCCATTATTTTGCCCATTTAAAAAAAGTTTACCTAACGATCATAGATGATTGTAAAGTGATTTATCATGCATAACGGGCTATATTTTGTAAGGAATGACTTATGGATTGGGAGTCAACACTCTGTTAAAAATCCCCCGCATGCCCCACTTCCCGACGATTGGAAAACCTATTATATAAAAATTAAAAAGAGTTTACTATCCCTAAAAATTATAAAACTTTTTTGTATTATCTCTCTCTACATTTGTGCATTGTGCATTTCCTTTTTAGATGTACACTTTTTTCTTAAAACAAAATTTGGGTTTTCACTTTCCCTTCATCTCATAAACAAAAAAGAGATAAAAGGCAAATTGATCACAACAATGTAAAAATTTTAGAGTTTTATGTATGGAACAAAAACAAAAGTAAGTAATGAAAATTTATTAACACTCCACAAATGAATACAAAAGTTTTTTTTATCCAAGTTTTGGAAATTCCACTAGTTCAACCCTAATAGCTTGGATTTTTATATGAAAGAGATTTTTCTACACATGTTTTAAAAAATGGATATGCATGCTTGAAACATGTTAAAGATGAAAATTACCTATGGATCCAAACCTTTTAAAGACAATAACAAACGCTCATTAAATTCTCAAGTGAACGTGCGGTGGGATACTTACCCGAGTCAAACAAGCCATTATTTTGCCCATTTACAAAAAGTTGACCTAACGATCATGGATGTTTCTAAAGTGATTTATCATGCGTAACGGGCTCTATTTTTTTAAGGAATGACTTATGTATTGGGAGTCAACACTCCATTAAAAATCCCTCGCCTCCCCCTATTCCCAACAATTGCAAAACCTAATATATAAAAATTAAAAAGAGTTTACAATCCCTAAAAAGTACAGACACTATTTGGAATTATCTCTCTCTACATTTGAGCATTGTGCATTTCAATTTTAGATGTATACTTTTTTCTTAAATCAAAACTTGGTTTTCACTTTCCCTTCCTCTCATAAACAAAAAAAGAGATTAAAGGAAAATAGATCACAACAAAATGAAAAATTTAGAGTTTATGTATGGACACATAACAAATATAAGTAAAGAAAATTTATTACCACACAACAAATGAACACAAAAATTTTGTCATCTAAGTTTGGGAAATTTCACATGTTCAACCCTAATACCTTGGAATTTTATAAGAAAGATAATTTTCTACACATATTTTAAAAAATGGATATGCATTCTTGAATCATGTTAAAGATGCAAATGACCTATGGATCCAAACCTTTTAAAGAGAATAACAAATGCACATTAAATTGTCAAGTGAACGTGTGGTGGGATATTTACCCGAGTCAAACAAGCCATTATTTTGTCCATTTATAAAAAGTTGACCAAAAAATCTTAGATGATTGTAAAGTGATTTATCATGCGTAATGGGCTATATTTTTGTAAGGATTGACTTATGGATTAGGAGTCAAAACTCAGTTAAAAATCTCCCGCCTCCCCCTTTTCCCGACGATTGCAAAATCTAATATATAAAACCTTTAAAGAGTTTACAATCCCTAAAAATTACATACACTTTTTGGAATTATCGCTCTCTAAATTTTTGCATTGTGCATTTCCATTTTGGATGTATACATTTTTCTTAAATCAAAAGTTGAGTTTTCACTTTCCCTTCATCTCGTAAACAAAAAAGGGATAAAAGGAAAATAGATCACAAAAAAATGAAAATTTTAGATTTTACGTATAGAAAAAATTTTAAGCATTAATAAATGTAAGTATAGAAAATTTATTCACACACCACAAATGAAAACAAAAGTTTTGTTATCTAAGTTTTGGAAATTCCACTAGTTCAACCCTATTAGCTTGGAGTTTCAATATAAAGAGATATTTCTACACATGATTTAAAAAATGGATATGCATGCTTGAAACATGTTATAGATGCAACTAAACTATGGACCCAGACCTTTTAAAGAGAATAACAAACGCTCATTAAATTCTCATGTGAACGTGTGGTGGGATATTTACCTGAGTCAAACAAGCCATTACTTTGCCCATTTACAAAAAGCTGACCTAACGATTATAGATGATTGTAAAGTGATTTATCATGCCTAACGGGCTATATTTTTGTTAGGAATGACTTATGGATTCGGAGTGAACACTTAGATAAAAATCCCCCACCTTCTCCCCTTTCTTGACGATTGTAAAACCTAAATATAAAAACTAAAAAGAGTTTACAATCCGTAAAAATTATTGATACTTTTTGGAAGTATCTATCTTTACATTTTCACATGGTAAATTTCTATTTTAGATGTATACTTTTTTTTTAAATCAAAACTTGAGTTTTCACTTTCCCTTCATCTCGTAAAAAAAAAAAGAGATAAAAAACAAATAGATCACTCCAAAATGAAAATGTTAGAGTTTATGTAAGGATTAATAACATATGTAGGTAAAGAAAAAAAATTCACACACCACAAATGAACGCAAAAGTTTTGGTATCCAAGTTTGGGCAATTCAACTAGTTCAACCCTAATAGCTTGGAATTTTATAAGAAATAGATTTTTCTACACATATTTTTAAAAATGAATATGCATGCTTGAAACATGTTCAAGATGCAAATGACCTATGGATCCAAACCTTTTAAAGAGAATAACAAAAACTCAATAAATTCTCAAGTGAACGTTCGGTGGGATATTTACCCATGTTAAACAAACCATTATTTTGCCCATTTAAAAAAAGAAGACCTACCGATCATACACTTTTGTAAAGTGATTTATCATGCGTAATGGGCTATATTTTTGTAAGGAATGACAAATGGATTGGGAGTCAACACTCAGTTTAAAATCCCCCACCTCCCCCATTTCCCAACGTTTGCAAAACCTAATATATAAGAAAAAAAAGACATTACAATCCCTAAAAATTACAGACATTTTTTGGAATTATCTCTCTCTACATTTGTGCATTGTGCATTTCCATTTTAGATGTATATGTTTTTCTTGAATCAAAACTTGAGTTTTCACTTTCCCATGATCTCATAAACAAAAAAGAGTTAAAAGGCAAATAGATCACAACAAAATGAAAAAATGGAAACGTACAAAGAAAAAATGTGGAGAGTGATAATTTGAAAAAGTGTCTATAATTTTTAGGGATTGTAAACTTGTTTTAGTTTTTATATATTAGGTTTTGCAATCATCGGGAAAAGAGGGAGGTATGGGATTTTTAACTGAGTGATATCTCCCAATCCAAAAGTCATTCCTTACAAAAATATGGCCCGTTACGCATGATAAATCACTTTACAGTCATCTATGACTGTTATGTCAGCGTTTTTGTAAATGTACAAAATAATGGCTTATTTTACTCAGGTAAATATCCCACCGCACGTGCACTTGAGAATTTAATGAGCTTTTGTTAGTCTCATTAAAAGGTTTGGATCCATAAGTCATTTGCATCATTAACTTGTTTCAAGCATGCATATCCATTTTTTAAAACATGTGTAGCAAAATCTCTTTCTTATAAAATTCCAACCACAGTTGAACTAGTGAAATTTCCAAAACTTGGATATCAAAACTTTTGTGTTCATTTGTGTTGTGTGAACAAATTTTCTTTACTTACATTTGTTATTGCTTTAAATATTTTCCATACATAAACTCTAAAATTTTCATTTTGTTGTGATCTATTTGCCTTTTATCCCTTTTTTGTCTACGAGATGAAGGGAAAGTGAAAACTCAAGTTTTGATTTAAGAAAAAAGTAGAATCTAAAATGGAAATGGAAAATGCACAAATGTATAGAGAGATAATTCCAAAAAGTGTTTATAATTTTTAGGGATTGTAAACTCTTTTTAGTTTTAATATATTAGGTTTTGCAATCGTCGGGAAAAGGGGGAGGCGGGGGATTTTTAACTGAGTGTTGACTCCTAATCCATAAGTCATTTCTTAAAAAAATATAGCCCATTGCGCATGATAAATCACTTTACAATCATCTATGATCTTTAGTTTAGCTTTTTGTAAATGGGCAAAATAATGGCTATTTAGACTCGTGTAAATATCCCACCGCATGTTCACATGAAAATTTAATGAGTGTTTGTTATTCTTTTTAAAAGTTTTGGATCCATAAGTCATTTGCATCTTTAACATGTTTAAGGCATGCAAATCGATTTTTTAAAACAAGTGTAAAAAAATCTCTTTCTTATAAAATTGCAAGCTCTTCCTATTGAAGTGGAGTTTCCCAAACTTGGATAACAAAACTTATGTGTTCATTTATGGTGTGTGAATAAATTATCTCTACTTACATTTGTTATTGTTTTAAATTTTTTCTATGCATAAACATATCCAAGCTTGAAACATGTTAAAGATGCAAATGACCTATGGATCCAAACCTTTTAAAGAGATTAACAAACACACATTATATTCTCAAGTGAACATGCAAATGACCTATTTTTTTAATGAATGACTTATGGATTAAGAGTCAACACTCAGATAAAAATCCTTGCCCCCCTTTTCCCGACGATTGCAAAACCTATTATATAAAAACTAAAAAAAGTTTACAATCCCTAAAAATTAAAAACACTGTTTGAAATTATCTCTCTCTACATTTGTGCATTGTACATTTCCATTTTAGATGTATACTTTTTTCATTAATCAAAACTTCAGTTTTCACTTTCCCTTCATCTCGTAAACAAAAAAGAGATAAAAGGCAAATAGATCACAACAAAATGAATATTTTAGAGTTTATGTATGGAAAAAATTTAAAGCAATAAAAAATGAAATTAAAGAAAATTTATTCACACATGACAAATGAAAAAAAACGTTTTGTTATCCAAGTTTGGGAAATTCCACTAGTAGAACCCTAATAGCTTGGAATTTTATAAGAAGGTGATTTTTTACACATGTTTTAAAAAATGGATATGCATGCTTGAAACATGTTAAAGATGTAAATGACCTATGGATCCAAACCTTTTAAAGAGAATATCAAACGCTCATTAAATTTTCAAGTGAACGTGCAGTGGGATATTTACCCTAGTCAAACAAGCCATTATTTTGTCCATTACGAAAAAGCTGACCTGACGATCATAGATGATTGTAAAATGATTTATAATTAGTAACAGGCTATATTTTTTTAAGGAATGACTTTTTGATTGGGAGTCAACACTGAGTTAAAAATCGCCATTTCCCAATGACTGCAAAACCTAATATATAAAAACTAAAAAGAGTTTACAATACCTAAAAATTACTGACACTTTTTGGAATTATCTCTCTGTAAATTTGTGCATTCTGCATTTCCATTTCAGATGTATAATTTTTTCTTAAGTCAAAACTTGAGTTTTGACTTTCCCTTCATCTCGTAAACAAAAAAGAGATATAAGGCAACTAGATCACAACAAAATGAAAATATTAGAGTTTATGTGTGGAAAAAATTTAAAGCAATAACAAATGTAAGTAAAAAAAATTTATTGACACTCCACAAACAAACACAAAAGTTTTGTTAGCCAAGTTTGGGAAAATCCACTAGTTCAACCCTAATAGCTTGGAATTTTATAAGAAAGAGATTTTTCTATACTTGTTTTAAAAAATAGGATATGCATGCTTGAAACATGTGAAAGATGCAAATGACCTATAGAACCAAACCTTTTAAAGAGAACAAAAAATGATCATTAAATTCTCAAGTGACGTGCGGTGGGATATTTACCCGAGTCAAACGAGCAATTATTTTGCCCATTTACAAAAAGCTATCGTGACGATCAAAGATGATTGTAAAGTGATTTATCATGCGTAACGGGCTATATTTTTGTAAGGAATGACTTTTGGATAGGGAGTCAACACTAAATTAAAAATCCCCCACCTCCCCCTTTTCTCGACGATTACAAAACTTAATATATCAAAACTAAAAATAGTTTATGATCCCTAAAAATTACCGATATTTTTTGGAATTATCTCTCTCTACATTTGTGCATTGTGAATTTCATTTTAGAAGTATACTTTTTTCTTAAATTACAACTTGAGTTTTCACTTTTGCTTCATCTCGTAAACAAAAAAGAGATTAAAGGCAAATAGATCAAATAAAAATGAAAATTTTAGAGTTTATGTATGGAAAAAATTTAAAGCAATAAAAAATGTAAGTAAAGAAAATTTATTCACTCACCATAAATGAACACAAAAGTTTTGTTATCCGTGTTTTGGAAATCCCTCTAGTTCAACCCTAATAGCTTAGAGTTTACTAAAAAAGAGATTTTTCTACACAAGTTTTAAAAAATGCATATGGAAGCTTGAAACATGTTAAAGATGCAAATGACCTATGGATCCAAACCTTTTAAAGAGAATAACAAGTGCACATTATATTCTCTTGTTAACATGGGGTGAGATATTTACCCGAGTCAAACAAGCCATAATTTTGCCCATTTACAAAAACCTGACCAAACAATCAAAGATGATTGTAAAGTGATTTATCATGCGTAACGGGCTATATGTTTTTAAGGAATGACTTATGGATTGGGAGTCTTCCTTTTCCCGATGATTGCAAAACCAAATAGATAAAAACTAAAACGAGTTTACAATTCCTAAAAATTAATGACACTTTTTGAAATTATCTCCCTGCACATTTGTGCATTGTACATTTCCATTTTAGATGTATACTTTTTTCTTAAATCAAAACTTGATTTTTCACTTCCCCTTCATCTTGTAAAAAAAAAAGAGGTAAAAGCCAAATAGATCACAACAAAATGAAAATTTTAGAGTTTTTGTATGGAAAAAATTTCAAGCAATAACAAATTTAAGGAAAGAAAATTTATTCACACACTACGAATGAACACAAAAGTTTTGATATCCAAGTTTGAGAAATTCCACCAGTTCAACCCTAATAGCTTGGAGTTTTATAAGAAAGAGATTTTTCAACGCATGTTTTAAAAAATTTATATGCATGCTAATGACCTATAGAACCAAACCTTTTAATGAGAATAACAAACGCTCATTAAATTCTCAAGTGAACGTGCGGTGGGATATTTACCCGAGTCAAACAAGACCAAATTTAGCACATTTACAAAAAGCTGACCTGACGATCATATATGATTGTAAAGTGATTTATCATGCAAAATGGGCTATATTTTTCTAAGGAGTGACTTATGGATTGGGAGTCAATACTAATTTAAAAATCCCTTGCCACCCCCTTTTCCCGACGATTGCAAAACATAAAATATAAAAACTAAAAAGAGTTTACAATACCCAAAAATTACAGCTACTTTTTTGAATTATCTCTCTCTACATTTGTGCAATGTGCATTTTCATTTTAGATGTATACTTTTCAATTAAATCAAAACTTGAGTTTTTACTTTCCCTTGATCTCGTAAATAAAAAACAGATAAAATGCAAAAAGATCACAACAAAAAAAAATTTAGGGTTTTTGTATGGACAAAATTTAAAGCAAAAACAAAATTAAGTAAAGAAAAATAATTCTCACACCAAAAATGAACACAAAAGTTTTGTTATCCAAGTTTAGGAAATTCCACTAGTTCAACTCTAATAGCTTGGAGTTTTATAAGAAATATATTTTTCTAGATATGTTTTAAAAAATGGATATGCATGCTTGAAACATGTTAAAGATGCAAATAACCTATGGATCGAAACCCTTTAAAGAGAATAAGAAACGCTCATTAAATTCTCAAGTGAACGAGTTGTGCGATATTTACCAGAGTCAAACAAGTCATTCTTTTGCCCATTTAAAAAAAGTTGATCTGACGATCATAGATGATTGTAAAGTGATTTATCATGAGTAACATGCTATATTTTTTTAAGGAATGACTTATGGATTGGGAGTCAACACTATGTTGAAAATCCCCCGCCGCCCCCTTTTCCCTACAATTTTCTAAACCTTATAAATAAAAACTAAAAAGTGTTTACAATCCTAAAAATTATAGACAGTTTTCTGAATTATCTTACTCTACATTTGTGCATTGTGCATTTCTATTTTAGATGCATACTTTTTTCTTAAATCAAAACTTGAGTTTTCACTTTCCCTACATCTCGTAAACAAAAAAGAGATAAAAGGCAAACAGATCACAACAAAATGAAAATTTTAGAGTTTATGTATGGAAAAAATTTAAAGAAATATCAAATGTATGTAAAGAAAATTTATTCACACACCAAAAATGAACAGAAAAATTTTGTTATCCAAGTTTGGGAAATTCCGCTAGTTCAACCCTAATAGCATGGAGTTTTACAAGTAAGAGATGTTTCTACACATGTTTTAAAAAATGGATATGCATGCTTGAAACATGTTAAAGATGCAAATGACCTATGGATCCAAACCTTTTAGAGAGAATAACAAATGCTCAATAAATTCTCAAGTGATTGTCCGGTGGGATATTGATTCGAGTCAAACAAGCCATTATTTTTCCCATTAACAAAAAGTTGACCTGGCCATCATTGATGATTGTAAAGTGATTTATAATGTCTAACAGGTAATATTTTTGTAACGAATGACTTATGGGTTGGGAGTCAAGACTCAGTTAAAATTCCCCTACGTCACCCTTTTCCCGACGATTGCAAAACCTAATAAATAAAAACTAAAAAGTGTTTACAATCCCTAAAAAATTCAGACACTTTTTGGAATTATCTTTCTATACATTTGTGCATTGTGCATTTCCTTTTTAGATGTATACTTTTTCCTTAAATCAAAACTTGAGTTTTCACTTTCCCTTTATCTCGTAAACAAAAAAGGGATCAAAGGCAAGTAGATCACAATAAAATGAAAATTTTAGAGTTTATGTATGGAAAAATAACAAATGTAAGTAAATAAAATTTATTCACACACCACAAATGAACACAAAAGTTTTGTTATCCAAGTTTGGGAAATTCCACCAGTTCAACCCTAATAGCTTGGAGTTTATAAGAAAGAGATTTTTGTGCACATGTTTTAAAGAAATGGATATGCATGCTTGAAACATGTTAAAGATGCAAATGACCTATATATCCAACATTTTAAAGAGAATAACAAACACTCATTAAATTCTGAAGTGAACGTGCGGTGGGGATATTTACCCAAGTCAAACAAGCCATTATTTTCCCAATTTACAAAAAGCTAACCTGATGATCATAGTTGATTCTAAAGTGATTTGTCATGCGTAACGGGCTATATTTTTGTAAGGAATGGCTTATGGATTGGAAGACAACACTCAGTTAAAAATCCTTGCCTCCCCCTTTTCTCTCACTGCATTTGTGCATTGTGCTTTTGAAATATAGATGTATACATTTTTCTTACATCAAAACTTGAGTTTTCACTTTCTCTTCATCTCATAAAAAAAGAGATAAAAGGGAAATAGGTCTTAAAAAATGAGAATTTTAGAGTTTATGTATGGAAAAAATTTAAATCAATAAAAAATGTATGTAAAGAAAATTTATTCACACAAAAAAAATGAACACAAAAGTTTTGGTATCCAAATTTGTGAAATTCCACTAGATCAACCCTCATAGCTTAGAATTTTATAAGAAAAAGATTTTTCTACACATGTTTTAAAATATGGATATGCATTCTTGATACATGTTAAAGATGCAAATGACCTTTTGATCCAAACCTTTTAAAGATAATAACAAACAACCATTAAATTCTCAAGTGAACGTGCAGTGGGATATTCATCAGAGTCAAACAAACCATTATTTTGCCCAGTTACAAAAAGCAGACCTGACGATCATAGATGATTTTAAAGTGATTTATCATGCCTAATGGGTTATATTTTTTGTAAGGAATGACTTATGAATTGGGAGTCAACCCTCAGTTAAAAATCCTCCGCTTCACCCTTTTTCCGACGATTGCAAAACCTAATAAATAAAAACTAAAAAGTGTTTACAACCATTAAAAATACAGACACTTTTTGGAATTATCTTTCTCTACATTTGTGCATTTTGCTTTTCCATTTTAGATGTATACTTTTTTCTTAAATCAAAACTTGATTTTTCACTTTCCCTTCATCTCGAAAACAAAAAAGAGATAAAAGGCAAACAGAATCACAACAAAATGAAAATTTTAGAGTGTATGTATGGAAAAAATTTAAAGAAATATGAAATGTAAGTAAAGAAAATTTATTCACACACTAGAAATGAACACAAAATTTTTGTTATCCAAGTTTGGGAAATTCAACTAGTTCAACCCAAATAGCTTGGAGCTTTACAAATAAGAGATTTTTCTACACATGTTTTAAAAAATGGATATGCATGCTTGAAACATGTTAAAGATGCAAATTACCTATGGATCCAAACCTTTTAAAGATAACAAAAAACACTCATTAAATTCTCAAGTGAATGTGCGGTGGGATATCGATCTGAGTCAAACAAGCCATTATTTTTCCCATTTACAAAAAGCTAACCTGACCATCATAGATTATTGTAAAGTGATTTATAATGCATAACGGTTAATATTTTTGTAACGAATGACTTATGGGTGGAGAGTCAACATTCAGTTAAAATTCCCCTGCCTCACCCTTTTCCCGACAATTACAAAACCTAATAAATTAAAACTAAAAAGTGTTTACAATCCCTAAAAAATACAGACACTTTTTGGAATTATCTTTCTCTACATTTGTGCATTGTGTATTTCCATTTTAGATCTATAATTTTTTTCTTAAATCAAGACTTGAGTTTTCACTGTCCCTTCATCTTGTCAACAAAAAAGAGATAAAAGGCAAATAGATCACAACAAAATGAAAATTTTAGAGTTTATGTATGGAAAAAATTTAAAGCAATAACAAATGTAAGAAAAGAAAATTTAGTCACACACCACAAATGAACACCAAAGTTTTGTTATCCAAGTTCAGGAAATCCCACTAGTTCAACCCTAATAGCATGGAGTTTTATAAGAAAGAGATTAGTCTACAGATGTTTTAAAAAATGGATATGCATGCTTGAAACATGTTAAAGATGCAAATGACCTATGGATCCAAACATTTTAAAGAGAATAACAAACCCTCAATAAATTCTGAAGTGAATGTGCAGTGGGGATATTTTCCCGAGTCAAACAAACCATTATTTTTCCCATTTACAACAAGTTAACTTGACGATCATAGATGATTCTAAAGTGATTTATCATCCGTAACAGGCTATATTTTTGTAAGGAATGACTCATGGATTGTAGGACAACACTAAGTCAAAAATCCTTGCCTCCCCTTTTTCCCGAAGATTGCAAAACCTAACATATAAAAACTAAAAAGATTTTACAAAGCCTAAAAATTACAGACACTTTTTGGAATTTTCTCTCTCTACATTTGTGCATTGTGCTTTTGAATTTTAGATGTATACGTTTTTCTTAAATACAAACTGGAGTTTTCACTTTCTCTACATCTCATAAAAAAAAAAAGATAAAAGGCAAATAGGTCGTAAAAAATGAGAATTTTAGAGTTTATGTCTGGAAAAAAATTTAAAGCAATAAAAAATGTGTGTAAACAAAATTTATTCACACTCCAAGAATGAACACAAAAGTTTTGGTATCCAAATTTGTGAAATTCCACTAGATCAACCCTCATAGCTTGGAATTTTATAAGAAAAAGATTTTTCTATACATGTTTTAAAATATGGATATGCATTCTTGATACATGTTAAAGATGCAAATGACCGTTTGATCCAAACCTTTTAAAGATAATAAAAAACACCCATTAAATTCTCAAGTGATCGTGCGGTGGGATATTCATCAGAGTCAAACAAGTCATTATTTTGCCCATTTACAAAAACCAGACCTGACGATCATAGATGATTGTAAAGTGATTTATCATGCATAATGCATTATATTTTTGTAAGGAATGACTTATGGATTGGAAGTCAATGCTCAGTTAAAAATCCTTCTCCTCACCCTTTTCTCGATGATTGCAAAACCTAATAAATAAACACTAAAAAGTGTTTACAATCCCTAAAAAATTCAGACACTTTTTGGAATTATCTTTCTCTACATTTCTGCATTGTGGTTTTCAATTTTAGATGTATACTTTTTTCTTAAATCAAAACTTGAGTTGTCACTTTCCCATCATCTCGTAAACAAAAAAGAGATAGAAGGCAAATAGTTCACAACAAAATGAAAATTTAAGAGTTTATGTGTGGAAAAAGTTTAAAGAAATAACAAATCAAAGTAAAGAAAAAAATTTCACACATCGCAAATGAACACAAAAGTTTTGTTATCCAAGTTTGGGAAATCCCACTAGTTCAACCCTAATAGTATGGAGTTTTATAAGAAAGAGATTTTTCTACAGATGTTTTAAAAAATGGATTGGAAGTTTAGCTTGTAACATGTAAAAGTTTCAAATGACCTATGCATCCAAACCTTTTAAAGAGAATAACAAATGCTCATTAAATTCTCAAGTGAACGTGCGGTGGGATATTTACCCGAGTCAAACAAGCCATTATTTTGGCCATTTACAAAAAGCTGACCCGACGATCATAGATGATTCTAAAGTGATTTATCATACGGAATGGGTTATATTTTTGTAAGGAATAACTTATGGATTGGAAGTCAACATTCAGTTAAAAATCCCCGCCCTCCCCCTTTTCCCAATGATTGCAAAACCTAATATATAAAAACTTAAATGATTTAACAATCCCTAAAAATTACAAACACTTTTTGGAATTTTCTCTCTGTACATTTGTGAATTGTACATTTCCATTTTATATGTATACTTTTTTCTTAAATCAAAACTAGTGTTTTCACTTTCCCTTCATGTCATAGAAAAAAAAAAGAGATACAAGGCAAATAGGTCATACAAAATGATAATTTTAGAGTTTATGTATGGAAAAAATTTAAAGCAAAGATTTGTACGTAGACAAATTTTTTTCACACACAATAAATGACCACAAAAGTTTTCTTATCCAAGTTTGGGATATTCCACTAGTTCAACCCTCATAGGATGGAATTTTATAAGAAAGAGATTTTTCTACACATGTTTTAAAAAATGGATATGCAAGCTTGAAACATGTTAAAGTTGCAAATGACCTATGGATCAAAATATTTTAAAGAGAATAACAAACGCACATTAAATTCACTAGTGAAAGTGCGATGGGATATTTACCCATGTCAAATAACCCATTTTTTTGCACATTTAAAAAAAGCTGATATGACGATCATAAATGATTGTAAAGTGATTGATCATGCGTAACGGGCTATATTTTTGTAAGGAATGACATCTGGATTGGGAGTCAACACTCAGTTAAAAATCCCCTGCCTCCTCCCCCTTTTCCTGACAATTGCAAAACCTAATATATAAAAACTAAAAAGAGTTTACAATCCCTTAAAATTAGAGACACTTTTCTGAATTATCTCTCTCTACATTTGTGCATTGTGCATTTCAAAACTTGGGTTTTCACTTTTCCTTCATCTCATAAACAAAAATGAGATAAAAGGCAAATAGATCACAACAAAATGAAAATTTTAGAGTGTATGTATGGAAAAAATTTTAAGCAATAAAAAATGTTAAAAAATAAAATTTGAACACAAAAGTTTTGTTATCCAAGTTTGGGAAATTCCACTAGTTCAACCCTAATAGCTTCGAATTTTATAAGAAAGAGATTTTTTACACATGTTTTAAAAAATGGAAATGCATGATTGAAACATGTTCAAGATGCAAATGACCTATGGATGGAAACCTTGTAAAGAGAATAATAAACTCTCATAAAATTCTCAAGTGAACGTGCGGTGGGATATTTATCCGAGTAAAAATAGCCATTATATTGCCCATTTGCAAAAAGCTGACCAAAATATCATAGTTGATTGTAAAGTGATTTAGCATGCGTATCATGCTATATTTTTGCAAGGAATGACTTATGGATTGGGAGTCAACGCTCAGTTAAAAATCCTCCACCTCCCCCTTTTCCCAACGATTGCAAAACCATTTATATAAAAACAAAAAAGAGTTTACAATATTTAAAAATTATAGACACTTTTTGGTATTATCTCTCTCTACATTTGTTCATTGTGCATTTCCATTTTAGATGTATACTTTCTTCTTAAATCAAAACTAGGGTTTTCACTTTCCCTTCATCTCATAAACAAAAAAGAGATAAAAGGAAAATAGATCACAACAAAATAAAAATTTTAGAGTTTATGTATGGAAAGAATGTAAAGCAATAACGAATGTAAGTAAAGAAAATTTATTCACACACCACAAATGAACACAAAAGTTTTGTTATCCAAGTTTGGGAAATTCCTCTAGTTCAACCCTAATAGCTTGGAATTTTATAAGAAAGAGATTTTTCTACACATGTTTTAAAAAATGGATATGCATACTTGAAACATGATAAACATACAAATGACCTAATGATCCAAATCTTGTAAAGGGAAAAATAAATGCTCATTAAATTCTCAAGTGAACGTGCTGTGGGATATTTACCCTAGTACAAATAGACATTATTTTGCATATTTACAAAAAGCTTACCTAAAGATCATAGATGATTGTAAAGTTATTTATCATCCGTAACGTACTATATTTTGGTAAAGAATGACATATGGATTGGGAGTCAACACTCAGCTAACCCTCCCCACCTCCCCTTTTTCCATGCGATTGCAAAACCTTATATGTAAAAACTAAATAAAGTTTACAATCCTTAAAAATTACAAACACTTTTTGTAATTATGTCTCTCTACATTTGTGCATTTTGCATTGTGCATTGTGCATTTCCATTTTAGATGTATAATTTTTTCTTAAATCAAAACTTGTGTTTTCACTTTCCCTACATCTTGTAAACTAAAAAGAGAGAAAAGGCAAATAAATCACAGAAAAATGAAAATTTTAGAGTTTATGTATGGAAAAATTTAAAGCAATAACAAATGTAAGTATAGAATATTTTTCCACATACCAAAAATAAACACAAAAGTTTTGTTATCCAAGTTTGGTAAATTCCACTAGTTTAACACTAATAGCTTGGAACTTTATAAGAAAATGATTTTTCTACCCATATTTTAAGAAACAGATATGCATGTGTGAAACATATTAAATATGAAAATGACTTGTGGATGCAAACCTTTCAAATAGAATAACAAACGCTCATTAAATTCTCAAGTGATCGTGCAATGGGATATTTACCCGAGTCAAACAAGCCATTATTTGGACCATTTACCAAAAGCTAACCTAGTGATCATAGATGATTTTAAAGTCATTCATCATGTGTAATGGGCCATGTTTTTTTAAGTAATGACTTATGGATTTTGAGTCAACACTAAGTTAAAAATCCCTGCCTCCCCCTTTTCCCGATGATTGCAAAACCTAATATATAAAAACAAAAAAGAGTTTACCATCGCTAATATTTTGTGGACACTTTTTGGAGTTATCACTCTCTACATTTGTGCATTGTACATTTCCATTTAAGATGTATACTTTTTTCTTAAATCAAAACATGAGTTTTCACTTTCCCTTCATCTCGTAATCAAAAAAGATTTAAAAGGCAAATAGATCACAACAAAATGAAAATTTTAGAGTTTATGAAAGGAAAATTTTTAAAGAAATAACAAATGTAAGTAAAGAAAAATTATTCACACAGTACAAATAAATACAAAAGTTTTGTTTTCCTAGTTTTGGAAATTCCACTATTTCAACCCGAATAACTTGGAATTTTATAAGAAAGAGATTTTTCTACACATGTTTTAAAAATTGATATGCATGCTTGAAACATGTTAAAGATGCAGATGATCTATGGATCCAAATATTTTAAATATAATAACAAATGCTCATTAAATTCTCAAGTGAACGTGCGGTGGGATATTTACCCTAGTCAAACAAGCCATTATTTTTTCCTTTAACAAAAAGTTGACATATTAATCTTAGATGATTGTAAAGTGATTTATTATGCATAACGGGCAAAATTTTTGTTAGGAATAACTTATGGATTGGGAGTCAACACTCAGTTAAAAATCCCCGCCTCCCCCTTTTCATGTCGATTGCAAAATAAAATATATAAAAACTAAAAAGAGTTTACAATCCCTAAAAATTGCATAAACTTTTTGGTATTATCTCTCTCTGCATTTGTGCATTGTGTATTTCCATTTTAGATGTATACTTTTCACTTAAATCCAAACTTGAGTTTTCACTTTCCCTTCATCTCGTAAACAAAAAAGAGATAAAAGGCAAATAGATCACAACAAAATGAAAAATTTTGAGTTTTTGTATGGAAAAAATTTAAAGCAATAAAAAATTTAAGTAAAGAAAATTTATTCACACACCACAAATGAACACAAAACTTTTGCTATGCAAGTTTGGAAAATTCCACTAGTTCAACCCTAATAGCATGGAGTTTTATAAGAAAGAGATTTTTCTACACATGTTTAAATAAATGGAAATGCATGCTTGAAACATGTTAAAGATGCCAATGACCTATGGATCCAAATCTTTAAAAGATAATAACAAAAGCTCATTAAATTCTCAAGTGAACGTGCGGTGGGATATTTACCTGAGTCAAACCACCATTATTTTGCCCATTTACAAAAAGCTTGGAGTTTTATAAGAAAGAGATTTTTCTACACATGTTTTAAAAAATAGTTATGCATGCTTGAAACATGTTAAAGATTCCAATGACCTATGGATCCAAACCTTTAAATAGAATAACAAACGGTCATTAAATTCTCAAGAGAATGTGCGGTGGGATATTTACCCGAGTCAAACAAGTTGTTATTTTTCCCGTTTGTAAAAAGCTGACCGGACGATCTTAGTTGATTATAAAGTTATTTATCATGCATAACAGGCAATATTTTTTTAAGGAATGACTCATGGATTGGGAGTCAACACTCAGTTAAAAATCCCCCGCCTCCCCCTTTTCCCTACAATTGCAAAACCCAATAAATAAAAACTAAAAAGTGTTTACCATCCTTAAAAATTACAGACACTTTTTGTAATTATCTGTCTCTACATTTGGGCATTGTACATTTCTATTTTAGATGTATACTTTTTTCTTAAATCAAAACTTGAGTTTTCACTTTCCCTTCATCTCGTAAACAAAAAAGAGATAAAAGGCAAATAGATCACAACAAAATAAAAAATTTAGAGCTTATGTATGGAAAAAATTTAAAACAATAACAAATTTTAGTAAAGATAATTTATTCACACACCACAAATGAACACAAAAGTTTTGTTATCCAAGTTTGGGAAATCCCACTAGTTCAACCCTAATAGCATGGAGTTTTATAAGAAAGAGATTTTTCTACACATGTTTAAAGAAATGGAAATGCATGCTTGAAACATGTTAAGATGCCAATGACCTGTGGATCCAAATTTTTAAAAGAAAATAACAAAAGCTCATTAAATTCTCAAGTGAACATGCGGTGGGATATTTACCTGAGTCAAACCAACCATTATTTTGCCTATTTACAAAAAGCTGACTTGACAATCATAGATGATTATAAATTGATTTATCATATGTAATAGGCTATATTTTTTTAAGGAATGACTTATGGATTGGAAGTTAACAATCAGTTAAAAAATCCCCTGCCTCCTCCTTTTCCTGACGATTGAAAAACCTAATATATAAAAACTAAAAAGATTTTACAATCCCAAAAAATTACAGACACTTTTTGTAATTATCGTTCTCTACATTTTTGCATTGTTCATTACCATTTTAGATGTATACTTTTTTTTTAAACTCAAAACATGAGTTTTCACATTCCCTTCATCTCGTAAAAAAAAAAAAAAAAAAAGAGAAAAGAGACAAACAAATCATACAAAATGATAATTTTAGAGTTTATCCATTGTAAAATAATTTAAAGCAATAATAAATGTATGTAAAAAAAATTTATTCACACACGAAAAATGAACACAAAAGTTTTGTTATCCAAGTTTGGGAAATTCCTCTAGTTCAACCCTCATACCTTGGAATTTTATAACAAAGAGATTTTTAAACACATGCTTTAAAAATGGATATGCAAGTTTGAAACATCTTATAGATGCAAATGACTTATGCATCCAAACTTTTTAAATAAAATAAAAAACACTCATTAAATTCTCAAGTGAACGTGCGGTCGGCTATTAACATGAGTCAAACGAGCCATTACTTTTGCCATTTATGAAGAGCTGACCTGACGGTCACAAATGATATGAAAGTGATTTATCATGCGTAACGGGCTATATTTTTGTAAGGAATGACTTATGGATTGGGAGTCAACACTATGTTAAAAATCTTCCGCCACCCCATTTTCCCGACAATTGCAAAACGTAATATATAAAAACTAAAGAGATTTACAATCCCTAAAAATTACAGACACTATTTGGAATTATCTCTCTCTACATTTCTGTGTTGTGCATTTCCATTTTAGACATATAATTTTTTCTTCAACCAAAACTTGAGTTTTTACTTTGCATTCATCTCGTCAACAAAAAAGACTAAACAGGCCAATAGATCACAACAAAATGAAAATTTTTAGGGCTGATGTATGGAACAAATTTAAAGCAATACCAAATTTTAGTAAAGAAAATTTATTCACAAACCACAAATGAACACAAATGTTTTCTTATCCAAGTTTGGGAAATTCCACCAGTTTAACCCTAATAGCTTGGAGTTTTATAAGAAAGAGATTTTTCTACACATGTTTTATAAAATGGATATTCGTCCTTGAAACATGTTAAATATTCAAATGACCTATGGATCCAAACCTTTTAAAGGGAATAACAAATGCTCATTAAATTCTGTAGTGAACGTGCGGTGGGATATTTAACCGAGTCAAACAAGCCATTATTTTGTTCATTTACAAAAATCTGACCTGATGATCATTGATGATTGTAAATTGATTTATCACGTGTAACGGGGTATATTTTTCTAAGAAATGACTTATGGATTCAGAGTCAGCTTCCCACTTTTCTCGGCGATTGCAAAACTTAATATATAAAAACTAAAAAGAGTTTACAAACCCTAAAAATTACTTACACTTTTTGAAATTATCGTTCTCTACATTTGTGCATTGCGCATTTCCATTTTAGTTGTATACTTGTTTTTTAAATCAAAACTTGAATTTTCACTTTCCCTTCATCTCGTAAACAAAAAAGATATAAAAGGCAAATAGATCATACAAAATGATAATTTTAGAGTTTATGTATTGTAAAATAATTTAAAGCACTAATAAATGTATGTAAACAAAATTTATTCACACACCAAAAATGATTACAAAATTTTTTTTATATAGGTTTGGGAAATTCCACTAGTTTAACCCTCAGCTTGGAATTTTATAAGAAAGAGATTTTTCTACACATGTTTTAAAAAATGGATATGCATGCTTGAAACATGTTAACGATGCAAATGACCTATGGATCCAAACCTTTTAAAGAGAATAATAAACTCTCATTAAATTTTCAAGTGAAAATGTGGTGAGATATTTACCCAAGTCAAAAAAGTCATTATTTTGCCCATTTACAAAAAGTTGACCTGACGATCGTAGATGATAGTAAAGTGATTTAATATGCGTACGGGGCAAAATTTTTTTTAAGGAATGACTTATGGATTGGGAGTAAACATTCAGATAAAAATCCCCCGCAACCCCTTTTCCTGACGATGACAAAACTCTCTCCATTTGCGCATTTCCATTTTAGAAGTCATGTTTTGTTTTAAAATCCAAACTTGACTTTTTCACTCTCCCTTTTTCTCTCATAAACAAAAAGAACAAGGCAAATAGATCACAAAAAAATGAAAATTTTTGCCTTTATGTAGGCAAAAAATTTTAAAAATAATAAATGTAAGTAAAGAAAATTTCTCCGCACACCACAAATAAACACCAAAGTTTTGTTATCTTTCTTTGGGAAATTCCATTAGCACAACCCTTAATAGGTTGGAATTTTATAAGAAAGAGATTTCTATTTGATCCTAACATGTTTTAAATATGGATATACATGAACGAAATATGTTGAAGATGCAAATGACCCAAGGATTCTAGACTTTTAAGGGGAACAACAAATGCTCATTCAATTCTCAAGTGAACGTGCGATGGGATATTTACCTGATCCAAACAAGCCATTTTTTGCCCATTTACAAAAACATTAATCTAACAATTATAGATCACTTTAAAGTAATTGATCATCAGTAACGAGTTATATTTTTGTTAGAAATGACTTATGGATTAGGAGTCAACACTCAGTTAAATCCCCCGCTCCCCGCTTTTCTCGATGTTTGCAAAACCTAATATACAAATCCTAAAAGAGTTTCACAATTCCTAAAAATTACAAAGACTTTTTTGAATTATCTCTCTCTGCATTTGTGCATTTCCCTTTTAGATGTCAAGTTTTGATTTAAAATCCAAACTTAAGTTTTTCACTCATCCTTTTTTCTCTCGTCAACAAAAAAAAAATAAGGAAAATAGATTGCAACAAAATGAAAATTTTACATTTCATGCTTTCAAAAATTTTGAAACAATAATAAATATAAAGGAAGAAAATTTATCCACACACCACAAACGAACACCAAAGTTTTCTTATCCATTTTTGGGAAATTCCTCTAGTACAACCCCTAATAACTTGAAATTTTATAAGAAAGAGATTTCAAATTGATCCTATCATGTTTTAAATATGGATATGCATGCACAAAACTTGTTGAAAATGCAAATGACAAAAGGATCCAAGAATTTTAAGGAGAACAACAAATGCTCATTAAATTCTCAAGCGAACCTGCGGTAGGATATTTACTTGATCACAACAATCCTTTTTTTGCCAATTTACATAAAATTGATCTAACGATCATAAATCACTGTAAATTTATTAATCATTACCAATTAGCTATATTTTTTTAGAAATTACTTGTGGATTAAGAGTCAATACTTAGTGAAATCCCCCGCTCCCCCCTTTTTTGGATGTTTGAAAAGCCAATATATTAAACTAAAAGTGTCTTAAATCCCTAAAAATTAAAGAGACTTTTTTGAATTATCTCTCTTTGCATTTGTGCCTTTCCATTTTAGATGTCAAGTTTTATTTTAAAATACAAACTTGAGTTTTTCAGTCTCGCTTTTTTCTCTCATAAGAAAAAAAAAATATAACACAAATAGATCACCACAAAATGAAAATTTTAGAGTATATGTTTGCAAAAAAAATTAAAAAATATTAAATATATGTAGAAAAATTTTATCCATACACCACAAATGAACACCAAAGTTTAGTTGTCCTTGATTGGGAAATTCCACTAGTACAACCCCTAATAGCTTGGAATTTAATAAGAAAGAGATTTCCAATTGATCCTAACATGTTTTAAATATGGATATACATGCACAAAACATGTTGAAGATGCAAGACCCAAGGATCCAAGACTTTTAAGGAGAACAACAAATGCTCTTTAAATTCTCAAGTGAACGTGCGGTGGGATATTTACCCGATCCAAACAAGCCATATTTTTCCTATTTACAAAACATTGATCTAACAATCATAGATCACTCTAAAATAATTGATCATCAGTAACGAGTTTTATTATTGTTAGAAATGACTTGTGGATTATGAGTCAACACTCAGTGAATTTGCCTGCTCCCCCCATTTTCCGATGTTTCCAAAACCTAATATATAAAAACGAAAAGAGTTTTACAATCTCTAAAAATTAAAGAGACTTTTTGGAATTATCTCTCTCTGCATTTGCTCATTTCCATTTTAGATGTCATGTTTTTTTTTAAAATCCAAACTTGACATTTCACTCTCCTTTTTTCTCTCATTAACAAAAAAGATAAGGCAAATAGATCGCAACAAAATGAAAATTTTAGCCGTTTGTATGCAAAAAAGTTTTAAAAATAAAAAGTATAAGTTAAGAAAACTCTCCACACACCAAAAACGAACACCGAAGTGTTGTTATCTATCTTTGGGAAATTACACTTTTACTACCACTAATAGGTTGGAATTTTATAAGAAAGAGATTTCGATTTGATCCAAACATGTTTTAAATATGGATATGCATGCACGAAATATGTTAAAGATGATAATGACCCAAGGATCCTAGACTTTTAAGGAGAACAACAAATGCTCATTAATTTCTGAAGTGAACGTACGGTGGGATATTTACCCGATCCAAACAAGCCATATTTTGCCCATTAACAAAACGTTGATCTAACAATGATTGATCATTGTAAAGTGATTGTTCATTAGTAATGAGCCAGATTTTTGGAAGAAATGACTTGAATAGTAGGAGTCAACACTCAGTTAATTCCTCAGCTCCCCCCTTTTTTCGATGTTGGCAAAACTTAATATATAAAAACTTAAAGAGTTTTACAATCCCTAAAAATTATAGAAACTTTTTGGAATTATCTCTCTTTTCATTTGTGAATTTCAATTTTAGATGTCAAGTTTTGTTTTAAAATCCAAACTTGAGTTTTTCACTCTCCCTTTTTTCGCTCTTAAATAAAAAAAGATATGGCAAATAGATCACAACAAAATGAATATTTTAGAGTTTATTTTTTGCAAAAAAATTTAAAAATTAATAAATGTTAGTAAAGAAAATTTATCTACACACCACAAATGAATACCAAAGTTTTGTTATCCTTGTTATGGAAATTCCACTAGTACAACTCCTAATAGCTTGGAATTTAATAAGTAAGAAATTTCTAATTGATCCAAACATGTTTTAAATATGGATATGCATGCACAAAACATGTTGAAGATGCAAATGACCCAAAGATCCAAGACTTTTAAGGAGAACAACAAATGCTCATTAAATTCTCATGTGAATGTGCGCTTGGATATTTACACGATCCAAACAAGCCATTTTTTCCCCATTTACAAAAAAATGATCTAAATATCATAGATCACTCTAAAGTGATTGATCATGAGTAACAAGGTATATTTTTAATAAATGAATTTTGGATTAGGAGTCAACACTTAGTTAGACCCCCCGCTCCCTAAAAGTTATAGAGACCTTTTAGAATTTTCTCTCTCTTCATTTGTGTATTTCCATTTTAGATGTCAAGTTTTGTTTTAAAATCCAAAACTTGAGTTTTTCACTCTCTTTTTTTTTTCTTTCGTAAACAAAAAATGATAAGGCAAATAGATCGCAACAAAATGAAAATGTTAGAGTTTATGTATGCAAAAAAATTGAAACAATAATAATTGTAACTAAAAAAGTTTATCCCCACACAACAAACGAACATCCAAACTTTTGTTATCCATGTTTGGGAAATTCGATTAGTACAAGTCCTAATAGCTTGGAATTTTATAAGAAAGAGATTTCTAATTGATCCTAACATGTTTTAAATATGGATTTGCATGCACAAAACTTGTTGAAGATGCAAATGACTCAAGGATCCAAGACTTTTAAGGAGAACAACAAATGCTCCTAATATTCTCAAGCGAACGTGTGATATAACGATCATAAATCACTGTAAAGTGATTGATCATGAGTAATGAGCTATATTTTTGTTAGAAATGACTTGTGGATAAAGAGTTAATGCTTAATGAAATTCCCCGCTCCTCCCTTTTTCCGATGTTTGGAAAACCAAATATATAAAAATTAAATGAGTTTTACAATCCCTATAATTTAAAGAGACTTTTTGGAATTATCTCCCTCTGAATTTTCGTATTTCTATTTTAAATGTCATGTTTTGTTTTAAAATCCAAACTTGACTTTTTAACTCTCCTATTTTTCTCTCATAAACAAAAAAAGATAAGGCAACTAGACCGCAACAAAATGGAAATTTTACCCTTTAAGTATGCAAAAAATTATAAAAAATAATATAAGTTAGTAAAGAAAATTTTTCCACACACCACAAATGAACACCAAAGTTTTATTATCTATCTTTCAGAAATTTCTCTTGTACAACCCCTAATAGGTTGGAATTTGATAAGAAAGAGATTTCATTTTGATCTTGACATGTTTTAAATATTGATATGCATGCACGAAAAATATTGAAGATGCAAATGACCCAAGGATCCCTAAAAATTACAAGACTTTTTGGAATTATCTCTCTTTGCATTTGTGTATTTCCACTTTATATGTCAAGTTTTGTTTTAAAATCCAAACTTGAATTTTTCACTCTCCCTTTTTTCTCTCTTAAAAAAAAAAAGAAAAGGAAAATGGATCACAACAAAATAAATATTTTAGAGTTTATGTATGCATAAAACTTGAAACAATAATATATGTAAGTATAGAAAATTTATCCACACCACAAACGAACACCAAAGTTTTGTTATCCATGTTTGGTAAATTCCACTAGTACAACCCCCAATAGCTTGGAATTTTATTAGAATGATTTCTAATTCATCCTAACATGTTTTAAATATGGATATGCATGCACGAAACATGTTGAAGATGCAAATGAACCAAAGATCCAAGACTTTTAAGGAGAACAACAAATGCTCATTAAATTCTCGAGTGATTGTGCGCTTGGATATTTACGTAATCCAAACAAGCAATTTTTTGCCTATTTAAAAATAAATTAATCTAAAAATATTAGATCACTGTAAAGTGATATATCATGAGTAATGAGCTATATTTTTTAATAAATGACTTCTAGATTAGGAGTCAACACTCAGCTAGAGCCCCTGCTTCACCCTTTTTCTAATGTTTACAAATCCTACTATAAAGATCCTAAAAGATTTTTACAATCCCTAAAAATTACAGAGAATTTTTGGAATTATCTCTATTTGCATTTGTACATTACCATTTTTGACGTCAAGTTTGGTTTTAAAATCCAAACTTGAGTTTTTTACTCGCCCTTTTTTCTCTCGTAAACAAAAAAAGAAAAGGAAAATGGATCGCAACAAAATAAAATTTCTAAAGTTTATGTATGCATAAAACTTGAAACAATAATATATGTAAGTATAGAAAATTTATCCCCACAACACAAACGAACACCAAAGTTTGTTATCCATGTTTGGTAAATTCCACTAGTACAACCACCAATAGCTTGGAATTTTATTAGAAAGTGATTTCTAATTGATCCTAACATGTTTTAAATATGGATATGCTTGCAAGAAACATGTTGAAGATGCAAATGACCCAAAGATCCAAGACTTTTAAGGAGAACAACAACTGCTCATTAAATTCTCAAGTGAATGTGTGATTTGATATTTACGCGATCCAAACAAGCCATTTTTTGCCCATTTAAAAATAAATTTATCTAAAAATCATAGATCACTGTAAAGTGATTGATCATGTGTAACGAGCTATAGTTTTTAATAAATGACTTGTGGATTAGGATTCAACACTCAGTTAGACCCCCCGCTTCACCCTTTTTTTTATGTTTGCAAAACCTAATATTTAAAAACTAAAAGAGTTTTACAATCCCTAAAAGGTACAAAAACTTTTTTGAATTATCTCTCTCTTCAATTGTGCATTTCCATTTTAGATGTCAAGTTTTGTTATAAAATCCAAAAATTGAGTTTTTCACTCTCTCTTTATATCTCTCGTAAACAAAAATATGATAAGGCAAATAGATTGCAACAAAATGAAAATTTTAGAGTTTATGTATGCAAAAAATTTGAAACAATATTAATTGTAACTAAAAAAGTTTATCCCCACACCACAAACGAACATCCAAAGTTTTGTTATCCATGTTTGGGAAATTCCACTAGTACAAGCCCTAATAGATTGGAATTTTATAAGAAAGAGATTTCTATTTGATCGTAACATGTTTTAAATATGGATTTGCATGCACGAAACATGTTGAAGATGCAAATGACCCTAAGATCCAAGACTTTTAAGGAAAACAACAAATGCTTATTAAATTCTCAAGCGAACGTGCGGTGAGGTATTTACTCGATCCAAACAATCCAATTTTTTCCCATTTAAAAAAATGATATAACGATCATAAATCATTGTAAAATGATTGATCATGAGTAACGAGCTATTTTTTGTTAGAAATGACTTGTGGATAAAGAGTCAACGCTTAGTGAAATCCCCTGATCCCCCCCTTTTTCCGATGTTTGCAAAACCTAATATATAAAACTAAATGTGTTTTACAATCCCTAAAATTTAAAGAGACATTTTGGAATTATCTCTGTCTGCATTTTTGCATTTCCATTTTACATGTCATGTTTTGTTTTAAAATCCAAACTAGACTTTTTCACTCTACCATTTTTCTCTCATAAACAAAAAAAGATAAGGCAAATAGGTCGCACCAAAATGGAAATATTAGCCTTTATGTACGCAAAAAAATGAAATAATAATAAATGTTAGTAAAGAAAATTTCTGAATACACCACAAACGAACACCAAAGTTTGTTATCTATCTTTCGAAAATTCCACTAGTACAACCCTTAATAGGTTTGAATTTTATAAGAAAGAGATTTAATTTTGATCCTAACATGTTTTAAATATTGATATGCATGCACAAAAAATGATGAAGATGCAAATGACACAAGGATCCAAGACTTTTAAGGAGAACAACAAATGCTCCTTAAATTCTCAAGTGAACGTACCATGGGATATTTACCCGATCCAAGCAAGCCATTTTTTTCCCATTTACAAAAAACTTAATTTAACAATCATAGATCACCGTGAAGTGATTGATAATGAGTAACGAGCTATATTTTTTTTTGTTAGAAATGACTCTTGGATTAGGAGTCAAAACTCAGTTAAATCCCCCGCACCCCCCCTTTTTTTTATGTTTACAAAACCTAATATATAGATCCTAAAAGATTTTTACAATCCCTAAAAATTACAGATACTTTGTGGAATTATCTTTCTCTGCATTTGTGCATTTCTATTTTAGAAGTCAAGTCTTTTTTAAAATCCAAACTTGAGTTTTTGACTCTCCCTTTTTTCTCTTATAAACGAAAAAGGATAAGGAAAATAGATCGCACCAAAATGAAAATTTTAGAATTTATGTATGCAAAAAATTTTAAACAGTAATAAATATAAGTAAAGAAAACTTATCCACACACCACAAACAAACACAAAAGTTTTGTTATCCATGTTTGGGAAATTCTACTAGTACAACCCCTAATAGCTAGGAATTTAATAAGAAATAGATTTCTGATTGATCCAAACATGTTTTAAATATGGATATGCATGCACGAAACATGTTGAAAAAGCAAATGACCCAAGGATCCAAAATTTTATGGAGAACTACAAATCCTCATTAAATTTTCAAGTGAACATGCGGTGGGATATTTACATGATCCAAACAAGCCATTTTTTGCCCATTTACATAATGTTGATCTAACAATCATAGATCATTGTAAAGTGATTGATAATCAATCAGTAACGAGCTATATTTTATGTTAGAAATGACTCTTGGATTAGGTGTCAACACTCAGTTAAATCACCTGCTCCCCCTTTTTCGATGATTGAAAAATCTAATATATAAAAATTAAAAGATTTTTACAATCTCTAAAAATTACAGAGACTTTTTGGAATTATCTGTCTTTGCATTTATGTATTTCCATTTTAGATGTCAAGTTTTTTTTAAAAATTCAAACTTGAATTTTTCACTCTCCTTTTTTTCACTCGTAAACAAAAAAAGAGAAGGAAAATGGATCGCAAAAAAATTAAAATTTTAGAGTTTATGTATACATAAAACTTGAAACAATAATAAATGTAAGTGTAGAAAATTTATCCACACACCACAAATGAACACCAAAGTTTTGTTATCCATGTTTGGTAAATTCCACTAGTACAACCCGCAATTGCTTGGAATTTTATTAGAAAGAGATTTCTAATTGATCCTAACATGTTTTAAAAATGGATATGCATGCACGAAACATGTTGAAGATGCAAATAACCCAAGGATCCAAGACTTTTAAGGAGAACAAAAATGCTCATTAAATTCTGAAGCGAACGTGCGATGGGATATTTACCCGATCTAAACAATCTATTTTTTGCCCATTTACAGAAAGTTGATCTAACAATCATAAATCACTTTAAAGTGATTGATCATGAGTAATAAGCTATATTTTTGTTAGAAACGACTTGTGGATTAACACTCAACACTCAGTGAAATCCCTCACTCCCCCCTTTTTCAGACGTTTGCAAAACCTAATAAATAAAAACTAAAACAATTTTACAATCCCAAAAAGTTACAGAGAAATTTTGGAATTATCTCACTCTGCATTTGTGCATTTCCATTTTAAAAGTCATGTTTTTTTAAATCCAAATTTGACTTTTTCACTCTCCTTTTTTCTCTCGTAAACAAAAAAGTAAGGCAAATATATCGCAACAAAATAAATTTTTTTGCCATTATATATGCAAAAAAAAATTAAAAATAATAAATGTATTGCACACACCACAAACAAACACCAAATTTTTTTTATCTATCTTTGGGAAATTCCACGTGTACAACCCCTAAGAGGTTGGAATTTTATGAGAAAGAGATTTCTATTAGATCCTAACATGTTTTAAATATGGATATGCATGCGCAAAATATGTTCAAGATGCAAACGACCCAAGGATCCAAGACTTTTAAGGAGAACAATAAATGGTCATTAAATTCTGAAGTGAACATGTGGTGGGATATTTACCCGATCCAAACAAGCCATTTTTTGCCCATTTACAAAAGACTAGCAATTATAGATCACTCTAAATTGATTGATCATCAGTAACGAGCTATATTTTTTTAGAAATGACTACTGGATTAGAAGTCAACACTCAGTTAAACCCCTCACTCCCTCCTTTTTCTGATGTTTGAAAAATCTAATATATAGATCCTAAAAGAGTTTTACCATCCCTAAAAATTACAGAGATTTCTTACTTCTTGGAATTATCTATCTCTGCATTTGTGCATTTCAATTTTAGATGTCAAGTTTTGATTTAAAATCCATACTACAATTTTTCACTCTCCCTTATTTCTCTCGTAAACAAAAAAGGATAAGGAAAATAGATTGCCAAAAAATAAAAATTTTAGAGTTTATGTATGCTAAAATTTTGAAACAATTAAAAATATAAGTAAAGAAAATTTATCCACACACCACAAACGAACACCAAAGTTTTGTTATGCATGTTTTGGAAATTCCTCTAGTACAACCCCTAATAGCTTGGAATTTTATAAAAAATAGATTTCGAATTGATCCTAACATGTTTTAAATATGGATATGCATCCACAAAACATGTTGAAGATGAAAATGACCCAAGGATCCAAGACTTTAAAGGAGAACAACAAATGCTCATTAAATTCTCAAGCGAATGTTTGGTGGGATATTTACTCGATCCAAGCAATCCTTTTTTTCCCATTTACAAAAAGTTGATCTAACAATCATAAATCACTGTAAAGTGATTGAACATGGGCAACGAGCTATATTTTTGTTTGAAATGACTTGTGCATTAAGAAACAATACTTAGTGAAATCCCCTGGTCCCCCCTTTTTTCGATGTTTCCAAAAGCTAATATATAAAAACTAAAAGTGTTTTACAATCTCTAAAAATTACAGAGACTTTTTGGAATTATCTCTCATTGCATTTGTGCATTTGTTTTTTAGATGTTAAGTTCTATTTTAAAATCCTAATTTGAGTTTTCACTCTCCCTTTTTTCTCTCATAAACAAAAAAAGATAAGGCAAATAGATCGCGACAAAATGAAAATTTTAGAGTTTATTTTGAACAAAAATTTTAAAAAATAATAAATATAAGTATTGAAAATTTATCCACACACCACAAACAAACACCACAGTTTTATTATCCATGTTTGAGAATTTCAACTAGTATAACACCTAATAGCATGGAATTTAATAAGAAAGAGATTTCTAATTGATCCTAAAATGTTTTAAATATGGATATGCATGCACAAAACGTGTTGAAGGTGCAAATGACCCAAAGGAGAACAAAAAATGCTCATTAAATTATCAAGTTGATGTGCGCTTCGATATTTACTCGATCCAAACAAGCCATTTTTTGCCCATTTACAAAAATGTTGATCTAAATATCATAGATCACTGTAAAGAGATTGATCATGAGTAACAAGCCATATTTTTGTAAGAAATGACGTGTGGATTAGGAGTCAACACTCAGTTAAACCCCCCGCTTCCCCCTTTTTCTGATGTTTTTGACACCTAATATTTAAAAACTAAAGAGTTTTACAATCCCTAAAAATAACAGTGAATTTTTAGAATTATCTATCTCTACATTTGTGCATTTCCATTTTAGATGTTATGTTTTATTTTAAAATCCAAACTTGAGTTTTTTAGTCTCCCTTTTTATCTCGTAAACAAAACAAAGATAAGGCAAATAGATTGCAGCAAAATGAAAATTTCAGCCATTTTTTATGCAAAAAGAAATTAAAAATAGTAAATGTAAGTAAAGAAAATTTATCCACACACCACAAACGAACACCAAAGTTTTCTTATCCATGTTTGGGAAATTCCACTAGTACAACCCCTAATAGTTTGGAATTTTATAAGAAAGATATTTCTATTTGATCCTAACATGTTTGAAATATGGATATGAATTCACAAAATATGATGAAGATGAAAATAACCTAAGGATCCCGGACATTTAAGGAGAACAACAAATGCTCATTAAATTCTCAAGTGAACGTGCAATGGGATATTTACCTGATCCAAACAAGCCATTTTTTGCCCATTTATAAAAAAGTTAATCTTACAATCATAGATCATTTTAAAGTGATTAATCATCAGTAATGAGCTATAGTTTTGTTAGAAATGAGTTGTGGATTAGGAGTCAATACTAAGTTAAATCCCCTACTCCCCCCTTTTTCTGATGTTTGCAAAACCTAATATATAGATCCTAAAAGAGTTTTACAATCCCAAAAAATTAGAGAGATTTTTTGGAATTATCACTCTCTGCATTTGTGCATTTCCATTTTAGATGTCAAGTTTTGTTTCAAAATCCAAACTTGAGTTTTTCCCACTCCCTCCTTTCTCTCGTAATAAAAAAAGGACAAGGAAAAGAAATCACAACAAAATGAAAATTTTAGAGTTTATGTATACAAAAAATTTGAAACAATAATAAATATAAGTAATGAAAATTTATCCACACACCACAAACAAACACCAAAATTTTGTTATTCTTTTTTGGCAAATTCCTCTAGTACAACCCCTAATATCTTTGAATTTTATAAGAAAGAGATTTCTAAATTTTCCTAACATGTTTTAAATATGGATATGCATGCATGAAGATGCAAATGATCCAAGACTTTTAAGGAGAATAACAAATGCTCATTAAATTCTCAAGTGAACGTGCGGTGGGATATTTACTCGATCCAAACAATCCATTTTTTGCCCATTTACAGAAAGTTGATCTAACGATCATAAATCACCGTAAAGTGATTCATCATGAGTAACGAGCTATATTTTTGTTAGAAATGACTTGTAAATTAAGAGTCAATACTCATTGAAATCCCCGGCTCCCCCCTTTTTCCGATGTTTGCAAAACCTAATATATAAGAACTAAAAGTGTTTTACAATCCCTAAAAATTACATAGACTTTTTGGAATTATCTCTCTTTTCATTTGTGCATTTCCATTTTAGAAGTCATGTTTTGTTTTAAAATCCAAACTTGCATTTTTCACTTTCCTTTTTTTCTCTCGTAAACAAAAAAAGATAAGGCAAATAGATTGCAACAAAATGAAAATTTTAGATTTTGTGTTTGCAAAAAAATTGAATCAATCATAAATGCATGTAAAAAATTTTATCCACACACGACAAACGAACACATAAGTTTTGTAATCCAAGTTAGGGAAATTCGACTAGTACATCCCCTAACAGCTTGGAGTTTTATAACAAAAAGATTTCTAATTGATCCTAACATGTTTTAAATATGGATATGCATGCATGAAACATGTTCAAAATGCAAATAATCCCAGGATCCAAAAATTTTAAGGAGAACAACAAAATCTCATTAAATTCTCAAGTGAACGTGCAGTGGGATATTTACTCGATCCAAACAAGCCATTTTTTGCCCGTTTACAAAAAAGTTTATTTAAGAACCATAGATCATTATAAAGTGATTAATCATTAGTAACGAGCTATATTTTTGTAGGAAATGACTCGTGGATTAGGAGTCAACACTCAGTTGAATCCCCGCTCCCCATTTTTTTTATGTTTGCAAAACCTAATATATAAAAACTAAAAGAGTTTTACAATCCCTAAAAATTAAAGAGACTTTTTGGAATTATTTGTCTCTGCATTTGTACATTTACATTTTTATGTCAAGTTTTGTTTTAAAATCCCAACTTGACTTTTTCACTCTCTCTTTTTTCTCTTGTAAACAAAAAAAGATAAGGCAAAAAGATTGCAACAAAATGAAAAATTTAACCTTTATGTATGCAAAAAAATTACAAATATGATAAATGTAAGTAAAGAAAATTTCTCCACACACCACAAACGAACACAAAAGTTTAATTATATATCTCTAGGAAATTTCACTAGTACAACCCCTACAAGGTTGGAAATTTATAAAAAAGAGATTTCTATCTGATCCTAACATGTTTTAAATATGGATTTGCATGAACAAAAAATTTTGAAGATGCAAATTACCCAAGGATCCTAGACTTTTAAGGAGAACAACAAATGCTCATTAAATTCGCAAGTGAACGTTCGGTGGGATATATACATGATCCAAACAAGCCATTTTTTGCCCATTTACAAAAAAGTGATTGAACTACAGTAACGAACTATATTTTTGTTAGAAATGACTTCTGGATTAGGTTTTAGCACTCAGTTAAATCCCTCGTACGCCCCTTTTTCCAATGTTTGCAAAACATAATATATAGATTCTAGAAGAGTTTTACAATCCCTAAAAGTTACAGAGACTTTTCGGAATTATCGCTCTCAACTTTTGTGCATTTCAATTTTAGATGTTAAGTTTTGTTTCAAAATCCAAATTTGTGTTTTTCACTCACCCTTTTTTTTAAAAAAAAAAGATAAGGCAAATAGATCGCAGCAAAATGAAAAGTTTAGAGTTTATGTTTGCAAAAAATTTGAATCAATAGTAAATGCAAGTAAAAAAATTTATCCACACACCGCAAACGAACACATAAGTTTTGTTATCCAAGTTAGGAAAATTCCACTAGTACATCCCCTGAAAGCTTGGAGTTTTATAAGAAAAAAGATTTCTAATTGATCCTAACATGTTTTAAATATGGATATGCATGCATGAAACATGTTAAAAATGCAAATGACCCAAGGATCCAAAAATTTTAAGGAGAACAACAAAATCTCATTAAATTCTCAAGAGAACGTGCAGTAGGATATTTACTCGATCCAAACAAGCCATTTTTTGTCCATTTGCAAAAAAGTTGATCTAACAACCATAGATCACTGTAAAGTGATTGATCATCAGTAATGAGCTATATTTTTGTATGAAATGACTCGTGGATTAGGAGTCAACACTCAATTGAATCCCCCGCTCCCCCCTTTTTTTATGTTTGCAAAATCTAATATATAAAAACTAAAAGAGTTTTACAATCCCTAAAAATTACAAAGACTTTTTGGAATGATCTCTCTTTGCATTTGTGCATTTCAATTTTACATGTCAAGTTTTGTTTTAAAATCCAAACTTGAGTTTATCATTCTCCCTTTTTTCTCTCGCAAACTAAAAAAGATAAGGTAAATAGATCACAAATAAATGAAAATTTTAGCGTTTTTGTATGCAATAATTTTTTTAAAAAATAATAAATGTAAATAATGATAATTTCTCCACACACCACTAACGAACACCAAAGTTTTGTTATCCATGTTTGGGAAATTCCACTAGTACAACCCCTAATAGCTTGGAATTATATAATAAAGTGATTTCTAATTGATCCTAAAATGTTTTAAATATGGATATGCATGCATGAAATATGTTGAAATTGCAAATGACCCAAGGATCCAAGATTTTTAAGGAGAACAACAAACGTTCATTAAATTCTCAAGCGAACGTGTTGTGGGGTAGTTACTCGATCCAAACAATCCATTTTTTTGCCCATTTACAAAAAGTTGATATAACGATCATAAATCATTGTAAAGTGATTGATCACGAGTAACGACCTATATTTTTATTAGAATTGACTTGTGGATTAAGGGTCAACACATAGTGAAATCCTCCCCTCCCCCGTTTTTTTGAGGTTTACAAAACCTAATATATAACAACTAATAGAGTTTTACAATCCCTAAAAATTAAACAGATTTTTTGGAATTATCTCTCTCTACATTTTCACATTACCATTTTAGATGTCATGTTTTGTTTTAAAATCCAAACCTGACATTTTCACTCTCCCTTTTTTTCTCTCATAAACAAAAAAGATAATGCTAATAGATCGGAACAAAATGAAAATTTTAGCCTTTAAGTATGCAAAAAGTTTTTAAAAAGAATAAATGTAAGTAAAGAAAATTTCTCCACACACCTCAAACGAACACAAAAGTTTTGTTAGCTATCTTTGGGTAATTCCACTAGTACAACCCTTAATAGGTTGGAATTTTATAAGAATGAGATTTGTAATTAATCTTAACATGTTTAAAATATGGATATGCATGCACAAATAATGTTGATGATGCAAATGACCCAATGATCCAATACTTTTAAGGAGAACAACAAATGGTCATTAAATTCTCAAGTGAACGTCCGATGGGATATTTACCTCATCCAAACAAGCCATTTTTTGCCATTTTACAAAAAATTTAATCTAAAAATCATATTTCACTGTACAGTGATTGATCATCAGTAACAAGCTATATTTTTGTTAGAAATGACTTGTGGATTAGGAGTCAACACTTAGTTAAATCCTCAGGTCCCCCCTTTTTCTAATGTTTACAAATCCTAATACAAAGATCATAAAAGAGTTTTACAATCCCTAAAAAATTACAGAGAATTTTTGGAATTATCTCTCTCCGTATTTGGGCATTTCCATTTTAGATGTCAAGTTTTTTTTTTTAAATCTAAACTTTAGTTTTTCATTCTCCTTTTTTTCTCTCGTAAACAAAAAAGGATAAGGAAAATAGATCTCAAAAAAATTAAAATTTTAGAGTTTATGTATGCAAAAAATTTTAAACAATACTAAATATAAGTAAAGAAAATTTATCCACACACCAAAACGAACACCAAAGTTTTGTTATCCATGTTTGGGAAATAACTCTAGTAGAACACCTAATAGCTTGAAATTTTATAAGAAAGAGATTTCTAATTGATCGTAACATGTTTTAAATATGGATATGCATGCATGAAACAAGTTGAAGATGCAAATGACCCAAGGATCCAAGACTTTTAAGGAGAACAACATATGCTCATTAAATTATCAATCGAACGTGCATTGGGATATTTACTTGATCCAAGCAATCAATTTTTTGCCCATGTACAAAAAGTTGATCTAACGATCATAAAGCACTGTAAAGTGATTGATCATGAGTAACTAGCTATATTTTTGTTAGAAATGACTTGTAGATTAAGCTTCAATACTTAGTGAAATCACCCGCTCCCCCCTTTTTCCAATATTTGCAAAACCTGATATTTAAAGACTAAAAGAGTTTTACAATCCCTAAAAATTACAGAAATTTTATAGAATTATCTCTCTCTGCATTTGTGCATTTCAGTTTTAGATGTCAAGTTTTGTTTTAAAATCCAAACTTGAGTTTTTCAGTCTCCGTTTTTTCTCTCATATACAAAAAACGATAAGGCAAATAGATCACAACTAAATGAAAATTTTAGAGTTTATGTATGCAAAAATTTGAAACAATTATAAAAGTATGCAAAAAAAAAAAATTAATCCACACACTACAAACGAGCACCAAAGTTTGTTACCTATGTTTGGGAAATTGCAATAGTACAACCCCTAAAAGGTAGGAATTTTATAAGAAAGAGATTTCTAATTGATCCCAACATGTTTTAAATATGGATATGCATGTACGAAAAATGTTGAAGATGCAAATGACCCAAAGATCCAAGACTTTTAAGGAGAACAACAAATGCTCATTAAATTCTCCAGAGAATGTGTGGTGGGATACTTACTCGATCCAAACAAGCCATTTTTTGCCCATTTACAAAAAGTTGATCTAAAATTCATAGATCACTATAAAGTGATTATGAGTAACAAGCTATATTTTTGTAAGAAATTACTTGTGGATTAGGATTCAACACTCAGTTAAATCTCCCGCTCCCCACTTTTTCCGATGTTTGAAAAACCTAATATATAAAAACTAAAAGAGTTTTACAATCCCTTAAAATTACAGAGACTTTTTTGAATTATCTCTCTCTGCATTTTCGGATTTCCATTTTAGATGTCAAGTGTTGAATTTATGGAAAAGAAAAATACTTCATTGACATCAATAACTTGTTGTAATCAGAGTACATGAACCTCTATTTATAATAGAGGAAGGTAGTAAAGTCCAATTACAATAAAACTACCCTTGTCCTAATTACACCCAAACTCTAACACTTAAAGATAAATCCTAACATAATTAAATAACTCAATACAATGAAAAGACAAACATAACTCAAACAAAAACTATTCTTGGTCGTGACCCTAAGATAAAGATACTGTTGTGAGTCCTTCTTGATCTTCCAACTAATGTAATAAGGATGCCAACTCATGGTAATCATTGTGGGTCCTACTTCTTATAGGCTTGGGTCCATCTTGTGGGACTTCCTTGGTCGTCTGGCCCATCTTATAATAATCTTAGATATGTGGGTCTTCCTTGGTCGTGTGGGCTTGAGCTTATCTTCCAACACTCCCCCTCAAGCTGGGGATGAGAGAACAATATGAACTCCCAGCTTGCTGCAAATGATGTATTGAATATTTTTTAATAAAAAGGCACATCTTCCTATACTCCCCATCACGTTGTTGCGTCCTTCATTGAGGCCCTGTGGCATTATATAAGTGAGAGTAAAAATCACTCCTAGTCGGTAAGCCATTGTTTCATACTTCAGTCCTAATGTTGGATGTAGGGCACACTTTGTCTTCTATCGGTAGTGTGTCTATCGGCATTTCTCTGTAGTGTCCACCACCATGTCCCTCCACTGGACAATGAATCTCAAGTGGTAGGAGACATAAAACCCATTACAGGGGGGGGGGATTACATAGATGTAATAATAAGTTCCTCTGACATGGACTTCCGACCACAAATAATTTTGGTCTTTTTGACGGGGATGAAGTTCCTCTGTAATGAACTTCCAACCACAAATAATTTTGATCTTTTTGACGGGGATGAAGTTCCTCCATCATGGACTCCCAACCACAAACAATTTTGATCTTTTTTTCGGCGTAAAATAAATGATAACATCAGACCAACTCTTCTTCAATAATAATGTCCCCAAAGAGACATCATAGCTGCAGCTGAATATAACACGGCCATCTTCCAACACCTATAACACGAAAAAAAAATAAACTTTGTAAAAGAACCCATGAAATAATCCGATATAAAATTTTCTTCTTAGATGCACAAGCTTCATCTTTTGTGCTCCCCTTTTCTTGAATATTTTGGTCACATAAACTTATTCACAACATAAGGAATAAATACCTCTTTTTTCTACTTCTTGTACTTCTCCCTCTCAAGCTGGGAAGTAATGGCAATGATCCCAGCTTGAACCAAATATTGTAATCGGCCAAAATAACAAAGAAGTATAAATAAGCCCTCAAACCAGGGATAAGTGAGATATTTTCCTGATATACCAACTAAAAAAATGACACAAAACAATCGGCTTAAATTCGGATTTTGAATGTAAAATAATACCAGCATGACCTTTGATTCTTCCAATGCGAATATATCTTTAAATATAGATCAGATTGAGATGAAATTTTCTTCGTCTGAAACTAGAATTAAATAAATTTCATCCAACTATAATATCTCTTCATAAAATATAATTATGAGAAGATAAATAATCTGATAGGTTTCGGTCTTTGTCATCTCGCCGAACTAAATACTGTTTCTCCTTTTTTCTAGAATGACCATTGACTCTTCAAAGATCAATATCTCCTTATAATAAAATCATACAGAGAATTGGTTGAGTAGGTAAGATATTAGACTTACGTATATTTCTTTTCATATATAATTATCCATATAAATTTTATTTCTTGATATCATAAAATACCATGGAATTTGAAGCATTCTGCTGCCACTCGAACCTCTTTTTCAATCTAACCTTTGCTGCTTCAAATATCGATTTATCTTTCTAAATAACTCAGATAAAAAAATTGGTTGAATAGGTAACAGAATATACTTACAGATATTTCTTTTGATATATATTTCTCCATATAAAGTCTAATTCTTGATAGCAAAAAATACCACTGAATCTGAAGATTGCTGCTGCCGCTTGAACCTTTTTTGTAATTTGACCTTCTCTCATTCAAATATCTATATCTCCCTGTAGATAACTCAGATTGGAACAAATAATTTTTCTTTGGAAAGTAAACTCAAATATCTTTCCGTCAATATATATTTGAAATATTAAAAAATAAATATAAAGGTGAAAGACGTAAAAAAACCTATGGGTGTAGGGACTGAAAAAAATAACTATGAACCTAGACCAGGGTTTAGGGTTTAGAGAAAAGGATCACATTACCTCCGTGAGTTGACCGAATCAACTCACTGGAACCTGGTTTGAAACCATGTTGAATTTATGAAAAAGAAAAATACTTCATTGACATCAATAACTTGTTGTAATCAGAGTACATGAACCTCTATTTATAATAGAGGAAGGTAGTAGAGTCCAATTACAATAAAACTACCATTGTCCAATTTACACCCAAACTCTAACACTTAAAGATAAGTCCTAGCATAATTAAATAACTCTATATAGATAAAAGACAAACCTAACTAAAACTAAAACTCTTCTAGGACGTGACCATTAGATAAAGATACTTTTGTGAGTCCTTCTTGATCTTCCAACTGATGTGATAAGGATGCCAGCTCATGGTAATCATTGTGGGTCCTACTTCTTATGGGCTTGGGCCTATCTTGTGGGCCTTCCTTGGTTGTGTGGCCCATCTTATAATAATCTTAGATATGTAGGCCTTCCTTGGTCGTGTGGGCTTGGGCTTATCTTCCAACATTAAGTTTTGTTTTAAAATCCAAACATGAGTTTTTCAGTCTCCCTTTTCTCTCTCGTAAACTAAAAAAGATAAGGCAAATTGATCGCAACAAAATGAAAATTTTAAAAATAATAAAAATAATAAATTTAAGTAAAGAAAATTTCTTCACACACCACAAACGAGCACCAAAGTTTCTTTATCTATGTTTGGGAAATTTCCACTAGTACAACCCTAATAGGCAGGAATTTTATAAGAAAAAGATTTCTAATTGATCCTAACATGTTTTAAATATGGATATCCATGCACGAAAAATGTTGAAGATGAAAATGACCTAAAGATCCATGACTTTGAAGGAGAACAACAAATGCTAATTAAATTCTCAAGTGAACGTGCGGTGGGATATTTACCCAATCCTAACAAGCCATTTTTTGCCCATTTACAAAAAACATTTATCTAACAATCATCGATCACTGTAAAGTGATTGATCTTCAGTAACGAGCTATATTTTTGTAAGAAATGACTTGTGGATTAGGAGTCAACAATCCCTTCCCCCTTTTTTCGATGTTTACAAAACCTAATATATAGATACTAAAAGAGTTTTACACGCCCTAAAATTTTTAGAGACTTTTTGGAATTGTCTTTCTCTGTATTTGTGCATTTCCATTTTATATTTCAAGTTTTTTTTTTTTAAATCTAAACTTTATGCTTTCACTTTCCCCTTTTTCTCTCGTAAACAAAAAAAGATAAGGAAAACATATCGCAACAAAATGAAAATTTTAGCATTGAGGTATGCAAAAATTTTAAAACAATAATAAATCTAAGTAAAGAAAATTTATCCACTCACCACAAACGAACACAAAAGTTGAGTTATCCATGTTAGGGAAATTCCACTAGTACAATACCTAATAGTTTGGAATGTAATAAGAAAGAGATTTCTAATTGATACTAACATATTTAAAATATGTATTTGCATGCACGAAACTTGTTGAAGATGCAAGTGACCCAAGGATGTAAGACTTTTAAGGAGAAAAAAAAATGCTCATTAAATTCAAAAATGAACGTGCGGTAGGATATTTACTAGATCCAAACATGCCATTTTTTTCCCATTTAAAAAAAAGTTGATCTAACAATCATAGATCACTGTAAAGTCAGTGATTGGTCTTGAGTAACGAGATTTATTTTGTTAGAAATTACTTGTTGATTAGGAGTCAACACTCAGTTAAATCCCCCGCTCCCCCCTTTTTCCAATGTTTGCAAAACCAAATATATAAAAACTAAAAGATTTTTACAATCCCTAAAAAATACTGAGACATTTTGGAATTATCTCTCTCAGCATTTGTAGATTTCTGTTTTAGATGTCTAGTTTTGTTTTAAAATCAAAACTTGAGTTTTTCACTCCCTTTTTTCTCTCGTAAACAAAAAAACATATAGCAAATAAATCCCAACAAAATTAAATTTTTAGAGCTTATGTTTGCAAAAAATTTAAAATAATAATAAATTTAAGTAAAATTTTTTATCAACAAACCACAAACGAACTCAAAATTTTTGTTATCCATGTTTGTCAAATTCCGCTAGTACAACCCCTAATAGCTTGGAATTTTATATGAAAGAGATTTCTAATTGATCCTAACATGTTTTAAATATGGATATGCATGCACGAAACATGTTGAAGATGGAAATGACTCAATGATCCAAGACTTTTAAGGAGAACAACAAATGCTCATTAAATTCTGAAATGAACATGTGGTGGGATATTTACCTGATCCAAACAAACCATTTTTTTGCCAATTTACAAAAGGTTGATCTTACAATCATTGATCACTATAAAGTGATTGATCATGAGTAACGAGCTATATTTTTGTAAGAAATGGATTGTGGATTAGGAGTGAACACTCAGTTAAATCCCCCGCTCCCTACTTTTTTTGATGTTTGTAAAACCTAATATTAAAAACTAAAAGAGTTTTACAATCGCTAAAAAATACAGAGACTTTTTGGAATTATCTCTCTCGGTATTTATGCAGTTCTATTTTATACCTCAGTTTTTTTTTCAAATCCAAACATGAGTTTTTCACTCTCCCTTATTTCTTTCGTAAACAAAAAAGATAAGGCAAGAAGATCACAATAAAATGAAAATTTCAGAGCTTATGTATGCAAAACATTTTAAAAAATAATGAGTGTAACTAAAGAAAACTTATCCACACATCACAAAAGAACACCAAAGTTTGGTTATCCATGTTTGGCAAATTCCACTAGTACAACCCTTATTAGCTTTTAATTTTATAAGAAAGAGATTTCTAATTGATCCTACTTGTTTTAAATATGTATATGCATGGACAAAACATGTTGAAGATTCAAATGATCCAAGGATCCAAGACTTTTAAGGAGAACAACAAATGCTCGTTAAATTAAAAAATGAACGTGTGGTGCGATATTTTTCCAATTTAAAGAAGCCATTTTTTGCCCATTTACAAAAGTTGATCAAACAATCATAGATCACTATAAGTGATTGATCATCAGTAACGAGCTATATTTTGTAAGAAATTACATGTGGATTAGGAGTAAATACTCAGTTAAATCCCCAGCTCCCCCCTTTTTTCTGCTATTTGCAAAATCGAATATATAAAAAATAAAACAATTTTAAAATCTCTAAAAATTACAGAGAATTTTGGATTTATCTCGCTCTGTATTTGTGCATTTACATTTTAGATGTCAAGTATTGTTTTAAAATCAAAACTTGAGTTTTTCACTCTCCCTTTTTTCACTTGTAAACAAAAAAAGATAAGGCAAATAGGTTGCAACAAAATGAAAACTTTAGAGTTTATGTATGTAAAAAAATTGAAACAGTAATAAAAGTAACTAAAGAAAATTTATCCACACACCACAAATGAACACCAAAGTTTTGTTATCCATGTTTGGCAAATTCCACTGGTACAACCCCCAATAGCTTGGAATTTTATAAGAAAGAGATTTCTATTTGATCCAAAATGTCTTAAAAATGGATATACATGCACAAAACATATTGAAGATACAAATGACCCTAGGATGCAAGACTTTTAAGGAGAACAACAAATGCTCATTAAATTCTCAAGCGAACGAGCGGTGGGATATTTACTTGATCCAAACAAGCCAATTTTTGCCCATTTAAAAAAAAATTATCTAACAATTGTAGATCACTGTAAGTAGTTGTTCATGAGTAACATGCTATATTTTTCTTAGAAATTACTTGTGGATTAGGAGTCAACACTTAGTTAAATCCCCCGCTCTACCCTTTTTTCGATGTTTATAAAACCTAATATTAAAACACTAAAAGAGTTTTACAATCGCTAAACATTATAGAGATGTTTTGGAATTATCTATCTCTGCAGTTGCGGATTTCTATTTTAGAAGTCATGCTTTATTTTAAAATCCAAACTTGAGTTTTTCACTCTACCTTTTTTCTCTCGTAAATTAAAAATAATAAGGCAAATAAATCGCCACAAAATGAAAATTTAAGATTTTATGTATGCAAAAAAATTATAAAAATAATAAATGCATGTAAAAAAATTTATCTGCACAACACAAACGAACACCAAAGTTTTGTTATCCATGTTCGGAAAATTCCACTAGTACAACCTAGGTAGTTTCAAATTTTATATGAAAGAGATTTCTAATTGATCCTAACATGTTTCAAATATGGATATGCATGCACGAAACATGTTGAAGTTTCAAATGACCCAATGATCCAAGACTTTTAAGCAGAACAAAAAATGCTCTTTAAATACTGAAGTGAAAGAACGGTGGGATAATTACCCAATCCAAACAAGTCATTTTTTTCCCATTTAAAAAAAGTTAATCTAACAATCATAGATCACTATAAAGTGATTGATCATGAGTAACGAGCTATATTTTTGTAAGAAATGGCTTGTGGATTAGGAGTCAACACTCAGTTAAATCCCTCGCTCCCTCGTTTTTCTAATGTTTGTAAAACCTAAGATATAAAAATTAAAAGAGTGTTACAATCCCTAAAAATTACTTAGGCTTTTTGGAAATATCTCTCTCTGGATTTGTACATTTCCATTTTAGATGTCAAGTTTTGTTTTAAAATCCCAACATGAGTTTTTCACTCTCCCTTTTTTCTCTCATAAACAAAAAAAGACAAGGCAAACAGATGGCAACAAAATGAAAATTTTAGAGTTTATATAAGCAAAAATATTTTAAAAATTATAAATGTAAGTATAGAAAATTTATCCACACACCACAAATGAACACCAAAGTTTTGTTATTTATGTTTGGGAAATTCCAAAAGTACAACCTCTAATAGCTTGAAATTTGAAAAGAAAGAGATTTCGAATTGATGCTAACATGTTTTTAATATGGATATGCATCCACGAAAAATGTTGAAGATGCAAATGACCCAAGGATCCAAGACTTTTATGGAGAACAACAAATGCTCATTAAATTTTCCAGCAAACGTGCAGTGGGATATTTACTCAATTCAAACTAGCTATTTTTTGCCCATTTACAAAAATTTGATCTAACACTCATAGATCTGGAAAGTGATTGATCATGAGTAATAAGCTATATTTTTGTTAGAAATTACTTGTGGATTAGGAGTCAACACTTAGGTAAATCCCCGGCTCCCCCCATTTTCTGATGTTTGAAAAACCTAATATATAAAAACTAAAAGAGTTTTACAATCCTTAAAAATTATAGAGACTTTTTGGAATTACCACTATCTACATATGTAGATTTCCATTTTCGACGTCAAGTTTTGTTTTAAAATCCAAACTTGAGTTTTTCACTCTTCCTTTCTTCTCTCGTAAAGAAAAAAAAGATACAGCAAATAAATTGCAATAAAATGAAAATTTTATAGTTTATGAATGCAAAAAAATTAAAACAATAATAAAAGTAAGTAAGGAAAATTTATCCACACACCACAAATGAACACCAAAGTTTTTTTATCCGTGTTTGCCAAATTCCACTAGTATAACCCCTAGTAGCTTGAAATTTTATAAGAAAGAGATCTCTAATTGATCCTAACATGTTTTAAATATGGATATGCATGCACGAAACGTGTTTTACATGCAAATGACTCATTGATACAAGACTTTTAAGGAGAACAACATATTCTCATTAAATTCTGAAGTGAACGTGCAGTGTGATATTTACCCAATCCAAACAAGAAATATTTTTCCCATATAAAAAAATTTGATCTAACAATCATAGATCATTGTAAAGTGATTGATCATGAGTAACAAGCTACATTTGTGTAAGAAATAACTTGTGGATTAGGAGTCAACACTCGGTTAAAGCCCCTGCTCCTCCCTTTATCTGTTGTTTGCTAAACCGAATATATAAAAACTAAAATAGTTTTACAATCCCTAAAAATTATAGAGACTTTTGGAATTATCTCTCTCTGCATTTATGCATTTCCATTTTAGATGTCATGTATTTTTTTAAAATCGAAACTTGAATTTTTCACTCTCCCTTTTTTCTCTCGTAAACAAAAAAGATAAGGCAAATAGATTGCAACAAAATGAAAAGTTTAGAGTTTATGTACGCAAAAAAATTGAAACAATAATAAAAGTAAGTAAAGAAAATTTATCCACGAACCACAAACGAACACCAAAGTTTTGTTATCCGTTTGGCAAATATCCACTAGTACAACCCCAATTAACTTGGAATTTTATAAGAAAAAGATTTCTAATCGATCCTAACATGTTTTAAGTATGGATATACATGAACAAAACATGTTCAAGAAGCAAATGACCCATGGATCCAATACTTTTAAGAAGAACAACAAATGCTCATTAAATTCTGAAGTGAACGTGCGGTGGGATATTTTACCCTATTAAACAAGCTATTTTTTGCCCATTTATTTGATCTAACAATCATTTATCACTCTAAAGTGATTGATCATGAGTAACGAGCTATATTTTAGTAAGAAATAACTTGTGGATTCGGAGTCAACACTCAGTTAAATTCCCCGCTCCCTTCTTTTTCCAATGTTTGTAAAATCTAAGATGTAAAAACTAAAAGAGTTTTACAACCCCTAAAAATTAAAGAGGCTTTCTGGAAATATCTCTCTCTGCACTTGTGCATTTCCATTTTAGATGTCAAGTTTTGTTTTAAAATCCAAACATGAGTTTTTCACTCTCCCTTTTTTCTCTCGTCAACAAAAAATGATAAGGCAAATAGATCGCAACCAAATTAAAATTTTAGAGTTTAAGTATGCAAAAAAAATTTAAAAATTATAAATGTTAGTAAAGAAAATTTATCCACACACCACAAACAAAAACTAAAGTTTATTATCTTTGTTTGGGAAATTCCACAAGTAAAACCTCTAATAGCTTGGAATTTTATAAAAAATAGATTTTGAATTGATCCTAACTTGTTTTATATATGGATATGCATGCACGAAAAATGTTGAAGATGCAAATAACCCAAGGATCTAAGACTTTTATGGAGAACAAAAAATGCTCATTAAATTCAAAAATAAACATGTCGTGCGATATGTACCCGATTTAAATAAGCCATTTTTTCCCATTCACAAAAAGTTGATCTAACAATCATAGATCACTTTAAAGTGATTGATCATGAATAACGAGCTATATTTTTAAGAAGTGACATGTGGATTAGGAGTAAACACTCAGTTAAATCCCCTACTCCCCCCTTTTTCTGATGTATGAAAAACCTAATATATAAGAACTAAAACAATTTTACAATCCCTAAAAATTACAGAGACTTTGTGGAAATATCTCTCTCTGCATTTGTGCATTTCCATTTTAGATTTCAATTTTTTTTTTTAAAATCCAAACTTTAGTTTTTCACTCTCCCATTTTCCTCTCGTAAATAAAAAAAAGATAAGGCAAATAGATTGCAACAAAATGAAAATTTTAGAGTTTATGTATGCAAAAAATTTGAAACAATATTAAATGTAAGTAAAGAAAATTATCCACACACCACAAAAAAATACCAAAGTTTTGTTATCTATGTTTGGGAAATTCTAGTAGTACAACCCTTAATAGCTTGGAATTTTTTAGGAAAGAGATTTCTAATTGATCCTAATATGTTTTAGATAAGGATATACATGCACGAGACATGTTGAAGATGCAAATGACCCAAGAATCCTAGACTTTTAAGGAGAACAACAAATGCTCAATAAATTCTCAAGCGAACATACGGTGGGATATTTACTCGTTCCAATCAAGCCATTTTTTGCCTATTTACAAAAAATTTGATCTAACAATCATAGATCAATGAAACGTGATTGATCAGGAGTAACGAGCTATATTTTTTTTTGAAATTACTTGTGAATTAGGAGTCAACACTCAATTAAATCGCCCTCTCCCCCCTTTTTCAAATGTTTGTGATGCGTAATATATAAAAACTAAAAGAACTTCACAATCCCTAAAAATTACAAAGACTTTTTTGGAATTATCTCTCTCTACATTTACGGATTTCTATTTTAGATGTAAAGTCTTTTTTTTAAATTGAAACTTTTGTTTTTGACTCACCCTTTTTTCTCTTATAAACAAAAAATGATAAGGAAAATAAATCACAACAAAATGATAATTTTAGAGTTTATGTATGCAAAAAATTTAAAACAAAAATAAACGAAGACCAAAGTTTTGTTATCCATGTTTACTAAATTCCACTAGTACAACCCCTAATAGCTTGGAATTTTATGTGAAACAGATTTCTAATTAATCCTAACATGGTTTAAATATGGATATGCATGCATAAAACATGTTGAAGATGCAAGACCTAATGATCCAAGACTTTTAAGAAGAAGAACAAAAGCTCATTAAATTTTGAAGTGAACGTATGGTGGGACATTTACCTGATCCAAACAAACCATTTTTGTCCATTTACAAAAATTTGATCTAAGAATCATAGATCATTGTAAAGTGATTGATCATGAATAATGAGCTATATTTTTGTAAGAAATGATTTGTGGATTAGGAGTCAACACTCAGTTAAATCCCTCGCTCCCTCCTTTTTCCGATGTTTGTAAAATCTAAGATATAAAAACTAAAAGAGTTTTACAATCCTTAAAAATTAAAGAGACTTTTTGGAAATATCTCACTTTGCATGTGTGCATTTCCATTTTAGATGTCAAGTTTTGTTTTAAAATCCAAAAATGAGTCTTTCACTCTCCCTTTTTTTCTCTCGTAAACGAAAAAAGATGAGGCAAATAGATCGCAACAAAATTAAAATTTTAGAGTTTATGTTTACAAAAATTTTTAAAAAACTATAAATGTAAGTAAAGAAAATTTATCCACACACCACAAACGAGCACCAAAGTTTTACTATCCATATTTGGGAAAATCCACAAGGACAACCTCTAATAGCTTGGAATTTTATAAGAAAGAGATGTCGAATTGATCCTAACTTGTTTTAACTATGGATATGCATGCACGAAACCTGTTGAAGATGCACATGACCCAAGGATCCAAGACTTTTATGGAGAACAATAAATGCTCATTAAATTCAAAAATGAATGTGTGGTGTGATATTTTCCCAATTTAAAGAAGCCATTTTTTTGCCCATTTACAAAAAGTTGATCAAACAATCATAGATCACTGTAAAGTGATTGATCATCAGTAACGAGCTATATTTTGTAAGAAATTACTTGTGGATTTGGAGTAAACACTCAGTTAAATCCCCCTCTCACCCCTTTTATGATGTTTGAAAAACCTAATATATAAGAACTAAAAGAGTTTTAAAATCCCTAAATGTTATAGAGACTTTGTGGAAATATCTCTCTCTGCATTTGTGCATTTCCATTTTAGATGTCAAGTTTTATTTTAAAATCTAAACTTGAGTTTTTCACTCTATCGTTATTATCTCATAAACAAAAAAATATATAAGGAAAATAGATCGCAACAAAATAAAAAATTTATGAGTTTAAGTATGAAAAAAAATTAAAATTATAGATGGAACTAATGAAAATGTGTCCACACATAACATGTTTTAAATAAGGATATGCATGCACGAAAAATGTTGAAGATTCAAATGACCCAAGGATCCAACACTTTAATGCAGAACAACAAATGCTCATTGAATTCTCCAGAGCACGTGTGGTGGGATAGGTACTCAATGCAAACAAGCCATTTTTTTCCCATTTACAAAAACTTGATCTAATAATCATAGATCACTGTAAAGATATTGATCATGAGTAAGAAGCCATATTTTTGTTAGAAATTGTTTGGGGATTAGGAGTCAACACACAGTTAAATCCCCCGAACCTCCCATTTTACGATGTTTGCAAAACCTAATATATATATACTAAAAGATTTTTACAATCCCTAAAAATTATAGAGACTTTTTGGAATTATCTCTCTCTGATATGCAGATTTCCATTTAAGATGTCAAGTTTTGTTTTAAAATCCAAATATTAGTTTTTCACTCTCCCTTTTTTCTCTCGTAAACAAAAAAAGATAAGGCAAATAGATAACAACAAAATGAAAAATTTGAAACAATAATAAGTGTAAGTAAAGATTAATAAGTGTAAGTAAAGAAAATTTATTTACACACCACAAACGAACAACAAAGTTTTGTTATCCATGTTTGTCAAATTCCACTAGTCCAACCCCTAATAGCTTGGAATTTTATATGAAAGAGATTTCTACTTGATCCTAACTTGTTTTAAATATGGTGATGCATGCACACAACATGTTAAAGATGCAAATGACCCAAGGATCCAAGACTTTTAAGGATAACAACAAATGCTCATTAAAGTAAAAAATGAACGTGTGGTGGAATATTTACCCTATAAAAAGAAGCCATTTTTTGCCCATTTACAAAAATTTGATCTAACAATCCAAGATCGCTGTAAAGTGATTGATCATCAGTAACAAGCTATATTTTTGTAAGAAATGACATGTAGATTAGTAGTAAACACTCAATTAAATCCTCGTTGCCCCCTTTTTCTGATGTTTGCAAAACCTTTTATATAAGAACTAAAACAATTATACAATTCCTAAAAATTACATGGAATTTTTGGAATTATCTTTTTCTACATTTGTGAATTTATATATTGGATGTCAAGTTTTGTTTTAAAATCCAAACTTGAGTTTTTTACTCTCCCCTTTTTCTCTCGTAAACTATAAAAGATAAGGAAAATAGATTGCAACAAAATGAAAATTTTAGAGTTTATGTATGCAAAAAATTTGAAACAATAATCAATGAAAGGTAAGAAAATTTATCCACACACCACAAACGAACACCAAAGCTTTGTTATCCATGTTTGGGACCTTCCACTAGTACAACCACTTATAGCTTGGAATTTATAAGAAAGAGATTTCTAATTGATCCTAACATGTTTTAAATATGGATATGCATGCACTAAACATGTTGAAGATGCAAAAGACCCAAGGATCCTAGACTTTTAAGGAGAACAACAAATGCTCATTAAATTCTCAAGCGAACATGCGGTGGGATATTTACTCGATCCAAACAAGCAATTTTTTGCAAATTTACAAAAAAGTTGATCTAACAATCATAGATCACTGTAAAGTGATTGATAATGAGTAACGAGCTATATTTTTGTTAGAAATTACTTGTGGATTAGGTGTCAACACTCAGTTAAATCCTTCGCTCCCCCTCTGATGTTTTCAAATTCAAGACTTTTATGGAGCACAACAAATTGTCATTAAATAATCAAGTGAACGTGCGGTGGGATTTTTACCCAATTCAAACAAACCATTTTTTGCTTATTTACAAAAAGTTGATCTAACAAACATAGATCACTGTAAGGTGATTGAGCATGAGTCACGAGCTATATTTTTGTAAGAAATCACTTGTGGATTAGGAGTCAACACACCGTTAAATCCCATGGTCTCCATTTTTTCGATTTTTGCAAAACCTAATATATAAAAACTAAAAGAGTTTTACAATCCCTAAAAATTAAAGATACTTTTTGGAATTATCTCACCCTAAATTTGTGCATTTCCATTTTAGATGTCAAGTTTTTTTTTAAAATCCAAACTTGAGTTTTTCTTTCTCCCTTTTTTCTCTCATAAATAAAAAAAGATAAGCAAATAGATCACAACAAAAGAAAAATTTTAGAGTTTATGTATGCAAAAAAAAATTAAAAATAAAAATGTAAGTAAATAATATTTTTCCACACACCACAAACGAACACCAAAGTTTTGTAATCCATGTATGGCAAATTCCAGTAGAACAACCCCTAATAGCTTGGAATTTTATAAGAAAGATATTTCTAATTGATCCTAACATGTTTTAAATATGGATATGCATGCACGAAACATGTTGAAGATGCAAATGCTCAAAGGATCCAAGACTTTTAAGGAGAACAACAAGTGCTCATTAAATTCTCTAGTGAACGTGTGGTGGGATATTTACCCGATCCAAACAAGCCATTTTTTTTCCACTTACAAAAAGTTGATCTAACAATCATAGATCATTGTAAAGAGATTGATCATGAGTAATGAGCTGTATTTTTGTAAGAAATGACTTGTAGATTAGGAGTCAACACTCAGTTAAATCCCCCGCTCCACCCTTTTTTCGATGTTAATTAAACCAAATATATAAAAACTAAAAGAGTTATAAAATCCCTAAAAATTACAGAGATTTTTTGGAATTATCTCTCTCTGCATTTGTGAATTTATTTTTTAGATGTCAAGTTTTTTTTTAAAATCCAAAAATGAGTTTTTCACTCTCCGTTTCTTCTCACGTAAACAAAAAAAATAAGGCAAATAGATTGCAACGAAATGAAAATTTCAGTGTTAATGTATGCAAAAAATTTAAAACAGTAATAAGTGTAACTAAAGAAAATTTATCAACACCACAAATGAACACCAAAGTTTGGTTAACCATGTTTGGAAAATTCCACTAGTAGAACCCATATAGCTTTGAATTTTTTACGAAAGAGATTTCTAATTGATCCTTACTTATTTTAAATATGGATATCCATGTACGACATATATTGAAGATGCAAATGACCCAAGGATCCAAAATTTTTACGGAGAACAACAAATGCTCATTAAATTCTTAAGTGAACGTGCAGTGAGATATTTACCAGATCCAAACAAGCCATTTTTCCCATTTAATAATCATAGATCACTGTAAAGTGATTGATCATGAGTAATGAGCTATATTTTTGTAAGAAAATACTTGTGGATTAGGAGTCAACACTGAGTTAAATACTCCGCTTCCCCCTTTTTTTGATGTTTTTTAAACCTAATATTTAAAAAATAAATGAGTTTTACAATCCCTAAAAATTACAAAGACTTTTTGGAATTATCTCTCTACATTTGTGCATTTCTATTTTACATGTCAAGTTTTGTTTTAAAATCCAAACATGAGTTTTTCACTCTCCCTTTTTTCTCTCGTAAACAAAAAAAAAAAAAGATAAAGTAAATAGATCACAATAAAATGAAAATTTTAGAGATTATGTATGCAAAAAATTTAATACAATAAAAAGTGTAAGTAAAGAAAATTTATCCACACACACCACAAATGAACACAAAAGTTTTGCTATCCATGTATGGGAAATTCCACTAGTACAACCCCTAATAGAATCAAAATTTTGTATGAAAGAGATTTCTAATTGATCCTAACATGTTTTAAATATTGATATGCATGCACGAAACATTTTGTAGATGAAAATGACCCAATGATCCAAGACTTTTAAGGAGAACAACAAATGCTCATTAAATTCTAAAGGGAACATGCGGTGGGATATTTTACGCGATCCAAACAAGCCATTTTTTGCCTATCTACAAAAAGTTGATCTAACAATCACTGATCACTCTAAAGTGATTGATCATGAGTAATGAGCTATATTTTTAAATAAATGAGTTGTGGATTTGGATTCAACACTCAGTTAAATCCCTCGCTCCCTCCTTTTTCTGATTTCACAAAACCTATTATATACTAACTAAAAGAGTTTTACAATCCTTAAAAATTACAAAGACTTTTTGGAATTATCTCTCCTATCTTTTGAGATTTTCCATTTTAGATGTTATTTTTTGTTTTAAAATCCAAACTTGAGTTTTTCACTCTTTCTTTTTTCTCTCGTAAACAAAAAAAGATAAGGCAAAAAGATCACAACAAAATGAAAATTTTAGTTTATGTAAGAAAACAACTTTAAAAAATAATAAATGGAAGTAAAGAAAATTTATCCACACACCACAAACGAACCCCAAAGTTTTGTTATCCATGTTTGGGAAATTCCACTAGTACAATCCCTAATAGCTTGGTTATAAGAAATAGATTTCTAATATATACTAACATGTTTTAAATATGGATATGCATGCACGAAACATGTTGAAGATGCAAATGACCCGACGATCATAGACTTTTAAGGAGAACAACAAATGGTAATTAAATTCTCTAGTAAACGTGCGGTGGGATATTACCCGATCTAAATAAGCCATTTTATGCCCGTTTACAAAAATATTGATCTAACAATCATAGATCACAGTAAAGTGATTGGTCGTGAGTCACAACTATAGTTTTTTAAGAAATGACTAGTGGATTAGGAGTCAATACCCAGTTAAATCCCCCCGTCCCCCTTTTTCCTATGTTTGCAAAACCTAATATATAAAAACTAAAAGAGTTTAAAAATTCCTAAAAATTACAGAGAGTTTTTAGAATTATCTTTCGCTGCATTTGTGCATTTCCATTTTTTATGTCAACTTTTGTTTTAAAATTCAAACTTGAGTTTTTCAGTCTCCCTTTTTTCTCTCGTAAACACAAAAAAGGGATAAGGCAAATAGATCGCAACAAAATGAAAATTGTAGAGTTTATGCACGCAAAAAATTTGAAACAATAATAATTGTACGTAAATAAAACTTTTCCACACACCCCAAACGAACACAAAATTTTTTCTATCCATGTATAGGAAATTCCACTAGTACAACTCCTAATAGCTTGGAATTTTAATAAGAAAGAGATTTCTAATTGATCCTAACATATTTTAAATAATTGTATGCTTGCGCGAAACTTTTTGAAGATGCAAATGACCCAAGGATCCAAGACTTTTAAGGAGAATAAAAATGCTCATTAAAATCTCAAGCGAACGTGCGGTGGGATATTTACTCGATCCAAACAAGCCCTTTTTTGCACATTTACAAAAATTTTGATCTAACAATCAAAGATCACTATAAAGTTATTGATCAGGTGTAACGAGCTATATTTTTGTAAGAAATGAGTTGTGGATTAAGAGTGAACACTCAGTAAAATCCCCGTCTACCCCCTTTTTCTCATTTTTTCAAAACCTATTATATAAAAACTAAAAGAGTTTTACAATCCCTAAAAATTACAGAGATTTTTTGGAATTATCTCTCTCAGTATTTGAGCTTCTCCATTTTAGATGACATGGTTTGTTTTAAAATCCAAACTTGAGTTTTTTACTCCCTTTTTTCTCTTGTAAACAAATAAAGATAAGGCAAAAAAATAGCAAAAAAATGAAAATTTAAGATTTTATGTATGCAAACAATTTAAAAAAATAATAAATGTAAGTAAAGAAAATTTATCAACACACCACAAATGAACACCAAATTTTGTTATCCATGTTTGGGAAATTCCACTAGTGCAATCCCTAATAGCTTGAAATTTTACAAGAAATAGATTTCTAATTGATATTAACATGTTTAAAATATGGATATGCATGCACAGAACATCTTGAAGATCCAAATGACCCAAAGATCCAAGACTTTTAAGGAGAACAACAAATGGTTATTAAATTCTCAAGTTAATATACGGTGGTATATTTACCCCATCCAAATATGCCATTTTTTTCCCATTTACAAATAGTTGATCTTAAAATCATAGATCACTATAAAGTGATTGATCATGAGTCATGAGCTATATTTTTTTAAGAAATGACTTGTGGATTAGGAGTCAACACTCAGTTAAATCCCTTGTTGCCCCTTTTTCCGCTGTTTGCAAAACCTAATATATAAAAACTAAAAGAGTTTAAGAATCCCTAAAAATTACAGAGACTTTTTAGAATTATCTCTCCCTACATTTGTACATTTCCATTTTAGATGTCAAGTTTTGTTTTAAAATCCAAATTTCAGTTTTTCACACTCCCTTTTTTCTCTTGTAAACAAAAACAAAAGATAAGGTAAATAGATCGCAACAAAATGAAAATTTTAGAGTTTATTTATGCAAAAAATTTAAAAAATAATAAATGTAAGTAAAAAAATTTATCCACACACCACAAACGAACACCAAAGTTTTGTTATCCATGTTTGGCAAATTCCACTAGTAAAACCCCTAATTGCTTGAAATTTTTTAAGAAAGAGATTTCTAATTGATCCTAACATGTTTTAAATATGGATATGCATGCACAAAACATGTTGAAAAATGCAAATGACCCAAGGATCTAAGAATTTTAAAGAAAACAACAAATGCTCATTAAATTCTCTAGTAAATGTGCGGTGGGATATTTACCCGATCCAAACAAGCCATTTTTTGCCCATTTACAAAAAGTTGATCAAACAGTCATAGATCATTGTAAAGTGACTGCCCATTTTTTTAAGAAATGACTTGTGGATTAGGAATCAACACAGTTAAATCCCCTGTTCCCCCCTTTCTTCGATATTTGTTAAAACTTATATATAAAACTAAAAGAATTTTAAAATCCCTAAAAATTATAGAGACATTTTGAAATTATAACTCTCATCATTTTTGAATTTCTATTTTAGATGTGGCATTTTTTTTAAAATCCAAAAATGATTTGTTCACTCTCCCTTTTTTTCTCTCGTGAAAAAAACGATAAGGTAAAAATTTTAGAGTTTATATATGCAAAAAATTTAAAAAAAGAATAAGTGTAAGTAAAGAAAATTTATCCAAACACCACAAACGAACACCAATGTTTGGTTATCCATGTTTACCAAATACCACTAGTACAACCCCTCAACCCCTAATAGTTTGGATTTTATAAGAAAGAGATTTCTCAATGATTCTAACTTGTTTTAAATATTGATATGCATGCACAACATATGTTGAAGATGCAAATCACACAAGGACCCAAAACACTTAAGGAGAACAGAAAATGCTCATTAAATTCTCAAGTGAATGTGCGGTGGGATATTTACCCTATCCAAACAATCCATTTTTTGTCCATTAACAAAAAAAAGTTGATCTAACAATCATAGATCATGTAAAGTGTTTGATCAAGAATAATGAGCTATATTTTTGTAAGAAAATAATTCTGGATTAGGAGTCAACACTCAGTTAAATCCCTTGATTCCCTTTTTTCTAATGTTTGTTAAGCCTATTATATAAAAATAAAACAGTTTTACATTACCGAAAAATTACAGAGACTTTTTGGAATTATCTCTCTCAGCATTTGTGCATTTCTATTTTAGATGTCAAGTTTTTTTAAAATCCAAACATGAGTTTTTCACTCTCCCTTTTTTCTCTTGTAAACAAAAAAAGAAAAGGTAAGTAGATTGTAAAAAAAATGAAAATTTTAGAATCTATGTATGTAAAAAAAATTAAACAATAAAAAGTGTAAGTAAAGAAAATTTATCCACTCACCACTAACAAAAACAGAAGTTTGGTTATCCATGTTTGGGAAATTCCACTAGCACAAACCCTAATAGCTTGGAATTTTATAAGAATGAGATTTCTAATTGAACCTAACATGTTTTAAATATGGATATGCATTCATGAAACATGTAGAAAATGAAAATAATCCATGGATCCAAGACTTTTAAGGAGAACAAAAAATGCTCATTAAATTCTCAAGTGAATGAACTGTGGGATATTTAGCCATTTACAAAAAGTTGATCTTACAGTCATTGATCAATGTAAAGTGATTGATCATGTGTCTTGAGCTATATTTTTTTTAAGAAATGACTTGTAAATTAGGAGTTAACACTTGGTGAAATCCCCCGCTCCCAATTTTCTGATATTAGCAAAACATATTATATAAAAACTAAAAGACTTTTAATATCCCTAAAAATTACAGAGATTTTTTGGAATTATCTCTGTCTGCATTTGTGCTTTTCCATTTTAAAAGTCAAGTTTGGTTTTAAAATCCAAACTTGAGTATTTCACTCTCCCTTTTTTCTCTCGTAAAAAAAAAAAAGATAAGGTAAATAGATCACAATGAAATGAAAATTTTAGCGTTTATGTATGCAAAAAATTTAAAAAAATAATAGGCATAATTAAAGAAAATTTATCCACACACCAGAAATGAACACCATAGTTTGGTTATCCATGTTTGGGAAATTCCACTAGTACAACCTCTAATAGCATGGAATTTTATAAGAAAGAGATTTCTAATTGATCATAACTTGTTTTAAATATGAATACGCATGCACGAAACATGTTGAAGATGCAAATAAGCCAAGGATCCAAGACTTTTAATGAGAACAACAAATGCTCATTAAATTCCCAAGTGAACGTGCAGTGGGATATTCACCCAATCCAAACAAGCGATTATAATCCATTTACAAAAAGTTAATCTAACAATCATATATCACTGTAAAGTGATTGGTCATGAGTAACGAGCTATATTTTTGTCAGAAATGACTCTTGGATTAGGAGTCAACACTATGTTAAATCCCCCATTCCCCACTTTGTCAGATGTTTGAAAAACCTAATATATAGAAACTAAAAGAGTTTGACAATCCCTAAAATTTACAGAGACTTTTTTGAATTATCTCTCTCTGCATTTGTGCTTTTCCATTTTTAATGTCAATTTTTGTTTTAAAATCCAAACTTCTATTTTTCACTCTCCCTTTTTTCTCTCTTAAACCAAAAAAATAAAGCAAATAAATAACAATAAAATGAAAATTTAAGAGTTTATGTAAGAAAAAAAGTTTTAAAATATTAATGTGAGTAAAGAAATTTCTCCACACACCACAAACGAACACCAAAGTTTTGTTATCTATGTTTGGGAAATTCCTCTAGTACAAAACCTAATATCTTGGAATTTTATAAGAAACAGATTTGTAATTTATCCTGACATGTTTTAAATATGGATATGAATGCATGAAAAAATGTTGAAGATGCAAATGACCCAAGGATCCAAGAATTTTAAGGAGAACAACAAATTCTCACTAAATTCCCAAGGGAACGTGCGGTGGGATATTTACCCGATCCAAACAAGCCATTGTGGCCCATTTACAAAAAATTGATCTAACAATCATAGATCATTGTAATATGATTGATCATGATTAACGAGCTATATTTGTTTTAAATATTACTTGTGGATTAGGAGTCAATATTCTTTTAAATCCCATGCCCCCCCTTTTTTTGATGTTTGCAAAATCTAATATATAAAAATTAAAATATTTTTACATTCCCTACAAATTACAGAGACTTTTTGGAATTATTTCTCTCTACATTTGTGCATTTCCATTGTATATGTCCATTTTTTTAAATACAAACATGAGTTTTTCACTCTCCCTTATTTCTCTCGTAAACAAAAAAGGATAAGGTAAATAGATCACAATAAAATGAAAATTTTAGAGTTTATGTATGCTAAAAGTTTAAAAAAATAATGAGTGTAAGTAAAGAAAACTTATCCACTCACCACAAACGAACACCAAACTTTGTTTATCCATCTTTGGAAAATTCCACTAGTACAACCCCTATTAGCTTTTAATTTTATAAGAAAGAGATTTCTAATTGTTGAATTTATGGAAAAGGAAAATACTTCATTGACTTGTTATAATCTGAGTACATGAACCTCTATTTAAAATAGAGGAAGGTAGTAGGGTCCAATTACAATAAAACTACCTTTGTCCCAATTACACCCAAACTCTAACACTTAAAGATAAGTCCTAGCTTAATTAAATAACTCGATGTAGATAAAAGACAAACATAACTCAAACTCTCTTCTTGGTCATGACCCTAAGATAAACATACTTTTGTGTGTCCTTGATCTTCCAACTGATGTGATAAGGATGCCAGCTCATGGTAATCACTGTAGGTCCTACTTATTATGTGCTTGGGCCCATCTTGTGGGCCTTTTTTGGTCGTGTGGGCATGGGCCCTATCTTCCAACACTAATTATCCTAAATTGTTTTAAATATTCATTATGCATAGACGAAACATGTTGAAGATGCAAATGACCCCAGGATCCACGAATTTTAAGGAGAACAAAAAATGCTCATCAAATTCAAAAATGAACGTGTGGTGTGATATTTACCTGATTCAAACAAGCCATTTTTTGCCCATTTAAAAAAAGTTGATCTAACAATCACAGATCACTGTAAAGTGATTGACCATGTGTAATGAGGTATATATTTTTAAGAAATGAGTTTTGGATTAGGAGTCAACACTCAGTTAAATCCCCCCGCTCTCCCCTTTTTTTGCTATTCTCAAAACCGAGAATATAAAAACTTAAACAGTTTTAGAATCCCCAAAAATTAAAGAGACTTTTGGAATTATCTCTCTCTACATTTGTGCATTTCCATTTTAGATGTAGAGTATTGTTTTAAAATCGAAATTTGAATTTTTCACTCTCCCTTTTTTCTCTCATAAACAAAAAAAGATAAGATAAATAGATTGCAACAAAATCAAAACTTTAGAGTTTATGTACACAAAAAATTTGAAACAATAATAAAAGTAAAGAAAATTTATCCACACACCACAAAGGAACACCAAAGTTTTGGTTATCTGTGTTTGGAAAATTCTACTAGAACAACCCCTAATAACTTGGAATTTTACGAGAAAGTGATTTCTAATTCATCCAAAAAGTTTTAAATATGGATATAAATGCACGAAAGATATTGAAGATGCAAATGACCCTAGGATGCAAGAATTTTAAGGAGAACCACAAATGTTCATTAAATTTTCAAGTCAAGGTGTGGTGGGATATTTACTTGAAACAAACAAGCAATTTTTTGCCCATTTAAAAAAAATGATCTAACATTCGTAGATCAATGTAAAGTGATTGGTCATGAGTAACGAGCTAAATTTTTTTTAGAAATTACTTGCGGATTAGGAGTCAACACTCAGTTAAATCCCCCACTCCCTCCTTTTTTTTATGTTTGCAAAACATAATATATTAAAACTAAAACAGTTTTGCAATCCCTAAAAATTACAGAGACTTTTTGGAATTATCTATCTCTACATTTACGAATTTCCATTTTAGATGTCAATTTTTTTTTAAAAATCCAAAATTCAGTTTTTCACTCTCCCTTTTTTCTCTCGTAAACAAAAAAATATAAGGCAAATTGATCACAACAAAATGAAAATTTTAGAGGTTATGCTTGCAAAAATTTTAAAGAAAATTATAAATGTAAGTAAAGAAAATGTATCCACACACCACAAACGAAAAACCAAAGTTTTGTTATCCTTGTTTGGGAAATTCCACAAGTACAACCTCTAATAGCTTGGAATTTTATTGGAAAGAGATTTTCAATCAATCGTAACATGTTTTAATTATGGATATGCAAGCACGAACAAATATTGCAGATGCAAATGACCCAAGGATCGTAGACTTTTGTGGAGAACAACAAATGGTCATTAAATTCTCCAACAAACGTGTGGGGGGATATTTATTCAATCCAAACAAGCTATTTTTTGCCCATTTACAAAAAGGTGATCTAACAGTCATAGATCATAGTAAAGTGATTGCTAAGGAGTAATAAGTTATATTTTTGTTAGAAATTACTTGTGGATTAGGAGTCAATACTTAGTTAAATCCCTCGTTCCCCCCGTTTACGGATGTTTGCAAAACCTAATATAAAAAAGCTAAAAGAATTTTACAATCCCTAAAAGTTACAAAGACTTTTTGGAATTATCTCTCTCTACATATGCGGATTTCCATTTTAGATGTTTTAAAATCCAAACATGAGTTTTTCACTCTCCCTTTTTTCTCTTGTAAACAAAAAAAAAAAGATAAGGTAAATAGATCGCAAAAAATGAAAATTTTAGAATTTATGTATGAAAAAAATTTAAACAATAAAAAGTGTAAGTAAAGAAAATTTATCCACTCACCACAAACAAAAACCTAAGTTTGGTTATCCATGTTTGGGAAATTCCACTAGCACAAACCCTAATAGCTTGGAATTTTATAAGAATGAGATTTCTAATTGAACCTAACATGTTTTAAATATGGATATGCATTCATGAAATATGTTGAAAATGCAAATAATCCATGGATCCAAGACTTTTAAGGAGAACAACAAATGCTCATTAAATTCTCAAGTGATTGAACTGTGGGATATTTACCCGATCCAAACAAACCGTTTTTTGCCCATTTACAAAAAGTTGATCTTACAGTCATAGATCACTGTAAAGTGATTGATCATGAGTCTCGAGCTATATTTTTTTTAAGAAATGACTTGTAGATTAGGAGTCAACACTTAGTGAAATCCCCTGCTCCCCCATTTTCTGATGTTAGAAAAGCATATTATATACAAACTAAAAGACTTTTACAATCCCTAAAAATTACAAACACTTTTTGGAATTATCTCTATCTGCATTTCTGCTTTTCCATTTTAAAAGTCAAGTTTGGTTTTAAAATCCAAACTTGAGTTTTTCACTCTCCCTTTTTTCTCTCGTAAACAAAAAACAAAAGGTAAATAGATCACAATGAAATGAAAATTTTAGAGTTTACGTATGCAAAAAAAATAAAACAATAATAAGTGTAATTAAAGAAAACTTATCCATACACCAGAAATGAACACCATAGTTTGGTTATCCATGTTTGGCAAATTCCACTAGTAAAACCTCTAATATCTTGGAATTTTATAAGAAAGAGATTTCTAATTGTTCATAACTTGTTTAAATATGAATACACATGGACGAAACATGTTGAAGATGCAAATGACCCAGGGATGCAAGATTTTTAATGAGAACAACAAATGCTCATTAAATTCCCAAGTGAACATGCGGTGGGATATTCACCCAGTCCAAACAAGCGATTTTAATCCATTTAAAAAAAGTTGATCTAATAATCATATATCACTGTAAAGTGATTGGTCATGAGTAACGAGCTATATTTTTGTTAGAAATGACTTGTGGATTAGGAGTCAACAATATCTTAAATACCCCGTTCCCCACTTTTTTCGATGTTTGAAAAACCAAATATATAGAAACTAAAAAAGTTTTACAATCCCTAAAATTTATAGAGACTTTTTTGAATTATCTCTCTCTGCATTTGTGCTTTTCCATTTTAAATGTCAACTTTTGTTTTAAAATCCAAACTTCTGTTTTTCACTCTCCCTTTTTTCTCTCTTAAACCAAAAAAATAAAGCAAATAAATAACAACAAAATGAAAATTTAAGAGTTTATGTAAGAAATAAAAATTTAAAATATTAATGTGAGTAAAGAAATTTTTCAACACACCACAAACGAACACCAAAGTTTTGTTATCTATGTTTGGGAAATTCCTCTAGTACATAACCTAATATCTTTGAATTTTATAAGAAACACATTTATAATTTATCCTAACATGTTTTAAATATGGATATGAATGCACGAAAAAATGTTGAAGATGCACATGACCCAAGGACCCAAGACTTTTAAGGAGAACAACAAATTCTCATTAAATTCCCAAGGGAACGTGCGGTGGGATATTTACCCGATCCAAACAAGCCATTTTGGCCCATTTACAAAAAGTTGATCTAACAATCATAGATCATGGTAATATGATTGATCATGACTAACGACCTACATTTGTTTTAAATATTACTTGTGGATTAGGATTCAATATTCTGTTAAATCCCATGCTTCCCCTTTTTTTGATGTTTGCTAAATCTAATATGTAAAAATTAAAAGATTTGTACATTCCCTACAAATTACAGAGACTTTTTGGAATGATCTCTCTACATTGGTGCATTTCCATTTTATATGTCAATTTTTTTTAAATACAAACATGAGTTTTTCACTCTCCCTTATTTCTCTCGTAAACCAAAAAGGATAAGGTAAATAGATCACAATAAAATGAAAATTTTAGAGTTTATGTATGCTAAAAGTTTAAAAAAATAATGAGTGTAACTAAAGAAAACTTATCCACACACCACAAAGGAACACCAAACTTTGTTTATGCATCTTTGGAAAAGTCCACTAGTACAACCCCTATTAGATTTTAATTTTATAAGAAAGAGATTTCTAATTGTTGAATTTATGGAAAAGGAAAATACTTCATTGACTTGTTATAATCTGAGTACATGAACCTCTATTTAAAATAGAGGAAGGTAGTTGGGTCCAATTACAATTAAACTACCTTTGTCCCAATTACACCCAAACTCTAACACTTAAAGATAAGTCCTAGCTTAATTAAATAACTCAATGTAGATAAAAGACAAACATAACTCAAACTAAAACTCTTCTTGGTCGTGACCCTAAGATAAAGATACTTTTGTGACTCCTTGATCTTCCAACTGATGTTATAGGGATGCCAGCTCATGGTAATCATTGTAGGTCCTACTTCTTATGTTCTTGGGCCCATCTTGTGGGCCTTCTTGGGTCGTGTGGCCCATCTTATAATACTCTTAGACATGTGGGCCTTCTTTGGTCGTGTGGGCATGGGCCCTATCTTCCAACACTAATTATCCTAACTTGTTTTAAATATGCATTATTCATGGATGAAACATGTTGAAGATGCAAATGACCCAAAGATCCACGACTTTTAAGGAGAACAAAAAATGCTCATCAAATTCAAAAATGAACGTGTGGTGCGATATTTACCTAATTCAAACAAGCCATATTTTGCCCATTTAAAAAAAGTTGATCTAACAATCACAGATCACTGTAAAGTGATTGACCATGAGTAATGAGCTATATATGTTTAAGAAATGACTTGTGGATTAGGAGTCAACACTCGCTTAAATTCCCCTGCTCCCCCCTTTTTATGCTATTCTCAAAACCGAGTATACAAAAACTAAAACAGTTTTATAATCCCCAAAAATTATAGAGACTTTTGGAATTATCTCTGTCTCCATTTGTGCGTTTCCATTTTAGATGTAGAGTATTGTTTTAAAATTGAACCTTGAGTTTTTCACTCTCCTTTTTTTCTCTCATAAACAAAAAAAGATAAGGTAAATGGATTGCAACAAAATCAAAACTTTAGAGTTTATGTACACAAAAAATTTGAAACATAAATAAAAGTAAGTAAAGAAAATTTATCCACACACCACAAATGAACACCAAAGTTTTAGTTATCTGTGTTTGGAAAATTCTACTAGAACAACCCCTAATAGCTTGGAATTTTATGAGAAAGAGATTTCTAATTCATCCAACAAATGTTAAATATGGATATAAATGCACGAAAGATATTGAAGATGCTAAGGACCCTAGGATGCAAGAATTTTAAGGAGAACAACAAATGTTCATTAAATTTTCATGTCAAGGTGTGGTGGGATATTTACTTGAAACAAACAAGCAATTTTTTGCCCATTTAAAAAAAAATTGATCTAACATTCGTAGATCAATGTAAAGTGATTGATCATGAGTAACGAGCTTTATTTTTGTTAGAAATTACTTGTGGATTAGGAGTCAACACTCAGTTAAATCCCCCACTCCCTCCTTTTTTTTTATGTTTTCAAAACATAATATATATAAACTAAAACAGTTTTGCAATTCCTAAAAATGATAGAGACTTTTTGGAATTATCTATCTCTACATTTACGAATTTCCATTTTAGATGTCAAGTTTTTTTTTAAAAAATCCAAACTTCAGTTTTTCACTCTCCCTTTTTTCTCTCGTAAACAAAAAAATATAAGGCAAATAGATCGCAACAAAATGAAAATTTTAGAGTTTATGTATGAAAAAATTTTAAAAAAATTATAAATAAGTAAAGAAAATGTATCCACACACTACAAACGAACACCAAAGTTTTGTATCCTTGTTTGGGAAATTCCACAAGTACAACCTCTAATAGCTTGGAATTTTATAGGAAAGAGATTTTGAATTGATTCTAACATGTTTTAAATATGGATATGCAAGCACGAACAAATATTGCATATGCAAATGACCCAAGGACCATAGACTTTTGTGGAGACCAACAAATGGTCATTAAATTCTCCAACGAACATGCGGTGGGATATTTATTCAATCCGAACAAGCTATTTTTTGCCCATTTACAAAAAGGTGATCTAACAGTCATAGATCACTGTAAAGTGATTGATAAGGAGTAATAAGTTATATTTTTGTTAGAAATTACTTGTGGATTAGGAGTCAATACTTAGTTAAATCCCTAGTTCCCCCCATTTACGGATGTTTTCAATACCTAATATCAAAAAGATAAAAGAATTTTACACTCCCTAAAAGTTACAAAGACTTTTTGGAATTATCTCTCTCTACATATGCGGATTTCCATTTTAGATGTCAAGTTTTGTTTTAAAATCCAAACATGATTTTTTTGCTCTCCCTTTTTTCTTTCGTAAACAAAAAAAGATAAGGCAAATAAATCGCAACAAAATGAAAATTTTGAAGTTTACGTATGCAAAAAATTTAAAACAATAATAAATGCAAGTAAAAACATTTATCCACACACCAAAAACGAACACCAAAGTTTTGTTACCCATGTTGGGAAAATTCCACTAGTACATCCTAGGTTGCTTGGAATTTTATATGATAGAGATTTCTAATTGATCACAATAAAATAAAAATTATAGAGTATGCAAAACAATAATTTTTTTTATAAATTTAAGTAAAAAAATTTATCCACACACCACAAATGAACACCAAAGTTTTTGTATCCATGTTTGGGAAATTCTACTAGTGCAATCCCTAATAGCTTGGAATTTTATAAGAAATAGATATCTAATATGTTTTAAATATGGATATGCATGCACAAAACATGTGGAAGATGCAAATGATTCGACGATCAGAGACTTTTAAGGAGAACAACAAATGGTCATTAAATTTTCAAGTGAACGTGCGGTGGGATATTTACCCGATCGAAACAAGGCATTTTTTCCCATTTACAAAAAGTTGATCTAACAAGCATTGATCACTGTAAAGTGATTGATCATGAGTAACAAGCTTGTTGAATTTATGGAAAAGTGAAATGTTTCATTGACATCAATAACTTGTTGTAATCAGAGTACATGAACCTCTATTTATAATAGAAGAAGATAGTAGAGTCCAATTACAATAAAACTACCCAAGTCCCAATTACACCCACACTCTAACACTTAAAGATAAGTCCTAATATAATTAAATAATTTAATATTGATAGAAGACAAATATAACTCAAACTAAAACTCTTCTTGATCTTTTGTGAGTCCTTCTTGATCTTCCAACTGATGTCATAAGGATGCCAATTCATGGTAATCATTGTGGGTCCTACTTCTTATGGGCTTGGGCCCATCTTGTGGGCCTTCCTTGGTCGTTTGGGCTTGAGCTTATCTTCCAACACCCCCCCTCATGCTAGGGGTGAGAGAACAACATGAACTCCTAGGTTAATACAAATGATGTATAAAATATTTTTGTATAAAATGGCACATCTTCCAATATGCCTTCATCTTCTAACATTCCCCCTCAGTTGTTGCATCCTTCCATGAGGCCCTGCGACATTATAAGTGAGAGTAAAAATACTCCTAGCCGGTAAGTCATTGCTTCATACTTCAGTTTATTGCTGGATGTAGCGCACACTCCACTGCTATCGGTAGTGTGTCGCTCGGTATTGCTTTGAAGTGTCCACCACCGTGTCCCTCCATAGGACAACGACTCTCAAGTGGTAGGAGGAATAAAATCCATTACAAGGGGGGTATAACATAGATGTTATAATAAGTTCCTTCGTCATGGAATTCCAACCACAAATAATTTTGATCTTTTTGACGGGGATGAAGTTCCTCCGTCATGGACTTCCAACCACAAATAATTTTCATCTTTTTTACGGGGATGAAGTTCCTCCATCGTGTACTCCCAACCACAAACAAATGTGATCTTTTTGACGGGGTAAAATAAATGATGACATGAGGCCCCCTCTTATTCAGTAATAATGTCCCCAAAGAGATAATAGCTGCAAGTGAATATAACACGACCATCTTCCAACACATATAACACAAACTAAATAATAAACTTTGTAAAAGAACCCATGGAATAATCCGATATAATATTTTCTTCATTGATGCACAAACTTCATCTTTTATGCTCCACCTTTCTTCAATATTTTGTCACATAAACTTATCCACAACATAAGGAATAAAATACCTCTTTCTTGTTCTTGTTCTTGTTCTCCCCCTCAAGCTGGGAGGTAATGGCAATGATCCCAACTTGAAGCAAATATCATATATGTAGCCATAAGCCAAAATAAAAAAGATGTATAAATAAGCCTTCAAACCAGGGAGAAGTGAGATATTTTCCTGTCATATAAACTCAAAAAGTGACGCAAAACAAATGGCATAAATTCTGATTTTCAATGTAATAGAATACCTTCATGACCTTTGATTCTTCCAATGCAAATATATCTTTCTATATAGATCATATTGACAAAAAAAAATTTCCTTATGAAAGTAGACGTAAATAAATTTCATCCAAGTATAACATCTCTTCATAAAATATAATTATCAGAAGATAAATAATCTGATAGGTTTCGGTCTCTGTCATCTGGCCGAACTAAGTATTGTTTCTCCTATTTTTCCAGAATGACCATTGACTTTTCCAAGATCAATATCTCCTTATAAAAAAATTATACCAAGAATTGGTTGAATAGATAGGAAAATAAACTTACAGATCTTTCCTTTGATATATAATTCTCCATATAAAGTCTCTTTCTTGATAGCATAATATACCTCGGAAGTTGAGGCTTTCTGCTGCTGCTCAAACCTCTTTTTAAATCTGACCTTTGCTGCTTCAAATATTGATTTTGCTTTGTAGATAATTCAGATAAAAAATTGGTTGAATAGGTAAAAGAATAGACTTATAGATATTTATTTTGATGTATATTTCTCATATAAAGTCTAGTTCTTGATAGCAAAAAATACCTCAGAATCAGAAGATTTCAGCTGTTGCTTGAACCTTTTGTCAATCTGACCTTTGCTCATTCAAATGCCAATATCTCTCTATAGATAACTCCGATTGGAAAAAAATATGTTTTATTTGGAAAATAGACTTAAATATCTTTCTGAAAATATATTATTTTTAATATAAAAAACTACTTATAGAGGTAAACAGAGTAAAGCAATCTTTGGTATCTAGGGACTGGAAAAAAAATAACTATGAACCTAAAGTTAGGGTTTAGGTTTTAGAGAAAAGGATCACATTACCTCCGTGAGTTGACCAAGTCAATTCACAGAACCTGATCTGATACCATGTTGAATTTATGGAAAAGTGAAATACTTCATTGACATCAATAACTTGTTGTAATCAGAGTACTTGAACCTCTATTTATAATAGAGGAAGGTAGTAGAGTCCAATTACAATAAAACTACCCTTGTACTAATTACACCCAAACTCTAACACTTAAAGATAAGTCCTAATATAATTAAATAACTCAATATTGATAGAAGACAAATATAACTCAAACTAAAACTCTTCTTGGTCGTGACCCTAAGATAAAGATACTTTTGTGAGTCCTTCTTGATCTTCCAACTGATGTGATAAGGATGCCAACTCATGGTAATCATTTTGGGTCCTACTTCTTATGGGTTTGGGCCCATCTTGTGGGCCTTCCTTGGTCGTGTGACCCATCTTATAATAATATTACATATGTGGGCCTTCCTTGGTCGTTTGGGCTTGAGCTTATCTTCCAACAAAGCTATATTTTTGTTAGAAATTACTTGTGGATTAGGAGTCAACACTCAGTTGAAATCCCCCAGTCCCCCATTTTCCGATGTTTGCAAAACCTAATATATAAAAACTAAAAGATTTTTAAAATCCCTAAAAATTACAGTGACTTTTTGAAATTACTTCTCTCTGCATGTGTGGATTTCCATTTTAGATGTCAAGTTTTGGTATAAAATCCAAACTTGAGGTTTTCACTCTCCCTTTTTTCTTTCGTTAACAAAAATAAATAAGGCAAATAAATTGTAACAAAATGAAAATTTTAGAGTTTATGTATGCAAAAAATTTAAAACAAAAGTAAATGAAAGTAAAAAAATTCATCCACACACCACAAACGAACACCAAAATTTTGTTATCCACGTTTGGTAAATTCCACTAGTACAACCCCTAATTGCTTGGAATTTTATAAGAAACAGACTTCTAATTGATCCTAACATGTTTTAAATATGGATATGCATGCACAAAACATGTTTTAGATACAAATGACCCAATGATCCAAGACTTTTAAGGAGAACAACAAATGCTCATTAAATTCTCAAGCGAACGTGCGGTGTGATATTTACCCGATCCAAACAAACTATTTTTTGCCCATTTTCAAAAAATTAAGCTAACAATCATAGATCACTGTAAATTCATTGATCATGAGTAATGAGTTATATTTTTGTAAGAGAGGACTTGTGGATTAGGAGTCCACACTCAGTTAAATGCACCGCTCTCCCCATTTTCTACTGCTCGCAAAATCGAATATATAAAAACTAAAGCAGTTTTACAATCCCTAAAAATTACAGAAACTTTTGGAATTATCTTTATGCATTCGTGCATTTCCATTTTAGATGTCATGTCTTGTTTTAAAGTCGAAACTTGAGTTTTTTGCTCTCCCTTTTTTCTCTCGCAAACAAAAAAGATAAGGCAAATAGATTGCAACAAAATGAAAACTTTAGAGTTTATGTACGCAAAAAATTTGAAACAATAATAAAATTAAGTAAAAAATTTTTTTTCCACACATCACAAATAAACACCAAAGTTTTGTTATCCGTGTTTGGCAAATTCCACAAGCACAACCCCTAGTTGCTTGGAATTTTATAAGAAAGATATTTCTAATTAATCCTAACTTGTTTTATATATGGTTATGCATGCATGAAACATGTTAAAGATGCAAATGTCCCAAGGATCCAAGACTTTTAAGGAGAACAACAAATTCTCATTAAATTAAAAAATGAACATGTGGTGGGATATTTACCCGATATAAACAGGCCATTTTTTGGCCATTTACAAAAAGTTTGTCTAAGAATCATAAATCCATGTACAGTGATTGATCATCAATAACGAGCTATATTTTAGTAAAAAAATTACATGTGGATTAGCAATCAACACTCAATTCAATCCACCACACCACACCCTCCACCCACCCCCCCCCCCCCCCCCCCCCCTTCCACCTTTGTCAAATGTTTGCTAAACCTAATATATAAAAACTAAAATAGTTTTACAATCCCTAAAATTTACAAAGACTTTTTGAAATTATCTATCTCTACATTTGTGCATTTCCAGTTTAGATGTCAAGTTTTTTTTTTTAAAATCCGAACTTAAGTTTTTCATTCTCCCTTTTTTCTCTTGTAAACAAAAAAAGATAAGGAAAATAGATTGCAACAAAATGAAAATTTTAGAGTGTATGGATGCAAAAAAATTGAACCAATAATAAATGTAAGTAAATAAAATTTATCTACACACCACAAAAGAACACCAAAGTTTATTTGGGAAATTCCACTAGTACAATCCCTAATAGCTTCGAATTTTATAGGAAAAAGATTTCTACTTGATCATAAAATGTTTTAAATATGGATATACATGCACGAAGCATGTTGAAGATTCAGATGACCCAAGGATCCAAGACTTTTAAGGAGAACCACAAATTCTCATTAAATTCTCAAGCGAACGTGCACTGGGATATTTACTCAATCCAAACAAGCCATTTAATGCCCATTTACAAAAAAGTTTATCTAACAATCATTGATCACTGTAAAGTGATTGATCATGAGTAACGAGCTATATTTTTGTTTGAAATTACTGGTGGATTAGGATTCAACACTTAGTTAAATCCCTAGCTCCCATTTCCGTTGTTTGCAAAACAAAATATATAAAAGAGCTTTACAATCGCTAAAAATTATAGAGACATTTTTGAATTATCTCTCTATGCAATTGTGCATTTCCATTTTAGATGTCAAGTTTTGTTTTAAAATGAAAAATGAAAATTCAAATAGATCGCAAAAAAATGAAAATTTTAGAGTTTTAGTATGCAAACAATTTTAAAAAATTATAAATGTAAGTAAAGAAAATTTATCCACACATCACAAACGAACACCAATGTTTTATTATCCATGTTTAGGAAATTCCACAAGTACAACCTCTAATAGCTTGGAATTTTATAAGAAAGTGATTTTTAATTGATCTTAACTTGTTTTAAATATGGATATGCATGCACGAAACAAGTTGAAGATGCAAGTGAGCCATGGATCCATGACTTTTATGGAGAACAGAAAATGCTCATTAAATTAAAAAATGAACGTGTGGTACGATATTTACCCGATCCAAACAAGCTATTTTTTGCCTATTTACAAAAAAAAAATTAAAATCCAAACATGAGTTTTTGACACTCCCTTTTTTCTCTGGTGAAAAAAAAGGATAACACAAATAGATCGCAACAAAATAAAAATTTTAGAGTTTATTTATGCACAAAATTTTAAACAGTAATAAAAATAAGTAAAGAAAATTTATCCACACACCACAAACAAACACAAAAGTTTTGTTATCCATGTTTGGGAAATTCCACGAGTACAACATCTAATAGCTTGGAATTTTCTTACAAAAAGATTTTGAATTGAACCAAACATGTTTTAAATATGGATATGCATGCATGAAAAATATTGAAGATTCAAAAGATCCAAGGATCCATGACTTTTATGGAGAACAACAAATGCTCATTAAATTCTCCAGCGAATGTGCGGGGTGTCACTTGATCCAAAACAGCCATTTTTTGCCCATTTACAAAAAGTTGATCTAACAAACATAGATCATTGTAAAGTGATCGAACATGAGTAACAAGGTTTTGCTATCCGTGTTTGGCAAATTCCACTAGTACAACCCCTAGTAGCATGGAATTTTACAAGAAAGAGATCTAATTGACCCTAACTTGTTTTAAATATGGTTATGCTTACACGAAACATCTTAAAGATGAAAATGACCCAAGGATCCAAGACTTTTAAGGAGAACAAAAAATGCTCATTAAATTAAAAAAAATGAACGTGTGGTGGGATATTTACCTACTATAAAAAAGACATTTTTCCCATTTACAAAAATTTGATCTAACAATCATAAATCACTGTAAAGTGATTGATCATCAATAATGAGCTATATGTTTGTAAGAAATTACATGTGGATTAGGAGTCAAATCTCAGTTAAATCCCCTGCTTCGCCTTTCTGATGTTTGCAAAATTTAATATGTAGAAACTAAAACAGTTTTACAATCCGTAAAAAATATGGAGACTTTTTGGAATTATCTCTCTCTGCATTTGTGCATTTCCATTTTAGATGTCAAGTTTTTGTGTTACTCTCCCTTTTTTTTCTAGTAAGCAAAAAAAGATAAGGCAAATAGACTATAACAAAATGAAATTTTTAGAGTTTATGTATGCAAAAAAATAGAAACAATAATAAATGTAAGTTAAAAAAATTTATCCACACATCACAAACGAACAACAAAGATATGTTATCCATGTTTGGGAAATTCTACTAGTACAATTGCTCATGTCTTTAAATTTTATAAGAAAGATATTTCTAATTGATCCTAACATGTTTTAAATATGGATATACATGAAACATGTTGATGATGTAAATGACCCAAGGATCCAAGAATTTTAAGGAGAAAAATAAATGCTCATTAAATTCTCAAGCAAACGTGCGGAGGGATATTTACTCGATCCAAACAAGCCATTTTTTGCCAATTTACGAAAAAGTTGATCGAACAATCATAGATCACTTTAAAGTGATTAATCATGAGTAACGAGCTATATTTTTGTTAGAAATTTCTTGTGGATTAAGACTGAACACTCAATTAAATCCCCCGCTCCCCCTTTTTCCAATGTTTGCAAAACCTAATATATAAAAACTAAAAGATTTTTACAATCCTTAAAAATTATAGAGACTTTTTGGAATTATCTCTCTCCGGAATTATGGATTTTTATTTTAGAAGTTAAGTTTTGTTTTAAAATCCAAACTTGAGTGTTTCAATCTCCCTTATTTCTCTCGTAAACAAAAAAAGATAAGACAAATATTTCACAACAAAATGAAAATCTTAGAGTTTATGTATGCAAAAAATTTAAAATTATAATAAGTGTAAGCAAACAAAATTTACCCACACACCACAAACGAACACCAAAGTTTGGTTATCCATGTTTGGTAAATTCCACTAGTACAACCCCTAATAGCTTTGAATTTTGTAAGAAAGAGATTTCTAATAGATCCTAATTTGTTTTAAATATGTATATGCATGCACGAAACATGTTGAAGATGCAAATCATCCAAGGATCCAAGAATTTTAAGGAGAACAACAAATGCTCATTGAATTCAAAAATGAACGTGTGGTGTGATATTTACCCGATTCAGACAAGCCATTTTTTGCCCATTTACAAAAAGTTGATCTAACAATCATAGATCATTGTAAAGTGATGGATCATGAGTAATGAGCTATATATTTGTAAGAAATGACTTGTGGATTAGTAGTCAACACTCAGTTAAATCCCCCTCTCCTCCCTTTTTTTTGCTGTTTGCAAAACCAAATATATAAAAACTAAAACAGTTTTACAATCCCTAAAAATTACAGAGACTTTTTGCAATTATCTCTCTTTGCATTTGTGCATTTCCATTTTAGATGTCAAGTATTGTTTTAAAATCGAAACTTGTGTTTTTCACTCTCCCTTTTTTCTCTATTAAACAAAAAAATAAGGGAAATAGATTGCAACAAAATAAAAACTTTAGAGTTTATGTATGCAAAAAATTTGAAACAATAATAAAAGTAAGCAAAGAAAATTTATCCATGCACCACAAATGAACACAAAAGTTTTGTTATCTAGGTTTAGCAAAATCCACTAGTACAACCTCTAATAACTTGGAATTTTATAAGAGAGATTTCTTATTGATCTAAAATGTTTTAAATATCGATATACATGCATGAAACATGGTGAAGATGAAAATGATCCAAGGATCTAAGACTTTTAAGGTGAACAACAAATGCTCAATAAATTCTCAAGTGAACGTGCGGTGGGATATTTACTCGATCCAAACAAGTCATTTTTTTCCTATTTACAAACAAGTTGATCTTACAATCGTAGATCACTGCAAACTGATTGATAATGAGTAATGAGCAATATTTTATTAGAAATTACTTGTGGATGAACAGTCAACACTCAGTTAAATCTTCCACTCCACCCTTTTTCCGCTGTTTCAAAAACCTAATACATAAAAACTAAAAGAGTTTTACAATCCCTAAAAATTACAGAGACTTTTTGGAATTTTCTATCTCTGCATTTGTGGATTTCCATTTTAGATGTCATGTTTTGTTTTAAAATCCAAACTTAGAGTTTTTCACTCTACCTTTTTTCTCTCGTAAACAAAAAATATAAGGCAAATAAATCACAACAAAATAAAAATTTTAAAGTTTATATATGCAAAAAAATTATAAAACTAATAAATGTAAGTAAAAAAATTTATCAACCACCACAAACGAACAGTAAAGTTTTGTTATCCGTGTTTGGCAAATTCTACTAGAACAACCATGGAAGCTTGGAATTTTATATGAAAGATATTTCTAATTGATCCTAACATATTTTAAATTTGGACATCCATTCACGAAACATGTTGAAGATGCAAATGACCCAATGATCCAATACTTTTAAGGAAAACAACAAATGATCATTAAATTCTGAAGTGAACGTGCGGTGGGATATTTACCCGATCCAAACAAGCCATGTTTTTGCCTATTTAAAAAAAGTTTATCTAACAATCATTGATCACTGTAAATTGATTGTTCATGAGTAATGAGCTATATTTTTTTAAGAAATTACTTGTGGATAAGGAGTCAACACTCAGTTAAATCCCCAGCTCCCTCATTTTTCCGATGTTTGTAAAACCTAAGATATAAAAACTAAAAGAGTTTTAAAATCACTTTAAATTACTGAGACATTTTGAAAATATCTCTTTCTGCATTTGTGCATTTCCATTTTGATATTTTTTTTTAACAAAACATGAGTTTTTCACTCTCCCTTTTTTCTCTCGTAAACAAAAAAATATAAGGCAAATAGATGACACAAAATGAAAATTTAAGAGTTTATGTATGCAAAAAAAAAAATTTTAATTATGGAAAAGAGAAATACTTCATTGACTTCATTAACTTATTATAATTAGAGTACATGAACCTGTATTTATAATAAAGGAAGATAGTAGAGTCCAATTACAATAAAACTACCTTTGTCTAGATTACACCCAAACTCTAACGCTTAAAAATAAGTCCTAGCATAATTAAATAACTCAATATAGATAAAAGACAAACATAACTCAAACTAGAACTCTTCTAGGAAGTGACCATAAGATAAAGATGCATTTGTGAGTCCTTCTTGATCTTCCAAATTATGTGATAAGGATGCCAGATCGTGGTAATCATGGTGTGTTCAACTTCTTACGTGTTTGGGCCCATCTTATAACTCCTAGAGATGTGGGCCTTCCTTGGTCATGTGGGTTGGGGCCTATCTTCCAGCACACCCCCTCAAGCTGGGAGTGAGAGAACAACCAGCTTACTGAAAATGATGAATATAATCTTTTTTTATAAAATGGCACATCTTTCAATATGCATTCATCTTCCAATAGTCCCCCTCACGTTATTGCATCCGAACATGAGGCCCTACAGGCATAATATAAGTGAGAGCAAAAATCACTCCTAGCCGGTAAGATATTGATCCTGGATGTAGGCTACACTCCGTTTTCTGTAGGTAGTGTGTCTATCGCTATTGCTCTGAAGTGTCCACCTCCGTGTCCCACCACAGGATAATGACTCTCAAGTGGTAGGAGCAATAAAAGCCATTACAGGGGGGGGGGGGGGGGGGGGGGGGGGGGGGGGGGGTGTTTTTTATAATGGTGTCCCAATCCGGACACCGATTCTCATGGTATCCCAACAATGATATTTTTTAGAGTTAAATTTATCATGGTGTCCCAATCCGGGCACCGACTCTCATGGTGTCCCAACCATGATATTTTTGAGATTCAAATAAATTTTGGTATGAGAAAAGGTACTGAGGCTACCTCTTCTTCAATGATATTGTCTCATCCAAAGGGACATAACAGAAATAATTGTAATGTAACACGACCATCTTCCAATACATATAACACGAACCAAAATAAACCTTGTAGAAGGACCCATGAAATAATCATAATCTGATACAAATATTTTTTCTTAGATACATAATATTTATCTTTTGTGATCCCCATTTCTTGAATATTTTGGTCACATAAACTTATCCACAACATATGGAATAAAATACCTCTTTCTTGTACTTCTTCTACTTCTCCCCCTCAAGCTAGGAGGTAATGGCAGTGATCCCAGCTTGAACAAATATCATAATGCTGCAATAAGCCCAAATAACATAGATGTAGTAAATAAGCCCTCAAACTAGGGATAATTGAGATATTTTACAGATTTTTTAACTGAAAAGGTGATGCAAAACAATGGGCTTAAATTCGGATTTTCAATGTAACAGAATACCAGCATGACCTGTGATTCTTCCAATGTGAATATATCATTTAATATAGATTAGATTGACATGAAATTTTCTTCTTCAGAAATTATACTTAAATACCTTTCATCCAAGTATGACTTCACTTCATAAAATATAATTATCAGAAGATAAATAATCTAATAGATTTCGGGCTTTGTCATCTTACCAAACTAAGTATTGTTTCACCTTTTTTTTCCAGAATGACCATTGACTATTCCAAGATCAATATCTCCTTATAAAAAACTCATATCGATAATTGGTTGAATCGGTAAGAAAATAGACTTACATATCTTTCTTTTGTTGTATAATTCTCTATATAAAGTCTCTTTCTTGATATAAACAAATACCTCAAAAATTGAAGCTTTCTACTGCTGCTAGAACCTATTTTTCAATCTGATCTTGGCTGCTTCCACTATCAATTTCTTTTTTTAGATAACTTAGATAAAAAATTGGAGTAATAGGTAAAAGAGATATTTCTTTTCATATATTTCTCTATATAAATTTGAGTTCTTGATAGCATAAAGTACCTCAGAATCTGAAGCTTACTGCTGTTGTTCGAACCTTTTTGCAATCTAACCTTTGCTCATTCAAATATAGATATCTCTTTGTAGATAACTCCGATTGGAAAAAATAATTTTTCCATGGAAATTATACTCAAATATATTTCCTAAAATATATAATTTTCAATAATGAAAATCTCCGTGTAGAGGAAAAACACTAAGCAAACTACAGGTGTAGGGACCAAAACAAAAACTATGAATCTAGACTTAGGGTTTAGGGTTTAGAGAAAAGGATCTCATTATCTCTGTGGGTTGACAAAGTCAACTCACTGAACCCGCTCTGATACCATGTTGAATTTATGAAAAAGATAAATACTTCATTGGCTTCATTAACTTATTATAATCAAAGTACATGAACCTCTATTTATAATAGAGGAAGGTAGTAGAGTCCAATTACAATAAAACTACCTTTGTCCCAATTACACCCAAACTATAACACTTAAAGATTAGTCCTCGCATAATTAAATAAATCAATATAGATAAAAGAAAAACATAACTCAAAGTAGAACTCTTCAAGGACGTAACCATAAGATATAGATGCCTTTGTGAGTCCTTCCTGATGTTCACAATATGTGATAAGGATGCCAACTTGTGGTAATCATGGTGGGTTCAACTTCTTTTGTGCTTGGGCCCATCTTGTGGGTGTTCCTTGGTCGTGAGGTTCATCTTATAATACTCTTAGATATGTGGGACTTCCTTGGTCATTTGGGCTTTGGCCTACCTTCCAACAAACACTCTATTAAATCCCCCACTTCCCACTTTTTCCTTATGTTTGCAAAACCTAATATATAAAAACTATAACAGTTTTACAATCCCTAAAAATTATAGAGACTTTTTGGAAATATCTCTCTCTACATTTGTGCGTTTCCATTTTAGATGTCAAGTTTTCTTTTAAAATCCAAACTTGAGTTTTTCACTCTCCCTTTTTTCTCTTGTAAACAAAAAAAGATTAGGCTAATAGATTGCAACAAAATGAAAATTTTAGATTTTATGTATGCAAAAATTTTGAAACAATAATAAATGTGAGTAAAGAAAATTTATGTACAAACTACAAACAACACCAAAGTTTTGTTAACCATGTTTTGGAAATTCCACTTGTACAACCCTTAATAGCTTGGAATTTTATAAGAAAGAGATTTTTAATTGTTCCTAACATGTTTTAAAATGTGGATATACATGCACGAAACATGTTGAAGATGCAAATGACCAAACGATCCAAGACTTTTAAGGAGAACAACAAATGCTCATTAAATTTTCCAGCAAAAGTGTGGTGGGATATTTACTCGATCTAAACATGCCATTTTTTGCCCATTTACAAAAACGTTGATCTAACAGTCATAGATGACGATAAAGTGATTAATTATGAGTAACGAGCCATATTTTTTTTAGAAATTACATGTGGATTAGGAGTCAACACTAAGTTAAATCCCCCGCTTCCCCCTTTTCTGATGTTTACAAAACTTAATATGTAGAAACTAAAACAGTTTTACAATCCGTAAAAAATATGGAGACTTTTTGGAATTATCTCTTTCTGCATTTGTGCATTTCCATTTTAGATGTCAATTTTTTTTTTTTACTCTCCCTTTTTTTCTTGTAAACAAAAAAAGATAAGGCAAATAGATTATAACAAAATGAAAATTTTACAGTTTATGTATGCAAAAAAATTGAAAAATAAATGTAAGTTAAGAAAATTTATCCACACATCACAAACGAATGCCAAAGATATGTTATCCATGTTTGGGAAATTCTACTTGTACAACTGCTAATGGCTTTGAATTTTATAAGAAAGAGATTTTTAATTGATCCTAACATGTTTTAAATAAGGATATACATGCACGAAACATGTTGATGATGTAAATGACCCAAGGATCCAAGACTTTTAAGAAGAAAAACAAATGCTCATTAAATTCTCAAGCGAACGTGCGGTGGGATATTTACTCGATCCAAACAAGCCATTTTTTTCAAATTTAATAAAAAGTTTATCTAACAATCATAGATCATTGTAAAGTGATTAATCATGAGTAACGAGCTATATTTTTGTTATAAATTATTTGTGAATTAAGACTCAACACTCAATTAAATCCCCCGCACCCCCTTTTTCCGCTGTTTACAAAACCTAATCTATAAAAACCAAAAAAGTTTTACAATCCTTAAAAATTATAGAGACTTTTTGGAATTATCTCTCTCTGGAATTACGGATTTCCATTTTAGATGTTAAGTCTTGTTTTAAAATCCAAACTTGAGTTTTTCACTCTCCCTTATTTTTCACGTAAACAAAAAAAGATAAGACAAATAGATCACAACAAAATAAAAATTTTAGAGTTTATGTATGGAAAACACTCAGTTAAGAAAGAGATTTTTAATTGTTCCTAACATGTTTTAAAATGTGGATATACATGCACGAAACATGTTGAAGATGCAAATGACCAAACGATCCAAGAATTATAAGGAGAACAACAAATGCTTATTAAATTTTCCAGCGAACGTGAGGTGGGATATTTACTTGATCCAAACAAGCCATTTTTTGGCCATTTACAAAAAAATTGATGTAACAGTCATAAATGACAGTAAAGTGATTAATCATGAGTAACGAGCCATATTTTTGTTAGAAATTACATGTGTATTTGGAGTCAATACTCAGTTAAATCCCCCGGTTCCCCCTTTTTACGTTGTTTGCAAAACCTAATATATAAAAACCAAAAGAGTATTACAATCCCTAAAAATTATAGAGACTTTTTGGAATTATCTCTCTTTGCATTTGCGCATTTCAATTTTAGATGTCATTTGTTGTTTTAAAATCCAAACTTAAGTTTTTCGCTCCCCCTTTTTTCTCTCGTAAACAAAAAAAGATAAGGCAAATAGATAGCAATAAAATGAAAATTTTAGAGTTTATGTATGCAAAATATTTTAAAAAATTATAAATGTAAGTAAAGAAAATTTCTCCACACACCACAAACGAACACCAAAGTTTGTTATGCATGTTTGGCAAATTCAAGTAGTACAACCCCTAATAGCTTGGAATTTTATAAGAAAGAGATTTCTAATTGATCCTAACATGTTTTAAATATGAATATGCATGCATGAAACATGTTGAAGATGAAAATTCCTAAAGGATCCAAGACTTTTAAGGAGAACAAAAAATGCTCATTAAATTCTCAAGCGAATATGCGGTGGGATATTTACTCGATCCAAACAAACCATTTTTTGCCCATTTACAAAAATGAGATCTAACAACCATAGGTCACTATGACGTGATTGATCATGAGTCATGAGCTATATTTCTTTAGAAATGACTTGTGGATTAGGAATCAACACTAAGTTAAATCCTCTCGCTCCCCACTTTTTTCTATGTTTGCAAAACCTAATATATAAAAACTAAAATATTTTTACAATCCCTAAAAATTACAGAGGCTTTTTGGAATTATCTGTCTTTTTCTTTGACCTTTTCCATTTTAGATGTCTTGTTTTGTTTTAAAATCCAATCTTGAGTTTTTCACTCTCCCTTTTTTCTCTCGTAAAAAAAAAAGATAAGGCAAATAGATCGCAACAAAATGAAAATTTAAGAGTTTATGTATGCAAATAATTTTAAAATATAATAAATGTAAGTAAAGAAAATTTATCCACACGCCACAAACGAACACCAAAATTTTGTTATCCATGTTTGGGAAATTCTACTAGTACAATCCTAATTGCTTAGAATTTTATAAGAAATACATTTCTCAATGATACTAACAAGTTTTAAATATAGATATGCATGCACGAAACAAGTTGAAGATGCAAATGATCCAAAGTCAGAGATGTTTAAGGAGAACAAAAAATGGTCATTAAATTCTCAAGTGAACGTGCAGTGGGATATTTACCCGATCCAAGCAACCATTTTTTGCCCATTTACAAAAAGTTGATCTAACAATCATAGATCACTGTAAAATGATTGATCATGAGTCATGAGCGATATTGATGTAAGAAATGAGTTGTGGATTTGGAGTCAACACTTAGTTAAATCCCCTACTCCCCATTTTTCCAATTTTTGCTAAACCTAATATATAAACACTAAAAGAGTTTTACAATCCCTAAAAATTACAGAGACTTTTTGGAATTATCTTTCTCAGCATTTGAGTTTTTCCATTTTAGATGTCATGTTTTGTTTTAAAATCCAAACTTGAGTATTTCACTCTCCCTTTTTTCTCTCGTAAACAAAAAAAGATAAGGCAAAAAGATCGCAACAAAATGAAAATTTAAGAGTTTATGTAGGCAAAAAAAATTTAAAACTAATAAATGTAAGTAAAGAAAATTTATCCACTCACCACAAACGAATACCAAATTTTTGTTATCCATCTTATAGAAATTCCATCAGTACAATCCGTAATAGCTTGGAATTTTATAAGAAATAGATTTCTAATTGATACTAACATGTTTTAAATAAGGATATGCATGCACGGAACATGTTGAAGATGCAAATGACCCAAGGATCTAAGACTTTTAAGGAGAACAACTAATGGTCTTTAAATTCTCAAGTGAATGTGCGGTAGGATATTTACCCGATCCAAACAAGCTATTTTTTGCCAATTTACAAAGACTTGATCTTACAATCATAGATCACTGTAAAGCAATTGATCATGAGTCATGAGGTATATTTTTTAAATAAATGACTTGAGGATTAGGAGTTAACACTCAGTTAAATCCCTTGCTGCCCCTTTTTCTAATGTTTGCAAAACCTAATAAGTAAAAACTAAAAGAATTTTACAATCCCTAAAAATTACGGAGACTTTTTGGAATTATCTCTCCCTGCATTTGTAAATTTTCATTTTAGATGTCAAGTTTTGTTTTAAAATCCAAACTTGAGTTTTTCATTCTCCCTTTTTTGTCTCGTAAACAAAAAAAAAAAGATAAGGTAAATAGATCGCAACAAAAATAAAATTTTAGAGTTTATGTATGCAAAATATTTGCAACAATAATAAATGTAAGTAAAGAAAATTTATCAACACGCCACAAATGAACACAAAAGTTTTGCGATCCATGTTTGGGAAATTCCGCTAGTACAACCCCTAATAGATTGGAATTTTATAAGAAAGAGATTTCTAATTGATCCTAACATGTTTTAAATATTGATATGAATGCACGAAACATTTTGAAGATGAAAATAACCCTGGGATCCTAGATTTTTAAGGAGAACAAAAAATGCTCATTAAATTCTCAAGCGAACGTGCGGTGGCATATTTACTCGATCCAAATAAGCCCTTTTTTGCACATTTACAAAGAAGTTGATCTAACACTCATAGATCATTGTAAAGTGATTGATCAGGAGTAACGAGCTATATTTTTGTAAGAAATGAGTTGTGGATTAAGAGTCAACACTCAGTGAAATCCCCTGCTCCCCCATTTTCTGATGTTTGCAAAACCTGTTATATAAAAACTAAAAGACATTTACAATCCCTAAAAATTATAGAGAGTTTTTGGGATTATCTCTCACTGCATTTGTGCTTTTCCTTTTTAGAAGTGAAGTTTTGTTTTATAATCTTAACTTGAGTTTTTCACTCTCCCTTTTTTCCCTCGTAAACAAAAAAAGATAAGGCAAATAGATAGCAACAAATTAAAAATTGATGTTTTATGTATGTAAACAATCTAAAAAAATCATAAATGTTAGTAAAGAAAATTTATCCACACACTACAAACAAACACCAAAGTTTTGTTAACCATGTTTGGGAAATTCCACTAGTACAATCCCTAATAGCTTGGAATTTTATAAGATATAGATTTATAAGTAATACTAACATGTTTTAAATATGAATATGCATCCATGAAACATGTTGAAGATGTAAATGACCCAAGAATCCACGACTTTTAAAGAGAACAAATTCTCATTAAATTCTCAAGTGAACGTGTGGTGGGATATTTATCCGATCCAAACAAGCCATTTTTTGCCCATTTACAAAAAAGTTGATCTAACAATCATAGACTGTAAAGTGATATATCATGAGTAACGTGCTATATTTTTGGAAGAAAATACTTGTGAATTAGGAGTCAACACTCAGTTAAATCTCCTTCTCCCTCCTTTTTTTGATGTTTGCAAAACCTAATATATAAAAACTTAAAGAATTTTACAATCCCTACCAATTATAGAGACTTTTGGAATTATCTCTCTTTGCATTTGTGCATTTCCATTTTAGATGTCAAATTTTTTTTTTTAAATCCAAACTTGAGTTTTTCACTCTCCCTTTTTTCTCTCGTAAACAAAAAAAGATAAGGAAAATAGATCAACATAATCAAAATTTTATAATTTATTTAAGAAAAAAATTAAAATAATAATAAATGTAAGTAAAAAAATTTATCCAAACACCACAAACGAAAACCAAAGTTTTGTTATCCATTTTGGCAAATTCAACTAGCACAACCCCTAATAGCTTGGAATTTTATAAGAAAGAGATTTCTAATTGATCCTAACATGTTTTAAATATGGATATGCATGCTTGAAACATGTTGAAAATGCAAATGACCCAAGGATCAAAGAATTTAAAGGAGAACAACAAATGCTCATTAAATTCTCTAGTGAACGTGTGGGGGGATATTTATCCGATCCAAACAAGCCATTTTTTGCTCATTTACAAAAAGTTGATCTAACAATCATAGATAACTGTAAAGTGATTGATCATGATAAATGAGCTTTATTTTTGTTAGAAATGACTTGTCAATTAGGATTCAACACACAGTTAAATCCCTGCCCCTTTTTTTATTTTTGTTGAACCTAATATGTAAAAATTAAAAGAGTTTTAAAATCCCTAAAAATTACAGAGACATTTTGGAATTATATCTCTCTCTGCATTTATGCATTTCTATTTAGATGTGGTGTTTTGTTTTAAAATCCAAAAATGAGTTTTTCACTCTTCCATTGTTTCTCTCGTAAAAAAATAAGATAAGGAAAATAGATCGAAACAAAATGAAAATTTCAGAGTTTATGTATGCAAAAAAAAATTAAAACAATAATAAGTGTAAGTGAAGAAAATTTATTCACACACCACAATTGAACACCAATGTTTGGTTACCCATGTTTAGCAAATTCCACTAGTACATCCCCTAATAACTTTGATTTTGTAAGAAAGAGATTTCTAATTGATTCTAACTAGTTTTAAATATTGATATGCATGCATGACATATGTTGAAGATGCAAATACCCAAGGATCCAAAAATTTTAAGGAGAACAACAAATGCTCATTAAATTCTTGAGTGAACATGCGGTGGGATATTTACCCGATCCCAACAACCCATTTTTTGCCCATTTAAAATATAAAGTTGATCTAACAATCATAGATCATGAGTAATGACCTATATGTTGTAAGAAAATACTTGTGGATTAGGAGTCAACACTCAGTTAAATCCCCGGCTTCACCCTTTCTCCACTGTTTGTTAAACCTAATATATAAAAACTAAAACAGTTTTACAATCCCTAAAAATTATAGAGACTTTTTGGAATTATCTCTCTCTGCATTTTTGCATTTCTTTTTTAGATGTCTTGTTTTTTTTTAAATCCAAACATTAGTTTTTCACTCTCCCTTTTTCTCTTTTAAACAAATAAAGATAAGGTAAATAGATCGCAACAAAATTAAAATTTTAGAGTTTATGAATGAAAAAAATTTAAAACAAGAAAAAGTGTAAGTAAAGAAAATTTATCCACACACCACAAAGGAAAACCAAAGTTTGGTTATCCAGGTTTGGGAAATTCCACTAGTCCAAACCCTAATAGCTTGGAATTTTATAAGAAAGAGATTTCTAATTGATCCTAACATGTTTTAAATATGGATATGCATGCATGAAACATGTTGAAAATGAAAATGACCCAAGGATCCAAGAATTTTAAGGAGAACAACCAATGCTCATTAAATTATCAAGAGAACATACGGTGGGATATTTACATGATCCAAACAAGCCATTTTTTGCCCATTTACAAAAAGTTGATCTAACAATCATAGATCACTTGTAAAGTGATTGATCATCAGTAACAAGGTATATTTTTTTAAGAAATGACTTGTGGATTTGGAGTCAATACTTGATTAAATCCCCCCCCCCCCCCCCCCCTCACATCCCTTTTTCCGATGTTTGTAAAACCTAATATATGAAAACTAAAAGATTTTTACAATCCCTAAATATACAGAGACTTATGGAATTATCTCTCTCTGCATTTATGTATTTTCATTTTAGATATCAAGGTTTGTTTTAAAATCCAAACTTGAGTTTTTCACTCTCCCTTTTTTCTCTAGTAAACAAAAAAAGATAAGCAAATTAGATCGCAAAAAAATGAAAATTTTATAGTTTATGTATGCAAAAAATTTAAAACAATAATAAGTGGAAGTAAAGAAAATTTTTCCACACACCTCCAATAAATTCCAAAGTTTTTTATCCATGTTTGGGAAATTCCACTAGTACAAGCCCTAATAGCTTGGAATTTTAAAAGAATGAAATTTCTAATTGATCCTAACATGTTTTAAATATGGATATGCATGCAAAAAATATTTTGAAGATGCAAATGACCCAAGGATCCAAGAAGTTTAAGGAGAACAAAAAATGCTCATTAAATTCTCAAGTAAAAGTGCGATGGGATATTTACCCGATCCAAATATGCCATTTTTTGCCCATTTACAAAAAAAGTTGATCTAAAAATATCATATAACTGTAAAGTGATTCATCATGAGTAACGAGCTATATTTTTTCAAGAAAATACTTGTAGATTAGGAGTCAACACTAACTTAAATCCCCTACTCCCCCCTTTTTCCGATGTTTGCAAAACCTAATATATAAAAACTAAATGAGTTGTACAATCCCTAAATATTATAGTCTTTTTGGAATTATCTCTCACTCAATTTGTGCATTTTCATTTTTTATGTCAAGTTTATTTTTAAAATCCAAACTTGAGTTTTTCTCTCTCCCATTTTTCTCCCATAAAAAAAAAAGATAAGGCAAATAGATCGCAACAAAATGAAAATTTTAAAGTTTATGGATGCAAAAATTTTAAAACAATAATAAATGTATGTAAAGAAAATTTATCCACACACCATAAATGAACACCAAAGTTTGGTTATCCATTTTTGGCAAACTACACTAGTATAACCACTAATAGCTTGGAATTTTATAAGAAAGAAATTGCTAATTGATCCAAACATGTTTAAAACATGGATATGCATGCACGAAACATGTTGAAGTTGCAAATGACCATTTACAAAAAGTTGATCTAACAATCATAGATCTCTATAAAGTTATTGATCATGAGTAAGGAGCTATATTTTTGTAAGAAATGCATGTGGTTTAAGAGTCAACACCCAGTTAAATCCCTCACTCTCCCCTTTTTTTCGATGTTTGCAAAACCTAATATATAAAAACTAAAAGAGTTTTACAATCGCTAAAAATTATAGATACTTTTTGGAATTATTTCTCTCTGCATTTGTGCATTTCCATTTTAGATGTCAAGTTTTATTTTAAAATCCAAACTTGAGTTTTTCACTCTCCCTTTTTTCTATCATAAACAAAAAAAGATAAGGTAAATAGATCGTAAAAAATGAAAATTTTAGAGTTTATGTATACAAAAAATTTAAAAAAATAATAAATGTAAGTAAAGAACATTTATCCACACACCACATACAAACACCAAAGTTTTGTTATCCTTTTTTGAAAATTTCACTTGTACAACCCCTAATAGCTTGCAATTTTATTTGAAAGAGATTTCTAATTGATTATAACATGTTTTAAATATGGAGATGCATGCACGAAACCTGTCGAAGATGCAAATGACCAAAGGATCCAAGACTTTTAATGAGAACAACAAATGCTCATTAAATTCTCAAGTCAACGTTCGCTAGGATATTTACCCGATCCAAAAAGGCCATATTTTGCCCATTTACTAAAAAGGTTGATATAACGATCATAGATCATTGTAAAGTGATTGATCATGAGTAATGAGCTATATTTTTGAAAGAAAATACTTGTGGATTAGGAATCAAGACTCAGATAAATACCCCGCTCCCCCCTTTTTCTGATGTTTGCAAAACCTAATTTATAAACACTAAAAGAGTTTTACAATCCCTAAAAATTATAGTGACTTTTTGGAATTATCTCTCTCTACATTTGTGCATTTCCATTTTAGATGTCAGGTTTTGTTGTAAAATCCAAACTTTAGTTTTTGACTCTCCGTTTTTTCTCTTATGAACAAAAAAAGATAAGGCCAATAGATTGCAACAAAATAAAATTTTTAGATTTTATGTATGCAAAAAATTTAAAACAATAATCAATGTAAGTAAAGAAAGAGAAGAAAGAAACTGAAAACATAAAGGTGAGAGGCGTTGATGAGACACAAAATTTGAAATGGGAAGAGAAGTAGAAGGTCTAGTGCATGATCGAGGTTCTTTCCTTATAGCAATAGGAAGAGTATCATATTGAGGACCAAAAATAACTAGTGATGAAGGACTTGCGTTTGGTGGATCTGTTAACTCGGCAGATGTGGTGTCGGCCACTTGCCCTTGGGGTTGAATAATATTTGTATCATGAGGCATAGCATGTCGAGGGGAACATGGTACTGAGGATAGACCAAGAGGAGTACTATCAAAATAAAATGAGGACTCTTCAAAAAACTCTTACATCCCTGGACACAAATAAATGTTGAAGAGTAGGACTATAACAAACATAACCCTTTTGTGTGCGAGAGTATCCCAAAAAGATACGCTTGATAGATTTAGGATCCAGTTTGTTGTGTCTAGGTAATGAATTATGAACAAAACATTGACATTTGAAGACTTTCAAATGTAATGAAAATGGATCATCATTCAGTAATAATCTAGAGTAAGGAGATTTATTACCAAGAACTGTAGATTGAAGATGATATATAAGAAAGCAAGCCGTAAGGACGGCATGAGGCCAATAAAAGTATGGAACTTTTACGACATATAATAAACCTCGAGCTACCTCAAGAATATGATGATTTTTCTGGTCAACTACACCATTTTGTGGAGGAGTGTAGGCACATGATGTTTGATGGATAATGTCATTTTCTTGAGAAAAAGAGTCAAGGTCTTTTGGAAACATATTCTTTGGCATTATTAGACCAAAGAATTTTTATTTTCTGACCAAATTGTCTGAGTGCCATAGCATGAAATGACTTAAAAATGAATGGTATCTCAGAACGCACCTTAAAGATAAACAATCAAGTTGTGCATGTGAAATCATCAATAAATGTAATTAAATATTTTGCTTGAGAAATATTAGAAACACTCAAGGGCCCCCAAACATCAGTATGAATTAACCAAAATGGAGTGACACTTTTGAATTCTGGATGAGGAGAGTATGTACTCCTTGAAGTTTACTCAATTGACAAACCTCACAATGAAATTTTGACCTTACTTTAAGAGATGGAAACATATAATGAAGAGACTATGTAGATGGATGTCCCAACCGATTGTGCCATAACCGTGTCTCATTTTTAGCTGTAGAAACCATATTTATTTTTGGCACGTCCAAGTAGTAAAACCGCCCTTGTTCATGACCTCCACCAATCACCTGCTTCGTTATAAGATCCTAAAAGAGACATGAAGTGGGTGAGAAGGTAACCGAGGAATTAAAATATTTTTTCAGCTGACTAACAAATAGTATATTCAAAGGGAAAGTAGGAACGAAAAGAATATTAGTGATCAAAAGTGACGGGGTGATAGAAATGGAACCTTTCCCTTGGACATTGGTTTTAGAACCGTCAACTATGGTAACAAACTTGTGTGAAAGACTCAGAGATAGAGAATGTAATAAATTTTTGTTAACTGTAAGATACTCAGAGGCTCCTGAGTCAATTATTCAAGATGAAGATGAGGCAGATAGCATACCTGAAGTAGTGGCAGTAGTAGTTGCAGAGGAACTAAGAGAAGAACCTAGCACTGTCTTCATTTTCTAAAATAGCTTATACTCTTCATCAGTAATATTTTTCTGTGCTGCTGATTTTGTGGGATGTTCTTCTTTTGTATCACTTAGAAAGGCTTGAATAGCCCTTGTCAATTCTGACTGTCCATTGGCTTTATAGCATATTTCTTTATAATGGCTTTATAGCTTATTTCTTTATATTTCTTTACTGTCCACAGTAAGTGCATGCCCTGTAACAGCACTGATCTATAGTGTGCCAAAAAAATTTACAATGAGTACATTCTTTCCCATTTGTTCTGCCAGCACCAGTCCTTCCACCTCTTCCTCTGTCTCCTCTAAAACCTCTACCTCGGCCTCGGCCGCGGTCAGATGATGATCCTCTATGATCAGAATACCTAGTGGATGATACATCAGTAGTGGAAGAAGAAGTGTTTGGAATACGAAGTAGTGTTGCGCACACATCATCAAACTTTGGGAAAGAAAAAGCACTCAAAAATTCACTCTTGGCAATCTCAAGATGAGGTTTAACATTTGCAAGACAAATAGCTGTAATTAAGGCTTCCTTCTGTTTGTCTTGGATAGAAATATTAGTGGTTGAAGGTTGAGCTAACTTCCACTCTTGAAGAAACCCACTAAAGCGGGCCAAGTACTCATAGATATTTTCTCCTTGTTTAGTATTCAACATTCTTTGGAGAATATTATAGGGTCTATGTAGAGTATCCAGGCATGAGTACAATTTAGCACATGTCTCCCAAATTTCTTTAGCAGTGTCAAGATGAATAATATTATTGGAGACATTTTCTTCCATGCTATTGATTAGCCAACTAATTACCAAAGTATCATTTTTTAGCCATTTCATATAAAAAATATCATCTTCATCAATAGGTGGTCCTCGGGTGGTGAGGTGACCAAGTAGGTCTTTTGTTATAAGGACATAAAATTTGATACCCCCTGTAAGGGTATGGTGGTGATTCTCAGTATATCACCTTTGATATTCATATTTTCTTCAGCCATGATAGGCCGTTCTTCAAAAAACATTCTAATAATAACACCAAGTAGTACTTCTTCAATCAACTCGATGTATGTGGAATTTTAGCATTGATGCTAAATTATTATTCTGATTTTTTCCCTCTAATACCAATCATAAGAGACCAAATAACAATCTTCTATATCAGGGAACTCTTATCCCATGAAAAAAAAATCCAATAATCTGATCATGGACTGGTCTCAATAAACAGAATTTCCAAACCTACAAAACAATTTTGATAGCTCCTTCTAGATAAAGAGGCATGCATATCCATAATATAATAAGATGAAAGCTTTAAAATATTCATCCTTGAATCATCTTCTAAATTATGAAACCAGTAACATGAAAAGAAAATAATAATTTTGAACACTTATCTCTCGGGTTGTCTTCTTCCTTCATAAAAGAGTGTTCTTTGAGTGGTGTGGATCATCACTTCTCTAGAGAATTCCTTTGATGAGGGATCATAAATATAATGATCTGATACCATATTGAATTTAGGATCCCTTTTCCATAATTCCAACCAAGAGAAATAAGAAGGAAAAAAAATAAAAGGGAAGAAGAGCTCTCAAGTAGAGATCAAAAAAAATAAAAGAGCAAAGAGAGGTTGCGCCAAGCAAAGAGAGAGATGGAAAAAGTAACTCGAGAATGAGATGTGTAAATTGTTTAATTCTGAATTAAAACTCCTGTATTTATAGTAGAGGAGGAGGTAGAGTCCTTATACAATTAGCTTTTCAATCCTAATTACATTCCAACTCTAACTCTCTAAGATAAGTCTATCCAAACCAATCTACTAGAAGCCTGATATGAGTTGAACTAGACTCTTTCTTTATTCACTTGAATATAAGGGAGAAGGCCAGCTCAAGGCCTTATCCTTGTGGGTCCCTCATGATATTCCAGCTCATCTTGATAAGGTTGACAGCTAGTGAGATATTTGTGGGTCCCACTTGATCTTCAAGTCTTCTAACTCAATTCAACTTGTGCTTCTTAATTCTTTAACTCGTGCTTGCTTGGGTGAGGACTCTTCTTGGTTTCCCATGTGCTCATTGTGGGTCACACCAGCTCGTGCACCATGTTGGGTCCCATATTGTAAAAAAATTTATAAGAAAGAGATTTCTAAATAATTCTAACTTGTTTTAAATATGGATATTCATACATAAAACATGTTGAAGATGCAAATGACCGAAGGATCCAAGACTTTTAAGGAGAACAACAAATGCTCATTAAATTCTCAAGTGAACGTGCGGTGAGATATTTTCCCGAACCAAACAAGCCATTTTGTGCCCATTTACAAAAATATTTGATCTAGCATCATAGACCATTGTAAAGTTGATTGATGATGAGTAACGAGCTATATTTTTTTAAGAAATGACTTTAGATTAGGAGTCCCCCACTCCCCCATTTTTCCGATGTTTGAAAAAGATAATATATAAAAACTAAAAGAGTTCTACAATCCTAAAAAATTACAGAGACTTTTTGAAATTATCTCTCTCTCCATTTGTACATTTCCTTTTTTTATGTCAAGTTTTGTTTTAAAATACAAACTTGAATTTTTCACTCTCCCTTTTTTCTCTTGTAAACAAAAAAAGAAAAGGAAAATAGATCAAAACAAAATGAAAATTTTACAGTTTATGTATGCAAAAAATTTAAAACAATAATAAATTTAAGTAAAGAAAATTTATCGACAAACCACAAACGAACACCAAAATTTTGTTATTCGTGTTTGGGAAATTCCACTAGTACAACCCCTAATAGCTTCGAATTTTATAAGAAAGAGATTTCTAATTGATCCTAACATGTTTTAAATATAAATATGCATGCACGAATCTTGTTGAAGATGCAAATGACCAAAGGATCCAAGACTTTTAAGGAGAACAACAAATGCTCATTAAATTCTCAAGTGAACTGCGGTGGGATAGTTACCCGCTCCAAACAAGCCATTTTTTGCCCATTTACAAAAAAAAAAGTTGATCTAAAAATAATAGATCATCGTAAAGTGATTGATCATGAGTAACGAGCAACATTTTTTTAAGAAATGACATGTGGATTAGGAGTCAACTCTCAGTTAAATCTTCTGCTCCCCCATTTTTCGATGTTTGCAAAACCTACTATACAAAAATTAAAAGATTTTTATAATCCGTAAAAATTATAGAGACTTTTTGGAATTATCTCTCACTATAAATGTCCATTGCCATTTTAAATGTCAAGTTTTTTTTTTAAATCTAAACTTGAGGTTTTCACTCTCCCTTTTTTCTCTCATCAACAAAAGAAGATAAGGCAAATAGATCACACCAAAATGAAAATTGTAGAGTTTTTTTAAGCAAAAAATTTAAAACAACAATAAATGAAAGAAAATAAAAATTATCCACCCACCACAAATGAACACCAAAGTTTTGTTATCCATGTTTGGGAAGTTCCACTAGTACAACCACTAATAGCTTGGAATTTTATAAGAAAGAGATTTCTAATTGATCCTAACATGTTTTAAATATAGATAAGCATGCATGAAACATATTGAAGATGCAAATAACCCAAGGATCAAAGACTTTTCAGGAGAACAGAAAATGCTCATTAAATTCTCAAGTGAACTTGCGGTGGGATATCTACCCGATCCAAACAAGCCATTTTTTGCCCACTTACAAAAATTTGACCTAACAATTATTATTCATTGTAAATTTATTGATTTTGAGTAATGAGCTATATTTTTTTAAGAAATGACTTGTAGAATCAGAGTCAACACTCAGTTAAATCCCCTACTCCTCCCTTTTTCGATGTTTGCAAAACCTAATATATAAAAACTAAAGGAATTTTACAATCCCTTAAAATTACTGAGATATTTTGGAATTATCTTTCTCTGCATTTGTCCATTTCCATTTTCGATGTCAAGTTTTGTATTAAAATCCAAACTCTAGTTTTCACTCTCCCTTTTTTTTCTCACATAAACAGAAAAAGATAGGGCAAATAGATTGCAACAAAATGAAAATTTTAGAGTTAATGTTTGCAAAAAAAATTAAAACAATAATAAATGTAAATAAAAAAAATGTATCCACATACCTCACATGAACACCAAAGTTTTGTTATCCATGTTTGGGAAATTCGACAAGTACAACCTCTAATAGCTTGCAATTTTAATAAGAAAGAGATTTCTAATTGATCCTAACATGTTTTAAATATGGATATGCATGCAAGAATCATTTTGAAGAGGCAAATGACCCAAGGATCCAAGACTTTTAAGGAGAACAAAAAATACTCATTAAATTCTCAAGTGAACAGCGGTGGGATATTTACCAGATACAAACAATCCATTTTTTGCTCTTTAAAAAAAAAGTTAATCTAACAATCATAAATCATTGTAAAGTGATTGATAATGAGTAACGAGCAATATTTTTGTAAGAAATGACATGTGGATTAGGAGTTAACACTTAGTTAAATCCCTCGTTCCCCCTTTTTCCAATGTTTACAAAACCTAATATATAAAAACTAAAAGAGTTTTACAATCCCTCAACATTACATAGACTTTTTGGAATTATCTCTCTATGCATTTGTGCATTTCTATTTTATATGTCAAGTTTTTTTTTTAAATCCACACTTGAGTTTTTCACTTTCCCTTTTTTCTCTACTAAACAAAAAAAGATAAGGCAAATATATTAACACAAAATGAAATTTTTTAAGTTTATGTATGAAAAAAATTTAATAAAATAATAATTTTAAGTAAATAAAATTTATCCACTCACCACAAACAAACACCAATTTCTTGTTATACATGTTCATAAAATTCCACTAGTACAACACCTAATAGCTTGGAATTTTAAAAGAAAGAGATTTCAAATTGATCCTAACATGTTTTAAATATGGATATGCATGTGTAAAACATGTTGAAGATGCAAAAGACTCAAGGATCCTAGACATTTAAGGAGAACAACAAATGCCCATTAAATTATGAAATTAAGGTGCGGTGGGATATTTGCCCAATCCAAATAAGCCATTTTTTGCCCATTTACAAAAAAAATTGATCTAACAATCATAGATCTCTATAAAGTGATTGATCATGAGTAACGAGCTATATTTTTGAAAGAAATTACTTGTGGATTAGGGGTCTACACTTGGTTAAAACCCCCGCTGCCCCCTTTTTCGATGCCTGCAAAACCTAATTTATAGAAAAATAAAAGAGTTTTACAATCCGTAAAAATTACAAATACTTTTTGGAATTATCTCTATATGCATTTGTGCATTTCAATTTTAGATGTCAAGTTTTCTTTCAAAATCTAAACTTAAGGTTTTTCACTCCCCCTTTTTTCTCTTATAAACCAAAAAAGATAAGGCAAAAATCGAGCACACCAAAATGAAAATATCAGAATATATGTATGCAAAAAATTTTCAAACAATAATAAATGTAAGTAGAAAAAATTTATCCACACACCACAAACGAACACCAAAGTTTTGTTATCCGTGTATGGGAAATTCCACTAGTACAACCCCTACTAGGTTGGAATTTTGTAAGAAAGAGATTTCTTATTGATCCAAATATGTTTTAAACATGGACATGCATGTAGGAAACAAGTTGAAGATGCAAATGACCCAAGGATCCATGACTTTTAAGGAGAACAACAAATGCTCATTCAATTCTCAAGTGAATGTGCGATGGGATACTTACCCAATCCAAACAAGCCATTTTTTGCCCATTTACAAAAAAAGTAGATCTAACAATCATAGACCATTGTAAAGTGATTGATCATGAGTAACGAGGTACATTTTTGTAATAAATGACTTGTGGATTAGGAGCCAACACTCAGTTAAATCCCCTGCTCCCCCTTTTTCCGATGTTTGCAGAACCTAATATATAACAATTAAAATTCTTTACAATACCAAAACTTTATAGAGACTTCTTTGAATTATCTCTCTCTCTGCATTTTTGGATTTCCATTATAGATGTCAATTTTTGTTTTAAAATCAAAACTTGAGTTTTTCACTCTCCCTTTTTTCTCTCGTAAATAAAAAATGTTCAGGTAAATATCTCACAATAAAATTAAAATTTTAGTGTTTATATCTTAAAAAAAATATAAAAAAATAATAGCTTGGAATTTTATAAGAAAGAAATTTCTAATTCATCCTAACATGTTTTAAATATGGATATCCATGAATGAAACATGTTGAAGATGCAAATAACCCAATGATCCATGACTTGTAAGGAGAACAACAAATGCTCATTAAATTCTCAAGTGAACTTGTGGTGGGATATTTCCCCGATCCAAACAAACCGTTTTTTGCCCATTTACAAAAATTTGATCGAACAATTGTAGATCATTTTAAATTTATATATCATGTGTAACGAACTATATTTTTGTGAGAAATGACTTGTGGACTAAGAGTCAACACTCAGTTAAATCCCCCACTCTCCCCTTTTTCTGATGTTCGCAAAACCTAATATATAAAAAATAAAAGAGTTTTACAATCCCTAAAAATTACAGAGATGTTTTTTAATTATCTCTCTACGCATTTGTGCATTTCCATTTTAGATGTCAAGTTTTGTTTTAAAATTCAAACTTGAGTTTTCACTCTCCCTTTTTTCTCTCATAAACATAAAAAGATAAGGCAAATAGATCGCAACAAATTGAAAATTTTAGATTTTATGTATAAAAAAAAAATTTAAAACAAAAATAAATGTAACTAAAGAAAATTTATCCGCACTCCACAAACGAACACCAAAGTTTTATTATCCATGTTTTGGAAATTCCACAAGTACAACACAGCTTCAAATTTTAATAAGAAAGAGATTTCTAATTGATCCTAAAATGTTTTAAATATGGATATGCATGCACAAAAAATGTTGAAGATCCAAATTACCCAAGGATCCAAGACTTTTCAGGAGAACAACAAATGCCCATTAAATTCTCAACTGGATGTGCGGTGGGATATTTACCCAATCCATTTTTTACTCATTTTCAAAAAGTTGATCTAACAATCATAGATCTTTTTAAAGTGATTGAACATGAGTAACGAGCTCTATTTTTGTAAGAAATGAGTTGAGGATTAGGAGTCACCACTCGATTAAATCCCCTCTCCCCCCCTTTTTTCGTTGTTTGCAAAACCTAATTTATAAACAATAAAAGAGTTTTACAATCCCTAAAAATTAAAGATACTTTTTGGAATTATCTCTCTCTACATTTGTGCAATTCGATTCTTGATGTCGAGTTTGGTTTCAAAATCCAAACGTGCATTTTTTCACTCTCCCTTTTTTCTCTCATAAAAAAAAGATTACGCAAATAGATCACACCAAAATGAAATTTTCAGAGTTTAAGTATGGAAAAAAATAATAAAATAATAAATATAAGTAGAGAAAATTTATCCACAGACCACTAAAGAAGACGAAATTTTGGTTATCCATGTGTGGGAAATTCCATTAGTACAACCCTAATAACTTGGAATTTTAAGGAAAGAGATTTCTAATTGATCCAAACATGTTTTAAATATGGATATGTATGCACGAAACATGTTGAAGATGCAAATGACCCAAGGATCCAAGAATTTTAAGGAGAGCAAAAAATGCTAATTAAATTCTCAAGTGAATTTGCGATGGGATATTTATCGGATCCAAACAAGCCATTTTTTGCCATTTTCAAAAAAAAATTTATCTAGCAATCATAGATCATTGTAAAGTGATTGATCATGAGTAACGAGCTACATTTGTTTAAGAAATGACTTGTGGATTAGGAGTCAACACTCAATTAAATCCCGTACTCCCCATTTTTCCGATGTTTGGAAAATCTAATATATAAAAAAAAAGTTTTACATTCCCTAAAAATTACAAAGACTTTTTGAAATTATCTCTCTATGCATATGTGCATTTCCATTTTAGATGTCAATTTTTTTTTAAAACCTACACTTGAGTTTTTCACTCTCCCTTTTTTCATTTGTAAACAAAAAAAGATAAGTCAAATATATCGCAAGAAAAAAAAATTTAGAGTTTATGTATGTAAATAATTTAAAACCATAATAAGTGTAAGTAAAGAAAATTTATCCACACACCACAAACAAACTCCAAAGTTTTGTTATCCATGTTTAGGAAATTCCATTAGTACAACCCCTAATAGCATGCACTTTTAATAAGAAAGAGATTTCTAATATATCCTAACATGTTTTAAATATGGAAATGCATGCACAAAAAATGTTTCTGATACAAATGACCCAAAAATCCAGAAATTTTAAGGAGAACAACAAATTCTCATTAAATTCTCAAGTGAACGAGTGGTGGGATATTTACCTGCTCCAAGAGCACAATTTTTTGCCCAGTTACAAAAAGTTGATCTAACAATCATAGATCTTTGTAAAGTGATTAATCATGAGTAATGAACTTTATTTTTTTAAAAATGACTTGTGGATTAGGAGTCAACACCCGGTTAAATTCCCCACTCCCCCATTTTTTTGATGTTTGCAAAACCTAATTTATAAAAAATAAAAGAGTTTTACAATCCCTAAAATTTATAGAAACTTTTTGGAATGATCTCTCTCTGCATTTGTGCATTTCGATTTTAGATGTCAAGTTTTGTTTTAAAAACCAAACTTGAGGTTTTTCGCTCTCCCTTTTTTCTCTCGTAAAAAAAAAAAAAGATAAGGCAAGTTTATCGCACCAAAATGAAAAATTCAGAGTTTAAGTATGAAAAAAAATAAAAAAAATAAAAAATATAAGTAAAGAAAATTTATCCACACACAAAAAACGAACACCAAAGTTTTGTTATCCATGTCCACTAGTATAACGCCTAATAGCTAGGAATTTTATAAGAAATAGATTTCTAATTGATCCAAACATGTTTTAAATATGGATATGCATGCACAAAACATGTTGAAAATGCAAATGACCCAAGGATCCAAGGCTTTTAAGGAGAACAACAAATGCTCATTAAATTCTCAAGTGAACGTGCGTTGGGATATTTACCAATCAAAACAATGAATTTTTCTCCCATTTACAAAAGGTTGATCTAACAATCATAGATCTCTATAAAGTGATTGATCGTGAGTAACGAGCTAAATTTTTATAAGAAATGACTTGTGGATTAGGAGTCAACACTCGGTTAAATCCCCTGCTCTCTCCTTTCTCTGATGTTTACAAAACCTAATTTATAAAAAAAATAAACAGTTTTACAATCCCTTAAAATTACAGAAACTTTTTTCGAATGATCTCTCTCTGCATTTGTTCATTTCGATTTTAGATGTCAAGTTTTGTTTTAAAATCCAAACTTTTGGTTTTTCGCTCTCCCTTTTTTCTCTTGTAAACAAAAAAAAGATAAGACAAATTAGTTGCACCAAAATGAAAATTTCATAGTTTATGTATTCAAAAAAATTTAAAACAATAAAAAATTTAAGTAGAGAAAATTTATCAACACCCCACAAATGAACACCAAAGTTTTGTTATCCATGTTTGGGAAATCCACTAGTACAATACCTAATATATAGGAATTTTATAAGAAAGATATTTCTGATTGATCCAAACATGTTTTAAATATGGATATGCATGCACGAAACATGTTGTAGATGCAAATGACCCAAGGATCCAAGACTTTTAAGGAGAACAACAGATGCCCATTAAATTCTCAAGTGAACGTGCAGTGGGATATTTACTCGATCTGAACAAGCCATTGTTTGCCCATTTACAAAAAAATGTTGATCTAACAATCATAGATCATTGTAAAATGATTGATCATTAGTAACGAGCTACATTTTTGTAAGAAATGACTTGTGGATTAAGAGTCAACACTGAGTTAAAACCCCGCTCCCCCTTTTCTGATGTTTACAAAACCTAATATATAAAAACTAAAAGTGTTTTACAATCCCTAAATATTACAAGGACTTTCTTGAATTATCTCTCTCTGCATATGTGGATTTCCATTATAGATGTCAAGTTTATTTTTAAAATCCAAACTTGAGTTTTTCCTCTGTCCCTTTTTCTCTCATAAACCACAAAAGGCAAGGCAAATATATGCTACAAAATGAAAATTTTAGAGTTTATGTCTAAAAAAAAAAATTAAAATAATAATATTAGTAAATAAAATTTATGCACTCACCACAAATGAAACCAAAGTTTTGTTATCCAAGTTTGGGAAAGTCCACTAGTACAACCCCTAATAGCTTGGAATGTTATAAGAAAGAAATTTCTAATTGATCCTAACATGTTTTAAATATGGACATCCATGCATGAAACATTTTGAAGATGCAAATGACCCAAGGATCCTAGACTTTTAAGGAGAACAACAAATGCTCATTAAATTCTCAAGTGAAATTGGGGTGGGATATTTACCCGATCCAAACAAGCCATTTTTTGCCCATTTACAAAAATTTGATTTAACAATCGTAGATCAATGTAAATTTATTGATCATGAGTAACGAGCTAGATTTTTGTAAGAAATGACTTGTGGAATAGGAGTCAACACTCAGTTAAATCCTTCGCTCCCCCCTTTTTCTGATGTTTTCAAAATCTAATATATAAAAACTAAAAAAGTTTTACAATTGTTAAAAATTACAGAGATGTTTCGTAATTATCTCTCTATGCTTTTGTGCATTTTCATTTTTTATGTGAAATTTTGTTTTAAAATCCAAACTTGGGTTTTCACTCTCCTTTTTTTCTCTCGTAAACAAAAAAGATAAGTCAAATAGATCACAACAAAATTAAAATGTTAGTGTTTATGTATGCAAAAAATTTAAAACAATAATAAAGGTAAGTAAAGAAAATTTATCCACACACCACAAATGACCACCAAAGTTATGTTATCCTTGTTTGGAAAATTCAACAAGTACAACCCCTAATAGCTAGAAATATTAATAAGAAAGAAATTTCTAATTGATGCTAACATGTTTTAAAAATGGATATGCATGCATGGAAATTTTTGAAGATGCAAATTACCCAAGGATCCAAGACTTTTAAGAAGAACAACAAATACTCAGTAAATTCTCTACTGAACGTGCGATGGGATATTTACCCGATCCACACACTCCATTTTTTTTCCATTTACAAAAAGTTGATCTAACAATCATAGATCTCTATAAAGTGATTGATCCTGAGTAACGAGCTATATTTTTGTAACAAATGACTTGTAGATTAGGAGTCAACACTCGGTCAAATCCCCTGCTCCCCCCTCTTTTCGATGTATACAAAACCTATTTTATAAAAAATAAAAGAGTTTTACAATAACTAAAAATTACAAATACTTTTTGGAATTATCTCTCTCTGCATTTGTGCATTTTGATTTTAGATGTTGAGTTTTGTTTTAAAATCCAAACTTGCATTTTTCACACTCCCTTTTTTATCTCATAAAAAAAAAGATATGCCAAATAGATCACTCCAAAATGAAAATTTCAGAGATTATGTATGCCAAAAAATAAAAAATAAAAAATGTAACAGGAGAAAATTTTTCCACACACCACAAACGAACACCAAAGTTTGGTAATCCATGTTTGGAAAATTCCACTAGTACAACCCCTAATAGGTTGGAATTTTAAAAGAAAGATATTTCTAATTGATACAAAAATGTTTTAAATATTGATATGCATGTATGAAACATGTTGAAGATGATAATGACCCAAGGATCCAAGACTTTAAAGAGAAATAAAAATTCTCATTAAATTCTCAAGCAAACATGCAGTAGGATTTTTACCCGATCCAAACAAGCCATTTTTTGTCCTTTTTTTAAAAAAAAAACATGTTCTAACAATCATAGATCATTGTAAAGTAATTGATCATGAGTAATGAGCTACATTTTTTTATGAAATGACTTGTGGATTAGGAGTCAACACTCAATTAAATCTCCCGCTCCCCCTTTTTACAATGTTTGCAAAATCAAATATATAAAAAATAGAGTTTTACAATCTCTAAAAATTATAGAGACTTTTTGGAATTATCTCTCTCTGTATTTGTGCATTTCCTTTTTAGATATCAAGTTTTGTTTTAAAATCCACACTTGAGTTTTCACTCTCCCTTTTTCTCACGAAAACAAAAAAAGATAAGGCATATATATCGCAACAAAATGAAAGTTTCAGAGTTCATGTATGAAAAAAATTTAAAATAATAATAAATATAAGTAAAGAAAATTTATTGACTCACCACAAAAAAACACCAAAGTTTTGTTATCCATGTTTGGAAAATTCCACTAGTACAACCCCTAATCGATGGGAATTTTATAAGAAAGAGATTTCTAATTGATCCTAACATGTTTTAAATATGGATATGCATGCACGAAACATATTGAAGATGCAATTGTCCCAAGGATCTCCGACTTCAAAGGAGAGCAACATTGGCTCATTAAATTCTCAAGTGAACGTGTGCTGGGATATTTACCCGATCCATACAAGCAATTTTTTGCCCATTTACAAAAAGTTGATCTAACAATCTTAGATTTATGTAAAGTGATTGATCATGAGTAAAAAAACTATATTTTTGTAAGAAATGACTTGTGGATTAGGAGTCAACACTCTGTTAAATCCTCCGCTCTCCCTTTTTTCTCATGTTTGCAAAACCAAAATTATAAAAAATAAAAGAGTTTCACAATCCCTAAAAATTACTGATACTTTTTGAAATTATCTCTCTCTACATTTGTGCATTTCGATTTTAGATGAAAATTTTTGTTTTAAAATCCAAACTTGAGTTTTTCACTCTCCCTTTTTTCTCTCATAAACAAAAAAAAAAATGATTAGGAAAATAAATCACACCAAAATGAAAATTTAAGAGTTTATGTATGCAAAAAAATTTAAAACAATAATAAATGTGTTGAATTTATGGAAAAGAGAAATACTTCATTGACATCAATAACTTGTCATAATCAGAGTACATGAACCTCTATTTATAATAGAGGAAGGTAGTAGAGTCCAATTACAATAAAACTACCCTTATCCCAATTATACCCAAACTCTAACACTTAAAGATAAGTCCTGGCATAATTAAATAATTCAATATAGATAAAAGGCAAACCTAACTCAAACTAAAACTCTCCTAGAACATGACCTTTAGATAAAGATACTTTCTTGACTCCTTCTTGATCTTCCAACTGATGTGATAAGGATGCCAACTCGTGGTAATAATTGTGGGTGCTACTTCTTATGGGCTTGGGCCCATCTTGTGGGCCTTCCTTTGTCGTGTGGCCCATCTTATAATAATCTTAGATAAGTGGGTATTCCTTGGTTGTGTGGGCTTGAGCTTATCTTCCAACACTCCCCCTCAAGTTGGGGGTGAGAGAACAACATGAACTCCCAGCTTGCTACAAATGATGTATAGAATATTTTTCTATAAAATGGCACATCTTCCAATACTCCCCCTCATGCTGTTGCGTCCTTCCATGAGGACCTGTGGCATAATGTAACTGAGAGTAAAAATCACTCCTTGACAATAAACCATTGCTTCATACTCCAGTCCTCATGCTGGATGTAGGGCACACTCTGTCTTCTATCGGTAGTGTGTCTATCAGCATTACTCTGAAGTGTCCACCACTGTGTCCCTCCACAGGACAATGACTCTCAAGTGGTAGGAGTCATAAAAGCCATTATATGGGAGTAGGGGGGGGGGGGGGGGGGGGGGGGGGATAACATATATGTAATAATAAGTTCTTCGTCATGGTTTCCCAACCGTGATATTTTTTGACAGGGGCTAGATAAGGTATCCTTTGTCATGGTTTCCCAACCGTGATATTTTTTGACGGGTTAAAATAAATGATGATATGAGGGCACCTCTTCTTCAGTAATAATGTCCCCAAAGAGACATAATAGCAGTGATATATTTTTTTTTTGATAGGGCCTAGATAGGGTATCCTTCGTCATGGTTTCCTAACCATGATTTTTTTTATGGGGTAAAATAAATGATGATATGAAGACACCTTTTCTTCAATAATAATGTCCCCACAGAGACATAATAACAGCCATTGTATATAACATGACAATCTTCCAACACATATAACACGAACCAAATAAGTTCAACGAGACCAAAAATCTCGTGTGGAACAAAATTCTAAAATAACCCATGAAATAATCCGATATAAAAATTTCTTCATTGATGCACAAGCTTCATCTTTTGTGCTCCCCTTTCTTGAATATTTTGGTCACTTAAACTTATTCTCAACATAAGAAATAAAATACCTCTTTCTTGTACTTCTTGTACTTCTCCCCCTCAAGTTGGGAGGTAATGGCAGTGATCCCAGCTTGAACCATATATCATAGATGTAGTAATAAGCCCAAATAACAAAGATGTATAAATAACCCCTCAAGGAGATTTCTAATTCATCCTAACATGTTTTAAATATGGATATACATTCATGAAACATGTTGAAGATGCAAATGACCCATGGATCCAAGACTTTCAAGGAGAATAACAAACGCTCATTAAATTCTTAAATGAACTTGCAGTGGGATATTTACCCAATCCAAACAAGCCATTTTTTGCCCATACACAAAATATGATCTAACAATCATATATCATTGTAAATTTATTGATCATGTATAACGAGCTATATTTTTTTAAGAAACGACTTGTGGATTAGGAGTCAACACTGAGTTAAATCCCCTGCTCTCCCTTTTTTCCGATGTTTGAAAAACCTAAAATATAAAAAATAAAATAGTTTTAATATCCATAAAAATTACTGAGACCTTTTTGAATTATCTCTCTCTGCATTTGTGCATTTCCATTTTAGATGTTAATTTTGTTTTAAAATCCAAACTTGAGTTTTTCACTCTCCCATTTTTCTCTCATAAAAAAAATATAAGGCAAATAGATCGCAACAAAATGAAAATTTTAGAGTTTATGTATGCAAAAAATTTAAAACAATAATAAATGTAAGTAAAGAAAATTTATCCACATACCACACACGAACACCAAAGTTTTGTTATCCATGTTTGGGAAATTCTACAAGTACAACCCCCAATAGCTTGCAATTTTAATAAGAAAGAGATTTCTAATTGATCCTAACATGTTTTAAATATGGATATGCATGTACAAAAAATGTTGAAGATGCAAATGACCCAAGGATCCAAGACTTTTTGGATGATCTAAACAAGCCATTTTTTGCCCATTTACAAAAAAGTTGATCTAACAATCATAGATCATGTAAAGTGATTGATCATGAGTAACGAGTTACATTTTTTTTGAGAAATGACATGTGGATTAGGAGTCAACACTAAATTAAATCTCCCGCTCCCCTGTTTTCCAATGTTTGAAAAATATAATATATAAAACAAATATTATTTTACAATCCCTAAAAATATAGAGACTTTTTGGAATTATCACTCTCTGCAGTTGTGCATTTCCGTTTTAAATGTCTAGTTTTGTTTTAAAATCCACATTTGAGTTTTTCACTCACCCTTTTTTCTCTTGTAAAAAAAAAAGACAAGGCAAATATATTGCTACAAAATGAAAATTTTAGAGTTTATGTATGAAAAAAATTTAATAAAATAATAAATGTAAGTAAAGAAAATTTATCAACTCACTTCAAATGATAACCAAATTTTTGTTATCCATGTTTGGAAAATTCCACTCGTACAACCCCTAATAACTTTTAATTTTTTTAAGAAAGAGATTTCTAATTGATCCTAACCTGTTTTAAATATGGATATACATGCATGAAACATGTTGAAGATGCGAATGACCCAAGGATCCAAAACTTTCAAGGAGAATAAAAAATGCTCATTAAATTATTAAGTGAACTTGCGGTGGGATATTTACCCGAACCAAACAAGCCATTTTTTGTCCATTTATAAAAATTTGATCTAACAATCATAAATCATTGTAAATTTATTGATCATGTATAATGAGCTATGTTTTTGTAAGAAACGACTTGTGGATTAGGACTCAACACTCAGTTAAATCCCCTACTCTTCCTTTTTTCAATGTTTGCAAAACCTAATATATAAAAATTAAAAGAGTTTTAAAATCCAAAAAAATTACAAAGACCTTTTGAATTATCTCTCTCTGAATTTGTGCATTTCCATTTTAGATGTCAAGTTTTGTTTTAAAATCCAAACTTGAGTTTTTCACTCTCCCTTTTTTCTCTCGTAAACAAAAAAAGATAAGGGAAATAGATCGCAACAAAATGAAATTTTAGAGTTTATGTATGCAAAAAATTTAAAACATTAATAAATTTAAGTAAAACAAATTTGTCCACATACCACACACGAACACAATAGTTTTGTTATCCATGTTTGGGAAATTCCACAAGTACAACCCCTAATAGCTTGCAATTTTAATAAGAAAGATATTTCTAATTAATCCTAACATGTTTTAAATATGGATATACATGTACCAAAAATGTTGAAGATGCAAATGACCCATGGATCCAAGACTTTTAAGGAGAATAACAAATGCTCGTTAAATTCTCAACTGAACGTGCGGTGGGATATTTATGCGATCCAAACACAATATTTTTTGCCCATCTTCAAAATGTTGATCTAACAATCATAGATCTCCGTAAAGTGATTGATCATGAGTAACGAGCTATATTTATGTAAGAAAAACACTTGGATTAGGAGTCAACACTCGGTTAAATCCCCCACACTTGAGTTTCTCACTCTCCCTTTTTTCTGACGTAAACAAAAAAAGATAAGGCAAATATATTGCAACAGAATGAAAGTCTAAGAGTTTATGTCTAAAAAAAATTAAAAAAATAATCAATGTAATAAAAGAAAATTTATCCACTCACCAAAAATGAACACCAAATTTTAGTTGTCCATGTTTCAAAAATTCCACTAGTACAACCCCTATTAGCTGGGAATTTTATAAGAAAGAGATTTCTAATTGATCCTAACATGTTTTAAATATGGATATGCATGCACGAAACATGTTGAAGTTGCAATTGACCCAAGCATCCCCGACTTCTAAGGAGAACAACAAATGCTCGTTAAATATTCAAGTGAACAAGCGGAGGGATATTTACCCGATCCAAACAAGCCATTTTTTGCCCATTTACAAAAAGTTGATCTAACAATCATAGATTTCTGTAAAGTGATTGATCATGAGTAACAAACTATATTTTTGTAAGAAAGGAATTGTGGATTAGGAGTCAATACTCAGTTAAATCCCCCACTCCCCCCTTTTTTCGATGTTTGAAAAACCTAATTTATAAAAATAAAAGAGTTTCACATTGCCTAAAAATTACTGATACTTTTTGGAATTATCTCTTACTACATTTTTGCTTTTTGATTTTAGATGACAAGTTTTGTTTTCAAATCCAAACTTGAGTTTTTTCACTCTCCCTTTTTCTCACGTAAACAAAAAAAGATTAGGCAAATAGATCACACCAAAATGAAAATTTTAGAGTTTATATATACAAAAAAATTCATATCAATAATAAATGTGGGTAGAGAAAATTTATCCTGACACCACAAACGAACACCAAAAGTTTCTTAACAATGTTTAGGGAATTCCACTTGTACATCCCCGAATAGCTTGGAATTTTATAGGAAAGAGATTTCTAATTGATCCAAACATATTTTAAATATGAATATGCATGCCTGAAACATGTTCCAGATGCAAATGATCCAAGGATCCAAGACTTTTAAGGAGAACATCAAATGCTCATTAAATTCTCAAGTGAACGGCGGTGGGATATTTACCAAATACAAACAAGCCATTTTTTTACCAATTTATGAAAAAACTTGATCTAACAATCATAGATCATTGTAAAGTGATTGATCATGAGTAAGGAGCTTCATTTTTTTAAGAAATGACTTCCGGATTAGGAGTCAACTCTCAGTTAAATCCCCGTTTCCCCTTTTTTCAATGTATGCAAAACCTAATATATAAAAACTAAAAGAGTTTTACAATCCCTAAAAATTACTCAGATTTTTTTGAATTATCTCTCTCTGTGTTTGTGCATTTCCATTTTAGATGTCAAGTTTTATTTTAAAATCCAAACTTGATTTTTTCACTCTCCTTTGTTTCTCTCGTAAACAAAAAAGATTAGGAAAATATATCGCAACAAAAAGAAAATTTTTGAGTTTATGTATGAAAAAAATATAAAACAATTATCAATGTAAGTAAAGAAAATTTATCCACTCACCACAAACTAACACCAAAGTTTTGTTATCCATGTTTTGAAAATTCCACGAGTACAACCCTTAATAGCTTGAAATTTTATTAGAAAGAGACTTGTAATTTATCCTCACATGTTTTAACTATGGATATGCAGGCGTAAAACATGTGGAAGATGCAAATGACCCAAGGATCCAAGACTTTTAAAGAGATTAACAAATGCTCATTAAATTCTTAAGTGAACTTGCGGTTGGGATATTTACCCGATCCGAACAAGCCATTTTTTGCCCATTTACAAAAAAATGATCTAACAATCATAGATCATTGTAAATTTATTGATCATGTGTAACAAGCTATATTTTTTTAAGGAAAGACTAGTGGATTTGGAGTCAACACTGAGTTAAATCCCATGCTCTCCTTTTTTCCGATGTTTGCAAAACCTTGTATATAAAAACTAAAAGAGTTTTACAATCCATAAAAATTACAAAGACCTTTTTGAATTATCTCTCTCTACATTTTTGCATTTCCTTTTTAGATGTCAAGCTTTGTTTTAAAATCCAAACTTGAGTTTTTCATTCTCCTTTTTTCTCTCGTCAACAAAAAAGATAAGGCAAATAGATTGCAACAAAATAAAAATTTTAGAGTTTATGTATGCAAAAAATTTTAAAACAATCATAAATGTAAGTCAAGCAAATTTATCGACATACCACACACGAACACGAAAGTTTTGTTATCCATGTTTGAGAAATTCCACAAGTACAACCTCTAATAGCTTGCAATTTTAATAAGAAAGAGATTTCTTACTGATCCTAACATGTTTTAAATAATGATATGCATGTAAAAAAAAATTTGAAGATGCAAATGACCCAAGGATCCAAGACTTTTAAGGAGAACAACAAATTCCCATTAAATTCTAAACTGAATGTGCAGTGGGATATTTACCCGATCCAAACAAAGCATTTTTTGCCCATTTACAAAAAGTTGATATAAAAACCATAGATCTCTATAAAGGAATCATGAGTAATTAGCTATATTTTTTTAAGAAAAACTTGTGGATTAGGAGTCAACACGGTTAAATCCCTCACTGGCCCCTTTTTTTTATGTTTTCAAAACTTAATTTATAAAAAATAAAAGAGTTTTAAAATCCCTAAAAATTACAGATACTTTTTGGAAATATCACTCTCTGCATTTGTGCATTTCTATTTTAGATGTTGAGTTTTGATTTGAAACTTGCATTTTTTGTTTCACTCTCCCTTTTTTCTCTCATCAACAAAAAAAGATAAGGCAAATTGATCAGAACAAAATAAAAATTTCAGAGTTTATGTTTGCAAAAAAATTAAACAATAATAATTGAAAGTAGTGAAAATTTACCCACTCACGACAAACGAATACCAAAGTTTGGTTATCCATGTTTGGGAAATTCCACGAGTACAACCCCTCATAGCTTGGAATTTTATACGAAAGAGATTTCTAATTGATCCAAACATGTTTTAAATATGGACATGCATGCAGGAAACATGTTGAAGATGCCAATGACTCAAGGATCCAAGAATTTTAAGGAGAACAACAAATGCTCATTAAATTCTCAAGTGAACGTGTGGTGGGATATTTACCCAATCCAAACAAGCCATTTTTTGCCCATTTACTAAAAAAATTAATCTAACAATCATAGATCATTGCAAAGTGATTGATCATGAGTAACGAACTAGATTTTTGTGAGAAATGACTTGCGGATTAGGAGTCAATAGTGAGTTAAATCCCTCGTTCCCCCTTTTTCTGATGTAAGAAAAACCTAATATATAAAAACAGAAAGAGTTTTACAATCACTAAAAATAAAAGAGACTTTTTTGATTAATCTCTCTCTGCATTTGTGCATTTCCATTTTAGATGTCAAGTTTGGTTTTAAAATCCACACTTGAGTTTTTCACAATCTCTTTTTTCTCTCGTAAACAAAAAAAAAGATAAAAAAAATATATCGCGAAAAAATGAATATTGTAGAATGAAAAAAATTTAAAACAATAATAAAAGTAAGTAAAGAAAATTTATCCACCCACTACAAACGAACACAAAATTTTGGTTATCCATGTTTGGAAAATTCCACTTGTACAACCCCTAATAGCTTGGAATTTTTTAAGAAAGAGATTTCTAATTGATCCTAACATGTTTTAAATATGGATATGCATGCACGAAACATGTTGAATATGCAAATAACCCAATGATCCAAGACTTTTAAGGAGAGCAAAAAATGCTAATTAAATTCTCAAGTGAACGCACGGTGGGATATTTACCTGATCCGAACAAGCGATTTTTTGCCCATTTTCAAAAAGTTGATCTAACAATCATAGATCATCTTAAAGTGATTGATCATGAGTAACCAGCTACATTTATGTAAGAATTGACTTGTGGATTAGGAGTCAACATTCAATTAAATTCCATGCTCCCTCCTTTTTTCGATGTTTGAAAAACATAATATATAAAAATTGAAAGTGTTTTACTTTCCCTAAAAATTAACGAGACTTTTTGGGATTATATCTCTCAGCATTTGTTCATTTCCATTTAAGATGTCAAATTTTGTTTTAAAATCCTAACTTGAGTTTTTCACTCTCCCTTTTTTCTCCCTTAAGTAAAAATTTTGAAATAATAACACATGTAAGTAAATAAAATTTATCCACACACCACGAATGAACACCAAAGTTTTGTTATCCATGTTTTGGAAATTCCAGAAGCACCACGCCTAATTGCTTTGAATTTTATAAGAGATTTCTAATTAAACTTAACATGTTTTAAATATGGATATGCATGCACGAAACATGTTTAAGATGCAAATGACCCAAGGACCCAGATTTTTAAGGAAAACAACAAATGCTCCTTAAAATCTCAATTGATTGTGCGGTGGGATATTTACCTGATCCAAACAAGCCATTTTAACTCATTTATGAGAAAATTTGATCTAACAATCATAGATCATTTTAAAGTGATTGATCATGAGTAAGGAGCTACATTTTTGTAAGAAATGACTTGTGGATTAGGAGTCATCACTCAGTTAAATGCTCTGCTCCCCCATTTTCCAATGTTTGAAAAACCTAATATATAAAGACTGAAAGAGTTTTACTATCCCTAAACATTACAAAGACTTTTTGGAATTATCTCTCTCTGCATTTGTGCATTTCCATTTTAGATGTCAAATTTTATTTTAAAATCCATACTTGAGTTTTTCACTCTCCCTTTTTTCTCTCGTAAACTAAAAAAGATAAGGGAAATATATCGCAACAAAAAGAATATTATCCATGTAAGTAACGAAAATTTATCCACACACCACAAATGAACACCAAAGTTTTGCTATCTATGTTTGGGAAATTCCACTAGTACAACCTCTAATAGCTTTGAATTTTATAAGAAAGAGATTTCTAATTGCTCCAAACATATTTTGAATACGGATATGCAAGCATGGAACATGTTGAAGATGCAAATGACCCAAGGATCGGAAATTTTATGGAGAATAAAAAATGCTCATTAAATTCTCAAGTGAACAAACGGTAGGATATTTACCCAATCCATACAAGCCATTTTTCCCATTTTCAAAACAAGTTGATCTAACAATTATAGATCATTGTAAAGTGATTGATCATGAATAACGAGCTAAATTTTTGTTAGAAATGACTTGTCGATTAGGTGTCAAGACTCGGTTAAATCCCTTGCTCCCCCTTTTTCCGTGTTTGCAAAACCTAATATATAAATACTAAAAGAGTTTTACAATCCCTAAAAATTACAGAGACTTTTTTGAATTATCTCTCTCTGCATTTGTGCATTTCCATTTTAGATGTCAAGTGTTTTCTATAATCCAAAGTTGAGTTTTTCACTCTCTCTTTTTTCTATCATAAATAAAAAAAGATAAGGCAAATAGATCACAAAAAAATGAAAATTTAAGAGTTTATGTATGCAAAAAATTGAAAACAATAATAAATGTAAGTAAAGAAAATTTATCCATATACCACACACGAACACCAAAGTTTCGTTATCCATGTTTTGGAAATTCCACAAGTACAACCTATAATAGCTTGCGATTTTTATAAGAAAGAGATTTCTTATTGATCCTAAAATGTTTTAATTATAGATATGCATGTACAAAAAAGGTTGAAGATGCAAATGACCCAAGGATCCAAGACTTTTAAGGAGAACAACAAATGCTCATTAAATTCTCAACTGAACATGCGATGGGATATTTACCCGATCCAAACAAGCCATTTTTTGCCCATTTACAAAATGTTGATCTAACAATCATAGATCTCTGTAAAGTGATAGACCATGGGTAACGAGCAATTTTTTTAAGAAATGATTTATAGATTAGGAGTGAACACTCGGTTAAATCTACAACTCCCTCCAATTTTCGATGTTTGAAAAACATCGTTCATAAAAAATAAAAGATTTTAATAATCCCTAAAAATTACAAGTAACTTTTTTGAATTATCTCTCTCTGCATTCGTGAATTTTGATTTTAGATGTCGAGTTTTGTTTAAAAATCCAAACTTGTGTTTTTTAACTCACCTTTTTTTCTCTAATAACAAAAAAAGCTAAGGAAAATAGATCGCACCAAAAAAAAATTTTCAGAGTTTATCTATGCGAAAAAATTAAAACAATAATAAGTGTAAGAAGAGAAAATTCATCCACACAACAAAAATGAACGCCAAAGTTTGGTAATCCATGTTTGGGAAATTCCACTAGTACAACCCCTAATTGCTTGGAGTTTTATAAGAAAGAGATTTATAATTGATCCAAACATGTTTTAAGTATGGATATGCTTGCAGGAAACAAGTCGATGGTGAAAATGACCCAAGGATCCAAGACTTTTAAGGAGAACAACAAATGCTCATTAAATTGTAAACTGAACATGCGGTGGGATATTTACCCGATCCAAACAAGCCATATTTTGCCCATTTACAAAAAAAGTTGATCTAACAATCATGGATCATGTAAAGTGATTGATCATGAGTGATGAGCTACATTTTTTAAAGAAATGACTTGTGGATTAGGAGTCAACACTAAATTAAATTCCCCGCTCCCCCTTTTTGCAATGTTTGCAAAATCTAATATATAAAAACAAAAAGAGTTTTACAATCTCTAAAAATTACAGAGACTTTTGGGAATTATCTCTCTCTACATTTGTGCATTTCCTTTTTAGATGTCAAATTTTTTTTTAAAATCCACACTTGAGTTTTTCACTCTCGCTTTTTTCTCTCGTAAAAAAAAAAAAAGATATCGCAAATATATCACAAAAAAATGAAAATTTTAGAGTTTATGTATGAAAAACATTAAAAATAATAATAAATGTAAGTAAATAAAATTTATCCACTCCCTACAAACGAACACAAAATTTTTGTTATTCATGTTTGGAAAATCCCAGTTGTACAACCCCTTATAACTTTGAATTTTTTAAGAAAGAGATTTCTAATTGATCATAACATGTTTTACATATGGATATACATGCATGAAACATGTTTAAGATGCAACTGACTCAAGGATCAAAGAATTTTAAGGACAACAACAAATTCTAATTAAATTCTCAGGTGAAAGTGTGGTGGGATATTTGCCCGATCCAAACAAGCCATTTTTTGCCCATTTTCAGAAATTTTATCTAACAATCATAGATCATTGTAAAGTGGTTGATCATGAGTAACGAGCTACATTTAAGTAAGAAAGGACTTGTGGATTCGGAGTCAACATTCAATTAAATCCCCTGCACCCTCTTTTTTTCAATGTTTGCAAAACATAATATATAAAAACTAGAAGAGTTTTACATTCCCTAAAAATTAAAGAATATTTTTGGAATTATCTCTCTCTGCATTTGAGCATTTCCATTTTAAATGTCAAATTTGGTTTTAAAATCCAAATTTGAGTTTTTCACTCTCCATTTTTTATCTTGCAAAAAAAAAAAAAAGATAAAGATCGCAAAAAAAATGAAAATTTTAGAGTGTACCTATGCAAAAATTTTGAAACAATAACAAATGTAAGTAAATAAAATTTATCCACTCACCACAAATGAAGACAAAAGTTTTGTCATCCATGATTCGGAAATTCCACAAGTACAACCCTTAATTGCTTGGAATTTTGTAAGAGATTTCTAATTAATCTTAACAAATTTTTAATATGGATATGCATGCACAAAACATATTGAAGATGCAATTAACCCAAGGATCCATAACTTTTAAGGAGAACAACAAATGCTCATTATATTCTGAAGTTAACGTGCAGTGGGATATTAACTCGATCAAAACTAGACATTTTTTGCCCATTTACAAAAAGTTGATCTAACAATCATAGATCTATGTACTGTGATTGATCATGAGTAACGAGATATATTTTTTTAAGAAATGGCATGTGGATTAGGAGTTAACACTCGGTTAAATCCCCCACTCTCTCCTTTTCCGATGTTTGCAAAACCTTATTTATAAAAAATAAAAAAGTTTTAAAATCCCTAAAAATTCCAAATACTTTTTTGAATTATCTCTCTCTACATTTGTCCATTTCAATTTTAGAAGTGAAGTTTTGTTTTAAAATCCAAACTGGATTTTTTTCGCTCTCTCTTTTTTCTCTCGTAAAGAAAAAAAGATTAGACAAATAGATCACACCAAAATGAAAATTTCAGAGTTTATGTATGAAAAAAAATTAAAAAAATATTTAATGTAACTAGATAAAATTTATCCACATACCACAAACGAACTGCAAAGTTTTGTTATCTTTGATTGGGAAATTTCACAAGTACAACCCCTAATATCTTGGAATTTTCTAAGAAAGATATTTCTAATTCATCCAAACATGTTGAAGATGCAATTGACCTAAGGATCCAAGACTTTTAATGAGAACAACTAAGGCTCATTAAATTCACAAGTAAACGTGCGGTGGGATAGTTAACCGATCCAAACAAGCCATTTTTAACCCATTTACGAAAAATGTTGATTTAACAATCATAGATCATTGTAAAGTGATTGATCATGAGTAAGGAGCAACATTTTTGTAAGAAATCATTTGTGGAAAAGGAGTCAACACTCAGTTAAATACCCCGCTCCCCCTTTTTTCGATGTTTACAAAACCTAATATATAAAAACTAAAAGAGTTTTACAATCCCTAAACATTGCAGAGACTTTTTGGAATTATCTCTCTCTGCATTTGTGCATTTCAATTTTAGATGTCAAGTTTTTTTTAAAAATCCATACTTGAGTTTTTCACTCTCCCTTAAAAAAAGATAAGGGCAATATATCGCAACAAAAAGAGAATTTTAGAGTTTATGTATGAAAAAAATTTAAGACATGTAAGTAAAAAAAATTTATCCACACACCACAAATGAAAAACAAAGTTTTGTTATCTATGTTTGGGAAATGCAACTAGTACAACCCCTAATAGATTAGAATTTTTTTGGAAAGAGATTTCTAATTGATCCCAACATGTTTTAAATATGTATATGCATGCACAGAACATGTTGAGGATGCAAATGACCCAAGGATCATAGACTTTTAAGGAGAACAACAAATGCTCATTAAATTCTCAAGTGGACATGCGGTGGAATATTTACACGATCCGAACAAGCCATTTTTTGCACATTTACAAAAAAAAAAAGTTGATCTAACAATCATTGATCATTGTAAAGTGATTGATCATGAGTAACGAGCTACATTTTTTAAAGAAATGACTTGTGGATTTGGAGTCAACACTCAATTAAATCACCCACTCCCCCTTTTTTCAATGTTTGCAAACTCTAGTATATAAAAATAAAAAGAATTTAACAATCCCTAAAAATTAAAGAGTCTTTTTGGGATTATCTCTCTCTGCATTTGTACATTTCAATTTTAGATCTCGAGTTTTGTTTTAAAATCCAAACTTGCATTTTTTTCACTCTTCCTTTTTTCTCTGATAAAAAATAAATAAAAAGAAAATAGATCGCACAAAATGAAAATTTCAGAGTTTTTGTATGCAAAAAAATTAAAACTATAATAAATGTAAGTAGTGAAAATTTATCCACACACCACAAATAAACACCAAAGTTTGGTTATCCATGTTTGGGAAATTCCACTAGTATAACCCCCACTAGCTTGGAATTTCATAAGAAAGAGATTACTAATTGATCCAAACATGTTTTAAATATGGATACGCCTGCATGTAACATGTTGAAGATGCAAATATCCCAAGGATCAGAGACTTTTAAGGAGAACAACAAAAGCCCATTAATTTCTCAAGTGAACATGTGGTGGGATATTTACCTGACACAAACAAGCTATTTTTTGCCCATTTAAAAAAGAGGTGATCTAACAATCATAGATCATTGTAAAGTGATTTATCATGAGTAGCGAGCTACATTTTTTTAAGAAATAACTTATGGATTAAGAGTCAACACTCAATTAAATCCCCCACTCCCCCTTTTTTCGATGTTTGCAAAATCTAATATATAAAAACAAAAAGATTTTTACAATCCTTAAAAATTACAGAGACTTTTTGGAATTATCTCTCTCTGCATTTGTGCAATTCCATTTCAGATATCAAAGTTTTTTTTAAACTCCACATTTGAGTTTTTCACTTGCCCTTTTTTCTCTCGTAAAAAAGAAAAAAGATAAGGCAAATATATCGCAACAAAATGAAAAATTTAGAGTTTATCTATGAAATTTTTTTAAAAAAATAATAAATATAAGTAAAGAAAATTTATTCACTCACCACAAATGAATACCAAATTCTTTTTATCCATGTTTTGAAAATTCCACTAGTACAACTTTGATTTTTTTAAGAAAGAGATTCCTAATTGATCCTAAACGGTTTTAAATATGGATATGCATGCACGAAACATGTTGAAGATGAAAATGACCCAAGGATCCAATACTTTTAAGGAGACCAACAAATGCTAATTAAATTCTCAAGTGAACGTGCGGTGGGATATTTACCTGATCCATACAAGCCATTTTTCCCCTTTTTTAAAAAATTGATCTAACAATCATAGATCATTGTAAAGTGATTGATCATGAGTAATAAGCTAAATTTATGCAAGAAATGACTTGTGGATTAGGTGTCAACATTCAGTTAAATCCCCCGCTCCCCCCTTTTTTCGATGTTTGAAAAACATAATATACAAAAACTAGAAGAGTTTTACAATGCCTAAAAATTAAAGAGTCTTTTTGGAATTATCTCTGTTTGAATTTTTGCATTTCCTTTTTAGATGTCAAATTTTGTTTTAAAATCCAAACTTGAGTTTTTCACTCTCCCTTTTTTCTCTCGTAAACAAAAAAAGATAAAAATAAAAAAATGAAAATTTTAGAGTTTATGTTTGCAAAAATTTTGAAACAATAACAAATTTTAGAAAAGATAATTTATCTCCACACCACAAATGAACACCAAAGTTTTGTTATCCTTGTTTGGGAAATTCCACATGTAGAACCCCTAATTTCTTGGAATTTTATAAGAGATTTCTCATTAATCTTAACATGTTTTAAATATGGAAATGCATGCACGAAACATGTTGAAGATGCAATTGACACAAGGATCTGTTATGGTCCTAGGGTTAAGTACCTATACCCTCCGCTCCTAACAGGTCGTCTTTTGGGTAGTATTGGCTAAGTGCATAACATTTGGTATTAGAGAAGGCGCTACGTCCCGACATCAAATCTCAGTGTGCGCAGATGGATTGCACGCCCCTGGCGGGGCATCGTCAGGGAGTATGGGCGCCTGACCTAGTCCTTGTTGCTGTGTTAAGGCCGCTGTGGTCGTCGGCTCGGGAGGACGGGGTGTACTGTTATGGTCCTGGGGTTAAGTACCTATGCCTTCCGCTCCTAACAGGCCAACTTTTGGGTAGTATTGGCTAGGTGCATAACAAGATTTCAGACTTTTAAGGAGAACAACAAATGCTCATTAAATTCTCAAGTGAACGCGCAATGGGATATTTACCCGTTCCAAACAAGCCATTTTTTCCCCATTCACAAAAAGTTGATCTAACTATAATAGATCTCTAAAAAGTGATTGATCATGAGTAACGAGCTCTATTTTTGTAAGAAATGACTTGTGGATTAGGAGTCAACACTCGGTTAAATCTCCTACTCTTCCCTTTTCCTGATGTTTTAAAAACCTAATTTATAAAAAAATAAAAGAGTCTTACAATCCCTAAAAATTAAAGATACTTTTTGGAATTATCTCTCTCTGCATTTGTGAATTTCAATTTTAGATGTCAAATTTTGTTTTAAAATCCAAACTTGAGTTTTTTCACTCTCCCTTTTTTCTATCATAAGCAAAAAAAAATATTAGGCAAACAAATCACTCCAAAATGAAAATTTCAGAGTTTATGTATGCAAAAAAACTTCAAACAATAATAAATATAATTAGAGAAAATCTATCCACACACCACAAATGTACACCATAGTTTTGTTATCTATGTTTTGGAAATTTCACTAGTACAACCCCTAATATCTTGGACATTTATAAGAAAGATATTTCTAATTGATCCAAACATGTTTTAAATATGAATAATCATGCCTGAAACATGTTGAAGATGCAATTGACCCAAGGATCCAAGACTTTTAAGGAGAAAAACAAATGCTCATTAAATTCTCAAGTGAACGTGAGGTGAAATGTTTACCCAATCCAAACAAGCCATTTTTAACCCATTTATGAAAAAATTTGATCTAACAATCATAGATCATTGTAAAGTGATTGATCATGAGTAAGGAGCTACATTGTTTTAAGAAGTGACTTGTGGATTAGGAGTCAACACTCAGTTAAATCCCCTGCTCTCCCATTTTTCGATGATTGAAAAACCTAATATATAAAAACTAAAAGAGTTTTACAATCCCTAAACATTCCAGAGGCTTTTTGGAATTATCTCTCTCTGAATTTGTGCATTTCGATTATAGATGTCTAGTTTTATTTTAAAATCCATACTTGAGTTTTTCACTCTCCCTTTTATCTGTTGTAACTAAAAACAATAAGGGAAATATATCACAACAAAAGCAAAATTTTAGAGTTTATGTATGAAATTTTTTTTTAACAATTATCAATGTAAGTAAAGAAAATTTATCCACACACCAAAAACGAACACCAATGTTTTGTTATCTAAGTTTGGGAAATTCCACTAGTACAACCCCCAATAGCTTGGAATTTTATAAGAAAGAGATTTCTAATTGATCCAAACATGTTTTAAATGTGGATATGCATGCATGGAACATGTTGAAGATGCAAATGACTCAAGGATCAGAGACTTTTAAGGAGAACAACAAATGCTCATTAAATTCTCAAGTGAACGTGCAGTGGGATATTTGCCCGATCTAAACAAGCCATTTTTTGCCAATTTACAAAAAAGTTGATGTAACAATCATAGATCATTGTAAAGTGATTGATCGTGAGTAATGAGCTATATTTTTTAAGAAATGAATTGTGGATTAGGAGTCAACACTCAATTATATCCCCCACTCCCCTTTTATTCGATGTTTAATAAATCTAATATATAAAACAAAAAGAGTTTTAAAATCCCTAAAATTTCAGAGACTTTTTTGAATTATCTCTCTTTGCATTTCTGCATTTCGATTTTAGATGTCGAGTTTTGTTTTAAAATCCAAACTTGTGTTTTTCCACTCTCCCTTTTTTCTCTGAAAAAAAAGAAAAGGAAAATAGATCGCACCAAAATGAAAATTTCACAGTTTGTGTGTGCAAAAAAATTCAGACATTAATAAAAGGAAGTAGAGTAAACTTATCCACACACCAAACGAATCCACTAGTACAACCCCCAATAGCTTGGAATTTTATAAGAAAGAGACTTCTAATTGATCCAAACATGTTTTAAATATGGATACGCATTCACGAAACATGTTGAAGATGCAAATGACCCAAAGATCTGAGACTTTTAAGGAGAACAAAAAATGTTCATTAAATTCTCAAGTGAACGTGCGGTGGGATATTTACCCAATCTAAACGAGCCATTTTTTTCCCATTTTCAGAAAAAAGTTGATCGAACAATCACAGATCATTGTAAAGTGTTTGATCATGAGTAACGATCTACATTTTTGTAAGAAATGACTTGTGGATTAGGAGACAACACTAAATTAATTCCCTGACCCCCCCTTTTTACGATGTTTGCAAAATCTAATATATAAAAATGAAAAGATTTTTAGAATACCTAAAAATTACAGTGTATTTTTGAAATTATCACTCTCTGCATTTGTGCATTTCCATTTAGATGTCAAGTTTTGTTTTAAAATACACACATGAGTTTTTCACTCTCCAATTTTTCTCTCGTAAACAAAAAAAGATAAGACAAATATATCTCAAGAAAATAAAATTTCAGAGTTTATGTACGAAAAAACTTTTAAACAATAATAAATGTATGTAGAGAAAATTTATCCACTCACCACAAATGAACACCAAAGTTTTGTTATCCATGTTTGGATATTTCCACTTGTACAAACCCCAATAGCTTGGAATTTTAAAAGAAGAGATTTCTAATTGATCCTAACATGTTTTAAATATAGATATGCATGCACGAAACATGTTGAAGATGCAATTGACTCAAGGATCCCAGATTTTAAAGAGAACAACAAATGCTAATTAAATGCTCAAGTAAATGTACGGTGGGATATTTACCCAATCCAAACAAACCATTTTTTGCCCATTTAAAAAAAATTGTTCTAACAACTATAGATCAATGTAAGGTGATTGATCATGAGTACAGACATATATATTTTTTAAGAAATGACTTGTGGATTAAGAGTTATCACTCAGTTAAATCCCCTGCTCCCCCTTTTTTCGATGTTTGCAAAACCTAATTTATTAAAAAAGATTTTTAAAATCCCTAAAAATTACAGATACTTTTTGGAATTATCTCTTTCTACATTTTTTCATTTCGATTTTAGATTTTTAGTTTTGTTTTAAAATCCAAACTTGCATTTTTTCACTCTCCCTTTTTCTCTAATAGTAAAGAAAGACAAGGTAAATAGGTCGCACTAAAATGAAACTTTTAGAGTTTATGTATGCAAAAAAAATAAAACAATAATAAATGTAAGTAGAGAAAATTTATCTACACACCAGAAATGAACACCAAAGTTTGGTTATCCATGTTTGTGAAATTCCACTAGTACAACCCCTAATAGCTTGCAATTTTATAAGAAAGAGATTTCTAATTGATCCAAACATGTTTTAAATATGGATATGCATGCAGGAAACATGTTGAAGACGCAAATGACCCAAGGATCCAAGCCTTTTAAGGAGAACAAAAAATGCTCATTAAATTCTCAAGTGAACGTGTATTGGGATATTTACCCGACCCAAATAAGCCATTTTTTCCCATTTACAAAAAAAGTTGATCAAACAATCATTGTAAATTGATTGATCATGAGTAACGAGATACATTCTTTCTAAGAAATGACTTGTGGATTAGGAACCAACACTCAAATAAATCCCACGCTCCCCCTTTTTCTGATGTTTGCAAAATCTAATATATAAAAACAAAAAGAGTTTTACAATCACTGAAAATTATGGAGACTTTTTGGAATTATCACTCTCTCATTTGTGCATTTCCATTTTAGATGTCAAGTTTTGTTTTAAAATCCACACTTGAGTTTTTCACTCTCCTTTTTTTCTCGCATAAAAAAAAAGATAAAGCAAATATATCACAACAAAATTAAAATTTTAGAGTTTACGAAGGAAAACAAATTTTAAAAAATTAAAAATGTAAGTAAAGAAAATTCATCCACTCACCAAAAACGAACACAATATTTTTGTTATCCATGTTTGGAAAATTCCAATAGTAAAACCCTAATAACTTGGAGTTTTTTTAAGAAAGAGATTTCTAATTGTTCCTAACATGTTTTAAATATGGATATGCATGCACGAAACATGTTGAAGATGCAAATGGCCTAAGAATCCATGACTTTTAAGGAGATCAACAAATGCTAATTAAACCCTCAAGTGAATGAGTGGTTGGATATTTACTCGATCCAAACAAGCCATTTTTGCCCATTTTCATAAAGTTGATCTAACAATCATAGATCATTGTAGTGATTGATCATGAGAAACCAACTACATTTATGTAAGAAATGACTTATGGATTATGAGTCAACAATTAGTTAAATCCCCCACTCCCCCCTTTTCTTAATGTTTGCAAAACATAATATATTAAAACTAGAAGATTTTTACATTCCCTAAAAATTAAAGAGTCTTTTTGGAATTATCTCTCTCTGCATTGGTCCATTTCCAATTTGGATGTAAATTTTTTTTTAAAATCCAAGCTTGACTTTTTCACTCTTCCTTTTTTCTCTCATATACAAAGCAAGATAAATATGGCAAAAAAAAGAAAATTTTAGAGTATATGTATGCAAACATTTTGAAACAACAATAAATATAAGTAATGACAATTTATCCAAACACCACAAACGAAGACCAAAATTTTGTTATCCATGTTTGGGAAATTCCACAAGTACAACCCCTAATTGCTTGGAATCTTATAAGAGATTTCTAATTAATCTTAAAATGTTTAAAATGTGGATATGCAAGCACGAAATATGTTGAAGATGCAATTGATCCAAGGATCCCAGACTTTTAAGGAGAACAACAAATGTTCATTAAATTCTCAAGTGAACGTGCTGTGGGATATTCACCCAATCCAAACAAGCCATTTTTCCCCATTTACAAAAAGTTGATCCAACAATTATATATCTCTGTAAAGTGATTGATCATGAGTAACGAGCTATATTTTTGTAAGAAATGACTTGTGGATTAGGAGTCAACATTAGGTTAAATCCCCCTCTCCCCCATTTTTTCGATACTTCCAAAACCTAATTTATAAAAAATAAAAAAGTTTTAAAATACCTAAAAATTACGGATAATTTTTTGAATTATCTCTCTCTACATTTGTACAATTCGATTTTAGATTTCAAGTTTTGTTTTAAAATCCAAACTCGACTTTTTTCACTCTCTCTTTTTTCTCTCGTAAACAAAAAAAGATTAGGCAAAAAGATCATACCAAAATGAAAATTTCAGAGTTTATGTATGCAAAAAAATACAAAAAAATAATAAATGTAAGAAGAGAAAATATATGCTCACACCACAAACGAACACCAAAGTTTGGTTATCTATGTTTGGGAAATTCCATTAGTACAACCCATAATATCTTGTAAGTTTATTAGAAAGAGATTTCTAATTGATCCAAACATGTTTTAAATATGAATATGCACGCCCGAAACATGTTAAAGATGCAAATGATCCAAGGATCCAATACTTTTAAAGAGATCAACAAATACTCATTAAATTCTCAACTGAACGTGTGGTGGCATATTAACGCGATTCAAACAAGCCATTTTAACCCATTTACGAAAAAATTTGATGTAACAATCATAGATCATTGTAAAGTGATTGATCATGAGTAAGGAGCTACAATTTTTTAAGAAATGACTTGTGGAGTAGGAGTCAACACTCAGTTAAATTCCCCGCTTCCCCTTTTTCTGATGTTTGCAAAACCTAATATATAAAAACCAAAAGAGTTTTACAATCCCTAAACATTGCAGAGACTTTTTGGAATTATCTCTCTCTACATTTGTGCATTTCCATTTTAGATGTCAAGTTTTATTTTAAAATCCATACTTGAGCTTTTCACTCTCCCTTTTTCTCTTGTAAACCAAAAAAGATAAGAAAATATATCCCAACAAAAATAAAAGTTTAGAGTTTATGTATGAAAAAATTTTAAGACATTTATCAATGTAAGAAAAGAAAATTAATCCACACACCACAAACGAACACCAAATTTTGTTATCCATGTTTGCGAAATTCCACTAGTACAACCCCTAATAGCTTGGAATATTATAAGAAAGTGATTTCTAATTGATTCTTACATGTTTTAAATATGGATATGCATGCATGAAACATGTTGAAGATGATCCAAGGAACCAAGACTTTCAAGTAGAATAACAAATTCACATTAAATTCTTAAGTGAACTCGCAGTGGGATATTTACCCGATCCAAACAAGCCATTTTTTATCCATGTACAAAAATTTGATCTAACAATTATAGATCATTATAAATTTATTGATCATGTGCAACGAGCTATATTTTTGTAAGAAATGACTTGTAGATTATGAGTCAACACTTAGTTAAATCCCCCGCTCTCCCTTTTTATGATGTTTGCAAAACCTTATATATAAAATCCATACTTGAGTTTTCACTCTCCCTTTTTTCTCTCGTAAAAAAAAAATATTAGAAATAAATCGCAACAAAATGAAAATTTTACAGTTTATCTTTGAAAAAATTTTAAAAAATAATAAATGTAAGTAAAAAAAATTTATCCACACACCACAAATGAACACCAAAGTATTGTGATCAATGTTTGGAAAATTCCGCTAGTACAACCCCTAAGCACTTTTAATAAGAAAGCGATTTTTAATTGATCCTAACATGTTCTAAATATGGAAATGCATGCATGAATAATGTAGAAGATGCAAATGACCCAGGGATCCAAAAATTTTAAGGAGAACAACAAATATTCATTAAATTCTCAAGTGAACGCTCAGTGGCATATTTACCCAATCCAAACAAGCCTTTTTTTGCCCATTTACAAAAAAGTTGATCTGACAATCATAGATTTCTGTAAAGTGATTAATCAAGAGTAATGAGCTATATTTTTGTAAGAAATTACTTGTGGTTTAGGAGTCAACACTCTGTTAAATCCCATGCTCCCCCCTTTTTTTCGATGTTTGCAAAACCAAATTTATAAAAAATAAAAGATTTTTAAAATCCCTAAAAATTACAGATACTTTTTGGAATTATCTCTGTCTTCATTTGTTCATTTCGATTTTAGACGTCAAGTTTTGTTTTAAAATCCAAACTTGAGATTTTTCAGTCCCCTTTTTTCTCGTAAGCTAAAAAGGATAAGGCAAATAGATCACACCAAAATGAAAATTTTAGAGTTTATGTATGCTAAAATATTTCAACCAATAATAAATGTATGTATAAAAAATTTGTCCACACACCATAAACGAACACCAAATTTTTTTTATCCATGTTTGGGAAATTCCACTTGTACAACCCTATTAGTTTGGAATTTTATAAGAAAGAGATTTCTAATTGATCCAAACATGTTTAACATATGGATATGCATGCACCAAACATGTTGAAGATGAAAATGACCCAAGGATCCAAGACTTTTAAGGAGAACAACAAATGATCATTAAATTTTCAAGTGAATGTGTAGTGATATTTACCCGATCCAAACAAACCATTTTTTGCTCATTTACAAAAAGTTGATTTAACCATCATAGATCTCTGTCAAGTGATTAATCATGAGTAAAGAGCTATATTTTTTTTAGAACATGACTTGTGGATTAGGAGTCAACACTCTGTTAAATTCCTGACTTCCCCCTTTTTTTGATGTTTGCAAAACCAAATTTATAAAAACTAAAAGAGTTTTACAATCCCAAAAAATTACAGATACTATTTTAAATTATCTCTCTTTGCATTTGTGCATTTTGATTTAAGATGTGAAGTTTTGTTTTAAAATCCAAACTTGTGGTTTTTCACTCCCCCTTTGTTCTCTCGTAAGCCAAAAAAGATAAGGCAAATAGATCACACCAAAATTAAAAATTTTGAGTTTATGTATGCAAAAATATTTAAAAAATAATAAATAAAAATAGTGAAAATTTATCCACACACAAGAAACGAACACAAAAGTTTTGTTATCCTTGTTTGGGAAATTCCTCTAGTACAACCCCTAATAGCTTGGAATTTTATAAGAAAGAGATTTCTAATTGATCCAAACATATTTTAAACATGGATATGCATGCACGAAACATGTTGAAGATGCAAATGACCGAAGGATCCAAGACTTTTAAGGAGAATAAAAAATGCACATTATATCTTCAAGTGAACATGCGGTGATATTTACCCGATCCAAACAAGCCATTTTTTCCCATTTACAAAAAAAGTTGATCTAACAATCATAGATCATTGTAAAGTGGTTGATCATCAGTAACGAGCTACATTTTTGTAAGAAATGACTTGTGGATTAGGAGTCAACACTCAGTTAAATCCCCCGCTCCCCATTTTTTCGATGTTTGCAAAACCTAATATATAAAAACTAAAAGTGTTTTACAATCCCTAAAAATTACAAAGACTTTTTGGAATTATCACTCTCTGCATTTGTGCATTTTCATTATAGATGTCAAGTTTTGTTTTTAAATCCAAACTTAAGTTTTTCCCTCTCCCTTTTTTCTCTCATAAAACAAAAAAGATAAAGCAAATATATCACAACAAAATGAAAATTTTAAAGTTTATGTAGGAAAAAAAATTTAAAACAATAATAAATGTAAGTAAAGAAAACTTATCAACACACCACAAACGAACACCAAAGTTTTGTTACGCATGTTTGGGAAATTCCACAAGTACAACCCCTAATAGCTTGCAATTTTTATAAGAAAGAGATTTCTAATTGATCCTAACATGTTTTAAGTATGGATATGCATGCACAAAAAATGTTGAAGATGCAAATGACCCAAAGATCGAAGACTTTTAAGGAGAACAACAAATGCTCATTAAATTCTCCACTGAACGTGCGGTGGGATATTTACCCAATCTAAACAATCCATTTTTTACCCATTAACCAAAAGTTGATCTAACAATCATAGTTCTCAGTAAAGTGATTGATCATGAGTAACCAGCTATATTTTTATAAAAAATAAATGATTTTTATAATTCCTAAATATTACAGATAATTTTTTGAATTATCTCTCACTGCATTTGTACTTTTCGATTTTAGATGCAAGTTTTGTTTTAAAATCCAAACTTGGGGTTTTTCACTCCCCTTTTTTTCTCTCGTAAACTTATAAAGATAAGGCAAATAGATCTCACAAAATGAAAATTTCAAAATTTCTGTATGCAAAAAAATTTAAAATGAACACCAAAGTTTTGTTACCCTAGTTTGGAAAATTCCACTAGTACAGCCCCTAATAGCTTGGAATTTTATAAGAAAGATATTTCTAATTGATCAAAACGTGTTTTAAATACGGATAAGCATGCACGAAACCTGGTGAAGTTGCAAATGACCAAAGGATCCATGTCCTTTAAGGAGAACAACAAATGCTCATTAAATTCTCATGTGAACGTGCGGTGGAATATTTACCTAATCCAAACATGTCATGTTTTGCCCATTTAAAGAAATTTGATGTAACAATCATAGATCCTTGTAAAGTGATTGATCATGAGTAAAAAGCTAATGTTTTGTAAGAAATGATTTGTGGATTATGAGTCAACATTCTGCTAAATCCCCCGCTCCCCTCTTTTTTTTTATGTTTGCAAAACCTAATATATAAAAACCAAAAAAGTTTTACAATCCCTAAAAATTAAAGAGTGTTTTTGAAATTATCTCTCTCTGCATTTGTGCATTTCCATTTTTATGTCAAGTGTTGTCTTAAAATCCAAACTTGAATTTTTCACTCTCCCTTTTTTCTCTAGTAAACCAAAAAAGAAAAATCAAATAGATCGTACAAAAATGAAAAATTTAGAGTTTATGTATGCAAATTTTTTGAAAAAATAACAAATATAAGTGAAGAAAATTTATCGACACACCACAAACAAACACCAAGGTTTTGTTATCCATGTTTGCACTAGTACAACCCCTAATAGCTTGGAATTTTATGAGAAAGAGATTTAAATTGATCTTAACATGTTTGAAATACGGATATGCATGTACAAAACATAGGGAACATGAAAATGACCGGCAAGATCCAAGACTTTAAAGGAGAACCACAAATGCTCATTAAATTCTCTAGTGAAAGTCTAGTGGGGTATTTACCCGATCCAAACAAGCCATTTTTGTCCATTTACAAAATGTTGATCTAACAATCATAGATCTCTGTAAAGTGATTGATCATGAGTAACGAGCTATAATTTTGTAAGAAATGACTTGTGGAGTAGGAGTCAATATGCGGTTAAATCCCCCGCTACCCCCTTTTTTCGATGTTTGATAAACCTAATTTATAGAAAATAAAGAGTTTTACATTCCCAAAAAATTACAGATACTTTTTGGAATTATCTCTCTCTGTATTTTTATATTTCGATTTTAGACGTCAAGTTTTGTTTTAAAATTCAAACATAAGTTTTTTCACTCTCCCTTTTTTCTCTAGTAAACAAAAAAATATTAGGCAAATAGATCACTCCAAAACGAAAATTTCAGAGTTTATGTATGCAAAAAAAATTAAAAGAATAATAAATGTAAGTAGAGAAAATTTATCCACACACCACAAATGAACACCAAAGTTTTGTTATCTATTTTTTAAAAATTCCACTAGTACAACCACTAATAGCTTGGAATTTTATATGAAAGATATTCCTATTTGATCCAAATTTGTTCTAAATATGAATATGCATGCCAGAAACATGTTGAAGATGCAAATGATCCAAGGATCAAAGACTTTTAAGGAAAACAACAAATGCTCATTAAATTCTCAATTGAACATGCGGTGGGATATTTACCCGATCCAAACAAGCCATTTTTTGCCCATTTATGAAAAAAATTGATCTAACAATCATAGATCAGTGTAAAGTGATTGGTCATGAGTAACAAGCTACATTTATGTAAGAAATGACTTGTGGATTAGGAGTCTTCACTCAGTTGAATCCCCTACTCCCCCTTTTTTCGATGTTTTCAAAACGTAATATATAAAAACTAAAAGAGTTTTACTATCACTAAAAATTATAGACACTTTTTGGAATTATCTCTTTGCATTTGTGCATTTTCATTTTAGATGTCAAGTTTTTTTTTAAAATCCAAACTTGAGTTTTTCACTCTCCCTTTTTTCTCATCTTAAACAAAAAAAGATAAAGGAAATATATCGCAACAAAAATAAAATTTTAGAGTTTATGTATGAAAAAAATTTAAATCAATTATAAATGTATGTCAAGAAAATTTATCCACTCACCACAAACTAACACCAAATTCTTGTTATCCATGTTTGCGAAATTCCACTAGTACAACCCCTAATAGCTTGGTATTTTATAAGAAAGAGATTTCTAATTGATCCTAACATGTTTTAAATATGGATATGCATGCATGAAACATGTTGAAGATGCAAATGATCCAAGGAACCAAGACTTTCAAGTAGAATAACAAATGCTCATTAAATTCTTAAGTGAACTTGCGGTGGGATATTTACCCGATCCAAACAAGCCATTTTGTATTCATTTACAAAAATTTGATCTAACAATTATAGATCATTATAAATTTATTGATCATATGTAACGAGCTATATTTTTGTAAGAAATAACTTTTAGATTAGGAGTCAACACTGAGTTAAATCCCCCGTTCTCCCTTTTTATGATGTTTTCAAAACGTTATATATAAAATCCAAACTTGAGATTTCACTCTTCCTTTTTTCTCTCGTAAACAAAAAATGATATGAGAAATAACTCGCAACAAAATGAAAATTTTACAGCTTATGTATGCAAAAAAATTAAAATAATAATAACTATAAGTAAAGAAAATTTATCCACACACCACAAACGAACACCAAAGTTTTGTGATCCATGTTTGGGAAATTCCGCTAGTACAACCCAATTCCGCTAGTACAACCCCTAAGCACTTTTACTAAGAAAGATAAGGCAAATATATCACAACAAAATGAAAATTTTAGAGTTTATGTATGAAAAAAATTTAAAACAATAATAAATGTATATAAAGAAAACTTATCAACACACCACAAATGAACACCAATGTTTTGTTACGCATGTTTGGGAAATTCCACAAGTACAACCCCTAATAGCTTGCAATTTTTATAAGAAAGAGATTTCTAATTGATCCTAACATGTTTTAAATATGAATATGCATGCACGAAAAATGTTGAAGATACAAATGACCCCCAAGGATGGAAGACTTTTAAGGAGAACAACAAATGCTCATTAAATTCTCAACTGAAGGTGCAGTGGGATATTTACCCGATCCAAACAATCCATTTTTTGCCCAGTAACAAAAAGTTGACCTAACAATCATAGATCTCAGTAAAGTGATTGATCATGAGTAACGAGCTATATTTTTGTAAGAAATAACTTGTAGATTAGGAGTCAACACTCGGTCAAATCCCCCGCTCCCCCTTTTTCCGATGTTTGCAAAACCTTATTTATAAAAAATAAATGATTTGAGAAGAAAGTAGATGCAACCGATTAGGCCTTAATCCAAACTCCAACACAAACGAGCAATAGACAAAAATTTAGAGAAGATTAAACAGCAAACCAAGACACTTGGAAGAGATTTATCTTTAGCTCATGGGAGACTTCAACATAAAAAAATTTCAATTGTTGAAGTTAAAAAAAAAGGAACTACAAAGGGTAAATGACTGCTAGAATTTCATCAAACATATAATGGGCATCCAACAACATAACACAAACCCATGAGCAACCTTAAGTAGGAGAAGATATAGAAACATATGCTGGAATTCTACCTCAAATGAGATGGATTCAAATTACATAAAGGTAAGTGAATTTTACCCATCAATCTTAAAAAGATGTAAACAGCAAATGATCTTGATCACTCTTGTAATTGATTTACAAGGAGCCAAGATTATAACATCAATTTAATCATAGAAATAAATCTTTACAACATATAAAAATTTATCTTGACTTGATGTGATTCAAAATAAAAGAAGTAAAGAAAAACAGTAAAAAGGAGTATGTAAATAAGAAAAAGAAACAAAAAAAAACGTAAATAAGAAGAGCATGAACTTATCTCTTTATGACTGAACGCCTTTTACAACTTCCTGAATAGATTTCATAATAACTCCATGAAGAGAGATCCTAAACTCCTTGCTCTGATACCATGTAGAATTTAGGATCTCATGAAAGGAACTTTAGATCAATGAGAAAGAAGAAGAAGAAGAAGAGAGAAGGAGAAGAGAAGAAGAACGAGGAAGGAGAAAGTTTGGATTAAGGGAGACGAGGGTTGCGTCAAAAAGAAAAATGAGGGCTGGACGAATTTGTGGAAAGAGAGGAGAGTGCTTCAATGCCCTACCTCTTAGCCAATGCCTTTATTTATAGTTTTACAATGCCCTTAGTGCTACAACTTGATGAAACAAAAGACATAAAAGGAGCACATATTTACACTTCTATGCCATCTTTATGAAAAGTACCATATTTTACACATATGCCACTCCTTTGACGTGTGGGCTTCTTGTCTTGAGCTCGTGGGCTTAAACCCATCTTCCGACATTGAAAAAACCTAATATAAAAAAAACTAAAAGAGTTTTATACTCCCTAAAAATTACAGAGATTTTTTGGAATTATCTCTCTCTGCTTCTCTGCTTTTGTGCATTTCCATTTTAGATGTCAAGTTTTGTTTTAAAATCCAATCTTGAGTTTTTCACTCTTCATTTTTTCTCTTGTAAGCAAAAAAAGATAAAACAAATAGATCGCAACTAATTGAAAATTTTGGAGTTTATGAATGCAAAAAGTTTAAACCAATAATAGATGTAAGTAAAAAAAATTATCTACACACCAAAAAAAAAAAAAATACAAAAGTTTTGTTATCCATGTTTGGAAATTTCTACTAGTACAACCCCCCTAAAAGCTTGGAATTTTATAAGAAAGAGATTTCTAATTGATCCTAACATGTTTTAAATATGGATATGCATGCACGAAACATGTTCAAGATGCAAATGACCCAAGGATCCACGACTTTTAAGGACAATAAAGAATACTCATTAAATACTCAAGTGAACTTGCGGTGGGATATTTACCCGATCCAAACAAACCAATTTTTTGCCCATTTGAAACAAAAAAGTTGATCTAACAATCATAAAGTGATGGATCTTGAGTAACGAGCTACATGTTTTTTAGAAGTTACTTGCGGATTAGGAGGCAACATCAGTTAAATCCCCCGCTCCCCCCTTTTTTCGATGTTTGCAAAATCATATATATAAAAACTAAAAGAGTTTTACAATCCCTAAAAATTACAGAGACTTTTCAGAATTATCTCTCTCTGCATTTGTGCATTTCCATTTTTGAAGTCAAGTTTTGTTTTAAAATTCAAACTTGAGTTTTTCACTCTCACTTTTTTCTCTCGTAAACAAAAAGTGAAAAGGCAAATAGATCGCAACAAAATGAAACTTTTAGAGTTTATGTATGCAAAAAAATTAAATCAATTATAATTGTAAGTTAATAAAATTTATCCACACACCAAAAACAAATAACAAAGTATTGTTATCCATGTTTGGGAAATTCCACTAGTACAACCCCTAATAACTAGGAATTTTATAAGGAAGAGATTTCTAATTGTTCCTAACATGTTTTAAATATGGATATGCATGGATGAAACATGTTGAAGATGCAAATGACACAAGGATCTAAGACTTTTAAGGAGAACAATATATTCTCATTAAATTCTAAAGTGAACGTGCAGTGGGATTTTTACCCAATCCAAACAAGCCAATGTTTTGCCCATTTACAAAAAAAAAGTGGATCCAACAATCATAGAGTGATTTATCATTAGAAACAAGCTACATTTTTGTAAGAAATGACTTGTGGATTAGGAGAAAATACTCAGTTTAAATCCCTCACTCCCCCCTTTTTTCTAATGTTTATAAAATCATATATATAAAAACAAAAGATTTTTAAAATCACTAAAAATTACTAAGATTTTTTAGAATTATCTCTCTCTGCATTTGTGCGTTTCCATTTTAGAAGTCAAGTTTTGTTTTAAAATCCAAACTTGAGTTTTTCACTCTCCCTTTTTTCTCTCGTAAATAAAAAAAGATAAGGCAAATAGATCGCAACCAAATAAAAATTTTAGAATTTATGTATGCCAAAAAATTAAAACAATAATAAATGTAAGTATAGAAATTGATCCACACACCACAAACTAACACGAAAGTTTTGTTATCCAGGTTTGGGAAATTCCACTAGTACTACCCCTAATGGCTTGGAATTTTAAAAGAAAGAGATTTCTAATTGATCCTAACATGTTTTAAATATAGATTTGCATGCATGAAACATGTTGAAGATGCAAATGACCCAAGGATCCAATACTTTTAAGGCAAACAACAAATACTTATTAAATTCTCAAGTGAACGTGCGGTGGGATATTTACTAGATCCAAACAAGCCATTTGTTGACTACTTACAAAAAGTTGATCTAACAGTCATAGAACATTGTAAAGTGATTGATCATGAGTATCGAGCTATATTTTTTTAAGAAATGACTTGTGGATTAGGAGTCAACATTTAGTTAAATCCCCCGTTCCCTTCTTTTTCTGATGTTTTAAAAACTAAATACATAAAAACTAAAAGAGTTTTACAATTCCTAAAAATATAGAGACTTTTTGGAATTGTCTCTCTCTTTATTTGTGCATTTCCATTTTAGATGTCAAGTTTAGTTTTTAAATCCAAAGTTGTGTTTTTCACACTCCCATTTTTCTCTTGTAAACAAAATGACAATTTTAGAGGTTATATATGTGAGGAAATTAAAACAATAATAAATTTAATTAAGAAAATTTCCACTCACCACAAACCAACACCGAAGTTTTGTTATCCATGTTTAGGAAATTCCTCTAGATCAACCCCTAGTAGCATGGCATTTTATAAGAAGAAGATTCCTAATTGATCCTAATATGTTTTAAATATGTATATGCATACACAAAACATGTTGAAGATGCAAATGACCCAAGGATCCAAGAATTTTAAGGAGAACAACAAATGCTCAATAAATTCTCACGTGAACGTAAGGTGGGATATTTACCCGATCCAAACAAGCTATTTTTTGCCTATGTACTAACAAAGTTGATCTAACATTCATAGATCATTGTAATGTAATTGATCATGAGTAAAGAGCCATATTTTTGAAAGAAATGACTTGTGGATTAGGAGTCAACACTCAGTTAAATCCCCCGCTCCCCCATTTTTCCGATATTTGCAAAACCAAATATATAAATAATAAAAGAGTTTCAAAATCCCTAAAAATTATAGAGAATTTTTGGAATTATCTCTCTATCCATTTGTGCATTTCCTTTTTTTTAAGTTTTGTTTTAAAATCAAAACGTGGGTTTTTCAATCTCCCTTTTTTCTCTGATAAAGAAAAAAAGATAGGGCAAATAGATCACAGCAAAATGAAAAATTTAGAGTTTATGTATGCAAAAAATTTAAAAAAATAATAAATGTAAGTATATAAAATTGATCCACACACCACAAATGAACACCAAAATTTTATTATCCATGTTTGGGATATTCCACTAGTACAACCCCTAATAGCTTGGAATCTTATAAGAAAGAGATTTCTAATTGAGCCTAACATGTTTTAAATATAGGTATACATGCATGAAACATGTTGAAGATGCAAAAAAACCCAAGGATCCAAGAATTTTAAGGCAAACAACATAAATTATAAAGTGAACGTGCGGTGGGATATTTACCCGATCCAAACAAGCCATTTGTTGGTCACTGACAAAAAGTTGATTTAACAATTATAGAACTTTTAAAAGTTTTTAATTAGGAGTAACGAGCTATATTTTTTTTAAGAAATTACATGTGGATTAGGAGTCAACACTCAATTAAATCCCCCCTCCCCCCTTTTTTCGATGTTTGCAAAACCTAACACTTAAAAACTAAAAGATTTTTACAATCCCTAAAAATTAGAGAGACATTTTGGAATAATCTCTCTCTGCCTTTGAGCATTACCATTTTTAATGTCAAGTTTTTTTTTTTAAAGTTAAAACTTGAGTTTTTCACTTTCCCTTTTTTCTCTCGTAAACAAAAAAAGATAAGTCAAATAGATCGCAAGAAAATGAAAATTTTAGACTTTATGTATGAAAAAATTTTAAAAACAATAATAAATCTAAGGAAACAAAATTTATCCGCACACCAAAAATGAATACCAAGGTTTTGTTATCCATGTTTGGGAAATTCCACTAGTACAACCCCTAAATGCTTGGAATTTTATAAGAAAGAGATTTCTAATTGATCCTAACATGTTTTAAATATAGATATACATGCCTGAAACATGTTGAAGATGCAAATGACCCAAGGATCCTTGACTTTTAAGGCAAACAACAAATGCTCAATAAATTCTCAAGTGAATGTGCAGTGGGATATTTACCCGATCCCAACAAGCCATTTGTTGGCCACTGACAAAAAATTGATCTAACAATCATAGAACATTGGAAACTGATTGATCATGAGTAACGAGCTATATTTTTTTAAGAAATTACTTGTGGATTAGGAGTCAACAATCAATTAAATCCCCCACTCCACCCTTTTTTCGATGCTTGAAAAACCAAATATGTAAAAGTTAAAAGAGTTACAATCCTTAAAAATTATGGAAACTTTTTGGAATTATGTCTCTCTGCATTTGTGCATTTCCATTGTAGATGTCAAGTTTTGTTTTAAAATCCAAACTTGAGTTTTTCACTCTCCATTTTTTCTCTAGTAACCAAAAAAAGATATGGCAAATAGATCGCAACAAAATGAAAATTTAAGAGTTTATGCATGCAAAAAATTTAAAACAATAATAAATGTAAACAAATAAAATTTATCCACACACCACAAACGAATATAAAAGTTTATTTATCCATGTTTGGCAAATTTTACTAGTACAATCCCTAATTGCTTGAAATTTTATAAGAGATTTCTAATTGATCCTACCATGTTTCAAAAATGGATATGCATGCATGAAACATGATGAAGAACTTAACATACTTTAAATATGGATATAGATGCACAAAACAAGTTGGAGATACAAATGACCCAAGGATCCATGACTTTTAAGGAGAACAACGAATGCTCATTAAATTAAAAGATGTACGTGCGGAGGGATACTTACATGATGCAAACAAGCCATTTTTTGCCCATTTATAAAAAAAATTGATCTAACAATCATAGATCATTGTAAAGTGATTTATCATGAGTAACGAGCTATATTTTTGTACGAAATGATTTGTGGATTAGGAATCAACACTTAGTTAAATCCCCCATCCTCCCCCTCCTTTTTTCTGATGTTAAAACCTAATATAAAAAACTAAAAGAGTTTTAAAATCCCTAAAAATTATAAAGATTTTTTGGAATTATCTCTCTCTGCATTTGTGCATTTCCATTTTAGATGTCAATTTTGGTTTAAAATACAAACATGAGTTTTTCACTCTTCATTTTTTCTCTTGTAAACAAAAAAAGATAAGGCAAATAGAATAAAACAAAATGAAAATTTTATAGTTTATGTATGCAAAAAATTTAAAACAATAATAGTGTAAGTAAAGAATATTTATCCACACACCTCAAAAGAACACCAATGGTTTGTTAGCCATTTTTGGGAAATTCCACTAGTACAACCCCTAATATTTTGGAATTTTATAAGATGGAGATTTCTAATTGATCCTAATATATTTTAAATATGGATATCCATACACGAAACATGGTGAAGATGCAAATGACCGCAGGATCAAAGACTTTTATGAAGAACAACAAATGCACATTAAATTCTCAAGTGAACGTGCGGAGGGATATTTACCCGATCCAAACAAGCCATTTTTTTTTATTTACAAAAAAATTGATCAAACAATCATAGACCATTTTAAATTTATTGATGATGAGTAAAGAACTATTTTTTTGTAAGAAATAACTTGTGGATTAGGAGTGAACACTCAGTTAAATCCCCTGCTCCCCACTTTTTCCGATGTTTGCAAAACCTAATACATAAAAATAAAAGAGTTTTACGATATCTAAAAATTGTAGAGACTTTTTGGGATTATCTCTCTCTGCATTGTGAATTTCCATTTTTTATGTCAAGATTTGTTTTAAAATCCAAACTTGAGTTTTTCACTCTCCCATTTTTTTCTCGTAAACAAAAAAAGATAAGGCAAATAAATCTCAAAAAAATGAAAATTTTAGAGTTTATGTATGCAAAAAATTTAAAAAAATAATAAATATTAGTAAACAAAATTTATCCACACACAAAAACGAATACAAAAGTTTCGTTATCCATGTTTTGGAAATTCCACTAGTCCAACCCCTAATAGCTTGGAATTTTATAAGAAAGAGATTTCTAATTGATCCTAACATGTTTTAAATATGGATATGCATGCATGAAACATGTCGAAGATGCAAATGACTCAAGGATCCAAGACTTTTAAGGAGAACGGCATATGCTCATTAAATTCTAAAGTGAACCTATGGTGGGATATTTAACCGATCCAAACAAACCATTTTTTTGCCCATTTACAAAAAAAGTGATTGATCATGAGTAAGGAGCTACATTTTTGTATGAAAGGACTTATAGATTAGGAGACTACACTCAATTAAATCCCCCGCTCCCCCCTTTTTCTGATTTTTGAAAAACCTATTATATAAAAACTAAAAGAGTTTTACAATCCCTTAAAATTACTGATACTTTTCAGAATTATCTATCTCTGCATTTGTGCATTTCCAATTTAGATGCAAAGTTTTGTATTATTATCCAAATTTGAGTTTTTCACTCTCCCTTTTTTCTCTCACAAACAAAAAAAGATAAGGAAAATAGATAGCAATAAAATACAAATTTTAGAGTTTATGCAAAAAATTTTAAAAAATAATAAAATGTAAGTAAAAAAAATTTATCCACACACCAAAAATGAATACTAAAGTTTTGTTATCCATGTTTGGAAAATTCACTAGTACAACCCCAAATAGCTTGGAATTTTATAGGAAAGAGATTTCTAATTGATCCTAACCAGTTTTAAATATGGATATGCATAAACAAAACATGTTGAATACGCAAATGACCCATGGATCCAAGAATTTTAAGGAGAAAAACATATTGTCATTAAATTCTCAAGTGGACGTGCAGAGAGATATTTACCCGATCCAAACAAGCTTATTTTTTGCCCATTTACAAAAAAACTGGATCAAACAATCATAGATAATTGTAAAGTGATTGATCAAGAGTAACGAGCTATACTTTTGTGAAAAATGACTTGTGGATTAGGAGACAACACTCAGTTAAATCCCCTACTCTCCTTTTTTTCGATGTTTACAAAATCATATATATATATATATATATATATAAAATAAAAGAGTTTTATAATCCCTAAAAATTACAGAGACTTTTTGGAATTATCTCTCTCTGCATTTGTGCATTTTCATTTTAGTTTTAAAGTTTTGTTCTAAAATCCAAACTTGAGTTTTTCACTCTCCTTTTTTTCTCTCATAAACAAAAAAATATAAGGCAAAAAGATAACAACAAAATGAAAATTTTTGAGTTGATATACGCAAAAAATTTAAAACAATAATAAATGTAAGTATAGAAATTGATCCGCACTCTACAATCAAACACCAACGTTTTGTTATCCATGTTATGGAAATTCCACTAGTACAACCACTAATAGCTTGGAATTTTATAAGCAAGAGATTTCTAATTGATCATAATATGTTTTAAATATAGATATGCATGCATGAAACATGTCGAAGATGCAAATGACCCAAGGATCCAAGACTTTTAAAGCGAATAACAAATGCTTTTTAAATTCTCAAGTGAATGTGTGGTGGGATATTTACCCAATCCAAACAAGCCATTTGTTGGCCACTTACAAAAAGTTGATCTAACAATCATAGATAATTGTAAAGTAATTGATCATGAGTAATGAACTATATTTTTTTAAGAAATGACTCTTGGATTAGGAGACAACTCTCAATTAAATCCCCCGCTCCCCCCTTTTTTCTGATGTTTACAAAGCCTAATATATAAATAATAAAGGAGTTTTACAATCTCTAAAAATTTTAGAGAATTTTTGGAATTATCTCTCTCTTCATTTATGCATTTCCATTTTTTATGTCAAGTTTTGTTTTAAAATCAAAACTTGGGTTTTTCACTCTCTCTTTTTTCTCTCATAAACAAAAAAAGATAAGCCAAATAGATCGCAACAAAATGATAATTTTTGAATTTATGTATGCAAAAAATTTAAACATAAAAACTAAAAGAGTTTTCTATTCCCTAAAATTTAAAGAGTTTTTTTGGAATTATCTCCCTCTGCATTTGTGCATTGCCATTATAGATGTCAAATTTTTTTGTTAAATCCAAACTTGAGTTTTTCACTCTCCCTTTTTTCTCTTGTAAAAAAAAAATGTTAAGGCAAATAGATCGCAAAAAAATAAAAATTATAGAGTTTATGTACGCAAAATTTTTGAAACAATAACAAATGTAAGTAAAGAAAATTTATCCACACACCAAAAACAAACTCCAAAGTTTTCTTATCCACATTTGAGAAATTCCACTAGTACACCCATAATTGCGTGGAATTTTATAAGAAAGATATTTCTAATTGATCGTAACATGTTTTAAATAAGTATATGCATGCACGAAACATGTTGAAGATGCAAATGACCCAAGGATCCAATACTTTTAAGGAGAACAACAAAAGTTCATTAAATTCTCAAGTGAATGTGCATTTTGATATTTACCCGATCCAAACAAGCCATTTTTTGCCCATTTACAAAAATTTGATCTAAAAATCATAGATCACTGTAAAGTGATTGATGATGAGAGAAATATTTTTGTAATAAATGACTTGTGGATTAGAAGTCAACACTCAGTTAAATCCCCTGCTCCCCCTTTTTTCGATGTTTGCAAAACCTAATATATAAAAACTAAAAAAGTTTTAAAATTCCAAAAACTTACAGAAACTTTGTGCAATTATCTCTCTCTGCATTTGTGCATTTCCACTTTGGATATCAAGTTTTGTTTTATAATCCAAACTTGAGTTTTTCAGTCTCCCTTTTTTCACTCATAAAAATAAAAGATAAGGAAAATATATCTCAAAAAAATAAAAATTTTAGAGTCTATGTATGAAAAAAATTTAAAAAAATAATAAATGTGTGCAAAAATAATTATCCACTCGCCACAAACGAACACCAAAGTTTTGTTATCCATGTTTAGGAAATTGTCAAGTGAACGTGCGGTTAGATATTTACCCGATCCAAACAGCCCATTTGTTGCCCACTTACAAAAAGTTGATCTAACAATCATAGATCATTGTAAATAATCATGAGTAATGATCTATATTTTTGTAAGAAATGGCTTGTGGACTAAGTGTCAACACTCAGTTAAATCTCTCCCTCCACAACCCCCACCCCCCTCCCCCTGTTTCCGATATTTCCAAAACATAATATAAAAAAACCAAAAAAGTTTTAAAAATTTGTAAAAAATATAGACAAATTTATGAATTATCTCTCTTTGCATTTCTGCATTTCAATTTTAGATGTTAATTTTTGTTTTAAAATCAAAACTTGATTTTTCACTCTCCCTTTTTTCTCTTGTAAGCAAAAAAAGATAACGCAAATAGATCACAAAAAATGAAAATTTTAGAGTTTATCGATGCAAAAACAAATAAAACAATAATAAATATATGTGAATAAAATTTATCCACACTTCTCAAACGAACAAAAAAGTTTTGTTATCCATGTTTGAGAAATTCCACTAGTACAACCCCTAATAGCTTCGAATTTTAAAAGAAAGAGATTGCTAATTGAACCTATCATGTTTTGAGTATGCATGTGCATGCACGAAACATGTTTAAGATGTAAATGACCCAAGGATCCAAGACTTTTAGGGAGAACAACAAATGCTCAATAATTTCTCAAGTGACTATGCAATGGGATATTTACCTGATCTAAACATACAATTTTTTGCCCACTTAAAAAATGTTGATCTAACAATCAAACATCATTGTAAGGTGATTGATCGTGAATAACGAGCTATTTTTTTGTAAGAAATGACTTGTGGATTAGGAGTGAACACTCAGTTAAATTCCCTCTCCCCTCTTTTTCCGTTGTTTGCAAAACCTAATATATAAAAACTAAAAGAGGTTTACAATTCGTAAAAATTATAGAGACTTTTAAGAATTTTTTCTCTTTGCAATTGTGCATTTCCATTTTAGATGTGATTTTTTTTTTTTAAATTTAAACTTGAGTTTTTCACTCTCCCTTTTTTCTCTCGTAAACAAAAAGAGATCTCAACAAAATGAAAATTTTAGAGTTTTTGTTTGCAAAAAATTTAAAATAATAAAATTTATCCACACACCACAAACGAACACCATAGTTTTGTTTTCCATGATTCGGAAATTACACTAGTACAACCCCTAGTAGTTTGAAATTTTATACGAAAGAGATTTCTAATTGATCCAAACATGTTTTAAATATGGATACGAATGCACGAAACATGTTGAAGATGTAAATGACGACCCAAGGATCGAAGACTTTTAATCAGAACAACAAATGCTCACTAAATTCTCAAATGAACGTGCGGTGGGATATTTTCCGAATCCAAACAAGCCATTTTTTGCATAATTTGAAAAAACGTTGATCATTGTAAAGTGATTGATCATGAGTAATAAGCTATATTTTTGTAAGAAATGACTTGCGGATTAGGAGTCAACACTTAGTTAAATCCCCCACTTCCCCCTTTTTCCCGATGTTTGCAAAACTTAATATATAAATAATAAAAGAGTTTTCCAATCCCTAAAAATTATAGAGACTTTGGAATTATCTCTCTCTGCTTTTGTGCATTTCCTTTTTTTATGTCATATTTTGTTTTAAAATCAAAACTTGGGTTTTTCACTCTCCCTTTTTTCTCTCGTAAACAAAAAAAGATAAGGCAAATAGATCACAACAAAATGAAAATTTTAGAGTTTATGTATGTAAAAAAATTAGAAACGATAATAAATGTATGTATAGAAAATTTATATCCACACCACAGACGAACACCAAAGTTTTGTTATCCATGTTTGGGAAATTCCCCTAGTACAACCCCTAATAGTTTGGAATTTTATTAGAAAGAGACTTCTAATTGATCCTAACATGTTTTAAATATGGATATGTATGCACAAAACATGTTGAACATGCAAATGACTCAAGGATCCAAGACTTTTAAGGAGAACAACAAATGCTCATTAAATTCTTAAGTGAATGTGCGGTGGGATATTTACCCGACCCAAACAAGCCATGTTTTGCCCATTTATAAAAAAAGTTGATCTAACAATCATATATCATTATAAAGTGATTGATCATGAGTAACGAGCTATATTTTTGTAAGAAATGAAATGTAGATTAGGAGACAACACTCTGTTAAATCCCCCGCTCCCCCCTTTTTTCCTATGCTTGCAAAACCTAATATATTAAAACTAAAAGAGTTCTACAATCCCTAACAATTATATAGACTTTTTGGAATTATCACTCTCTGCATTTGTGCTTTTCCATTTTAGATGTCATGTTTTTTTTTTAAAATTCAACGTAGAGTTTTTCACTCTCCTTTTTTCTCTCATAAACGAAAAAAGATAAGGCAAATTGATCGAAACAAAAAAAAATTTAGAGGTTATGTATGCAAGGAAATTAGTAAAATAATAAATTTAAGTAAATAAAATTTACCCACACACCACAAACGAACACCAAAGTGTTGTTATGCAAGTTTGGGAAATTCATTTAGTTCAACCCCTAGTAGCTTTCAATTATATAAGAAAGAGATTTCTAATTTTACCTAAAAAGTTTGAAATATGGATATGCATGCACGAAACATGTTGAAGATGCAAATTACCTAAGGATCCAAGACTTTTAGGAGAACAACAAATGCTCATTTAATTCTCAAGTGAACGTTCAGTGGGATATGTACCCAATCCAAACCGTTCATTTTTTGCCCTTTTACATTAAAAGTTGATCTAACAATCGTAGATCATTGAAAGTTGATTGATCATCAGTAACAAACTATATTTTTAAAAGAAATGACTTGTGTGTTTGGAGTCAACATTTAGTTAAATCCTTTGTTTCCTCATTTTTCTGATGTTTGGAAAACCTAATATATAAAAACTAAAAGAGTTTTACAATCCCTAAAAATTACAGTGCCTATTTGGAATTATTTCTCTCTGCAATTGTGCATTTCCTTTTTATATGTCACGTTTTTTTAAAAAAATTCAATCTTGATTTTTTCACTTTCCATTTTTCTCATAAACTAAAAAAAGATAATTAAAATTGATCACAACAAAATGAAAATTTTAGAGGTTATGTGTTCAAGGAAATTAAAACAATAATAAATTTAAGTAAAGAAAATTTATCCACACACCACAAACGAACACCAAAGTTTTGTTATCCATGTTTGGGAAATCCCACTAGTACAATGCCTAGTTGTTTGGAATTTTATAAGAGGAAGATTCTGAATTGATCCTCACTTGTTTTAAGTACGTATATGCATACATAAAAAATAGTGAACATGCAAATGACCCAAGGATCCAAGAAATTTAAGGAGAACAACAAATACTCATTAAATTTTCTAGTGAACGTGCGGTGAAATATTTTCCCGATCCAAACATACCATTTTTTTACTATTTACAAAAAAAATTGATCTATCAATCATATATCATTGTACTGTGATTGATCATGAGTATCGAGCTATATTTTTGTAAGAAATGACTTGTGAATTAGGAGTCAACACTCAGTAAAATCCCTCGCTCCCCCCATTTTGCTGATGTTTGTAAAACCTGATATATAAATAATAAAAGAGTTTTACAATCCCAAAAAATTACAGAGACTTTTCAGAATTATCTCTCTCTGCATTTGTGCATTTCCATTTTAGATGTCAAGTTTTTTTTAAAATCCAAACTTGAGTTTTTCACTCTCCCCTTTTTCTCTCATAAAGAAAAAAAGATAAGGAAAATAGATCTCAACAAAATGAAAATTTTAGAGTTTTAGTATGCAAAAATATTTAAAACAATAATACATGTAAGAATAGAAAATATATCCTCACACCACAAACGAACACCAAAGTTTTGTTATCCATGTTTGGGAAATACCATTAGTACAACCCCTAGTAGCTTGGAATTTTATAAGAAAGGGATTTATAATTGATGCTAACATGTTTTAAATATAGATATGCATGCGTGAAACATGTTGAAGATGCAAATGACCCAAGGATCCAAGACTTTTAAGGAGAATAACAAATGCTCATTAAATTCTCAAGTGAACGTGCAGTGGGATATTTACTCGATCCAAACAACCCATTTGTTGCTCACTTACAAAAATTTGATCTAACAATCATAGATCATTGTAATGTGATTGATCATGAGTAACGAGGTATATTTTTTTAAGAAATGACTTGTGGATTAGAAGTCAACACTCAGTTAAATCCCCCCTCCCACCTATTTCTGATATTTGCAAAACATATTATATAAAAACTAAAAGATTTTTAAAAAATTTAAAAATTAAAGGCACATTTACGAATTATCTCTCTTTGCATTTCTGCATTTCCATTTTAGATGTAAAATTTTGTTTTCAAATCCAAACTTGAGTTTTCACTCTCCCATTTTTCTCTCGTAAACAAAAAAAAGATACGAAAAATAGATCGCAAAAAAAGAAAATTTTAGTGTTTATGTATGCAAAAAAAATTAAAACAATAATAAATAAATGTAAAGAAAATTTATCGACACATCACAAATGGACACCAAAGTTTTGTTATCCATGTATGGGAAATTCCACTTGTACAACCCCTAATAGCTTGGAATTTTATAAGAAAGAGATTTCTAATTGATCCTAACATGTTTTAAGTATGGATGTGCATGCAGGAAACATGTTGAAGATGCAAATGACCCAGAGATCCATGATTGTTAAGGAGAAAAAAAATGCTCATTAATTTCTCAAGTCAATGTGCAATGGGATATTTACCCGACCCAAACAGGCCATTTTTTTGCCATTTACAAAATGTTGTTCTGACAATCATAGATCATTGTAAGGTAATTGATCATGAGTAATGAGCTATATTTTTGTAAGAAAAGACTTGTGGAATAGGAGCCAACACACAGTTAAATCCCCCACTCCCCCCTTTTTTCGATATTTGCAAAACCTAATATTTAAAAACTAAAATAGTTTTACAATCCATGAAAATTACAGAGACTTTGAGGAACTATCTCTCTCTTTAATCGTGCATTTCCATTTTAGATGTGAAGTTTGGTTCTAAAATTCATACTTGAGTTTTATCTCTCCCTTTTTTCTCTTGTAAACAATAAAATATAAGGAAAATAGATCACAACAAAATATAATTTTCAGAGTTTATGCTTGAAAAAAATTAAAACAATAATGAATTTAAGCAAAGAAAGCTTATCCACTTACCACAAATGAACACCAAAGTTTCATTATCCATGTTTGGAAATTCATTTAGTTCAACCCCTAGTTGCTTTCAATTATATAAGAAAGAGATTTTTAATTGTACCTAACATGTTTGAAATATGGATATGCATGCACGGAACATGTTGAAGATGCAAATTACCTAAGGATCCAAGACTTTAAAGGAGAACAACAAATGCTCCTTTAATTCTCAAGTGAATCTGTAATGGGATATTTACCAAATCCAAACCGTTCATTTTTTTCCCAATTACTATAAAAGTTGATCAAACAATCATAGATCATTGTAAACTGATTGATTATGAGTAACGAAATATATTTATGTAAGAAATGACTTGTGGATTAGGAGCCAGCACTCAGTTAAATCTCCCGCTTCCCCGTTTTTTCGATGTTTGAAAAACCTAATATATAAAAAATAAATGAGTTTTACAATCCCTAAAAATTGCAGAGACTTTTTGGAATTATCTCTCTCTGCATTTGTGGATTTCCTTTTTAGATGTCAAGTTTTTTTTAAAAATTCAATCTTGAGTTTTTCACTCTCCCTTTTTTCTCTCGTAAACTAAGAAAGACAAGGCAAATTGATTGCAACAAAATGAAAATTTTAGAGGTAATGTATGCAAGGATATTAAAACAATAACAAATTTAATTACAAAACATTTATCCACACACCACAAACGAACATCAAAGTTTTATTATCCATGTTTGGGAAATTCCACTAGCACAACCCCTAGTAGCTTGGAATTTTATTAGAAGAAGATTCTTAATTGATCCTCACATGTTGTAAATATCTATACGCATACACAAAACATGTTGAAGATGCAAATGACCCAAGGATCTAAGAATTTTAAGGAGCACAACAAATGCTCATTAAATTCTCATGAGAACGTGCAGTGGGATATTTACCCGATCCAAAATAGCCATAGTGTTGAATATTTACAAAACATTTTATTGAACAATCATAGATCATTGTAATGAAATTGTTCATGACTAATGATCTATATTTTTGTATGAAATGACTTGTGGATTAGGAGTCAACACTCAGTTAAATCCCATGCTCCCCCCTTTTTCCGATGTTTGCAAAACCTAATAAATAAATAAAAAAAGAGTTTTACAATCCATAAAATTATAGAGACTTTCTGGAATTATCTCTCTCCATTTGTGCATTTCCATTTTTTATGTCATGTTTTTTTTTAAAATCAAAACATGGGTTTTTCACTCTTCCTTTTTTTCTCTCATAAACAGAAAAAGAAAAGGCAGATAGATTGCGAAAAAAAAAGAATTTTAGAGTTTATGTATGCAAAAAAGATTAAAAAATAATAAATGTAAGTATAGAAAATTTAACCAAAAACGAGTACCAAAGTTATGTTATCTATGTTTGGGAAATTCCACTAGCACAACCATTAATAGCTTGGAATTATATAAGAAAGAGATTTCTAATTGATCCTAACTCTTTTTAAATATGGATATGTATGAATGAAACATGTTGAAGATGCAAATGACCCAAGGATCCATAACTTTTAAGGAAAAAAACAAATGCTCCTTAAATTCTCAAGTGAACTTGCGGTGGGATATTTACCCGATCCAAACAAGCCATTTTTTGCCCATTTACAAAAAAACATTGATCTAACAATCAAATATCACTATAAAGTGTTTGATCATGAGTAACGAGCTACATTTTTTTCAGAAATGGTTTGTGCATTAGGAGACAACACTCAGTTAAATCCCCTACTCCCCCCTTTTTCGAAGTTTATAAAACCTAATATATTAAAACTAAAAGTGTTTTACAATCCCTAAAAATTACAGAGACTTTTTGGAATGATCTCTCTCTGCATTTGTACATTTCCATTTTAGAATTTTGTTTTAAAATCCAAAATTGAGTTTTTCACTCTCCCTTTTTTCTCTCGTAAAGAAAAAAAGATAAGGCAAATAGATTGCAACAAAATGAAAATTTTAGAGTTTATGTACGCAAAATATTTAAACCAATAATAAATGTAAGAATAGAAAATATATCCACAGACCACAAAGGAACACCAAAGTTTTGTTAACAACATTTGGGAAATACCACTAGTACAACCCTAGTAGCTTGGAATTTTATAAGAAAAATATTTCTAATTGATGGTAACATGTTTTAAATATAGATATGCATGTAAGAAACATGTTGAAGATGCAAATGACCCAAGGATCCAAGACTTTTAAGGAGAACAACAAATGCTCATTAAATTCTCAAGTGAACGTGCGGTGGGATATTTACACGATCCAAACAAGCCATTTGTTGCCTACTTACAAAAAGTTGATGTAAAAATCATAGATCATTGTAATGTGATTGATCATGAGTAACGGGCTATTTTTTTTGTAAGAAATCATTTGTGGATTAGGAGTCAACACTCAATTAAATTCCCCACTTCCCCCTATTTCCGTTGTTTGTCAAACTTAATATATAAAAAAACTAAAAGAGTTTGATGATCCGTAAAAATTAAAGCGACTTTTAGGAATTATCTCTCTCTGCAATTGTGCATTTCCATTTTAGATGTGAAGTTTTGTTTTAAAATTCAAACTTGAGCTTTTCACTCTCCCTTTTTTCTCTTGTAAACAAAAAAAGATAAGGGAAAGAGATCGCAAGAAATTGAAAATTTTAGAGTTTTTTTATGCCAAAAATTTAAAACAATAAAAAATGTAAGAAAATAAAATTTATCCACACACCACAAACGAACACCAAAGTTTTGTTATCCATGATTGGGAAATTCCACTAGTACAACCCCAGTTTTTTGAAATTTTATACAAAAGAGATTTCTAATTGATCCTAACATGTTTTAAATATGGATACGAATGCACGAAACATGTTGAAGATGTAAATGACCCAAGGATCGAAGACTTTTAAGGTGAACAACTAATGCTCTCTAAATTCTCCAATGAACGTGCGGTTGGATATTTTCCGAATCCTAACAAACCATGTTTTGCATAATTTAAAAAAAGTTGATCTAACAATCATAGATCATTGTAAAGTGATTGATCATGAGTAACAAGCTATATTTTTGTAGGAAATGACTTATGGATTAGGAGTCAACACTCAGTTAAACCCCCACTTCCCCCTTTTTCCCGATGTTTGCAAAACCTAATATATAAATAATAAAGAGTTTTACAATCCCTAAAAATTATAGAGACTTTTTGGAATTATCTCTCTCTCTTTTTGTGCATTTCTATTTTTTATGTCATGTTTTGTTTGAAAATCAAAACTTGGGTTTTTCACTCTCCCTTTTTTCTCTCATAAACAAAAAAAGATTTGACAAATAGATCGCAACAAAATGAAAATTTTAGAGTTTATGTATGCAAAAAAATTAGAAACAATAATAAATGTATGTATAGAAAATTTATACACACACCACAGACGAACACCAAAGTTTTGTTTTCCATGTTTGGGAAATTCCACTAGTACAACCCCTAATAGCTTGGAATTTTATTAGAAAAAGATTTCTAATTGATCGTAACATGTTTAAAATATGGATATGTATGCATGAAACATTTTGAAGAAGAAAATGACCTAAGGATCCAAGACTTTTAAGGAGAACAACAAATGCTCATTAAATGCTCAAGTGAATGTGCGGTGGGATATTTACCCGACCCAAACAAGCCATTTTTTGCCCATTTACAAAAAAAGTTGATCTAACAATCATATATCATAGTTAAGTAATTGATCATGAGTAACGAGCTAAATTTTCTTAAGAAATGACATGTGGATTAGCAGACAACACTCTGATAAATCCCCTGCTCCCCCCTTTTTCCAATGTTTGCAAAACCTAATATATTAAAACTAAAAGAGTTTTACAATCCCTGAAAATTACAGAGACTTTTCAGAGTTATCACTATTTGCATTTGTGCAATTCTATCTTAGAAGTCAGGTTTTGTTTTAAAATCCAAACTTGAGTTTTTCTCTCTCCCTTTTTTCTCTCATAAACAAGAAAAGATAAGGCAAATATATCGCAACAAAATGTAAATTTAAGCATTTATGCGTGAATTTTTTTAAAAAAAACAAAAGTATGCAAGGAAAATTTATCCACACACCACAAATGAACGCCAAAGTTTTGTTATCCATGTTTGGGAAATTCATTTAGTTCAAGCCCTGGTAGCTTTCAATTAAATAAGAGAGAGATTTCTAATTGTACCTAACATATTTAAAATATGGATATGCATGCACGAATAATGTTGAAGATGCAAATTACCTAAGGATCCTAGACTTTTAAGGAGAACAAAAAATTCTCATTTAATTCTCAAGTGAACGTGTAGTGGGATTTTTACCCGATCCAAACCGTCCTTTTTTTGCCCTTTTACAATAAAAGTTGATCTAACAATCATAGATCATTGTAAACTGATTGATATTGAATAACGAACTATATTTTTGAAAGAAATGACTTGTGGATTGGAGTTAACACTTAGTTAAATCCCCAACTTCCCCATTTTTTCGATGTTTGCAAAACATAATATATAAAAACTAAAAGAGTTTTACAATCCCTAAAAATTACAGAGAGTTTTTGGAATTATCTCTCTCTGCATTTTTGCATTTACTTTGTAGATGTCAAGTTTTGTTTTAAAATCCAATCTTGAGTTTTTCACTCTCCCTTTTTCTCTCGTAAACTAAAAAAGATAAGGCAAATAGATCGTAAAAAAATGAAAATTTTAGAGGTAATGTATGCAAGATATTAAAACAATAATAAATTTAAGTATAGAAAATTTATCCACTCACCACAAACGAACACCAAAGTTTTGTTATCCATGTTTGGGAAATTGTACTAGTACAACCCCTAGTAGCTTGGAATTTTATAACAAGAAGATTCTTAATTGATCCTAACATGTTTTAAATATGTATATGCATACAATAAACATGTTGAAGATTACCCAAGGATCTAAGAATTTTAAGGAGAACAACAAATGCTCATTAAATTCTCAAGTGAACATGCGGTGGGATATTTACCCGATCCAAGCATGTCATTTTTTTTAATATTTAAAAAAAGGTTGATCTAACAATCATAGATCATTTTAATGTGATTGATCATGAGTAACGAGGTATATTTTTGTAAGAAATGACTTGTGGAATAGGAATCAACACTCAGGTAAATCCCCCGCTCCCCCCTTTTCCCAATGTATGCAAAACCTAATATATAAATAATAAAAGAGTTTTAAAATCCATAAAAATTATAGAGACTTATTGGAATTATCTCTCTCCGCTTTGTGCATTTCCATTTTTTATGTCATGTTTTTTTTTTAAATCAAAACATTGGTTTTTCACTCTCCCTTTTTTTCTGTCGTAAAAAAAAAAAAGATAAGGCAAATAGATTGCAACAAAATGAAAATTTTAGAGTTTATGTATACAAAAAAAAATTAGAAACAATAATAAATGTAAGTATAGAAAATTTATACACACACCACAAATGAACACCAAAGTTTTGTTATCAATGTTTGGGACATTTCCGAAATATCTCTCTTTGCATTTCTGCATTTCCGTTTTAGATGTAAAGTTTTTTTTTCAAATCCAAACTTGAGTTTTGACTCTCCTTTTTTTCTCTCGTAAACAAAAAAAGATTAGGCAAATAGATAGCAAAAAAATAAAAACTTAAAAGTTTATGTATGCAAAAAAATTAAACCAATAATAAATATATGTAAAGAAAATTTATCCACACATCACAAACGAACACCAAAGTTTTGTTATCCATGTTTGGGAAATTCCACTAAAACCATCCTTAATTTCTTGGAATTTTATAAGAAAGAGATTTTTAATTGATCCTAACTTGTTTTAAGTATGCATGTGCATGCACGAAACTTGTTGAAGATGCAAATGACCCAAGGATTCATGACTTTTAAGGAGAATACAAATGCTTAATAATTTCTCAAGTGAACAGGAAGTGGGATATTTACCCAATCCAAACAAGCCATTTTTTGCCCATTTGCAAAAATTTGATCTAACAATCAAAAATCATTGTAAGGTTATTGATCATGAGTAACGAGATATATTTTTGTAAGAAATGACTTGTGGATTAGGAGTCAACACTTAGTTAAATCCCCCGCTCCTCTTTTTTCCGTTGTTTGCAAAACCTAATATATAAAAACTAAAAGAGTTTGACGATCCATATAAATTCTAGAGACTTTTATGAATTATCTCTCTCTGCAATTGTGTATTTCCATTTTAAATGTGAAGTTTTGTTTTAAAATTCGAACTTGAGTTTTTCATACTCCCTTTTTCTGTCGTAAACAAAAAAAAAAGATAAGAAAAAGAGAATGCAATAAATTGAAAATTTAAGAGTTTTTGTATGCAAAAAATTTAAAAAAATAATAAATGTAAGAAAAGAAAATTTATCCACACACCATAAATGGACACTAAAGTTTTGTTTTCCATGATTGGGAAATTCCACTAGTACAAGCCCTAGTAGTTTGAAATTTTATAAGAAAGAGACTTCTAATTGATCCTAACATGTTTTAAATATGGATATGCATGCACAAACATGTTCAAGATTTTAATAACCCAAGGATCCATGACTTTTAAGGACAACAACAAATGCTCATTAAATTCTTAAGTGAATGTGCGGTGGGATATTTTCCGAATCCTAACAAGCCATTTTTTGCATATTTATAAAAAAAAGTTGATCTAACAATCATTGATCATTGTAAAGTGATTGATCATGAGTAATGAGCTATATTTTTGTAAGAAATGACCTGTGGATTAGGAGTCAACACTCAGGTAAATCCCCGCTCCCCCCTTTTCCCAATGTATGCAAAACATAATATATAAATAATAAAAGAGTTTTAAATTCCCTAAAAATTATAGAGACTTATTGGAATTATCTCTCTCCGCTTTTGTGCATTTCCATTTTTTATGTCATGTTTTTTTTTTTTAAATCAAAACATTGGTTTTTCACTCTCCTTTTTTTTCTGTTAAAAAAAAAAAACAGTTAAGGCAAATAGATTGCAACAAAATGAAAATTTTAGAGTTTATGTATACAAAAAAAAATTAGAAACAATAATAAATGTAAGTATAGAAAATTTATACACACACCACAAATGAACACCAAAGTTTTGTTATCAATGTTTGGGAAATTCCACGAGTACAAACCCCTAATAGCTTGGAATTTTATTAGAAAGAGATTTCTAATTGATCCTAACATGTATTAAATATGGATATGTATGCACGAAACATGTTGATGATTCAAATGACCCAAGGATCCAAGACTTTTAAGGAGAACAACAAATGCTTATTAAATTCTCAAGTGAACGTGTGGTAGGATATTTACCCGATCCAAACAAACCATTTTTTGCCAATTTTCAAATAAAGTTGATCTAACAATCATATATCATTGTAAATTGATTGATCATGAGTAACCATCAACATTTTAATAAAGTTGACATGTGAATAGGAGACAACACTCAGTTAAATCCCCCGCTCCCCTCTTTTTCCAATGTTTGCAAAACCTAATATATTAAAACTAAAAGACTTTTACAATCCCTAAAAATTACAGAGACTTTTAAGAATTATCTCTCTCTGGATTTATGAATTTCCATTTTAATGTCAAGTTTTGTTTTAAAATCCAAACTTGAGTTTTTCACGCTCCCCTTTTTCTCTCGTAAAGAAAAAAAAGATAAGGCTAATAGATCGATACAAAATGAAAAGATTAGAGTTTATGTATGCAAAAAATTTTAAAAAATAATAAATGTAAGTATAGAAAATTGGACCACACCACAAATGAACACAAATGTTTTGTTATCCACGTTTGGGAAATTCCTCTAGTACAACCCTTAGTAGCTTGCAATTTTATACGAAAGAGATTTCTAATTGATCTTAACATATTTTAAATATAGATATGGATGCATGAAACATGTTGAAGATGAAAATAACCCAAGGATCCAAGACTTTAAAGGAGGACAACAAATGCTCATTAAATTCTCAAGTGAACGTTCGGTGGGAAATTTTCCTGATCCAATCAAGCCATTTGTTGGCCACTTGCAAAACGTTAAATAACAATCATAGATCATTGTAATGTTATTTATCTTGGGTAACGAGCTATATTTTTTTTGGAAATGACATGTGGATTAGGAGTCAACACTTAGTTAAATCCCTGCCTCCCCATTGTTTCTGATATTTGTAAAACAAAATATATAAAAACTAAAAGAGTTTTACAAAAATGTTAAAATTAAAGACACGTTTATGAATTATAATCTTTGCATTTCTGAATTTCCATTTTAGATGTAAAGTTTTGTTTTCAAATCCAAAATTGAGTTTTCACTCTCCCTTTTTCTCTTGTAAACAAAAAAATGAGAAGGAAAATAAATCGCAACAAAATGAAAATTTTAGAGTTTATGTGTAAAAAATATTTAAAAAATAATAATTTTTTGTAAAAATAATTTATCCACACATCACAAACAAACACCAAAGTTTTGTTATCCAAGTTTTGGAAATTCCACTAGTACAACCCCTAATAGCGTGGAATTTTATAAGAAAGAGATTTCTAACTGATCCTAACATGTTTTAAGTATGGATGTGCATGCACGAAACATGTTGAAGATGCAAATGACCCAAGGATTCAAGAATTTTATGGAGAACAACAAATGCTCATTAATTTCTCTAGTGAATGTGCAGTGGGATATTTACTAGTTCCAAACTAGCCCTTTTTTGCCCATTTACAAAAAGTTGATTTAACAATCATAGATCATCTTAAGGTGATTCATCATCAGTAATGAGCTATATTTTTGTAAGAAATAACTTGTGGAATAGGAGTCAACACTCAGTAAAATCCCCCACTCCCCCCTTTTTTGGATGTTTGCAAAACCTAATATATAAAAACTAAAAGAGTTTTACAATCCATAAAAATTATAGAGACTTTTTGGAATTATCTCTCTCTGAAATTTTGCATTTCCATTTTAGATATGAAGTTTTTTTTAAAATTCAAACTTGATTTTTTCACTCCACTGTTTTTTTCTTGTAAACAAAAAAAGATAAGGAAAATAGATCTCAACAAAATGAAAATTTTAGAGTTTTTGTATCCATATAATTTAAAACAATAATAAATGTAAGTAAAAAATATTTATCCACACACCACAAACAACCACCAAAGTTATGTTATCCATGTTTGGGAAATTCCACTAGTACAACCCCTAGTAGTTTGGAATTTTATTAGAAAGATATTTCTAATTGATCCTAACATGTTTTAATTATGGATACACATACACGAAACATGTTGAAGATGTAAATGACCAAAGGATCCAAGACTTTTAAGGAGAACAACAAATGCTCATTAAATTCTCAAGTCAACATGCAATGGGATATTTACCAAAACCAAACAAGCCATTTTCTGCATATTTATAAACAAATTGATCTAACAATCATAGATCATTGTAAGGTGATTGGTCATGAGTAACGAGCTATATTTTTTTAAGAAATGACTTGTCGATTAGGATTCAATACTCAGTTAAATCCCCCGCACACCCCTTTTTCTGATGTTTGAAAAATCTAATATATTTGTATGTAAATGGGATAAATATTGGCGTGTTTGACTTGGGTAAATATCCCACCGCACGTTCACTTCAGAATTGAAAGAGCATTTGTTATTCTCTTTAAAAGGTTTGGATCCATATGTCATTTGCATATTTAACATGTTTCAAGGAAGCATATCCATATTTAAAACATCTGTAGAAATATCCTTCTAAGAAAATTTTGTGCTATTTGGGTAAACTAGACGAATTTCTCAAACTCGGATAACAAAACTTTTGTGTTCATTTGTGGTGTGTGAATATATTTTCTTTACTTACATTTGCTATTGTTTTAAATTTTTCCATACATTAACTCTAAAATTTTCTTTGTGTTGTGATCTTATCAAAATTGTTTACGGGATGAAGGAAAAGTGAAAACTCAAGTTTTGATTTTAAAAAAGACTATACATCTAAAATGGAAATTCACAAATGCAGAGAGAGATAATTTCAAAAAGTGTCTATAACATTTAGGGATTGAAAACTCTTTTTAGTTTTTATATATAGGGTTTTTCAATCATTGTGAAAAGGTTGACGTGGGGGATTTTTAACTGAGTGTTGACTCCCAATCCATAAGTTATTTCTACATAAAACATATAGCCCGTTATGCATGATTGACCGATAAATCACCATACAATCATATGTGATTGTTAGGTCAGTATTTTTTAAATGGGCAAAATAATGGATTGTTTGACTAGGGTAAATATCCCATTGCATGTTCACTTGAGAATTTAATGAGTATTTGTTCTTCTCTTTAAATGGTTTGGATCCATTGGTCATTTGCATCTCCAACATGTTTCAAGGATGCATATCAATATTTAAAACATGTTTAGACCTTCTAATAAAATTCCAAGCTATTAGGGTTGAACTAGATGACTATCCCTAACTTGGATAAATAAAATTTTGTGTTCATTTGTGGTATGTGGAAAAAATTTCTTACATTTGTTATTGTTTTAAATATTTTTCATACATAAACTCTAAACTTTTCATTTTTTTGTGATCCATTTGCCATATAAAAATTGTTTACAAGATAAAGGGAAAGTGAAAACTAATGTTTTGATTTAAGAAAAAATTATATATCTAAAATGGAAATGCAAAACTGCAGAGAGAGAAAATTCCAAAAAGTGTCTTTAATTTTAGGGATTGTAAACTCTTTTGAGTGTTTATATATTAGCTTCTCCAATCGTCGGGAAAAAGGGGAGGCGAGGGATTTTTAACTGAGTGTTGACTCCCAATCCATAAGTTATTTCTTAAAAAAAAATATAGCCCGTTATGCATGATTGACCGATAAATCACCTTATAATCATCTATGATTGTTTGGTCATCTTTTTGTAAATGGGCAAATTAATGGCTTGTTTGACTCGACTAAATATCCCACCACACATTCACTTGAGAATTTAATGAGCATTTTTTATTCTCTTTAAAAGGTTTGGATCCATAGGTCATTTGCATCTTTAACATGTTTCAAGCATGCATATCAATATTTAAAACATGTGTAAAATCTCCTTCTTATAAAATACCATGCTATTAGGGTTGAACAAGTGGAATTTTCCAAACTTGGATAACAAAACTTTTGAGTTCATTTGTGGTGTGTGAATAAATTTTCTTTACTTACATTTTTTATTGTTTTAAAATTTTTCAATACATAAACTCTAAAATTTTCATTTTGTTGCGATCTATTTGCCTTATCAAAATTGTTTACAGGATGAAGCGAAATTAAAAACACAAGTTTTGATTTAAGAAAAAATTATACCTCTAAAATGGAAATGCACAAATGTAGAGAGATATAATTCCAAAAATAGTATGTAACTTTTAGGGATTGTAAACTCTTTTCATGTTTATATATTAGGTTTTGCAATCATCGGGAAAAGGGGGAGACAGGGGATTTTAAACTGAGTGGTTACTTTCAATTCATAAGTCATTTCTTACCAAAACAAAATAGCCATTACGCATGATTGGCCGATAAATCTCCTTACAATCATCTATGATGTTATATCAACTTTTTGTAAATAGGAAAAATAATGGCTTTTTTACTTGGGTAAATATCCCACCGCACATTCACTTGAGAATTTAAGGAGCATTTGTTATTCTCTTTAAAAGGTTTGGATCCATAGGTCATTTGTATCTTTAACTTTTTTCATGCAAGCGTATCCATATTTAAAACATGTGTATAAATCTGTTTCTTGAAAAATTCCAAGCTATTAGGGTTGAACAAGTGGAATTTTACCAAACTTGGATAACAAAACTTTTGTGTTCAGTTGTGGTGTGTGAATATATTTTCTTTACTTACATTTGTTATTGTTTTAAATATTTTTGATACATAAACTCTAAAATTTTCATTTTTTTTGTGTTCTTTATGCCTTATAAAAATTGTTTACAGGATGTAGGGAATGTGAAAACTCAAGTTTTGATTTAAGAAAAAAGTATACATCTAAAATGGAAATGCACAAATGTAGAGAGAGATAATTCCAAAAAGTGTTTGTAACTTTAAGGGATTGTAAACTCTTTTTATTTTTTATATATTAGGTTTTCCATTTGAAGGGAAAAGGGGAAGGGGGGGGGGGGGGGTTTAGTTGAGTGTTGACTCCCAATGCATAAGTCATTTCTTACAAAAACAAAATAGCCTGTTAAGCATGATTTGCCCATAAATCTGCTTACAATCATCTATGATTGTTAGTTTAGTTGTTTGTAAAAGGGATAAATATTGGTGTGTTTGACTTGGGTAAGTATCCCACCGGACATTCACTTGAGAATTTAAAGAGCATTTGTTATTCTTTTTAAAAGGATTGGATCCATAGGTCATTTGCATATTTAACATGTTTCGAGCAAGCATATCCATATCTAAAACATGTGTAGAAATATCCTTCAAATAAAATTCCAAGCTATTAGGTTTGAACTAGATGAATTTCTCAAACTTGGATAACAAAACTTTTGTGTTCATTTGTGGTGTGTGAATAAATATTCTTTATTTGCATTTGTTATTTTTAAAATTTTTTTCCATACATTAACTCTAAAATTTTGCTTTTGTTGAGATCTATTTGCCTTATCAAAATTCTTTATGGGATGAAGGAAAAGTGAAAATTCAAGTTTTGATTTAAGAAAAAAGTATACATCTAAAATGGAAATGCACAAATGCAGAGAGAGATAATTCCAAAAAGTGTCGGTAACTTTTAGGGATTGTAAACTCTTTTTAGTTTTTATACATAGGTTTTTTCAATCATCGTGAAAAGGGGGAGGCGAGGGTTTTTAACTGAGTGGTGACTCCCAATCCATAAGTTATTTCTAAAAAAAAACATTATAGCCCATTACGCATGATTGACAGATAAATCACCTTACAATCATCTGTGATTGTTAGGACAGTATTTTGTAAATGGGCAAAATAATGGCTTCTTTGATAGTGGTAAATATCCCACCGCACGTTCACTTGAGAATTTAATGAGTATTTTTTGTTCTCTTTAAAAGGTTTGGATTCATTGGTCATTTGCATCTTTAACATGTTTCAAGCATGCATATCAATATTTAAAACATGTTTAGGAATCTCCTTCTAATAAAATTCCAAGCTATTTGGGTTGAACTAGATGACTTTCCCAAACTAGGATAACAAAACTTGTGTTCATTTTTGGAGTGTGAATACATTTTATTCACTTACATTTGTTATTGTTTTAAATATTTTTCATACATAAACTCTAAACTTTTCATTTTTTTGTGATCTATTTGCCTTATCAAAATTGTTTACAGGATGAAGGGAAAGTGAAAACTAATGTTTTGATTTAAGAAAAAAGTATACATCTAAAATGGAAATGCACAAATACAGAGAGAAAAAATTACAAAAAGTGTCTTGAATTTTATTGATTGTGAACTCTTTTTAGTGTTTATATATTAGCTTTTACAATCGTCGGGAAAAAGGGGAGACGGGGGATTTTTAACTGAGTGTTGACTCCCAATCCATCAGTCATTTCTTACAAAACAATATAGCCCATTACGCATGATAGACCGATAAATCACCTTATAGTCATCTATGATTGTTTGGTCAACTTTTTGTAAATGGGCAAATTAATGGCTTGTTTGACTCGGCTAAATATCCCACTGCACGTTCACTTGAGAATTTAATGAGCATTGTTGTTCTCTTTAAAAGGTTTGGATCCATAGGTCATTTGCTTCTTTAACATGTTTCAAGCATGCATATCCAAATTTAAAAGATGTTTAGAAATCTCGTTCTTATAAAATTTCATGTTGTTAGATTAAAATTCCATGTTGTTAGGGTTGAACAAGTGGAATTTCCCAAACTTGGATAAAAGAAATTTTGTGTTCATTTGTGGTGTGTGAATACATTTTCTTTACTTACATTTTTATTTTTTAAAATTTTTTCAAAGGTTGTGATCTATTTGCCTTATAAAATTTGTTTACGGGATGAAGGGAAAGTGACATCTCAAGTTATGATTTAAGAAAAAATTATACATCTAAAATGGGAATGCACAAATGTAGAGAGATAATTCCAAAAAGTGTTTGTAATTTGTAGAAATTGCAAACTCTTTTTAGTTTTTATATATTAGGTTCTGTAATTGTCAGGAAAAGGGGGAGGCAAGGGATTTTTAACTGAGTGTTGAATCCCAATCCATAATTCATTTCTTACAAAAAAATATAGCGAGCTACGCATGATTGACCGATAAATCACCTTACGATTAGGTCAACTTTTTTTAAATGGACAAAATAATGGCATGTTTGACTCAAGTAAATATTCCCCCGTACGTTACTTGAGAATTTAATGATCATTTGTTATTCTTTTTAAAAGGTTTGGATCCATAGGTCATTTTCATCTTTAACATGTTTCAAACACGCATATTCGTATTTAAAAGATGTGTTGAAAACTCCTTCTTATAAAATTCGAAGCTAATAGGGTTGAACTAGTGGAATTTTACAAACTTGGATAACAAAACTTTTATGTTCATTTGTGGTGTGTAAATAATTTTTTTTTACTTACATTTCATATTGTTTTAAATTTTTTCCATACTTAAACACAAAATTTTCATTTTCTTGTGATCTATTTGCGTTATCAAAATTGATTACGTGATGAAGGGAAAGTCAAAACTCATGTTTTGATTTAAGAAAAATATATAGATCTAAAATTGAAAAGCAAAAATGTAGAGAGAGATAATTCCAAAAAGAGTATAAATTTTAGGGATTGTAAACTCTTTTTAGTTTTTATTTATTAGGTTTTGAAATTGTTGGGAACAAGGGGAGGTGGGGGATTTTTAACTAAATTTTGACTCCCAATCCATAAGTCATTTCCTACAAAAACAATTATAGGCCTTTAAGCATGATTGACCGATAAATCACATTACAATCATCTATGATTGTTAGGTCAGTTTTTTATAAATGGGCAAAATAATTACTTGTTTGACTTGAGTCAATATCCATCGCACATTCACTTATGAATTTAATGTGCATTTGTTTTTCTCTTTAAACGGTTTGGATCCATAGGTCATTTGCATCTTTAACATATTTCAAGCATGCATATCCATATTTAAAACATGTGTATAAATCTCCTTCTTATAAAATTCCAAGCTATTTGGATTAAACTAGTGGAATTTCCCAAACTTGGATAACAAAACTTTTGTGCTTGTTTGTGGACTGTGAATAAATTTTCTTTACTTACATTTGTTATTGTTTTAAATTTTTTCAATACATAAACTATAAAATTTTTATTTTTTTGTGATCTATTTGACTTATCAAAATTGTTTATAGGATAAAGGAAAAGTGAAAGCACAAGTTTTGATTTAAGAAAAAGGTATACTTCTAAAATGGAAATGCACAAATATAGAGTGAGATAATTGCAAAAAGTGTCTGTATCTTTTAGGGATTATAAACTCCTTTTAGTTTTTGAATATTAGGTTTTGCTATCATCTAGAAAAGGGGAAGGCGGGGGATTTTAAACTGAGTGTTGTCTTCCAATCCATGAGTCATTTTTTACAAAACAAATATAGCCCGTTACGTATGATTGACCGATAAAGCACCTCACAATCAGTTATGATAGTTAGATCAACTTTTTGTAACTGGGCAAAATACTAGCTTGCTTGACTTAGGTAAATAGCCCACCGCACCTTAACTTGAGAATTTAAAGAGAATTTTAGATTCTCTTTAAATGGTTTAGATCCATAGGTCATTTTCATCTTTAATATGTTTCTAGCTTCCACATCCATATTTAAAACATGTGTAGAAATCTCCTTCTTATAAAATTCCAAGTTATTAGGGATGAACTAGTGGAATTCCAAAACTTGGAAAAAAAATTTTGTGTTCATTTGTGGTGTGTGATTAAATTTTCTTTAATTAAACTTCTTATTTTTTGAAATTTTTTCCATACTTAAACTCTAAAATTTTCATTTTGTTGTGATCTAGTTGCCTTATCAAAATTGTTTATGGGATGAAGGGAAAGTGAAAACTCAAGTTCTGATTTAAGAAAAAAATTTACATCTATAATGGAAATGCACAAATGTAGAGAGAGATAATTCCAAAAAGTATCTATAACTTTTAGGGATTTTACACTCTTTTTCGTTTTTATATATTAGGTTTTGCAATTTTTGGGAATTGTGGGAGGCTGGGGATTTTTAACTGAGTGATGACTCCCAATCCATAAGTCATTTCTTAAAAAAACATATAGCCTGCTACGCATGATTGACCGATAAATCACCTTACAATCATCTAAGATTGCTTGGTCAACTTTTTTTAAATGGGCAAAATAATGTCTTGTTTGACTTGGGTAAGTATCCTGCCACACGTTCACTTGAGAATTTAATTAGCATTTTTTATTCTGTTCAAAAGGTTTGGATCCATAGGTCATTTGCATCTTTAACATGTTTCAAACATGCAAATCCATATTTAAAACATGTGTAGAAATCTCCTTCTTATAAAAAGTAAAGCTATTTGGGTTGAACTTGTGGAATTTCCCAAACTTGGATAACAAAACTTTTGTGTTCATATGTGGTGTGTGGATAAATTTTCTTTACTTACATTTGTTATTGGTTTAAATTTTTTCCATACATAAACTCTAAATTTTTCATTTTGTTGTGATCTATTTTCCTTATCAAAATTGTTTACGGGATGAAGGTTAAGTGAAAACTCAAGTGTTGATTTAAGAAAAAAGTATACATCTAAAATGGAAATGCACAAATGTAGAGAGAGATAATTCCAAAAATACTCTATAACTTTTAGGGATTGTAAAAACTTTTTAGTTTTTATATATTGGGTTTTGCAATCGTCGGGAAAAGGGGGAGGCATGGGATTTTTAACTGAGTGTTCACTCCCAATCAATAAGTCATTTCTTACAAAACAAATATAGCCCGTTACGCATGATTGATGGATAAATCACCTTACGATTGATTGGTAAGTCAGCTTTTTGTAAATAGGCAAAATAATGGCTTATTTGACTCGGGTAAATATCCCACCACACGTTCACTTGATAATTTAATAAGCATTTTTTATTCTCTTTAAAAGGTTTGAATCCATAGGTCATTTGCATCTTTAACATGTCCCAAGAATGCATATCCCTATTTAAAAAATGTATAGAAATCTCCTTCTTATAAAATTCCAAGCTATTTGGGTTGAACTAGTGGAATTTCCCAAACTTGGATAACAAAACTTTTGTGTTCATTTGTGGTGTGTGAATAAATTTTCTTAACTTACTTTTCTTATCGTATTAATTTTTTTCCATACATAAACTTTAAAATTTTCATTGTGTTGTGATCTTTTTGTCTTGTCAAAATTGTTTATAGGATGAAAGAAAAGTGAAAACTCAAGTTTTGATTTAGAAAAAAATATACATCTAAAATGGAAATGCACAAATGTAGTGAGAGATAATTCCAAAAAGTGTTTGTTACTTTTAGGGATTGTGAACTCTTTTTAGTTTTTATATACATGGTTTTGCAATCTTCTGGAAAGGGGGAGGCGAAGGATTTTTAACTGAGTGTTGACTAACAATCCATAAGTCATTTCTTACAAAAACAAATATAGCCCATTACTCATGATTGACCAATAAATCATATTACAATCATCTATGATTGCTAGGTTAGCTTTTTGTAAATGTGCAAAATAATGGCTTATTTGTCTCGGGTAAATATCCCTGATTGACTAATAAATCATATTACAATCATCTATGATTGTTAGGTTAGCTTTTTTAAATGTGAAAAATAATGGCTTATTTGTCTCGGGTAAATATCCCAGAGGACGTTCACTTGAGAATTTAATAAGCATTTTTTATGCTCTTTAAAAGGTTTGGATCCATAGCTCATTTTCATCTTTCACTTGTCTCAAGCATGCATATCCATATATGAAACATGGGTAGAAATCTCCTTCTTATAAAATTCCAAGCTATTATGGTTGAGCAAGTGGAATTTCACAAACTTGGATAACAAAACTTTTGTGTTCATTTGTAGCGTGTGAATAAATTTGCTTTACCTATATTTGTTATTGTTTTAAAATTATTTATCACATAAACTCTAAAAATTTTATTTTGTTGTGATGTATTTGCCTTGTCAGAATTGTTTACGGGATGAAGGGAAAGTTAAAACTCATGTTTTGATTTAAGAAAGAAGTATACATCTAAAATGGAAATGCAAAAATTTAGAGAGAGATAATTCCAAAAAGTGTCTATAACTTATTGGGATTGCAAACTCATTTAAGTTTTTATATATTAGGTTTTGCAATAATCAGGACAAAGGGAGAGGCGGGGGATTTTTAACTGAGTGTTGACTCCATCTACATAAGTCATTTCATAAAAAAAATATATAGCCTGTTATACAAGATTGACTGATAAATCATCTTACAATCATCTATGATTGTTAGGTCAGCTTTTTGTAAATGGGTAAAATAATGGTTTGTTTGACACGGGCAAATATCCCACTACACGTTCACTTGAGGATGTAAAGAGCATTTGTTATTCTCTTTAAAAGGTTTTGATCCATAGGTCATTTGTATCTTTAACATGTTTCAAGCATGCTTATCCATATTTTAAAACATGTGTAGAAATCTCTTTCTTATAAAATTCTAAGTTATTAGGGTTGAACTAGTGGAATTTCCAAAACTTGGATAACAAAATTTTTGTGTTCATTTGTGGTGTGTGAATAAATTTTCTTTACTTACATTTTTTATTGTTTTAAATTTTTTCCATACATAAACTCTATAATTTTAATTTTGTTAAGATCTATTTGCCTTATCAAAATTGTTTACGGGATAAAGGAAAACTGAAAACTCAAGTTTTGATTTAAGAAAACAGTATACATCTAAAATTGAAATCTCAAATTTAGAGAGAGATAATTCATAAAGTGTCTGTAACTTTTAGGGATTGTACAATCTTTTTAGTTTTTATATATTTGTTTTTCCAATCATCGGGAAAAGGGGGAGGCAGGGGATTTTTAACTGAGTGTTGTCTCCCAATCCATAAGTCATTTCTTACAAAACAAATATAGGCCGTTACGCATGATTGACGGATAAATCACTTACAATCAGCTATGGTTGTTAGGTCAGCTCTTTGTAAATGGGCAAAATAATGGCTTGTTTGACTCGGGTAAATATCCCACCACACGTTAACTTGAGAATTTAAAGAGCATTTTAGATTCTCTTTAAAAGGTTTGGATCCATAGATCATTTGCATCTTTAATATGTTTCTAGCATGGACATCCATATTTAAAATGTGTGTAGAAATCTCCTTTTTATAAAATTCCAAGCTATTAGGGTTGAACTAGTGGAATTTCCCAAACCTGGATAACGAAAATTTTGTGTTCATTTGTGGTGTATGAATAAATTTTCTTTTCTTACATTTGTTATTTTTTAAAAAAATTTCCATACATAAACTCTAAAATTTTCATTTTGTTGTGATCTATTTGCCTTATCAAAATTGTTTACGGGATAAGGGAAAGTGAAAACTCAAGTTTTGATTTAAGAAAAAAAAGTACCTCTATAATGGAAATGTACAAATGTAGAGAGAGATAATTCCAAAAAGTATCTATAACTTTTAGGGATTGTAAACTCATTTTAGTTTTTATATACTAGGTTTTGCAATTGTCAGGAAAAGGGGTAGGCGGGAGATTTTTAATTGAGTGTTGACTCCCAATCCATAAGTTATTTCTTAAAAACAAATATAGCCTATTACGCATGATTGACCAATAAATCACCTTACAATCATCTATGATTGCTTGGTCAGCTTTTTGTAAAATGGAAAAATAATTGCTTGTTTGACTCGGGTAAGTATCCCACCGTACATTCACTTGAGAATTTAATGAGCATTTGTTATTCTTTTCAAAAGGTTTGGATCCATAGGTCATTTTCATATTTAACATGTTTCAAACAAGCATATCCACATTTCAATCATGTGTAGAAATCTCCTTTTTATAACATACCAAGATATAAGGGTTGAACTAGGGGAATTTCCCAAGCTTGGATAACAAAACTTTTGAGTTCATTTGTGGTGTGTGAATAAATTTTCTTTACTTAATTTTGATATTGTTTTAAATTTCTTCCATACATAAACTCAAAATTTTCTTTTTGCTGTGATCTTTTTGCCTTATGAAAATTTTTTACGGGATGTAGGGAAAGTGAAAACTCATGTTTAGATTTAAGAAAAACGTATACATCTAAAATGGAAATGCACAAATGTAGAGAGATAATTCCAAAAAGTGTCTATAATTTTTAGAGATTGTAAACGCTTTTTAGTTTTTACATATTAGGTTTTTCAATTGTCGAGGAATGGGGGAGGTGATAGATGCCATATTCTAACATGAGAACTAGGTTAATTATAATAGAATAACCTTTATAATTGTGTTATAGGTGGTTATTTATCGGTTTTCAAATAAAATGAGCATTTATTGAATTTGGCATTAATCACTGTCGATATTGCATATTTCTCTCTCTTGAATTATATTTCATTATTTTTTAGTTTTATTTCTTCCTGAAATGCTTTTTATAGATTCAATTATGGAATTTCAGGAGAATTTGAGTGGAGAAGAAGATATTTACCAAAATGCCCTTAGTGAAATGGAGGTAATTTCTAGGGCAAATCGTTTTAAAATAAGAAAAATCATATTTAAAGCAAAGAAGGAGACCCGAGAAGAGGGACCTGAGGGGAGAGACCCGGGAGGGAAAACCCGAGAGGGGAGACCCGAGAGGGGGAAGCGTGAAGAGAAAACAAAGGACTTTGACCGGAAACAAGGGAGGACCCGAGACGAGTTCCCCACCGTCGTTTGCCGGGCCAATACCTTCCATCGCGCCACTGTCGTCCACCACCGTCCACTGCCGTCCAGCAACCGAGAACAAACCCGAGGAGAGCTCGAGAGAGTCTCCGTCGAGGTGAGTTCGATAGTCGTCGCTCGCCAGGCCGAGAAGATATCCGAGAGGGCTTCTCCGGTGCCAACTCCGCTTTTCGACCATCCTCCGGCGTCGGTTACGTATTTCTGACCATTCCCGGAGCGATTCCGACTCCGACCGAGACTCGAGAAAGCCGGTTAGAGAACTTCATCTCTGTTTCGCTCTTCACCGGACGTTACCTCCGTTCGTCGGCTTCTAACCGTCGTCGCCGGCGTCGTCTCTACCTCCGGCCACTCACTATTGCTACCCGATGCCACCAATTTCCGAAAATTGCAGCACCCGTGAGAACGAGTTGCTACCCGAGCGAGAGGAAGGAGAAGGGGAGTAATTCGTCATTATTGAATTTAATTTTTTATATAGTTTGAACTTAGGTTTTGAATGTTAATTGAATCTGATTTGATAATTAATGTTTATTTAAGATTTGTTTTCTGAATATTTGATTAAATTAGCTAATTAGGGTAGGATTATAATTGAGGTTGGATTTTGGTATTTTAATCCGATTTTTGTCTTTCACTCTATGCGTCCGAGAGGGGCTAGACGCAAGGATTGAGAAATTGGATTCGTGATTACGTGGCACTCGAGAGAGGCACGAATCACGGTAAAATCCAGAGTTGATAATTTTAGCGTCATCACAATATGAAATTGATTCTCTGCATTCTATTGTAATCCGCTCTTTGTCATTAACTCTAGGTGCCCAAGAGGGGCTAGATGCAAGGTTTGAGAATCCGGATTCGTGGTTTCGTGGTGCTCGAGAGAGGCACGAATCACGATAAAATCCAGAGTTGACGTTTCCTGTTGTGTAAGTAGTTAATTAGATTATTGCTTGATAATGTAGGATATAATTAGTGTTTAGTTCAAATTAATTCATCATATTTGGTTAGGCTAGTTGACTGAAGAATACACAAAATTCAATCCTCCCTGTGGATATGACCCTCGCTTACTGCTAGATTACATGAACGATTCGTACGCTTGCGAGGTATTAAAGCCGATGTAACTAAAATTCTACATCAAGTTTTTGGCGCCGCTGCCGGGGAGGCACGTATTAAGTGTATTTCTTTGTTCTCCATGGTCTTAGGTTAGATTTATTTTTATTTTATTTTATTATTTTATTATTTTTATTATTTTTATTTTTATTTTTATTTTTTATTTTTTTTGCTTTCATAATTTTAGCTTGGTGATTTTTTTTGGAATTATTTTTATTTCTTCTAGTTAGTTTATATTTAGTAGTGAGTTTTTTAGCTTAATTTGATAGTTCATTTTGTTTCTTTTTGTGTTTTTATGCACGGGCGCCGCTCCCTAGGTGGACCATTAGCTCCCTTTGTTGAAGAGGTAGAAGATATTTGTAGGAAAACACCCGAAGTCAAGTTAGGAGCTACCATGGCCAATCAGGGCGAACCATTACAGTTACCTGCAACAGGTGACCGTAGAGCCCTAAGGGATTATTCTATCCCATCCCACTTCACATCACCTTCTTGCATTATATTGCCACCCACTACTGCCGCCAGTTATGAGTTGAAACCGGGTGTGATCCAACTCCTCCCTACATTCTATGGGTTGGAGAAGGAGGACCCATATTACCACATCAAGGAATTCTTAGATATTTGTGCAACTTTTAAATTCCAGAATTTCTCAGATGACTCTATCCGGTTAAGACTTTTTCCATTTTCACTTAAGGATAAGGCCAAGTCTTGGCTTAATTCCTTAGAGGTGGGTAGCATTACTTCATGGGACACATTAGTCACGAAATTTTTGTCCAAGTACTTTCCCATTCAGAGAACTACAACCCTCAGGAGAGAAATCTCCAACTTTATGCAGCAGGAGGGTGAACACTTTTATGAGGCTTGGGAGAAATGGAAGGATTTGATCCGTAGGTGTCCGCATCATGGGTTTGAGAAATGGCATTTAGTGCAATACTTTTATCAAGGTCTTACACCTCAGGTTAGATCCATGGTAGATGCAACGAGTGGTGGGAGTTTGATGGGTAAGAGTGCTAGTGAGGCATGGGACTTCTTTGAAACGTTAAGTGATCAATCTCAGCAATGGGGTTCATCATTTAATGTTGATAGGAGATCCCACGAAGCCAAAAGAGGGGGGTCTTTACGAGGTTAGTGAAACACCCATGCTCATGGCCAAGATTAAAGGGTTGACTAGAAAAATTGATGCCCTTATGGTGTCCAAGAGTTCACTTTCTCCTAACCCATCTACTGTCTGTGCCATATGCTCTGGTTCATCTCATCCCACACAAATGTGTCCATCTAGTTCATCCTACCGAGAGCTCATTGAGGACTTGAATGCAGTCCAGAATTTTCATAGACCGAGCCGGAACGATCCTTTTTCAGAAACATATAATCCGGGTTGGGCTAGGCACCCAAATTTCTCATGGTCCAAGGGCCCACAGGTTGGGGGTCCTCCAGGGTTTACTCAACCCCAAGCTCCGCGCCCACACTTCACTCAACAACCATTGATTCCACAAAAACCTTCACTTGAGGATACACTTCAATTATTCATGCAGAATACACAGTCCTCCATTGCTAAACTTGAAATGCAAGTGAGTCAGTTGGCCAGCCACATGAGTGAACAAGCACAAAATAGACTCCCGAGTCAAACCATTCCTAACCCCAAAAGCACACATGAGAGTGAGTTGAGTTCCAAACCCCACCATGAGCAAGCCAAAGCCATAACCACCCTTAGGAGTGGTCATGAGTTGAACAATGGGGTAGGGACCACTAAGTCTAAGGAGTCAAAGGATGACAATGGGGACACATCATTGAGTGAAGAACCTCCAAGTTCTCCACTAACAGCCAAGCAGATCCCTAACCAAGTCCAATTAGCTCCTTATCCCCAGAGGTTATCGGGCCCACCTAGGAAAGGAGATAGCATGCATGAAACGTTGGAACTGTTTAGTAAGGTTCACATTAACATTTCACTTCTTGATGCTATTAGGCAAGTGCCTGCCTATGCCCGATTTTTGAAAGACCTTTGTACACAGAAGAGAAAACAACATGTTAACAAAAAGATCTTTCTTACTGAGAATGTAAGCTCAATTCTGAAGCATAACACTCCTCCTAAAGTTAAAGATCCTGGATGTCCCACAATTTCATGTGTCATTGGTGAACATACCATCCAGAGTGCTCTTCTTGACTTAGGGGCAAGTGTGAATTTGCTTCCTTTCTTTGTGTACCAGCAATTAGGTTTGGGGGAATTGAAGCCTACTCCCATCACACTTCAACTAGCTGACCATTCTGTCAAGATACCACAAGGAATAGTTGAAGATGTTTTGATAAAAGTGTACAAATTTCTGTTCCCGGTTGATTTCATTGTTCTTGATACAGAACCAGTAGTCAATGTGACCAACCAAATTCATGTCATCCTAGGACGTCCCTTCTTAGCCACATCTAATGCTATCAATCATTGTAAAAGTGGTGAGTTGGAGTTGTCTTTTGGAAATTTTAAGGTCTCATTGAATGTATTTAATGTCGGGCACCACCCACTTGAGTCTGATGATCTGAGTCCTGCATTTAATATAGAAACTGTTATGCTTGATAACGAATCCACTCTTGAATCTTTTGAGTCTTGCATAACATCTTTAGACATGGACTATTTTGATGAGGAAACATATTTCCGAGAGGTTAATTCTTTACTCAATTATGTACCTCTGTTGGAGGAAGCTTATGAGGTTATCACAACTGAACATCCACAGGATCTTCTTCTTGACTTAGACAAACCTCTTGAAACTTCCAAGCTAGACCTTAAGCCACTTCCTCCCACATTGAAGTATGCATTCTTTGGACCCATGAACTCATTACCAGTCATTATTTCCTCTTATTTGAGTACTGAGCAGGAGGAACAATTGACTGAAGTTTTACAAGCACACAGAGAGGCATTGGGGTGGACTCTTGATGCCTTAAAAGGGATTAGCCCCTCCATATGCATGCATCGTATTCATTTGGAGGAGGGGACTAAAGCCTCACATGAGATGCAACGTAGGTTAAATCCTCATATGCTGGAGGTTGTCAGAGAAGAAGTCATCAGGTTGCTTGTGACAGGAATCATTTACCCTATTTCCGATAGCACCTGGGTGAGTCCAATTCAAGTTGTCCCTAAGAAAGGGGGGATAACGATAATGAAAAATGAGAGTGGTGAATTGATTCCCACAAGAACTACCACCAAGTGGGGTGTGTGCATTGACTATAGAAAACTTAATTCCGCCACTAGGAAGGATCACTTCCCACTACCTTTCATTGATCAGGTACTAGAGCGATTGGCCGGCCACAATTTTTATTGCTTCTTAGATGGATACTCCGGCTACAATCAAATTCCCATTGCTCCAGAAGACCAGGAAAAGACCACATTCACGTGTCCGTTTGGCACCTATGCTTACAGACGCATGCCTTTTGGTTTATGCAATGCGCCAGCCACTTTCCAACGGTGCATGATGAGTATCTTTTCTGACATGATTGGTGAATTTTTAGAGGTCTTTATGGATGACTTTTCTATGTTTGGATCTAGTTTGATACATGTCTGCACAATCTTTCACTCATATTGTCCCATTGCATTAAGTCCAATTTAGTCTTGAATTGGGAAAAATGCCACTTCATGGTGAAAGAAGGAATTGTTTTAGGACATGTAGTGTCTGAGCAGGGTGTAGAAGTGGACAAAGCCAAGGTTGACCTAATTGCCAATCTGCCACCACCTACTTCTGTGAAGGGGGTGCGTTCTTTCCTTGACCATGCTAGGTTCTGTAGGCGTTTCATTAAAGACTTTAGCAAAATTTCTCGTCCTTTGACGAATTTACTTGCTCAAGATGTTGCTTTCGCCTTTGATGATGCCTGTATTCATGCTTTTGAAACACTGAAGAAATGTTTGTCCACTGCACCCATTGTCCAACCCCCTATTTGGTCTTTGCCTTTTGAGTTGATGTGTGATGCCTCTGACTATGCATTGGGGGCTGTTTTGGGGCAAAAGACAGATAAAATGCCCTGTGTCATTCAATATGCTAGCCGAACTCTTCATGATGCTCAATTGAATTACACTACCACTGAGAAGGAGTTGCTAGCTGTTGTGTTTGCCTTGAACAAATTCAGATCATATCTGTTAGGGTCAAAGGTTATAGTGTTCACTGATCATTCTGCTTTGAAGTACTTATTATCCATCAAGGACACTAAACCTCGCTTGATTAGATGGATCTTGCAATTGCAAGAATTTGACCTTGAGATTCGAGATAAGAAGGGTTGTGAGAATGTTGTTGCTGATCATCTATCTAGGATCTGTGTAGTACCTCAGGAAGGATTCCTTCCTTTAAATGATTCCTTCCTTGATGAACAACTTCTCCAAGTATCCCAGTTGCCTTGGTTTGCTGACATAGTCAACTATCTTGTAACTCATAAGATTCCTGATTATCGGAGTAAACAAGAGAGGTTGAAATTCTTTTCCCAAGTCAAACATTTTTTTTGGGATGACCCTTATTTGTTCAAGGTGTGTTCTGACCAAGTCATTAGGCGTTGTGTACATGAGCAAGACTTTGCCAACATTCTTGAATTTTGTCATTCCCATGCATGTGGTGGACATTTTGGTGCTAGAAAGACAGCGGCTAAAGTCTTGCAATGCGGTTTCTATTGGCCTTCATTATTTAGAGACGCCCATGAGCTTTGTCAAGTGTGTGATAAATGCCAATGAACTGGTTGTTTGTCTAGGAAGAACATGATGCCTCTTAACCCCATTCTTATTGTTGAATTGTTTGATGTGTGGGGTATTGACTTCATGTGTCCTTTTCCTGTCTCGTTTGGCTATCAATACATCCTTGTTGCTGTTGAATATGTCTCTAAATGGATTGAAGCTATATCATGTAAGACAAACGATCACAAAGTGGTGGTAAAGTTTTTAAAAGAAAATATCTTTAATCGATTTGGTACCCCGAGAGCGATCATCAGTGATGGGGGATCTCATTTTTGTAACAGAGCATTTGAGACCTTATTGAAGAAATATTCCATCACTCATCGGGTGTCCACTCCGTACCACCCGCAAACTTCTGGTCAAGTGGAAATCTTTAATAGGGAGATCAAACGGATTTTGGAGAAGTCGGTTCGCTTTGATAGGAAAGATTGGTCCACTCGATTGGACGATGCTTTATGGGCCTATCGAACCGCTTATAAGACTCCTATTGGGATGTCTCCATTTCGCCTAGTGTTGGGCAAAGCATGTCATCTACCTGTTGAGCTTGAGCATAGAGCTTATTGGGCCACTAAGGCTTTAAATTTTGATTTAACTCAAGCGGGTGAGGAGAGAAAGTTGCAATTGAATGAGTTGGAGGAGATACATCATGATGCTTATGAGAATGCCAAACTGTATAAGGAGCGAACAAAGCTTTTACATGATAAATCTATTTTTCGCAAGTCTTTTACTGTTGGGCAGAATATTTTACTTTATAACTCACGATTGCATTTGTTTCCAGGGAAGCTAAGATCCAGGTGGTCCGGTCCATTTGAAGTTACACAGGTGTTTCCTCATGGCGCTATTGAGATCCGCAATCACGAAGACAGGTCGATCTTGAAAGTTAACGGTCAGAGGCTCAAACCGTATCTTGAGAATGTCCCCACACCGGAGGAGGTGATGGTGATTTTCTTGGAGGAACTTGTCATTTCATCTTGAATGCGTCAGAGTCTTGCTTATGACTATAAACTTAGCACATTGTGGGCAATCCCCACGTTTCTATCCCTTTGTACATTACAGTTTTATTTTTATTTTATTTTTTTTTGTTTATTCATACTCTCTTGCCGGCTGAGAGCATAAATGGTTCCGGTAGTCGATGACCAGACTTTTGGTCCCTAGTTTGAGAGGTCTGTACTCAAACAACCGTTCTGGGATTGACCAGTTCGATCTTGAAGTATTGAATGAAAACCTTATGGTGAGTAACTTAAGGAGTTGTGTTCAGCGCGTGATTCCTGCTGCTTTCAGTGGCCAGTCACACGGAGATTTCTTCAAAGTGTGATGTGGGATAGCGGTTTCATCTACGGATGATTACCTATGGGTACGGCTGATACGAGTAAACCTTCTTCAAGGGAGACTATGTATCATTCCTGGGGGTCTTTATTATTATTTTTTTTTTGTAGTCATTATAGTGTTTTAACTTTTCCCCATTGAGGACAATGTCAGGTTTAGGTTTGGGGGGGGGGGGGGGGAACGACTCTTTTATGTCTTAGCAATAATTTTCTTTCGATTTTTGTTCGTTGTTTTCAAATTACTCCTCTTAGTATGTGGTTAACATTAGTAGAGTTAAAATAAGTTGCTCAAATGTGTTTCAAAAATGATTGTAAAACTGTGTAGAATATGCCTATTAGAAATTTGATATCATTTGTTGTGATCCATGAGAATTTAGTGGGATAACTTACTATTGCATTAGACTTGGAACTTAGTTGCAAAAGAGAACATGTAAATCTAGTGTTGATCTATGTTAGTCTGAATAGTCTTGTATGCTTGTTTGAACTCATTCCTTTGTATACCTCAATGAAATTCCTTGTTGTAATGTATGAATGCAAATGGAAATGCTCTTGCTTGCAAAAGACAGATAACTTCAGAAACAGCCTGGGCAAACCCAAGGACATGGACCGGAATAGTCGGTTACTTAAAAATAAGTGTATGTGCAGTGAAGACGAATACAGAATGGTGGTAATACCAAAAGTATTCAGTGAAACAAAAATTACGCTGGTAATAGCAAAAGTGCGCTGGTAATAGCGTAAAATGGTTTTAAATCTAGAAGCAATGAGTTTCCTTAACTTTGATGATGAATTGTAAGTTGAAAGAAGTTGCAAGTCAAGATTGAAATTGGTATATTTCTTTTGGTGAGATTGTCAGACAACAGGTTTACTCTACTATTTTCTCTTAATTGTGATGTGACCAGGATTTTATTGTTATTTGTTGCCTCTTTGTTCTATTGAAGTAATAGCTTATGGGTCACATTGGTGCAGGTGGAGTAACAATGAGTGTATTTGGATTGATAATAGGCTATATTTTACACAAGTTTTCAAATTTCGCAAGATCTCATATGATTTTCAGATATTTTACGAGACTAAGTGTTAGTCATATGCTAATGAGGAGTAAATTTTGTTCAGTTTTTCTTTTTATATTATTGATTTAGATGAATTTTGTGGGTAAATTCCATGCAAACCCTCACGAGACATAACTCGTCCACTACTGCAGAGTAGGGGTTTAACGGCTTGTTGTATGCGCTAAATGCAATCGTGCTCCCTACAAAAGTGGCATTTTGTTTTCCTAGGCTTAATTTTGGTTCGATTGTTGTTTTGCTAGGGACTAGCAAAGATTTAGGTTTGGGGGTGTGATAGATGCCATATTCTGACATGAGAACTAGGTTAATTATAATAGAATAGCCTTTATAATTGTGTTATAGGTGGTTATTTATCGGTTTTCAAATGAAATGAGCATTTATTGAATTTGGCATTAATCACTGTCGATATTGCATATTTCTCTCTCCTGAATTATATTTCATTATTTTTTAGTTTTATTTCTTCCTGAAATGCTTTTTATAGATTCAATTATGGAATTTCAGGAGAATTTGAGTGGAGAAGAAGATATTTACCAAAATGCCCTTAGTGAAATGGAGGTAATTTCTAGGGCAAATCGTTTTAAAATAAGAAAAATCATATTTGAAACAAAGAAGGAGACCCGAGAGGAGGGACCCGAGAGGGAAAACCCGAGAGGAGGGACCTGAGAGGGGGAAGCGTGAAGAGAAAACAGAGGACTTTGACCGGAAATAGGGGAGGACCCGAGAGGAGTTCCCCACCGTCGTTCGCCGGGCCAATACCTTCCGTTGCGCCACCGTCGTCCACCACCGTCCACTGCCCTCTAGCAACTGAGAACAAACCCGAGGAGAGCTCGAGAGAGTCTTCGTCGAGGTGAGTTCGACAGTCGTCGCTCGCCAGGCCGAGAAGATATCCGAGAGGGCTTCTCCGGTGCCAACTCCGCTTTTCGACCATCCTCCGGCGTCGGTTACGTATTTTCAACCATTCCCGGAGCGATTCCGACTCCGACCGAGACTCGAGAGAGCCGGTTAGAGAACTTCATCTCTGTTTCGCTCTTCGCCGGACGTTACCTCTGTCCGTCGGCTTCTAACCGTCGTCGCCGGCGTCGTCTCTACCTCCGGCCACTCACTATTGCTACCCGACGCCACCAATTTCCGAAAATTGCTGCACCCGTGAGAACGAGTTGCTGCCCGAGCGAGAGGAAGGATAAGGGGAGTAATTCGTCATTATTGAATTTCATTTTTTATATAGTTTGAACTTAGGTTTTGAATGTTAATTGAATCTGATTTGATAATTAATATTTATTTAAGATTTGTTTTCTGGATATTTGATTAAATTAGCTAATTAGGGTAGGATTATAATTGAGGTTGGATTTTGGTATTTTCATCCGATTTCTGTCTTTCACTCTATGCGCCCGAGAGGGGCTAGACGCAAGGATTGAGAAATCAGATTCTTGATTACGTGGTGCTCGAGAGAGGCATGAATCACGATAAAATCCAGAGTTGATAATTTTAGCATCATCACAATATGAAATTGATTCTCTGCATTCTATTGTAATCCGCTCTTTGTCATTAACTCTAGGCGCCCGAGAGGGGCTAGATGCAAGGTTTGAGAATCCGGATTCGTGGTTTCGTGGCGCTCGAGAGAGGCACGAATCACGGTAAAATCCAGAGTTGACGTTTCCTGTTGTGTAAGTAGTTAATTAAATTATTGCTTGATAATATAGGATATAATTAGTGTTTAGTTCAAATTAATTCATCATATTTGGTTAGGCTTGTTGACTGAAGAATACACAAAATTCAATCCTCCCTGTGGATATGACCCTCGCTTACTGCTAGATTACATGAACGATTCGTACGCTTGCGAGGTATTAAAGCCGATGTAACTAAAATTCTACATCAGGAGGCGGGGGATTTTTAACTAAGTGTTGAATCCCAATCCATAAGTCATTTCTTACGAAAAATATATTTACCGGTAAGCATTATTGACAGATAAATCACCTTACAATCATATATGATTGTTAGGTCAGCTTTCTATCAATGGAAAAAATAATGGCTTGTTTGACATGAGTAAATATCCCACCACACGTTCACTTGAGAATTTAATGAGCATATGTTATTCTCTTTAAATGGTTCTGATCCATAGGTCATTTGCATCTTTAACATCTTTCAAGCATGCAAATCCATATTTAAAACATGTGTAGAAATCTCCTTCTTATAAAATTCCAAGCTATTAGGGTTGAACTAGTGGAATTTCCCAAACATGGATAATAACACTTTTGTGTTCATTTTTGGTGTGTGAATAAATTTTCTTTACTTACATTTGTTATTTTTAAATTTTTTTTCCATTCATAAACTCTAACATTTTTATTTTGTTGTGATCTATTTGTCTTATCAAAATTGTTTACAGAATTAATGGAAAGTGAAAACTCAAGATTTGATTTATGAAAAATGTATACATCTAAAATGGAAATGCACAAATGTAGAGAGAGATAATTCAAAAAAGTGTCAGTAACTTTTTGGGATTGTAAACTCTTTTTAGTTTTCATATATTTTTTTTGCAATCTTCGAGAAAAGAGGGAGGCGGGGGAATTTTTATTGAGTGTTCACTCCCGATCCATAAGTCATTTATTACAAAAAAAATATAGCCCGTTACGCAAGATTGACCGATAAATCACCTTATAATCATCTATGATTGTTAGATCAGCTTTTTGAAAATGGACAAAATAATGGCTTGTTTGACTCAGGTAAATATCCCACCGCACATTCACTTGAAAATTTAATGAGCATTTGTTATTCTCTTTAAAAGGTTTGGATCCACAGGTCATTTGCATCTTGAACAGGTTTCAAGCATGCATATCCATATTTAAAACATGTGTAGAAATCTCCTTCTTATAAAATTCCAAGCTATTAGGGTTGAACTAGTGGAATTTCCCAAACTTGGATAACAAAGCTTTTGTGGTCATTTACCGTGTGTGAATATATTTTCTTTACTTACATTTGTTATTGTTTTAAATTTTTTCCATACATAAACTCTAAAATTTTCATTTTATTGTGATCTATTTGCCTTATCAAAATTGTATACGAGATGAAAAGAAAGTGAAAAATCAAGTTTTTATTTAAGATAAAAGTATGCATCTAAAAGTGAAAGGCAAAAATGTAGAGAGAGATAATTCCAAAAAGTGTTTGCTAAGGGATTGTAAACTCTTCTTAGTTTTTATATATTAGGTTTTTTAATCGTCAGGAAAAGGGGGAGGTGGGGGATTTTTAACAGAGTGTTGACTCCCAATTTATAAATCATTTCTTACAAAAACATATATAGCCCGTTACACATGATTGACCGATAAATCACCTTACAATCATCTATGATTGTTAGGTCAACTTTTTTTAAATGGGCAAAATAATCGCTTCTTTGACTCGGGTAAATATCCCACCGCTTGTTCACTTGAGAATTTAATGAGCATTTTTTATTCTCTTTAAAAGGTTTGGATCCATAGGTCATTTGAATCTTTAACATGTTTCAAGTATGCATATCCTTATTTAAAACATGTGTAGAAATCTCTTTCTTATAAAATTTCATGCTGTTAGGGTTAAACTAGTGGAATTTCCCAAACTTGGATAACAAAACTTTTGAGTTCATTTGTGGTGTGTGAATAAATTTTATTTACTTACATTTTTTATTGTTTTAAATTTATTCCATACATAAAATCTAAAATTTTCATTTTGCCTTATCAAAATTGTTTACGGGAAGAAGGGAAAGTAAAAATTCAAGTTTTGATTTAAGAAAAAATAATACCTCTAAAATGGATTTGCACAAATGTAGAGGGAGATAATTCCAAATAGTTTCTGTAACTTTTAGGGATTGTGAACTCTTTTAATTTTTATATATTAGGTTTTGCAATCGTCGGGAAAAAGGGAAGACATGGGATTTTAAACTGAGTGGTTACTCTGAATCGATAAGTCATTTCTTTCAAAAAAAAAATAGTTGTTACACATGATTGGCTGATAAATCTCCTTACAATCATCTATGATGTTAGGTCAACTTTTTGTAAATGGGCAAAATAATGGTTTTTTTTTACTCGGGTAATTATTCCACTAAACGTTCACTAGAGAATTTAATGAGCATTTGTTATTCTCTTTAAAAGGTTTGGATCCATATTTAATTTGCATCTTTAACATGTTTCAAGCATGCATATCTATATTTAAAACATGTTTATAAATCTATTTCTTATAAATTTCCAAGCTATTAGGGTTGAACTAGTGAAATTTCCAAAACTTGGATAACAAAATTTTTGTGTTCATTTGTGGTGTGTGGATAAATTTTTTTAACTTACATCTGTTATTGTTTTAAATTTTTTCCATACATAAACTCTAAAGTTTTTATTTTGTTGTGATCTATTTGGCTTATAAAAATTGTTTACAGGATGAAGGGAATGTGAAAACTCAAGTTTTGATTTAAGAAAAAAGTATACATCTAAAATTGAAATGCACAAAGATAATTACAAAAAGTGTCTGTAACTTTTAGGGATTTTAAACTTTTTTTTATTTTTTATATATTAGGTTTTGAAATCAGTGGGAAAAGAGGGTGGCAGGGGACTTTTACCTGTTGACTCCCAACCCATAAGTCGTTTCTTACCAAAAAAAATAGCCCGTTAAGCATGATTTGCCGATAAATCTACTTACAATCATCTATGATTGTTAGGTTAGTTGTTTGTAAATGGGATAAATATTGGCGTGTTTGACTCGGGTAAATATCCCACCACACGTTCACTTGAGAATTTAATGAGCATTTGTTATTCTCTTTTAAATGTTTGAATCCATAGGTCCTTAGCATATTTAACATGTCTCAAGCAAGCATATCTAGATTTAAAACATGTGTAGAAATCTCCTTCTAATAAAATTCCAAGCTACTAAGGTTGAACTAGATGAATTTCCCAAACTTGGATAACAAAACTTTTGTGTTCATTTGTGGTGTGTGAATAAATTTTATTTACTTACATTTGTTATTGTTTTAAATTTTTTCCATACATAAACTCTAAAAGTTTCATTTTTTTGTGATCTATTTTCCTTATAAAAATTGTTTACGGGATGAGGGGAAAGTGACAACTCATGTTTTTATTTAAGAAAAAAGTATACATCTAAAATTGAAATGCACAAATGTAGAGAGATAATTCCAAAAAAGTGTCTGTAACCTTGTTACGGTCCCGGGTCATGGATCGAGTAACACGGCATGGGATTTGAGACTCCAGCACTTAAGATTGAAGTACCGCCCTCACCAAGGTTTATAGGTGAACTTTTCTCTTGAGCAGTGCTCGGCCAAGAGGAAAGTTTCCTCTTTGATAATTCTAACGAGTTGCTGTGCAGGGTAGGAGACCCCAACAGCTATGCTTAACTCACTAGAGAAAAATCTTCACTTTTCTTGATCACGGAAAAGAGGGTTTGCGGCCCTCTTGATTGCTCCTCGTGATAGGAATGTGAAGCTTCTATCTTAATTAACTTTGACCAAAAGTATGTAAGAATACTACCTTCTTCTTGCTACTGTGATCACCTCCCAAGTTGCACCAGGACTGCTCGTGAGATGAGCATGAAAATCCTCACTGTTTCTACTCGGTAAGGAGGGTTTGATGCCTCTCTAGCTACTGTTGACGAGAACCCTCTCTTTGGGTTCGGAAAAGGGACAAAAAGTCTCCCTCCATTGCTCGGTATGGATCAATGGAGGATGGATGAAGAGTGATGATTAGTGGAGGATGAATATGCAGGTTTTTGAGGAAACCTATACCTCGAGATCCTCAAGGGAGATCTCCAACCCGAGAACTCGTCAAGGTGAGTCCCAAGCCTGTTTAACCTAATTCTCAATGCTTGCCTTTTCTCTATTTCTTTACCCCTTAAATAGGGTTGACATCATAAGTGTTTTAGGGTTAAAAGAATAAAAAAATTGACCCTACGACCATACTCCTTACAAAATTCGAAATAAATCCTACTTAAACCAATATAATTATAACTAATGAACTCAGAAAGTTATTGCCTCCTTTGTTGTGTGACTCGGTGTGCTATTGAGTCCACAACATCTGCCTCCCCCAGGAGAAAGAGCTTGTCCTCAAGCTCAAAAGCTGGGTAGATCTGTTTGAAGATGTCAATATGCTCCCATGTCGTTGCCTCTGGTTCAGTATCCGTCCACTGAAAAACAATCTCCCATTGGTCATTGATTAACCATGCGCGTAACACTGCTGCTGGTGTAAGAATAACGTCTCCATTGTCAACCGGTGGGAGGAATGGAGTAGATGTAGGTGGAGACCCAGTATGTGGTTTCAAGATGGAGACATGAAACACAACATGAAGCTTGGCCGTGGCTGGCAGTTGGAGTTGATAGGCGACTAGCCCAAGGAGGCGAAGGACGGGAAAATGCCCAAAAAATTTGGGTGAGAGCTTATGTCGTGGTGGTCCTGCAAGGAACTGCTGGCTGTATGGTTGGAGCCGTAACCACACATAATCCCCTACGTCGTAGGAGACCTCATGGTGGCCTTTGTCGTAGATATCTTTCATGTGAACTTGAGCTGTCCGTAGACGTTCTGTAATATGCTGTAATAGCAGATCGCAGCCCATGAGTGTGTTACAGTCCCGAGTCATGGATCGAGTAACACGGCGTGGCAATTGTGAATCCAGCACTGGTACTGAGTTGCTGGACTTGGTAAGGAGGGTTAAAGATCCCTTCTTTGGTTAATCTTCCACAAGTGATCAGTCTCCCTTTTTATGAACTCATTCTAGTGCTAAAGTTATAGCTAGAATGGAATTAATTCAGGTGGAGAGATAAGGGAGGAATACCTGTTCTTGCTCACGTAAATCAGGGTTTCAACCCTGATTTGATGTAGCTCGTTCAAGGACTTGAAGACCTAGCTTAGGGGGACAGCCTTGGCTCACGTTGATGGCTTCCCTTGCTATGTTTCTGTGATGCTTTTCCAGAAAGAAGAGTGGTTCTAATCCTTCACGTGAAAGAACCAGAATTCTCCTTTCTTTGCTGCTCGTCAAGTGGGAATTGAACCAAGCTTGTTGTTGACGTTGATGATGAGGGAAGACCCTCTCTTTGAGCTCGGAAAAGGGGCAGGAAGCTCCTCTTCTTAGTATAGATGATGAGGGATGAATTTGGGTGAAGATGGATGGCAATGGAGGGTGAAGGATGGGTTGGATTTTTGGAGTAAACCCTAAACTCGAGATCAAGAGGTGATCTCAACCTGTTTAGATTAGATTATTCTAAAATCTCAAAGATTACCTATTTCATTCATACATTTCCCTTAAATAGGTCATGTCCAGGAGTTTTAGGGTTAGGGTTACAATGCTTCCCCATAATGCCCTTACATATAAAGTAATTAGAAATAACTCCTACTTAAAACAATATAAGAAATAAATCCTACTCAAAGAAATATACGAAATAAATCCTATTGAGTGAGTTGTTGTTATCTCCTTCATTTTGTGACTCGGTGTGCTTTTGAGTCCACAACAGAGTGCCTGATCAATAGCGTCCACTCGGGTGGACCCTGGAGTATACGAGAGAAGGTGAGGGGGATCTTGACCATATAGAACCCTAAAAGGAGTGGATTGCAATGCGGAGTCGAACAATGTGTTATAACAGTACTCGGCCCACGGTAGCCATTGAAACCATTGTCTTGGATGATCGCCCACCAAGCACCGTAGATACATCTCAATGGTACAGTTAACCACCTCGGTCTGACCATCTGTCTAAGGATGATATGCGGAGGAGAATTTCAATTTAGTACCACTCAAACAAAAGACTTCCCACCAAAAGCTGCTCGTGAAGACCGCATCTCGATCACTCACAATCGAATATGGAATGCCATGTAAGAGGACAATCTGCAACAGGAAAGTCTGTGAGACCCATGTAGCTGTATAAAGATGAGCTAGTGGAATAAAATGTCCGTACTTGGAGAACCTATCTACCACAACAAAGAGTACTGATTTGTCAGAGGGCTGTGGAAGACCTTCAACAAAATCCATCAAAATATCAGCCCAAACCTGAGTAGGAAGGGCGAGAGGCTGTAGAAGACCGGCTGGACTCAAGTGCTCAGCTTTGTTGCGTTGGCAAACCTGATAGGTTGCTACATAAGTCGTAATGGAGGTCTTCATGGCTTGCCAATACAAGTCAGCCCGAATTCTGTGAAACGTCTTTTGGATACCCTCATTGTGCTTGGTAGGAAGAGAATAGTTGGAACCAACTCAGAAGTAGGGGGTATAAAAAGCCATTGTTTGTAATAAATAAGTGAATCCTGGATGGACCAAGTCAAGGATGTGAAATCTCGGCTGACTGAGAGAATAGACCAACTTCTGATTTTCAAAATGTTGCGACAAGGCATCTGCCGACTTGTTCAATCTCCTCACACGGTATTCCACCAAAAATTCAAAACTCAACAACTTACTAATCTAGGGCAGATGTGGCAACGTCGTCAAACGTTATTCCAGTAGAATTTAAGGCTATAGTGATCAGTGCGGATAAGAAATGCCCGACCCCATAAATACTGCCGCTAGTGTTGGACCGCCTTGGCCAACCCAATCAATTCCATTTCATATGCTATCAGTTTGTGATGACGGACTACCAATTGTTTGATAAAATATGCAATAGGATGTGCCTACTGCTGTAAGGCGGCTCCAATGCCCCCACCAAAAATGTCTCACTCAACCACAAATAATTCATCAAAATTAGGAAGTTTTAATACAGGGGTGGAGGTGAGAGCAGATTGAGGGCCTCAAATGACTGTGTGGCCTCCTTAGTCTAGAGAAAAGAATTCTTCTTGAGGAGAATTGTTAAGGGTGCTGCCTTGCGGTACTATCCAGCAAGACACAAAAATCCTGGTAAATCTGAAAGGTTATGGCTGTGGCCAATCATGAATAACTTGAATCTTCTCAGGATCAACCGTGACCCCCTGATGGGAGATAATGTGACCAAGATAAGCCACATGCGAAGTCGCCATTGAACATTTGGATTGTTTTAAATAGAGCTGATGTGCTCATAATAATTCAAAAAAAATCCTTAAATGCTCTAAATGCTTCACTCCGAACTTCATATATATGAGAATATCATAAAAAAACACAAGAAAAAATTTCCAAAGATAGTGACTAAATACCTCATTCATTAGAGCTTGAAAAGTGGAGGGTGCATTCGATAACCCAAACGTCATGACGACGAACTCAAAATGGCCATGATGTGTGGGGAACGTTGTCTTCTCAATGTCGGAGGAGTGCATCCGGACCTGATGATATCTAGATCGTAGTTCTAGTTTAGTAAAAAGACACGAGCCATGCAATTCATCCAGGCGCTTATCCACTACCGGAATCAAAAACTTATCCTTCACTATTTGAGCGTTCAACTCCCGGTAATCAATAAAAAACATCCATGTCCCATCATGTTTTTCACAAGTAAGATGGGTGAAGAGTACGGGGATCGACTGGGATGAATAAGGTCCTGTTGTAACATCTCCTAGCATTGTCTCTCGATCTCATCCTTCAAAAGGTGTGGGTATCGATACAGATGCACTACCACCAATTCAGAACCTGGTTTTAAACAGATCACGTGGTCACTTTACCTCAAGGGAGGCAATCCCAAAGGCTCATGGAAGAGGTCAGAGAACTCCTCTACTAGACCATCAATAGTGATGTCAGGTGGTTCCTGTGTGAGGACGGTGTGGATGCTGTGGGCCTTGTCCACCTGATAGCCCTGCAAGAGCACTTGACTACTGGCCAAAACAAAGCTCAAAGTTAAAGCCGAAAAGTCCCACAGAATGGGCCCCAATGTTTGCAACCATTTAATGCCTAACACCATATGAAAGTCAGCCAAGGGAATGACAAAACATTTAGCATTAAATAAAGTAGAGGCAATGGAAAAAGTTACCGCCTTACTGATCCCATTGCTAGGGACTTTCTCCCCATTGGCCACTAACACGATGGCTGTCGGATGAGGGAGGATATGTAACTGAAGGTGCTACACGGTTGTTAAATTCAAAAAATTGTGTGTACTGCCTGAATCCACTAGTCCCACCAATTCCTGGTCTAGGACTTGAGCTCTGACTTGCATCGTTTAGGCAGATTTCTGCCTAGTAATAGCATGCAAGGATATCTCTGGTGGTTCCTCCTTAATAATCTCATCCATCTCCTCTGGATCATCTGATTCCTCCACCTCAACCAAAATAACCTTTTACATTGGTGCCCCCACCCGATACTGTTTATCACAGTTGTAGCATAGATTCTTGGACCTCCATTCGGCATCTCCGCACTTGTTAATTTTTTTATAAATTGAGGTGGGGAATTACTAGGCCGTGTATCAGCTATAGGAGCCGTATTTGGATTGTGTCTGGAGGAAGATAATGCAGGGGTTTTCCCTGTAGATGAATTATGATGGCACCCTTGCCAAGTGGTGGATGTGTTCCTTTCACCTGGCCCACCCGGATTACATTGCTGCAATCGTTGTTGTTGTTCCATTGCCTGGGCCAAATTCATTGCTCGAGCCAAATCTTGACGAAAAAGGAGTTCAACTTCTAACCTCAGAGATTCAGTGAGACCCACTGTGAATAATGAGACCTACTGGTCAACCCGTACCACCCCACCAGTAGGAGCCAACTTTTCATGAAATTGTTTTTGATACAGTTCGACCGAGCCAGTTTGTCTCAATAGGACTAAATCACTCAGGGGCTTTCCATGGGTGGGAGGGCGAAATCTGATTGTGCATAAATTTTTAAATTCACCCCAATGGTCAATCTTTTCCACACGGTGAACCCATAACTGGGCTTCATCTAACATATGGAAAGAGGCTAGTTGCACCTTATCCCATTCAACAGTCCCTTGATTCAAAAAAATTCTCGCATCTATGCAACCAAATTAAGGGATCCACTGAACCATTATAAGTAGGAAAGTCTAACTTTGTGTACCTTGGTATTGTGCCTCCATTCTGTGGTCCTTGGACATCAGTGCGCACAGGCCATTGTTCCACTCTCCTATTCTACGGTTGAGTCACATCCCTCGTCTCTGGGCTCTACTGTCTTTCTTCCCTCATCTTAGCTAACATTCTAAGGACTTGCCTCATCTCGTCTTTGAATTGCTTCTTCTCTACATCCAAACCACAAACTTTTCCCAGCAATGGTTGTGCTGCCTCCATGCTTTCCTCTATCTTTTGCATCCTGGTTTGAAGTTCTTCATTGCTACATGTATCCCCCATGTTACCCTGCTCTGATACAATGTTGTTACGGTCCTGAGCCATGGATTGAGTAACACGGCGTGGGATTTGAGACTCCAACACTTAAGATTGAAGCACTGCCCTCGTCAAGGGTTATAGGTGAACTTTTCTCATGATTACCATGAGCTGACATCCTTATCACATCAGTTGGAAGATCAAGAAGGACTCACAAAAGTATCTTTATCTAAGGGTCATGACCAAGAAGAGTTTTAGTTTAAGTTATATTTGTCTTTTATCAATATTCAGTTACGTAATTATGTAAGACTTACTTAGGTGTTAGAGTTTGGGTGTATTTGCGACAAGGGTAGTTTTATTGTAATTGGACTCTACTACCTTCCTCTATTATAAATGGAGGTTCATGTACTCTGATAACAACAGGTTATTGATGTCAATGAAGTGTTTCACTTTTCCATAAATTCAACAATTTGGAAGAGTGGCATGTGCTGCTCTCACCAAGTCAAGGATGAGGAATCTCGACTGACTGAGAGAATAGACAAACTGCTGATTTACAAAACGCCACGACAAGGCATCTGTAGACTTGTTCAATCTCCCTGCACGGTATTCCATAGAAAAGTCAAAACCCAACAACTTACTGATCCAATGTTGTTGTAGCGACATCGTCAGACATTGTTCCAGTAGGAATTTAAGGCTATAGTGATCAGTGCGGATGAGAAATGCCCGACCCCATAAATAAGGCCGCCAGTGTTGGACCACCTTGGCCAACCCAATCAATTCCCGTTCATATGCTGCCAGTTTGTGATGATGAACTACCAGTTGTTTGCTAAAATAGCAATAGTATGTGCCTGCTCCTGTAAGACGACCCCAATGCCCCCACCAGAAGTGTCACACTCAACCACAAATAATTCATCAAAATTAGGAAGTTGTAATACAGGGGTGGAAGTGAGAGCAGATTTGAGGGCCTCAAATGATTGTGTGGCCTCCTCAGTCGAAAGAAAAGAATTCTTCTTGAGGAGATTGGTCAAGGGTGCTACCTTGCGGTAGTATCCCGAAAGACCCAAAAAAACCCGTAAAACTGAGCAAGATTGTGGTTGTGGCCAATCATGAATAACATGAATCTTCTTGGGATCAATTGTGACTCCCTCATGGGAGATAATGTGACCAAGATAAGCCACATGCGAAGCCACAAAAGAACATTTGGATTGTTTTAAATAGAGCAGATGTGCTCGTAACAATTAAAAAAACAACCCTTAAATGCTCTAAATGCTCCACTTCGAACCTGCTATATATGAGAATATCATCAACAAACACAAGAACAAATTTTTGAAGATAGGGGCTAAATACCCCATTCAATAGAGCTTGGAAAGTGGAGGGTGCATTCGATAACCCGCATGACGACAAACTCAAAGTGGCCATGATGTGTGGAGAACATTGTCTTCTCAATATCAGAGGGGTGCATCCGGACCTGATGATATCCAGACCGTAGGTCTGGTTTAGTAAATAGCCACAAACCATGCTATTCATCCAGGCGCTCATCCACTACCGGAATCGTAAACTTATCCTTCACTGTTTGAACATTCAACTTTCGGTAATCAATACAAAACATCCATGTCCCATTATGTTTCTTCACAATTAAGACTGGTGAAGAGAATGGGGATTGAGTCAGACGAATAAGGTCTTGTTGTAACATCTCCTGACATTGTCTCTCGATCTCATCCTTCTGAAGGTGTGGGTATCGATACGGACGCACTACCACAACCTCAAAACCTGGTTTTAAACAAATGGTCTGGTCACAATACCTCAAGGGAGGAAATCCCGAAGCCTCACGGAAGAGGTCAGAGAACTCCTCTACCATACCATCAATAGTGTTGTCAGGCTGTTCTTGTGTGAAGATGGTGTGGATGCGATGGGCCCTGTCCACCTGACAGCCCTACAATAGCACTAGACTACCGACCAAAAAAAACTTCATAGTTAAAACCAAAAAGTCTCACAGAATGGGCCTCAATGTTTGCAACCATTCAATGCCTAACACCATATCAAGGCCAGCCAAGGGAATGACAAAAAAATCAGCATTAAATAAAGTAGAGCCAATGGAAAAAGTTACAGCCTTACTGATCCCATAGCTAGGGATGTTCTCCCCATTGGCCACTGACACAGTGGCTGTCGGATGAGGGAGGATCTGTAACTGAAGGTGTTGCGCGGCTGTTAAACTCAAAAACATTGTGTGTACTACCCGAATCCACTAGTCCCACCAATTCCTGGTCGAGGACTTGAGCTCTTACTTGCGTCATTTTGTCAGATTTCTTCCTAGTAATAGCTTGCAAGGATATCTCCACTGGTTCCTCCTCAATAATCTCATCCATCTCCTCTGGATCATCTGATTCCTGCACCTCGAGCCAAAATAACCTTTTACATTGGTGTCCCACCCGGTACTGTTCATCACAGTTGTAGCATACATTCTTGGACCTCCGTTCGGCCATCTCCACACTTGTTAATTTTTTTATAAATTGCGGTGGAGAATTACTTGGGTGTGTATTAGCTACAGGAGCCGTATTCGGATTGTATCTAGAAAAAGATAATGCAGGGGTTGTCCCTGGAGATGAATTATGGTGGCACCCTTGCCAAGTGGAGGATGCGTTCCTTTCACTTGGCCAGCCCGGCTTACGTTGCTAAAACCGTTGTCGTTGTTCCTTTGCCAGGGCCAAATTCATTGCCCGAGCCAAATCCTGAGGAAAAAGGAGTTCAACCTCTAACCTCAGAGATTTAGTGAGACCTGTTGGTCAACCTATACCACCCCACCAACATTAGCCAACTTTTCATGAAATTGTTTTTGATACAGTTCAACCGAGCCAATTGGTCTCAATATGACTAAATCACCCAAGGGGTTGCAGTCGATGGGAAGGCGAAATTTGATTGTGCATAAATTTTTAAATACACCCCAATCCAACCCTTTCTCTCACTTTTTCCACCCGGTGAACCCATACCTAGGCTTCATCTAACATATGGAAAGAGGCTAGTTGCACCTTATCCCATTCAGCAGTCCCTTGATTCAAAAAACTTTTCTCACATCTATGCAACCAAATTAAAGGGATCCACTGAACCATTATAAGTAGGAAAGTCTACCTTTGTGTACCTTGATATTGTGCCTCCATTCTGTGGTCCTTGGACAGCAATGCGCACAGGCCATTGCTCCATTCTCCTGTTATACGGTTGAGTCACCTCCCTCGTCTCTGGGCTCTGCTGCCTTTCTGCCCTCATCTCAGCTAACATGCTAAGGACTTGCCTCATCTCGTCTTTGAATTGCTTCATCTCTACATCCAAACCACAAACTTTTCCAAGAAATGGTTGTGCGGCCTCCATGCTTTCCTCTACCTTTTGCATCCTGGTTTGAAGTTCTTCATTGCTGAATGTATCTCCATGTTACTCTGCTCTGATAAAATGTTGTTATGGTCCCGGGTCATGGATCGAGTAGCACGGCGTGGGATTTGAGACTCCAGCACTTAAGATTGAAGTACTGCCCTCATCAAGTATTATAGGTGAACTTTTTTCTTGAGTGGTGCTCGGCCAAGAGGAAAGTTCCTTCTTTGATAATGCTAACGAGTTGCTGTGAAGGGTAGGAGACCCCAACAGCTATGCTGAACTCGCTAGAGAAAGATTTTCTCTTTTCTTGATCATGGAAAAGAGGGTTTGTGGCCCTCTTTATTGCTGCTCGTGATAGGAGTGCCAATTTTCTATCTTAATTAACTTTGAGCACAAGTATGTAAGAATACTACCTTCTTCTTGCTGTTGTGATCACCTCCCCAGTTGTTCCAGGATTGCTCGTGAGATGAGGATGAAAATCCTCACTTTTTTTGCTCCGTAAGGGAGGTTTGATTTCTCTCTAGCAGTTTTTGATGAGAAGGAGGAAGAACCCTCTCTTTGGGTTCAGAAAAGGGACTGAAAGTCTCCCCCGATTGCTCAGTATGGATCAATGGAGGATGAATATGCAGGTTTTTGAGGAAAACGTATACCTCTCGATCCTCAAGGGAGATCTCTAAACCTAGAACTCGTCAAGGTGAGTCCCAAGCCTGTTTAACCTAATTCTCAATGCTTGCCTTTTCTCTATTTCATTACCCCTTAAATAGCATTGACGTCATAAGTGTCTTAGGACTAAAAGAATAACAATATTTCCCCTACGACCATACTCCTTACAAAATTCTAAATAAATCCTACTTAAAGCAATATAATTATAACTAGTGAACTTAGTGAGTTATTGCCTCCTTCGTTGTCAGACTTGGTGTGCCATTGAGTCCACAACATCTGCCTCCCCCTGGAGAAAGAGCTTGTCCTCAAGCTCAAAGCTGGGTAGACCTGTTTGAAGATGTCCACGTGCTCCCATGTTGTCGCCTCTGGTTCAGTATCCGTCCACTGAACGAGAATCCCCCAATGGTCATTGATTAACCGTGCGCATAACACTGCGGCTGGAGTAAGAAGAACATCTCCATTGTCAACCAGTGGGAGGAATAGAGTAGATGTAGGCGAAGACCCTGTATGTGGTTTCAAGAGGGAGACATGAAACACATCATGAAGCTTCGCTGTGGCTGGTAGTTGGAGTTGATAGGCGACTGGCTCCACGAACTGAAGGACTGGAAAAGGCCCAAAAAACTTGGGTAAGAGCTTTTGTTGTGGTGGTCCCATAAGGAACTGCTGGTGGTATGGTTGGAGGCGTAACCACACATAATCCCCTACCTCGTTGGAGACCTCACGGTGGCCTTTGTTGTAGACATCTTTCATGCGAACTTGAGCTCTCCGTAGGCATTCTATAATATGCTATAAGAGCAGATCGCGGTCCATGAGTGCCTGATCAATAGTGTCCACACGATTGGACACAAGAGTATACGAGAGAAGGCGAAGGGGATCCCGGCCATATAGAACCCTGAAAGGAGTGGATTGCAATGCGGAGTGGAATGAAGTGTTGTAACAATACTCAGCCCACGGTAGATGTTGTACCCATTGTCTCGAATGATCGCCCACCTAGCACCATAGATACATCTTGATGGTCCGGTTAACCACGTCAGTTTGACTATCTTTCTGCCGATGATATGCCGAGGAGAATTTCAATTTAGTACCACTCAAATGAAAGAGTTCCAGCCAAAAGGTGCTCGTGAAGACCGCATCTCGATCACTCACAATTGATTATGGAATGCCATGTAAGCGGACAATCAGCTCCAGGAAAGTCTTTGCGAACCGTGTAGATGTATAAGGATGAGCCAATAGAATAAAATGTCCATACTAGGAGAACCGATCTACCACCACAAAGAGTACTGATTTGACTGAGGATAGTGGAAGACCTTCAAAAAAATCCATCGAAATATTTGCCCAAACCTGGGTAGGAAGGGCGAGAGGCTGTAGAAGACCGGCTGGACTCAAGTGCTCGACTTTGTTACATTGCTAGACCTGACAGGCTGCTACATAAGTTGCAATGAAGGTCTTCATGGCTTGTCAATAAAAGTCAACTAGAATTTTGTGCAACGTCTTTTGGATACCTTCATGTGTGTTGTCATGGAAGGCAGAGAGAATAGCCGAAATCAACTCGGAAGTAGGGGTAGAGAAAGCCGTTGTTTGTAATAAATAAGTGAATCTTGAATGGACCACTTCGATTCCATTGTCCCTGCTGAAATTTTCCAGTGTAGCACCTGGAAATCGGGAAGAGTGGCATGTGATTCTCTCACCAAGTCAAGGATGAGGAATCTCGGCTGACTGAGCTAATAGACCAAGTGCTTATTTTCAAAACATCGCGACAAGGCATCTGCTAACTAGTTCAATCTCCCCGCATGGTATTCCATCGAAAATTTAAAACCCAACAACTTACTGATCCAGTGTTGTTGTGGCGACGTTGGCAGACGTTGTTCCAGTAGGAATTTAAGGCTATAGTGATCAGTGAGGATGAGAAATGCCCAACCCCATAAATAATGCCGCCAGTGTTGGACCACCTCGGCCAACCCAATCAATTCCCGTTCATATGCTTCCAGTTTGTGAGGACGGACTGCCAGTTGTCTGCTAAAATACACAATAGGATGTGCTAGCTGCTCTAAGACAGCCCCAATGCCCCCACCAGAAGCATCACACTCAATCACAAATAATTCATCAAAATTAGGAAGTTGTAATACAGGGGTGGAGAGGAGAGCTGATTTGAGGCCTCAAAAGATTTTGTGGCCTCCTCAATCCAGAGAAAAGAATTCTTCTTGAGGAGATAGGTCAAGGGTATTGCCTTGCGGTAGTATCCCGTGAGACCAAAAAAACCCCTAAAGCTGAGCAAGAGTGTGGCTATGGCCAATTATGAATAACCTGAATCTTCTCGGGATCAAGCGTGACGCCCTCCTGGGAGATAATGTGACCAAGATAAGCCACATGCGAAGCCGCAAAAGAACATTTAAATTGTTTTAAATAGAGCTAATGTGCTCGTAACAATTCAAAAATAATCCTTAAATGCTCTAAATGCTCCTCTCCGGACTTTCTATATATGAGAATATCATAAAAAACACAAGCTCAAATTTCCAAAGAAAAGGGCTAAATACCTCATTTATTAGAGCTTGAAAAGTGGAGGGTGCATTCGATAACCCGAACGGCATGACAACGAACTCAAAGTGGCCATGATGTGTGGGGAACATTGTCTTCTCAATATCAGAGGGGTGCATCCGAACCTGATGATATCCAGACCGTAGGTCCAATTTAGTAAATAGCACATGCAATTCATCCAAGAACTCATCCACTACTGGAATCGGATACTTATCCTTCACTGTTTGAGCGTTCAACTCCTGGTAATCAATACAAAACATCCATGTCCCATCATGTTTCTTCACAAGTAAGACGGGTGAAGAGAACGGGGATCGACTCGGATGAATAAGGCCCTATTGTAACATCTCCTGGCATTGTCTCTCGATCTCATCCTTTTGAAGATGTGGGTATCGATACGGATGCAATACTACCACCTCAGAACCTGGTTTTAAACAGATCTCGTGGTCACAGTACCTCAAGGGAGGCAATCCCGAAGGCTCATGGAAGAGGTTAGAGAACTCCTCTATCAGACCATCAATAGTGATGTCAAGTGGTTCCTATGTGAGGATGGTGTGGATACGGTGGGCCCTGTCCTACTGGCAGCCCTGCAACAACACTTGACTACCGACCAAAACAAAGCTCATAGTTAAAGCCAAAAAGTCCCACAGAATGGCCCCAATGTTTGCAACCATTTAATGGCTAACACCATATCAAATCTAGCAAAGGGAATGACCAAAAATTCAGCATTAAATAAAGTAGAGCTAATAGAAAACGTTACCGCCTTACTAATCCCATTGCTAGGGACTTTCTCCCTTTTTGCCACTGACACGGTGGTTGTCGGATGAGGGAGGATCAGTAATTGTATGTGTTGCGTGGCTGTTAAACTCAAAAAAATTGTGTGTACTGCTAGAATCCACTAGTCCCACCAATTCCTAGTCAAGGACTTGAGCTCTGACTTGCATCATTTTGGCTGATTTTTGCCTAGTAATAGCATGCAAGGATATCTCCACTGGTTCTTCATCAATGATCTCATCCATCTCCTTTGGATCATCTGATTCCTCCACCTGGAGCAAAAAATAACCTTTTAAATTGGTGCCCCACCCGGTACTATTCATCACAGTTGTAGCATAGATTCTTGGACCTCTGTTCGGCAATCTCTAAACTTGTTAATTTTTTTATAAATTGCAGTGGGGTATTACTAGGGCGTGTATCATCTACAGGAGCAATATTCAGATTGTGTATGGAGGAAGATACTGTAGGGGTTGTCCCCGGAGACGAATTATGGCGGCGCCCTTGCCAAGTGGAGGATGTGTTCCTTTCACCTGGCCAACCCGACTTACGTTGCTGTAACCATTGTTGTTGTTCCATTTCCCGGGCAAAATTCCTTGCCCGAGCCAAATCCTGAGGAAAAAGGAGTTCAACCTCTCACCTCAGAGAATCAGTGAGACCTGCAGTGAATAATGAGACCTGCTGGTCAACCTGTACCACCCCACCAACATGAGCCAAATTTTCTTGAAACTATTTTTGATACAGTTCAATCGAGCCAATTTGTCTCAATAGGACTCAATCACTGAGGGGTTGCAGTGGGCAGGAGGGCCAAATCTTATTGTGCATCAATTTTTAAATTCACCCCAATCCAGCCCTGCTCTCTCTTTTTCCACCTGGTGAACCCATAACTAGGCTTCATCTAACATATGGAAAGAGGCTAGTTGCACCTTATCCCATTCAGATTTCCCTTGATTTAAAAACAAATTCTCACATCTATGCAACCAAATTAAGGGATCCACTGAACCATTATAAGTAGGAAAGTCTAACTTTGTGTACCTTGGTATTGTGCCTCCATTCTGTGGTCCTTGGAAAGCTGTGTGCACAGGTCACTGCTCCCCTCTCTTGTTATGCGGTTGAGTCACCTCCCTCATCTATGGGTTCTGCTACCTTTCTGCCCTCATCTCAGCTAACAAGCTAAGGACTTGCCTCATCTCGTCTCAGAATTGCTTCATCTCTACTTCAAAACCACTAACTTTTCCCAGCAATGGTTGTGCTGCCTCCATGCTATCCTCTATCTTTTGCATCCTAGTTTGAAGGTCTTCATTGCTGAATGTATCCCCCATGTTACCCTGCCCTGATACCACGCTGTTACGGTCTCGGGTCATGGATCGAGTAACACGGAGTGGGATTTGAGACTCCAATACTTATGATTGAAGTACTACTCTTGTCAAGGGTTATAGGTGAACTTTTCACTTGAGCAGTGCTCGGCCAAGAGGAAAGTTCCCTCTTTGATAATGCTAACGAGTTGCTGTGAAGGGTAGGAGACCCCAACAGCTATGTTGAACTCGCTAGAGAAAGATCTTCTCTTTTCTTGATCACGACAAAGAGTGTTTGTGGCCCTCTTGATTTCTGCTCGTGATAGGAGTGCCAAGCTTCTATCTTAAATAACTTTGAGCACAAATATGTAAGAATATTACCTTCTTCTTGCTGCTATGATCCCCTCCCAAATTGGACTAGGACTGCTCGTGAGATGAGAATGAAAATCCTCACTTTTTCTTCTTGGTAAGGAGGGTTTGATGCCTCTCTAGCTGTTGTTGATGAGAAGGAGGAAGAACCCTCTCTTTGGGTTCATAAATGGGACAGAAAGTCTCCCTTCCTTGCTCGTTATGGATCAGTGGAGGATGGATGAAGATTGATGATCAATGGAGGATGAATATGCAGGCTTTTGAGGAAACTTATACCTCGAGATCTTCAAGGGAGATCTCCAACCCTAGAACTCATCAAGGTGAGTCCCAAGCCTATTTAACCTAATTCTCAATGCTTGCCTTTTCTCTATTTCTTTACCCCTTAAATAGGGTTGACGTCATAAGTGTTTTAGGGCTAAAAGAATAACAAAATTGACCCTACAACCATACTCCTTAAAAAATTCGAAATAAATCCTACTTAAAGCAATATAATTATTACTAATGAACTCAGAGAGTTATTGCCTCCTTCGTTGTGTGACTCGGTGTGCTATTGAGTCCACAACATCTGCCTCCCCCGGGAGAAAGAGCTTGTCCTCAAGCTCAAAAGCTGGGTAGACCTGTTTGTCCTAAATATGGATCTCTAATACCATGTGGACTTTAATATCTCTTTTCCATGATCACGAACAAGAGAAAGAAGAAAGAAAACTGAGAAAAGGGGATTAAAGCTCTTGGTAGTGAAGAGAAAAAAAATAAAAGGAGAAGTGTGGACTGCGCCAAGTAAGGAGAGGGAGAGAGAGAACCAACTCGGGATTGAATGTGTGACTTGATTAATTTTGACTTACAAGACCTCTATTTATAGTAGAGGAGGAGATAGAGTCCTTATACAACTTATCATTCAATCCTAATTACATTCCAACTCTAAGTCTTCAATATAAGTAAGTCTATTTAAACTAAACAACTAGAACACCAACTTGAGTAGAACTAGGAGTCCTCTATTATTCACGTGAAGGGAACGGATAAGCCAGCTTGTAGCCTTATCCTTGTGGGCCACACATGATCTCCCAGCGCACCTTGATAAGAGTGCCGGCTCTTGAGATCTTTGCTGGTCCCACATTGTAACAATTCTCTTTAAAATGTTTGGATCCATACATCATTTGCATCTTTAACATGTTTCAAGGATGCATATCCATATTTAAAACATGTGTAGAAATCTCCTTCATATAAAATTCCAAGCTAATAGGTTTGTACTAGTGGAATTTCCAAAACTTGGATAGTAAAACTTTTGTGTTCATTTGTCGTGTGTGAATAAATATTCTTTACTTAGATTTGTTACTATTTTAAATTTTTTCCATACATAAACTCCAAAATTTTTAGTTTGTTGCGATCTATTTGCCTTATCAAAATTGTTTACGGGATGAAGGGAAAGTGAAAACTCAAGTTTTGATTTAAGAAAATAGTATAAATCTAAAATGGAAATGCAAAAATGTAGAGAGAGATAATTCCAAAAAGTGTTTGTAATTTTTAGGGATTGTAAACTCTATTTACTTTTTATATATTAGGTTTTGCAATCGTTGGGAAAAGGGGTAGGCAGGGAATTTTAAACTGAGTGTTGAGTCCCAATCCATAAGTCATTTCTTACAAAAAAAATCAAGTTGACTCGGGTAAATATCCCATGATAAACAGATAAATCACAGTACAATAATCTATGATTGTTAGGTAAACTTTTTGTAAATGGGCAAAATAATGGATTGCTTGACTCGGGTAAATATCCCACCACACGTTCATTTGAGAATTTAATGAGCATTTTTTATTCTCTTTAAAAAGGTTTGGAACCATAGGTCATTTGTATCTTTAACATATTTCAAGCATGCGTATCCATGTTTAAAACATGTGTAGAAATCTCCTTCTTATAAAATTCCAAGCTATTAGGGTTGAACAAGTGGAATTTCCCAAACTTGGATATAAAAAATTTTGTGTTCGTTTGTGGGGTGTGAATAAATTTTCTTTACTTAAATTTGTTATTGTTTTAATTTTTTTCCATACATAAACTTTAAAATTTTATTTTTGTTGTGATCTATTTTTGTTGGGATGAAGGGAAAGTAAAAACTCAAGTTTTTATTTAAGAAAAAAGTATACATCTAAATTGGAAATGCACAAATGTAGAGAGAGATAATTCCAAAAAGTGTCTGTAATTTTGAAGGATTTTAAACTCTTTTTACCTTTTATATATTAGGTTTTAAAATTGTCGAGAAAAAGAGGAGGCAAGGGATTTTTAATTGATTGTTGACTCCAGATCCCTACGTCATTTCTTACAAAAACAATTTAGCCCGTTACACTATATTGACCGATAAATCACCTTGCAATTATCTGTGCTTGTTGAACTTTTTGTAAATGGGTAAAATAATGGCTTGTTTGACTCAGGTAAATATCCCACCGCATGTTCACTTTAGGATTTAATGAGCATTTGTTATTCTCTTTAAAAGGTTTGGATCCATAGGTCATTTGCATCTTTAACATGTTTCAAGGATGCATATCCATATTTAAAACATGTGTAGAAATCTCCTTCTTATAAAATTTCAATCTATTAGGGTTGAACTACTGGAATTTTCCAAACTTAGATAACAAAACTTTTGAGTTCATTAGTTGTGTGTGAATAAATTTTATTTACTTACATTTGTAATTTTTTAAAATTTTTTCCAAACCTTATCTCTAAAATTTTCATTTTGTTGTGATCTATTTGCCTTATCAAAATTGTTTACAGGATGAAGGGAAAGTGAAAAATGAAGTTTTGATTTAAGAAAAAAGTAAACATCAAAATGTAAATTCAAAAATGTAGAGAGATAATTCCAAAAAATGTCTGTAATTTTTAGGGATAGTAAACTCTTTTAGTTTTTATATATTAGGTTTTGTAATCGTCAGGAAAAGGAGGAGGTGGGGGATTTTTAACTGAGTATTGACTCCCAATCCATATGTCATTTCTTACGAAACAAATATAGTTGACACGTATGATTGACATATAAATCAGTTTACATTCATCTATGATTGTAAGGTCAACATTTTTTAAATGGGCAAATTAATGGCTTATTTGACTCTGGTAAATATCCCATTGCATGTTCACTTGAGAATTTAATGAGCATTTGTTATTCTCTTTAAAAGGTTTGGATCCATAGGTCATTTTCATCTTTAATATGTTTCAAGCATGCATATCCATATTAAAACATGTGTAGAAATCTCCTTCTTATAAAATTCCAAGCTATTAGGGTTGAACTAGTGGAATTTCTCAAACTTGGATAACAAAACTTTTGTGGTCATTTGTGGTGTGTGAATAAAATTTCTTTACTAACATTTGTAATTTTTTATAATTTTTTCCATTCATATACTTTAAATTTTCATTTTGTTGTGATCTATTTGCTTTGTCAAAATTGTTTACGGGAAGAAGGGAAAGTCAAAACTCAAGTTTTTATTTAAGAAAAAAATATACATCTAAAATGTAAATGTAAAAATGTAGATAGATATAATTCCAAAAAGTGTATGTAATTTTTAGGGATTGTAAACTCTTTTTAGTTCTTATATATTAGGTTTTGCAATCGTCGGGAAAAGGGGGAGGCAAGTGATTTTTAATTGAGTGTTGACTCCGAATACATCAGTCATTTCTCACAAAACACAATATTGCCCGTTACGCATGATTGCCCGATAAATCACCTTAAAATCATCTATGATTGTTAGCTCAGCTTTTTGTACTTGTGCAAAAAAATGCCTTGGTTGACTCGGGTAAATATCCCAGCAGTCGTTCACTTGAAAATTTAATGAGCATTTGTTATTCTCTTTAAAAGTTTCTGATCCATAGGTCATTTGCATCTTTAACATGTTTCAAGCATGCATTTCCATATTAAAACATGTTTATAAATCTCCTTCTTAAAAAATTCCAAGCTATTAGGGATGAACTAGTGGAATTTCCAAAAATTGCATAACTAAACTTTTGTGTTCATTTCTGGTGTGTGAATAAATTTTATTTACATACATTTGAAAATTTTAAAAAATTTTCCCATACATAAACTCTTATATTTTCTTTTTTTTTGTGATCTATTTGTGTTATCAAAATTTTTTACGGGATGAAGGGAAAGTGAATTTTGGAAAAAAGTATACATCTAAAATGATAATACACAAATCTAGAGAGAGATAATTGCGAAAAGTTTTTTTAATTTTTTGGGATTGTAAACTCACTTTAGTTTTTATATATTAGGTTTTTCAATCGTCCAGAAAAGGGGGTGGCGGGGGATTTTTAACTGAGGCTTGACTCCCAATCCATAAGTCATTTCTTACAAAACAAAATATAGCTGTTACACATGATTGATCGATAAATCACCTTACAATCATCTATGGTTGTGAGGTCAGATTTTTGTAAATCGGCAAAATAATGGCTTGTTTGACTCAGGTAAATATACCACCGCATGTTCACTTGTGAATTTAAAGAGCATTTTTTATCTCTTTAAAATGTTTGGATCCATAGGTCATTTGCATCTTTAACATGTTTCAAGCATGCATATCCATAGTTAAAACATGTGTAGAAATCTCTTTCTTATAAAATTCCAAGCTATTAGGCTTGAACTAGTGGAATTTCCCAAATTTGCATAACGAAACTTTTGTGTTAATTTGAGGGTGTGAATAAATTTTTTTTACTTACATTTGTTATTGTATTAAATATTTTCTAAACATAAACTCTAATTTTTTTTTTGTGATCTATTTTCCTTCTCAAAATTGTTTACGAGATGAAGGGAAAGTGAAAATCAAGTTTTTATTTAAGAAAAATATATACATCTAAAATGAAAATGTACAAATGTAGAGAGAGATAATTCCAAAAAGTTTTTGTATTTTTTAGGGATTGTAAACTCTTTTTAGTTTTTATATATTAGCTTATGCAATCGTCGAGAAAAGGGGGAGGTGGGGGATTTTTAACTAATTCTTGACACCCAATCCATAAGTCATTTCTTCCAAAAGAATATAGCCTCGTTACGCATGATTGACATATATATCACCTTACAATCATCTATGATTGTCCGGTCAGCTTTGTAAATGGGCAAAATAATGGCTTGCTTGAGTCGGGTAAATATCCCACCGCACGTTCATTTTAGAATTTAATGAGCATTTGTTCTACTCTTTAAAAGATTTGGATCCATAGGTCATTTTCATCTTTAACATATTTCAAGCATGCTTATCCATGTTTAAAACATATGTAGAAATTTCCTTCTTATAAAATTCCTAGCTATTAGGGTTGAGCTAGTGGAATTTCCCAAACTTGGATAAAAATACTTTTGTGTTCGTTTGTGGGGTGTGAATAAATTTTCTTTACGTACATTTGATATTGTTTTAAATTTTTTCCATACATAAACTCTAATATTTTCATGTTGTTGTGATCTATTTGCCTTATCAAAATTGTTTACGGGATGAAGGGAAAGTGAAAACTCAAGTTTTGATTTAAGAAAAAAGTACACATCTAAATTGGAAATGCACAAATGTAGAGAGAGATAATGCCAAAAAGTATCTTTAATTTTTAGGGATTGTGAAGTCTTTTACTTTTTATATATTAGGTTTTGCAATAGTCAGGAAAAGGAGGAGGCAGGGGATTTTTAACTAAGTGTTGACTCCCAATCCATTAGTCATTTTTTAAAAAACAATATAGCCCGTTACGCATGATTGACTGATAATTCACCTTACAATTATCTATGATTGTTAGGTCAACTTTTTGTAAATGGGCAAAATTTTGGCTTGTTTGACTTGGATAAATATCCCATCACACGTTCACTTCAGAATTTAATGAGCATTTGTTATTCTCTTTAAAAGGTTTGGATCAATAGGTTATTTGTATCTTTAACATGTTTCAAGGATTCATATCCATATTTAAAACATTTGTAGAAATCGCCTTATAAAATTCCAATCTATTAGGGTTGAACAAGTGGAATTTCCCAAAAAGTCGGATAACAAAGCTTTTGTGTTCATTTGTGGTGTGTGAATAAATTTTCTTCACTTACATTTGTAATTTTTTAAAAATTTTTCCAAACTTAAACTCTAAAATTTTCATTTTTCTATGATCTTTTTGCCTTATTAAAATTGCTTATGGGAAGAAGGGAAAGTGAAAACTGAAGTTTTGATCAAAGAAAACAGTTTACATCTAAAATGGAAATGCAAAAATGTAGAGAGAGATAATTCCAAAATGTGTCTGGATTTATTAGGGATACTAAACACTTTTTTTTATATATATTAGATTTTGCATTTGTTGGGAAAAGAGGGAGGCGATGAATTTTTAACTGAGTGTTGACACCGAATCCATAAGTCATTTCTTACAAAAAAATATAGTTGTTACACAAGATTGACATATAAATCACCTTACAATGATCTATGATTGTCAGATCTGCTTTTTTTAAATGAAAAAATTAATGGCTTGTTTGACTCTGGTAAATATCCCATTGCACGTTCACTTGATTTAATGAGCATTTGTTATTCTCTTTAAAAGGTTTGGATCCATTGGTCATTTGTATCTTTAACATGTTTCAAGCATGCATATCCATAGTTAAAACATGTGTAGAAATCTCCTTCTTATAAAATTCCAAGCTATTAGGGTTGAACTAGTGGAATTTCTCAAACTTGGATAACAAAACTTTTGTGGTCATTTGTGGTGTGTGAATAAATTTTCTTTACTAACATTTGTAATTTTTTATAATTTTTTCCATTCATATACTTTAAATTTTCATTTTGTTGTGATCTATTTGCTTTGTCAAAAATTTTTATGGGAAGAAGGGAAAGTCAAAACTCAAGTTTTTATTTAAGAAAAAAATATACTTCTAAAATGTAAATGTAAAAATGTAGAGAGATATAATTCCAAAAAGTGTATGTAATTTTTGGGGATTGTAAACTCTTTTTAGTTCTTATATATTAGGTTTTGCAATCGTCGGGAAAAGGGGGAGGCAAGTGATTTTTAATTGAGTGTTGACTTCGAATACATCAGTCATTTCTCACAAAAAACAATATTGCTGGTTACGCATGATTTCCCGATAAATCACCTTAAAATCATCTATGATTGTTAGCTCAGCTTTTGGTACTTGTGCAAAAAAATGCCTTGGTTGACTCGGGTAAATATCCCAACGGTCTTTCACTTGAAAATTTAATGAGCATTTGTTATTCTCTTTAAAAGTTTCTGATCCATAGGTCATTTGCATCTTTAACATGTTTCAAGCATGCATTTCCATATTAAAACATGTTTATAAATCTCCTTCTTAAAAAATTCCAAGCTATTAGGGATGAACTAGAGGAATTTCCCAAAATTGCATAACAAAACTTTTGTGTTCATTTCTGGTGTGTGAATAAATTTTATTTACATACATTTGAAAATTTTTAAAATTTTTCCCATACATATACTCATATATTTTCTTTTTGTTGTGATCTATTTGTGTTATCAAAATTGTTTACGGGATGAAGGGAAAGTGAATTTTGGAAAAAAGTATACATCTAAAATGATAATGCACAAATGTAGAGAGAGATAATTGCGAAAGGTGTTTGTAATTTTTTGGGATTGTAAACTCACTTTAGTTTTTATATATTAGGTTTTTCAATCGTCGGGAAAAGGGGGTGGCGGGGGATTTTTAACTGAGGCTTGACTCCCAATCCATAAGTCATTTCTTACAAAACAAAATATAGCTGTTACACATGATTGATCGATAAATCACCTTACAATCATCTATGGTTGTGAGGTCAGATTTTTGTAAATCGGCAAAATAATGGCTTGTTTGACTCAGGTAAATATACCACCGCATGTTTACTTGTGAATTTAAAGAGCAGTTTTTATCTCTTTAAAATGTTTGGATCCATAGGTCATTTGCATCTTTAACATGTTTCAAGCATGCATATCCATAGTTAAAACATGTGTAGAAATCTCTTTCTTATAAAATTCCAAGCTATTAGGCTTGAACTAGTGGAATTTCCCAAACTTGCATAACAAAACTTTTGTGTTAATTTGTGGGGTGTGAATAAATTTTTTTTACTTACATTTTTTATTGTATTAAATATTTTCCAAACATAAACTCTAATTTTTTTTGTGATCTATTTGCCTTCTCAAAATTGTTTACGAGATGAAGGGAAAGTGAAAATCAAGTTTTTATTTAAGAAAAAAATATACATCTAAAATGGAAATGTCCAAATGTAGAGAGAGATAATTCCAAAAAGTGTTTGTATTTTTTAGAGATTGTAAACTCTTTTTACTTTTTATATATTAGCTTATGCAATCGTCGGCAAAAGGGGGAGGTGGGGGATTTTTAACTAATTTTTGACACCCAATCCATAAGTCATTTCTTACAAAAGAAGATAGCCTCGTTACGCATGATTGACATATATATCACCTTACAATCATCTATGATTGTCCGATCAGCTTTGTGAATGGGCAAAATAATGGCTTGTTTGAGTCGGGTAAATATCCCACCGCACGTTCATTTTAGAATTTAATGAGCATTTGTTCTACTCTTTAAAAGATTTGGATCCATAGGTCATTTGAATATTTAACATATTTCAAGCATGCTTATCCATGTTTAAAACATGTGTAGAAATCTCCTTCTTATAAAATTCCTAGCTATTAGGGTTGAGCTAGTGGAATTTCCCAAACTTGGATAAAAAAACTTTTGTGTTCGTTTGTGGGGTGTGAATAAATTTTCTTTACGTACATTTGATATTTTTTTAAATTTTTTCCATACATAAACTCTAATATTTTCATTTTTTTTTATCTATTTGCCTTATCAAAATTGTTTACGGGATGAAGGGAAAGTGAAAACTCAAGTTTTGATTTAAGAAAAAAGTACACATCTAAATTGGAAATGCACAAATGTAAAGAGAGATAATGCCAAAAAGTATCTTTTATTTTTAGGGATTGTGAAGTCTTTTTACTTTTTATATATTAGATTTTGCAATAGTCGGGAAAAGGAGGAGGCAGGGGATTTTTAACTGAGTGTTGACTCCCAATCCATTAGCCATTTCTTACAAAACAATATAGCCCGTTACACATGATTGACCGATAATTCACCTTACAATTATCTATGATTCTTAGGTCAACTTTTTGTAAATGGGCAAAATTTTGGCTTGTTTGACTCGGGTAAATATCCCATCACACGTTCACTTCAGAATTTAATGAGCATTTGTTATTCTCTTTAAAAGGTTTGGATCAATAGGTTATTTGTATCTTTCACATGTTTCAAGGATGCATATCCATATTTAAAACATTTGTAGAAATCGCCTTATAAAATTCCAATCTATTAGGGTTGAACAAGTGGAATTTCCCAAAAAGTTGGATAACAAAGCTTTTGTGTTCATTTGTGGTGTGTGAATAAATTTTCTTCACTTACATTTGTAATTTTTTAAAATTTTTTCCAAACTTAAACTCTAAAATTTTCATTTTGCTATGATCTTTTTGCCTTATTAAAATTGTTTATGGGAAGAAGGGAAAATGAAAACTGAAGTTTTGATCAAAGAAAACAGTTTACATCTAAAATGGAAATGCAAAAATGTAGAGAGAGATAATTCCAAAATGTGTCTAGATTTATTAGGGATAGTAAACACTTTTTTTATATATATTAGATTTTGCATTCGTCGGGAAAAGAGGGAGGCGAGGAATTTTTAACTGAGTGTTGACACCCAATCCATAAGTCATTTCTTACAAAAAAAATATAGTTGTTACACAAGATTGACATATAAATCACCTTACAATGATCTATTATTGTCAGATCTGCTTTTTTAAATGAAAACATTAATGGCTTGTTTGACTCTGGTAAATATCCCATTGCACGTTCACTTGAGAATTTAATGAGCATTTGTTATTTTCTTTAAAAGGTTTGGATCCATAGGTCATTTTCATCTTTAACATGTTTCAAACATGCATATCCATATTTAAACATGTGTAGAAATCTCCATCTTATAAAATTCCAAGCTATTAGGGTTGAACTAGTGGAATTTCCCAAACTTGGATAACAAAATTTTTTGAGTTCATTTGTGGTGTGTGAATAAATTTTATTTACTTACATTTTTTTTGTTCTAAATTTTTTCCATACATAAAATCTAAAATTTTCATTTTGTTGTGATCTATTTGCCTTATCAAAATTGTTTACGGGATGAAGGGTAAGTGAAAACTCAAGTTTTGGTTAAAAAAAAAGTGGACACTTAAAATGGAAATGAACAAAAGTAGAGAGTGATAATTCCAAAAAGTCTGTAATTTTTGGGATTGTAAACTCTTTTTACTTTTTATATATTAGGTTTTGAAATCATCGGGAAAAGGGGGAGGCGGGGGATTTTAATGGAGTGTTGACTGCCAATCCATAAGTCATTTCTTATAAAAAAAAATATAGCCCATTACGCATGATTGACAGCTAAATCATCTTACAATCATCTCTGATTAAGAGGTCAGCTTTTTGAAAATGGGCAAAATAATGGCTTGTTTGACTCAGGTAAATATCCCACCACACGTTCACTTGAGAATTTAATGCGCATTTGTTATTCTCTTTAAATGGTTTAGATCCATATGTCATTTGCATCTTTAACATGTTTCAAGCAAGCATACCCATATTTAAAACATGTGTAGAAACCTCCGTTTTATAAAATTCCAAGCAATTAGGGTTGAACTATTGAAATTTCTCAAAATTGGATAACAAATTTTGTGGTGTGTGAATAAATTTTCTTTGCTTACATTTGTAATTTTTCAAATTTTTTTCCCATACATAAACTCTGAAATTTTCATTTTGTTGTGATCTATTTGCCTTATCAAAAAAATTTTCGAGGCGAAGGGAAAGAGAAAACTCAAGTTTTTATTTAAGAAAAAAGTATATATCTAAAATGGAAATGCACAAATGTAGAGAGATAATTCCAAAAAGTGTCAGTAATTTTTTGGGATTGTAAAATCTTTTTAGTTTTTATATATAAGGTTTTGCAATCATCGGGAAAAGGGGGAGGCAAGTGATTTTTAACTGAGTGTTGACTCCGAATCCATTAGTCATTTCACTCCTTACAATCATCTATGATTGTTAGCTCAACTTTGTGTAAATGGGCAAAAAAATTGGCTTCTTTGACTTGGGTAAATATCCCAACACACGTTCACTTGAGAATTTAATGATCATTTGTTATTCTCTTTAAAAGTTTTGGATCCATAGGTCATTTGCATCTTTAACATGTTTCAAGCATGCATTTCCATATTTAAAGCATGTTTAAAAATCTCATTCTAATAAAATTCCAAGATTTTAGGGTTGAACTAGCTGACTTTCCCAAACTTGCATAACAAAACTTTTGTGTTCTTTTTTGGTGTGTGAATAAATTTTATTTACTTACATTTGAAAATTTTTAAGAATTTTTCCCTACTTAAACTCTAAAATTTTCATTTTGTTGTGATCTATTTGACTTATCAAAATTGTTTACAAGATGAAAGGAAAGCGAAAACTCGATTTTTGATTTAAGAAAAAAGTATACATCTAAAATGATAATGCACAAATGTAGAGAGAGATTATTGCAAAAAGTGTTTGGAATTTTTAGGGATTGTAAACGTTTTTTGTTTTTATTTATTAGGTTTTGTAATTGTTAGGAAAAGAAATAGGCGGGGGAATTTTCACCGAGGGTTCGCTCCCAATCCTTAAATCATTTCTTACCAAAAAAATATAGCCCATTATGCATGATTGACCTATAAATCACCTTACAATCATCTATGATTATTAGGTCAGCTTTTTGTAAATGGGAAAAATAAGGGCTTGTTTGACTCAGGTAAATATACCACCGTATGTTCACTTGAGAATTTAATCAGCATTTGTTATCTCATTAAAATGTTTGGATCCATAGGTCATTTGCATCTCTAAACTATTTCAAGCATGCATATCCATATTTAAAACTTGTGTAGAAATCTCCTTCTTACAAAATTCCAATCTATTAGGGTTGAACTAGTGGAATTTCCAAAACTTGGATAACAAAACTTTTGTGTTCATTTGTGGGGTGTAAATAAATTTTCTTTACTTATATTTGTTATTGTTTTAAATTTTTTCCTTGCATAAACTCTAAAATTTTCATATTGTTGTGATCTATTTGCCTTATCAAAAAAGTTTAGGAGATGAAGGGAAAGTAAAAACTCAAGTTTTGATTAAGAAAAAAACTATACACCTAAAATGGAAATGCACAAATATAGAGATAGATAATTCAGAAAAGTGTCTGTATTTTTTTAGGAATTTTAAATTATTTTTACTTTTTATATATTAGATTTTGCAATTGTAGGGAAAAGGGCAAGGTGGGGGATTTTTAACTGAGTGTTGACTCCAAATCCATAAATCATTTCTTACAAAAAAAAATATAGCCTCGTTACGCATGATTGACCAATTAAATCACTTTATAATCATCTATGATTGTGAGGTCAGCTTTTTTTAAATGGGCAAAATAATTGCTTGTTTGACTCAGGTAAATATCCCACCACACCATTACTTGAGAATTTAATGAGAATTTTTTATTCTCTTTAAAAGGTTTTGATCCGTTGGTCATTTGCATCTTTAACATGTTTCAAGCATGCATATCCATATTTAAAACATGTGAAGAAATCACCTTGTTATAAAAATTCCAAGCTATTTGGGTTAAACTAGTGGAATTTTCCAAACTTGGATCACAAAACTTTTGTGTTCATTTGTGGTGTGTGATAAATTTTCTTAACTTACATTTGTCTTCAAATTTTTTCCATACATAAACTCTAAAATTTTGATTTGGTTGTGATCTATTTGCCATTTATCTCTTTTTTGTTTACGAGATGAAGGGAAAGTGAAAAATTAAGTTTGAATTAGGAAAAGTATACATCTAAAATGGAAATGCACAATGCACAAATGTAGCGAGGGATAATTAATAAAATTGCCTTTAACTTTTTGGGATTGTAAACTCTTTTTAGTTTTTATACATTAGGTTTTGCGATCGTCCGGAATAGGATGAGGCGGGGGATATTTAACTGAGTGTTGACTCCCAATCCATAAGTCATTCTTTACAAAAATACCGTTTGTTATGCATGATAAATCACTTTTCAATCATCTATGATCATTAGGTCAGCTTTTTGTAAATGGGCAAAATAATGGCTTGTTTGACTCAGGTAAATATCCCATCGCACGTTCTCTTGAGAATTTAATGAGCGTTTGTTATTCTCTTTAAAAGGTTTGGATCCATAAGTCATTTGCATATTTAATTTCAAGCATGCATATCCATATTTAAAACATGGGTAGAATTAATCTTTTTATAAAATTCCAAGTTATTAGGGTTGAACTAGTGGAATTTCCCAAACTTGGATAACAAAACTTTGGTGTTCATTTGTGGTGTGTGAATAAATTTTCTATACTTACATTTGTAAATTTTAAAATTTTTTCCATTCATAAACTCTAAAATTTTCATTTTGTTGTGATCTATTTGTCTTATCAAACTTGTTTCGGGATAAAGGGAAAGTGAAAACTCCAGTTTTGATTTAAGAAAAAAGTATACATCTAAAATGATAATGCACAAATGCAGAGAGATATAATTGCGAAAAGTGTTTGTAATCTTTAGGGATTGTAAACTCTCTTTAGGTTTTATATATTAGGTTTTGCAATCGTCAAGAAAAGTTGGAGGCGGGGGATTTTTAACTGAGGGTTGACTCCCAATCCATGAGTCTTTTCATACAAAAAAAAAACATTAGCTTTTACGCATGATAGACCTATAAATCACCAACCAATCATCTTTGATTTTTAGGTCCGCTTTTTGTGAAAGGGTAAATTAGTGGCTTGTTTGAGTAAGGTAAATATACCACCGCATGTTCACTTAAGAATTTAATGAGCATTTATTATCTCTTTAAAATGTTTTCATCCATAGGCCATTTGCATCTTTAACATGTTTAAAGCATGCATATCCATATTTAAAAATGTGTAGAAATCTCCTTCTTATAAAATTCCAAGATATTAGGGTTGAACTAGTGGAATTTCGCAAACTTGGATAACAAAATTTTTGTGTTCATTTGAGGGGTGCGAATAAATTTTCGTTACTTACATTTGTTATTGTTTTAAATTTTTTTCATACATAAACTCTAAAATTTTCATTTAGTTGTGGTCAATTTGCCTTATCAAAATTGTTTACGGGATGAAGGGAAAGTGAAAACTTAAGTTTTGATTTAAGAACAAAGTATACATCTAAAATGGAAATGCACAAATGTAGAGAGATAATTCCAAAAAGTGTCTGTATTTTTTAGGGATTGTAAACTCTTTTTACTTTTTATATATTATCTTTTGCAATCGGTGGGAAAAGGGGGAGGCAGGGGATTTTTAACTGAATGTGGACTCCCAATCCATAAGTCATTTCTTACAAAAAAAACATAGCCCCGTTACGCATGATTGACCGATAAATCACTTTACAATCATCTATGATTTTCAAGTCAACTTTTTGTTAATGGGCAAAATAATGGCTTATTTGACTCGGGTAAATATCCCACTACAATTTCACTTCTGAATTTAATGAGCATTTGTTATTCTTTTTAAAAGGTTTGGATCCATAGGTCATTTGCATCTTTAACATGTTTCAAGCATGCATATCCATATTTAAAACATTAGTAGAAATCTCCTTCTTCTAAAATTCCAAGTTATTAGGGTTGAACTAGTGGAATTTCACAAACTTGGATGACAAAACTTTTGTGTTCATTTGTGGTGTGTGAATAAATTTTATTTACTTACTGTTGTAATTTTTTAAAAAAATTCCATACATAAACCCTAAAATTTTCATTTTTTTGTGATCTATTTGTCTTATCAAAATTGTTTATGGCATTAAGGGAAAGTGAAAACTCAAGTTTAAATTTAAGAAAATAGTATATATCTAAAATGGATATGAACAAATGTAGAGAGAGGTAACTCCAAAAAGTTTCCAAAAAGTGTCTATAATTTTTAGGGATTGTAAACTCTTTTTACTTTTTATATATTAGCATTTGAAATCGTCGAGAAAAGGGGGGGGTGGGGGGGATTTTTAACTGAATGTTGAATCCCAATCCATAAGTCATTTCTTACAAAATAATAATATAGCCCGTTATGCCTGATTGAACGATTAATCACCTTACAATCATCTATGATTATCAAGTGAGCTTTTTATAAATTGGCAATCAAATGGCTTGTTTAACTCGGGTAAATATCCCACCGCACGTTGAATTTTGAATTTAATGAGCTTTTGTTATTCACTTTAAAAGATTTGGATCCATATTTCATTTGCATCTTTAACATGTTTTAAGCATGCATTTCCATATTTAAAACATGTGTAGAAATCTCCTTCTTATAAAATTCTAAGCTATTAGGGTTGAACTAGAGGAATTTCCAAAAATTGCATTACAAAACTTTTGTGTTCATTTCTAGTGTGTGAATAAATTTTCTTTACTTAAATTTATAAATTTTTAAAATTTTTTCCATACATCAACTCTAAAATTTAATTTTTGTTTCTATTTGCCTAAGGAAAATTCTTTACATGATGAAAGGAAAGTGAAAAGTCAAGTTTTGATTGAAGAAAAAAGTATACGTCTAAAATTGAAATGCACAAATGAAGAGAGAGATAATTCCAAAAAGTTTTTGTAATTTTTAGGGATTGTAAAATCTTTTTAGTTTTTATATATTAGGTTTTGCAATTGTTGGGAAAAGGGGGACGCATGGGATTTTTAACCGAGTGTTGACTCCCAATCCATAAATCATTTCTTACGAAAACAAATATAGCTCGTTACACATGATTGACCTATAAATCACCTTCCAATCATCTATGATTGTTTGGTCAGCTTTTTGTAATTGGGCAAAATAATGGCTTGTTTGACTTGGGTAAATATTCCACCGCTTGTTCGCCTAAGAATTGAATGAACATTTGTTATCTCTTTAAAATTTTTGGATCCATAGGGCATTTGAAACTTTAGCATGTTTCAAGCATGCATATCCATATTTAAAACATGTGTAGAAATCTCGTTCTTATAAGATTCCAAATTATTTGGGTTGAACTAGTGGAATTTCCAAAACTTGGATAACAAAACTTTTGTGTTCAATTGTGGTGTGAATAAGTTTTCTTTACTTACATTTGTTATTATTTTAAATTTTTTCCATACATAAAATCTAAAATTTTCATTTTGTTGTGATCTATGTTCCTTATTAAAATTGTTTACGAGATGAAGGGAAAGTGACAACTCAAGTTTTGATTTAAGAAAAATGTATACATTTAAACTGGAAAAGCACAAATGTAAAGTGAGATAATTCCAAAAAGTGTCTATAATTTTTAGGGATTGTAAACTCTTTTTAATTTTTATATATTAGGTTTTTCAATTGTCAGGAAAAGGGGAAGGTGGGTGATTTTTAACAGAGTGTTGAGTCCCAATCCATAAGTCATTTGTTACAAAAACAAATATAGCCTGTTACGCATGATTGATTGATAAATCACCTGACAATCATCTATGATTGTTAGGTCAGCTTTTTTTTAAATGGGAAAAATAATGGCTTGTTTGACTCAGGTAAATATCACACCACACATTCACTTGAGAATTTAATAAGTGTTTTTTATTCTCTTTAAAATGTTTGGATCCATAGGTCATTTGCATCTTTAACATGTTTCAAGTAGGCATATCTATTTTTAAGAACATGTGTAGAAAAATCTCTTTCTTATAAAATTCCAAGCTATTAGAGTAGAACTAGTGAAATTTCCCTAACATGAATTACAAAAGTTTTGTGTTCAGTTGCCGTGTGTGAATAAATTTTCTTTACTTACATTTGTTACTGCTTTAAATTTTTTCCAACATAAAATCTAAAATTTTCATTTTGTTGTGATCTATTTACCTTTTATCTCTTTTTTTTTTTACGAGTTGAAGGGCAACTTAAAACTCAAGTTTTGATTTAAGAAAAAAATGTACATCTAAAATGGAAATGCACAATGCACAAATGTAGAGAGACAAAATTTCAAAAAGTGTATGTAATTTTTAGGGATAGTAAACTCTTTTTAGTTTTTATATATTAGGTTTTACAATCCTTGGGAAAAGGGGGAGGTAGGGGATTCTTAACTGAGTGTTGACACCCAATCCATAAGTCATTCCTTAAAAAAAAAAGAGCATGTTACACATGATAAATCACTTTACAATAATCTATGATCGTTAGGTCAGCTTTTCATAAATGGGCAAAATTATGCCTTGTTTGACTCGGGTAAATATCCCACCGCACGTTCGCTTGAGAATTTAATGAGTGTTTGCTATTCTCTTTAAAAGGTTTGGATCCATAGGCCATTTGCATCTTTAACATGTTTCAAGAATACATATCCATTTTTTAAAACATGTGTAGAAAAATCTGTTTCTTATAAAATTCTAATCTATTAGGGTTGAACTAGAGGAATTTCCAAAACTTGGATAACATAACTTTTGTGTTCATTTGTTGTATGTGAATAAATTTTCTTTACTTACATTTTTATTGCTTTAATTTTTTCCATACATAAACTCTAAAATTTTTAATTTGTTGTGATCTTATTTGCCTTTTATCTCTTTTTTGTTTGGAAGATGAAGGCAAAGTGAAAACCCAAGTTTTGATTTAAGAAAAAAGTATACATCTAAACTGGAAATGCACAACGCTCAATTGTATTGAAATATAATTCCAAAAAGTGTCTGTAATTTTTCAGAATTGTAAACTCTTATTAAATTTTATATATTAGATTTTGCAATCGTCGGGAAAAGGAGGAGGTGGGGATTTTTAACTGAGTGTTGACTCCCTATCCATAAGTCATTCCTTAAAAAAATATAGCCCGTTACATATGATAAATCACTTTACAATCATCAATGATCGTTGGGTCAGCTTTTTGTAAATGGCCAAAATAATGGCTTGTTTGACTCGGGTAAATATCCCATCGCACGTTCACTTGAGAATTTAATGAGTGTTTCTTATTCGCTTCATAAAGGTTTGGATCCATAGGTCATTTGCATCTTTAACATGTTTCAAGCATGCATATTCATTTTTTAAAACATGTGTAGAAAAATCTCTTTCTTATCAAATTCCAAGCAATTAGGGTTGAACTAGTCGAATTTCCCAGACTTATATAGAAAAAATTTTGTGTTCATTTGTGGTGTGTGAATAAATTTTATTTACTTACATTTGTTATTGTTTTAATTTTTTTCATACATAAACTCTAAAATTTTCATTTTGTTGTGATCTTTTTTCCTTTTATCTCTTTTTGGTTTAGGAGATGAAGGGAAAGTGAAAATTCAAGTTTTGATTCAAGAAAAAAGTATGCTTCTAAAATGGAAATTCACAATGGACAAATGTAGAGAGAGATAATTCCAAAAAGTATAATTTTTATGGATTGTAAACTCTTTTTAGTTTTCATATAGTAGGGCTTTTGAATCGTTTGGAAAAGGGCGAGGCGGGGGATTTTTAACGGAGTGTTGACTCCCAATCTATAAGTCATTCCTTAAAAAAATATAGCCCGTTACGCATGATAAATCACTTTACAATCATCTATTATCGTTTGGTCAACTTTTTGTAAAATGTCAATACAATGGGTTGTTTGACACGAGTAAATATCCCACCGCACGTTCACTGGAGAATTTAATGAGCATTTTTTATTCTCTTTAAAAGGTTTGGATCCATAGGTTATTTTTTAAAACATGTGTAGAAAAATCTCATTCTTATAAAGACCCAAGCTATTAGGGTTGAACAAGTGGAATTTCCCAAACTTGGATAACAAAACTTTTGTGTTCATTTGGGGTGTGTGAATAAATTTTATTTACTTACATTTGTTATTGCTTTAATTTTTTTAAACATAAACTCTAAAATTTTCATTTTGTTATGTTTTTTTTGCCTTTTATCTCTTTTTTTTTTACGAGATGAAGGGAAAGTGAAAACTCGTGTTTTGATACACCTAAAAAGACAATGCACACAATACACAAATGTAGAGAGAGATAATTCCTAAAAGTGTCTGTAATTTTTAGGGATTGCAAAATTTTTATTTTTAATATTTTAGGTTTAGCAATCGTCAGGAAAAGTTGGAGGCTGTGGATTTTTAACAGAGTGTTGACTCCCAATCCATAAGTCATTCCATACAAAAATATAGCCTGTTACGCATGATAAATCACTTTTCAATCATCTCTGAACATTAGGTCAGCTTTTTATAAATGGGCAAAATAATGGCTTGTAAGACTCTGGTAAATATCCCATTGCATGTTTAATGAGCATTTGTTATTCTCTTTAAAAGGTTTGGATCTATAGGTCATTTGCATCTATAACATGTTTCAAGCATGCATATCTATTTTTTAAAACATGTGTAGAAAAATCTCTTTCTTATAAATTTCCAAGCTATTAGGGTAGAACTAGTGGAATTTCCCAAACTTGCATAACAAAACTTTTGTGTTCATTTGGGGTGTGTGAATAAATTTTCTTTACTTTTGTTATTGCTTTAAATTTTTTCACAACATAAACTCTAAAATTTTCTTTCTGTTGTGATCAATTTGCCTTTTATCTCTTTTTTGTTTACGAGATGAAGGGAAAGTGAAAACTCAAGTTTTAATTTAAGAAAAAGGTATAAATCTAAAATGAAAATGCACAATGCCGAAATGTAGAGAGAGATAATTCCAAAAAGTGTCAGTAATTTTTAGGAATTGTGAACTCTTTTTAGTTTTTATATATTTGGTTTTGCAATTGTCGGGAAATAGGGGAGGTGGGGGATTTTTAACTGAATGTTGACTCCCAATCCATAACTCATTCCTTACAAAAGTATAGCCCATTATGCATGATCATTCACTTTACAATCATCTATGATAGTTAGGTCAATTTTTTGTAAATGGGCAAAATAATGGCTTGTTTGACACGGGTAAATATCCCACCACACGTTCACTTGAGAATTTAATGAGCGTTTGTTATTCTCTTTAAAAGGTTTGGATCCATCGGTCATTTCCATCTTTAATTTGTTTCAAGCAAGCATATCAATTTTTTAAAACAGGTGTAGATTAATCTCTTTCTTATAAAATTCCAAGCTATTAGGGGGTAACTAGTGGAATTTCCCAAACTTGGATAACAAAAATTTTGTGTTCATTTGGGGTGTGTGATTAAATTTTATTTACTTGCATTTGTTATTGCTTTATATTTTCTTCATACATAAACTCCAAAATATTCATTTTGTTGTAGTCAATTTGCCTTTTATCTCTTTTTTTTTTAGGAGATGAAGGGAAAGTAAAAACTCAAGTTTTGAGTTAAGAAAAAATTACACATCTAAAATGGAAAAGCACAATGCACAAATATAGAGAGAGATATTTGCAAAAAGTGTCTTTAATTTTTAGATATTTTAAACTCTTTTTAGTTTTTATATATTAGGTTTTGCAATCGTCAGGAAAAGGGGAGGCGGGGGATTTTTAACTGAGTGTTGACTGCCAATCCATAAGTCATTCATTACAAAAATATAGCCCGTAATGCATGATAAATCACTTTTCAATCATCTATGATCGTTAGGTCAGCTTTTTGTAAATGGTAAAAATAATGACTTGTTTTGGTAGATATCCCAACGCACGTTCACTTGAGAATTTAATGAGCATTTGTTATTCTCATTAGAAGGTTTAGATACATAGGTCATTTGAATGTTTAACATGTTTCAAGCATGCATATTCATTTTTTAAACCATGTGTAGAAAAATCTCTTTCTAATAAACTTCCATGCTATTAAGGTTGAACTAATGGAATTTCATAAACATGGATAACCAAAATTTTGTGTTCATTTGCATTGTGTGAATCAATTTTCTTTACTTACATTTGTTATTGCTTTAAATTTTTTGCATACATAAACTCTAAAATTTTCATTTTGTGGTGATCTATTTGCCTTTTATCTCTTTTTTGTTTACGAGATGAAGGGAAAGTGAAAACTCAAATCCTGATTTAACAAAAAAGTATACATCTAAAATGGAAATGCACAACGCACAAATATAGGGAGAGATAATTCAAAAAAGTGTCTGTAATTTTTAGGTATTGTAAACTCTTTTTAGTTTTATATATTAGGTTTTGCAATCGTAGGGAAAAGGGGGAGGCGGGGAATTTTTAATTGAGTGTTGAATCCCAATCCGTAAGTCATTCCTTAAAAAAATATAGCACGTTACGTATGATAAATCACTTTACAATCATCTATGATCATTAGGTCAACATTTTTTGTAAAACGCAAAAATAATGACTTGTTTGACACAGGTAAATATCCCACCGCATGTTCACATGAGAATTTAATGAGAGTTTGTTATTCTCTTTAAAAGGTTTGCATCCATAGGTCGTTTGAATCTTTAACATGCTTCAAGAAAGCCTATCATTTTTTTTTTAAAACAAGTGTAGAAAAATCACTTTCTATTAAAATTCCAAGCTATTAGGGTTGACCTAGTGGAATTTCCCAAACTTGGATAACAATTTTTTTTTTGTTAATTTGGGGTGTGTGAATAAATTTTATTTACTTACATTTTTTATTGCTTAAAATTTTTCCACTCATAAACTCTAAAATTTTCATTTTATTGTGATCTATTTGCCTTTTATCTCTTTTTTGTTTACGACATGAAGGGAAAGTGAAAACTCATGTTTTGATTTAAGAAAAAAGTATACATCTAAAATGGAAATGCGCAATACACAAATCTAGAGAGAAAGAGATAATTCCAAAAAGTTTCTGTAATTTTTAGGGATTGTAAACTCTTTTTAGTGTTTATATATTAGGTTTTGCAATCGTTGGGAAAAGGGAGAGGTGAGGGATTTTTAACTAAGTGTTGACTCCCAATCAATAAGTCATTCCTTAAAAACATATAACCCGTTAGGCATGATAAATCACTTTACAATCATCTATGATCATTGGGTCAACTTTTTGTAAATGGGCAAAATAATGGCTTGTTGGACACAGGTAAATATCCCAGCGCACGTTCACTTGAGACTTTAATGAGCATTTGTTATTCTCTTTAAAAGGTTGGCTTCTATAGGTCATTTGCATCTTTAACATGTTTCAAGCATGGATATCCATTTTTTAAGACATGTGTAGAAAAATCTCTTTGTTGTGATCTATTTACTTTTATCATTTTTTTTGTTAACGAGATCAAGGGAAAGTGAAAACTCAAGTTTTGATTTAAGAAAAAGGTATACTTCTAAAATTGAAATGAACAATGCACAAATTCAGAGAGAGATAATTCCAAAAAGTGTTTTTAATTTTTAGGGATTGTAAACTCTTTTTACTTTTTATATATTAGGTTTTGCAGTCATCGGGAAAAGGGGAGGTAGGGGATTTTTAACTGAGTGTTGACTCCCAATCCATAAGTCATTCCTTACAAAATAATAACCTGTGACGCATGATGTATAATTTTACAATCATGTATGATCGTTAGGTTAGCTTTTTATAAATGGACAAAAAAATGGCTTGTTTGACTTGGGTAAATATCCCACCACACGTTCACTTGAGAATTTAATGAGCGTTGTTATTCTCTTTAAAAGGTTTGGATCCATCGGTCATTTCCATCTTTAACATGTTTCAAGCATGCATATCCATTTTTTAAAACATGTTTACAAAATTCTCTTTCAAAGAAAATTCAAATATATTAGGGTTGAACTAGTGGAATTTCCCTAACTTGGATAACAAAACTTTGGTATTCATTTGTGCTATGTGAATAAATTTTCTTTACTTAAATTTGTTATTTTTTTAAATTTTTGCCATTCATAAACTCTAAAATTTTCATTATGTTGTGATCTATTTTCCTTTTATCTTTTTTTGTTTACGAGTTGAAGGGAAAGTGAAAACCCAAGTTTTGATTTAAGAAAAAAGTATCGATCTAAAATGGAAATGCACAATGAACAAATGTAGAGAGAGGTAATTTAGAAAAGTGTCTGTAATTTTAAGGGATTGCAAACTCCTTTCAGTTTTTATATATTAGGTTTTTCAATTGTTCAGAAAAGGGGGAGGTCGGGTATTTTAAACTGAGTGTTGACTCCCAATCTATAAGTAATTCTTTACTAAAATATAGCCCGTTATGCATGATAAATCACTTTACAATCATCTATGATCGTTAGGTCAGCTTTTTGTAAATGGGCAAAATAATGGCTTGTTGGACTTGGGTAAATATCCCACCGCACGTTCACTTGAGAATTTAATGAGCGTTTGTTATTCTCTTTAAAAGGTTTGGATCCATAGGTCATTTGCATCTTTAACATGTTTCAAGCACGCATATCCATTTTTTACAACATGTGTTGAAAAATCTCTTTCTTACAAACTTCCATGCTATTAGGGTTGAACTTGTTGAATTTCCCAAACAAGGATAACAAAAAATTGTGTTCAATTGCGATGTGTGAATAAATTTTCTTTACTTGCATTTGTTATTGCTTTAAATTTTTTCCATACATAAACTCTAAAATTTTCACTTTGTTGTGATCTATTTGTCTTTTATCTCTTTTTTTTTATGAGATGAAGGGAAAGTGAAAAATCACGTTTTGAATTAGGAAAAAAGTATACATCTAAAATGGAAATGCACAATACACAAATGTAGAAAGAGATAATTCCAAAAAGTGTCTATAACTATTAGGGATTGTAAACTCTTTTTAGTTTTTATATATTAGATTTTGCAATCGTCAGGAAAAGGGGGAGGCGGAGGATTTTTAACTGAGTGTTGACTCCCAATCAATAAGTCATTACTTACAAAAAATCTCCCGTTACGCATGATAAATCACTTTACAATCATCTATAATCGGTAGGTCAGGTTTTTGTAAATGGGTAAAATTATGACTTGTTTCACTCGGGTAAATACCCCACATAAGTTCGCTAGAGAATTTAATGACCGTTTGTTATTCTCTGTAAAAGGTTTGGATCCATAGGTCATTTGCATCTTTAACATGTTTCAAGCATGCATATCCATTTTTGAAAACATGTGTAGAAAAATCTCTTTCTTATAAAATTCCAAGCTATTAGGGTTGAACTAGTGGAATTTCCAAAACTTGGATAACAAAACTTTTGTGTTCATTTTGGGTGTGTGAATAAATTTTCTTTACTTACATTTTTTATTGCATTAAATTTTTTCCATACATAAACACTAAAATTTTCATTTTGTTGTGATCTTATTTGCCTTTTATCTCCTTTTCGTTTACAAGATGAAGGGAAACTGAAAACTCAAGTTTTAATTTAAGAAAAAAGTATATATCTAAAATATAAATGCACAACGCTCAAATGTAGAGAGATATAATTCAAAAAAGTGTTTGTAATTTTTCAGGATTGTAAACTCTTTTTAGGTTTTATATATTAGGTTTTGCAATAGTCGAGAAAACGAGGAGGCTGGATTTTTAACTGAGTGTTGACTCCCAATCCATAAGTCATTCCTTACAAAAATATAGCCCGTTACGCATGATAAATCACTTTACAATCATCTATGGTCGTTAGGTTTACTTTTTGTAAATGGGCAAAATAAAGGCAAGTTTGACTCTGGTAAATATCCCACTGCTCGTTCGCTTGAGAATTTAATGAGCTTTTGTTATTCTCTTAGAAAGGTTTGGATCCATAGGTCATTTGCAACTTGAACATGTTTCAAGCAAGCATATCCATTTTTTAAACATTTGTAGAAAAATCTCTTTCTTATAAAATTCCAACCTATTAGGGTTGAACTAGTGGAATTTCCCAAACTAGGATGACAAAACTTTTGTGTTCATTTGTGATGCGTGAATAAATATTCTTTGCATACATTTGTTATTGTTTAAAATTTTTTCCATACACAAACTCTAAAATTTTCATCATGATGTGATCTGTTTGCCTTTTATGTCTTTTTTTTTACGAGATGAAAGGAAAGTGAAAACTCAAGTTTTGATTTAAGAAAAAAGTAGAAATCTAAAATGGAAATGCACAATGCACAAATGTAGAGAGAGATAATTCCAAAATGTGTTTGTAATTTATAGGGATTGTAAAATCTTTTTAGTTTTTATTTTATAGGTTTTGCAATCGTTGGGAAAAGGGGTAGGCTGGGGATTTTTAACTGAGTGTTGACTCCCAATCAATAAGTGTTTCCTTACAAAAATATAGCCCGTTACGCATAATAAATCACTTTACAATCTTCTATGATCGTTAGGTCAACTTTTTGTAAATTGCCAAAATAATGGCTTGTATGACACGATTAAATATCCCACCGCACGTTTACTTGAGAATTACATGATCGTTTGTCATTCTCTTTAAAAGGTTTGGATCCATAGGTCGTTTGCATCTTTAACGTGTTTCAAGCATGCATATCCATTTTTTAAAACATGTGTAGAAAAATCTCTTTCTTATCAAATTCCAAGTAATTAGGTTTGAAATAGTTGAATTTTCCAAACTTGGATAACGAAACTTTTGTGTTCATTTAGGGTGTGTGAAAAAAATTTATTTACTTATAATTGTTATTATTTTAAATTTTTTCCATTCATAAACTGTAAAATTTTCAATTAGTTGTGATCATTTTTCCTTTTATCTCTTTCTTGTTGACGAGAAGAAGGGAATGTGAAAAGACAAGTTTTGATTTAGGAAAAAGGTATGCATCTAAAATGGAAATGCACAATGCAGAAATGTAGAGAGTGATAATTCCAAAAAGTGCCTTTAATTTTTAGGGATTCTAAACTCTTTTTAGTTTTTATATATTAGGTTTTTCAAGCATTTGGAAAAGGGGGAGTTTGGAGATTTTTAACTGAGTGTTGACACCCAATCTATAAGTCATTCCTTACCAAAATATAGCCCGTTACACATGATAAATCACTTTACAATCATCTATGATTGTTAGGTCAGCTTTTTGTAAATGGGCAAAAGAATGGCTTGTTGGACTCTGGTAAATATCCCACCGCACGTTCACTTGAGAATTTAATGAGTATTTGTTTTTTTCTTTAAAAGGTTTGGATCTATAGATCATTTTCATCTTTAATATGTTTCAGGCATGCATATCCATTTTCTAAAACATATGTAGAAAAATCTCTTTCTTATAAACTTCCATGCTATTGGGGTTGAACTAGTGGAATTTCCCAAACTTGGATAACAAAACTTTTTTGTTCATTTACGGTGTGTGATGAAATTTTCTTTACTTACATTTGTTATTGATTTAAATTTTTTCCGTACATAAACTCTAAAATTTTATTTTGTTGTGATCTGTTTTCCTTTTATCTCTTTTTCGTTTACGAGATGAAGGGAAACTAAACACTGAAGTTTTTATTTAAGAAAAAAGTATCCGTCTAAAATGGAAATGCACAATGCACAAATGTTGAAAGAGATAATTCCAAAAAGTGTGTGTAATTTTTAGGGATTTTAAACTCTTTTTAGTGTTTATATATTAGGTTTTGCAATCGTCGGGAAAAGGGGGAGGCGGGGGATTTTTAATTGAGAGTTGACCCCCAATCCAAAAGTCATTCCTTAAAAAAATACAGTCCGTTACACATGATAAATCACTTTACAATTATCTATGATCTTTAGGTCAACTTTTTGTAAAAGGCCAAAATAATGGCTAGTTTGACACGGGTAAATATCCGACCGTTGGTTCACTTGAGAATTTAATGAGCGTTTGTTATTCTCTTTAAAAGGTTTGGATCCATAGGTCATTTGCATCATTAACATATTTCAAGCTAGCATATACATTTTTTAAAACATGTGTAGAAAAAATTCTTTCTTTTAAAATTTAAAGCTATTAGGGTTGAACTAGTGCAATTTCCCAAACTTGGATAACAAAACTTATGTGTTTATTTGGGGTATGTGAATAAATTTTCTTTACTTACTTTTTTTATTCATTTATATATTTTCCACACTTAAACTCTCAAATTTTCATTTTGTTGTGATTTATTTGCCTTTTATCTCTTTTTTGTTTACGAGATGAAGGGAAAGTGAAAACTCAAGTTTTGAATTAAGAAAAAAGTATACATCTAAAATAGAAATGCACAATTCACAAATGTAGAGAGAGATAATTCCAAGAAGTGTTTGTAATTTTTAGGGATTGTAAACTCTTTTTATTTTTTATATATTGGTTTTTGCAATAGTCGAGAAAAGGGGGAGGCGGGGGATTTTTAACTGAGTGTTTACTCCCAATCCAAAAGTCATTCCTTAAAAAAATACAGCCCGTTACGCATGATAAATCACTTTACAATCATCTATGATCGTTAGGTCAACTTTTTGTAAAAGGCCAAAATAATGGCAAGTTTGACACGAGTAAATATCCCACCGTAGGTTCACTTGAGAATTTAATGAGCGTTTGTTATTCTCTTTAAAAGGTTTGGATTCATAGGTCGTTTGCATCCTTAACATGTTTCAAGCTAGCATATGCATTTTTTAAAACAAGTGTAGAAAAATCTCTTTCTTATAAAATTTCAAGTTATTAGGGTTGAACTAGTGCAATTTCCCAAACTTGGATAATAAAACTTATGTGTTTATTTGGTCTGTAAGGATAAATTTTCTTTACTTACTTTTGTTTTTGCTTTAAATATTTTCCATACATAAACGCTAAAATTTTCATTTTGTTGTGATCTATTTGTCTTTTATCTCGTTTTTGTTCACGAGAAGAAGGGAAACTGAAAACTCAAGTATTGATTTAAGAAAAAAGTATACATCTAAAATGGAAATGCACACTGCACAAATGTAGATAGATATGATTCCAAGAAGTGTCTATAATTTTTAAGGATTCTAAACTCTTTTTAGTTTTTATATATTAGGTTTTGCTATCGTCGGGAAAAAGGGGAGGCAGGGGATTTTTAACTGAGTGGTGACTCCTAATCCAAAAGTCATTCCTTAAAAGATACAGCCCGTTACGCATGATAAATCACTTTACAATCATCAATGATCGTTAGGTCAACTTTTTGTAAAAGGCCAAAAAAATGGCTTGTTTGACACAGGTAAATATCCCACCGCAGGTTCTCTTGAGAATTTAATGAGCGTTTGTTATTCTTTTTAAAAGGGTTGGATCCATAGGTCATTTTCATCTTTAACATGTTTAAAGCTAGCATATAATTTTTTAAAACAAGTGTAGAAAAATCTATTTCTTATAAAATTCGAAGCTATTAGGGTTGAACTAGTGGAATTTCCCAAACTTAGGTAACAAAACTTATGTGTTCATTTGAGGTGTGTGAATAAATTTTCTTTACTTATACTTTTTATTGCTTTAAATATTTTCCATACATAAACTCTAAAATTTTCATTTTATTGTGATCTATTTGGCTTTTATCTCTTTTTTTTTTACGAGATGAAGGAAAAGTGAAAACTCAAGTTTTGATTTAAGAAAAAAGTATACATCTAAAATTGAAATGCACAATGCACAAATGTAGAAAGAGATAATTCCAAGAAGTGTCTTTAGGGATTGTAAACTCTTTTTAGTTTTTATATATTTGGTTTTGCAATCGTTTGGAAAAGGGGGAGGTGGGGGATTTTTAACTAAGTGTTGACTCCCAATCCATAAGACATTCCATACAAAAATTATGGCTTTAGGGACTCAGGTAAATATACCACCGCAGGTTCACTTGAGAATTTAATGAGCATTTGTTATTCTTTTTAAAAGGTTTGGATCTATAGGTCATTTTCATCTTTAACATGTTTCAAGCTTGCATATCCATTTTTTAAAACATGTGTAGAAAAATTCTTTTTCTTTTAAAATTCCTTGCTATTAGGGTTGAACAAGTGGAATTTCCATAACATGGATAACGAAACTTTTGTGTTCATTTGTGGTGTGTGAATAAATTTTATTTTCTTCCATTTGTTATTTCTTTAAATTTTTTCCAAACATAAACACTAAAATTTTCTTTTTGTTATGATCTATTTGCTTTTTATCACTTTTTTTGTTTACAAGACGAAGGGAAAGTGAAAACTCAAGTTTTGATTTAAGAAAAAAGTATACATCTAAAATTGAAATGAACAATGCACAAATGCAGAGAGAGATAATTCCAAAAAGTGTCTGTAATTTGTAGGGATTGTGAAATCTTTTAACTTTTTATATATTAGTATTTGAAATCATTGGGAAATGGGGGAGGTGGGGGATGTTTACCTGAGTGTTAACTCCCAATCCATAAGTCATTGCTTACAAAATTATAGCCCGTTATGCATGATAAATAACTTTAAAATAATCTATGATCGTTAGGTCAGCTTTATATAAATGGGCAAAATAATGGCTTGTTTAACTCAGGTAGATATCCCACCACACGTTCACTAGAGAATTTAATGAGCATTGGTTATTCTCTTTAAAAGGTTTGGATCCATAGGTCATTAGCATCTTTAATATGTTTCAAGCATGAATATTCATTTTTTAAAACATGTGTACAAAAATCTCTTTCTAATAAAATTCAAATATATTAGGGTTGAACTAGTGGAATTTACCAAACTTGGATAACCAAAATTTTGTGTAAATTTTTGGTGATTGAATAAATTTTCTTTACTTTCATTTCTTATTGCTTTAAATTTTTTCCATACATAAACTCTAAAAATTTTATTTTGTTGTGATCTATTTGTCTTTTATCTCTTTTTTGTTTGCGAGATGAAGGGAAAGTGAAAACTCAAGTTTTGAATTAGGAAAAAAGTATACATCTAAAATGAAAATGCACAATGCAAAAATGTAGAGAGTGATATTTCAAAAAACTGTTTGTAAGGTTTTGGGATTGTAAACTCTTTTTAGTTTTTATATACTAGGTTTTGCAATCGTCTGAAAAAAAGGGAGGCGAGGGGTTTTTAAGTAAGTGTTGACCCCCAATCCATAAGACACTCCATGCAAAAATATCGCATGTTACGCCTGATAAATCACTTTATAATCATCTAAGATCGTTAGGTCAGCTTTTTGTAAAAGGGCAAAATAATGGCTTGTTGGACTTGGGTAAATATCCCACTGCATGTTCACTTGAGAATTTAGTGAGTTTTTGTTATTCTCTTTAAAAGGTTTGGATCTATAGGTCATTTGCATCTTTAACATGTTTCAAGCGTGAATATCTATTTTTTAAAACATATGTAGAAATATCTCTTTCTTATAAAATTCCAAGCTAGTAGGGTTGAACTAGTGCAATTTCCCAAACTTGAATAAAAAAACTTTTGTGTTCATTTGTGGTGTGTGAATAAATTTTTTTTGCTTAAATTTGTTATTGCTTTAAATTATTTCCATAAAAAAATACTAAAATTTTGTTTTTGTTGTGATTTGTTTGCCTTTTATCACTTTTTTTGTTTACGAGATGAAGGGAAAGTGAAAACTCAAGTTCTGATTTAAGGAAAAAGTATATATCTAAAATGGAAATGCACAACACTCAAATGTAGAGAGAGATAATTTCAAAAAATGTTTGAGGATTGTAAACTCTTTTTAGTTTTTATATATTAGGTTTTGCATTCGTCGAGAAAAGGAGGTGGGGAATTTTAACTGAGTGTTGACTCCCAAGACATAAGTCATTCCTTACAAAAATATAGCCCGTTATGTATGATAAATCACTTTATAATCATCTATGATAGTTAGGACATCTTTTTGTAAATGTGCAAAATAATGGCTTGTCTGACTTTGGTAAATATTCCATCGCACGTTCGCATGAGAATTTAATGAGTATTTTTTATTCTCTTTAAAAGGTTTGGATCCATAAGTCATTTACTTCTTTAACATGTTTCAAGCATGCAAATCCATTTTTTAAAACATGTGTAGAAAAATCTCTTTTTTACAAAATTCCAAGCTATTAAGGTTGAACTAGTGGAATTTCTAAAACTTGGATAAAAAACCTTTTGTATTCATTTGCTGTGTGTGAATAATTTCTTTTTTCAAACATTTGTTATTGCTTCAAATTTTTTCCATACACAAACTGTTAAATTTTCATTTTGTTGTGATCTCTTTGCCTTTTATCTCGTTTTTTTACGAGATGAAGGGAAAGTGAAAACTCAAATTTATATTTAAGAAAAAAGTATACCTCTAAAATGGAAATGCACAATGCACAAATGTAGAGAGAGATAATTAAAAAAAGTGGCTGTAATTTCTGGGGATTGTAAACTCTTTTTAGTCTTTATATATTAGGTTTTGCAATCATCGGGAAAAGGGGGAGGCGGGGGATTTTTAACTAAGTGCTGATTGCCAATTAATAAGTTATTCCTTACAAAAATATAGCCCGTTACGCATGATAAATCACTTTACAATCATCTATGATCGTTAGGTCAGTTTTTTGTCTATCTCCAAAATAAAGGTTTGTTTGACTCGGTTAAATATTGCACCACACATTCACTTGAGAATTTAATGAGCGTTTGTTATTCTCTTTAAAAGGTTTCGATCCATAGGTCGTTTGCATCTTTAACATGTTTCACGAATGCATATCCATTTTAAAACATGCATATCCATAGGGTTGAACTAGTCGTATTTCCCAAACTTGGATAACAAAACTTTTGTGTTCATTTGTGGTGTGTGAATAAATTTTCTTTACTTAAATTTGTTATTATTTTATTTTTTTCCATTCATAAACTCTAAAATTTTCAATTAGTTCTGATCTATTTTCCTTTTTCTCTTTTTTGTTGACGAGATGAAGGGAAAGTAAAAACTCAAGTTTTGATTTAAGAAAAAAGTATGCATCTAAAACGGAAATGCACAATGCACAAATGTAGAGAGAGATAATTCCAAAAAGTGTCATTAATTTTTAGGGATTTTAAATTCTTTTTACTTTTTATATATTAGGGTTTCAATTGTTTGGAAAAGAGGGAGGTGGGGGATTTTTAATTGAGTGTTGACTCCCAATCTATAAGTCATTCCTTACAAAAATATAGCCCATTACACATGATAAATCACTTTACAATCATCTATGATCGTTAGGGCAGCTTTTTGTAAATGGGCAAAATAATGTAAATATCCCACCGCACGTTTACTTCAGAATTTAATGATTGTTTGTTATTCTTTTTAAAAGGTTTGGATTTATAGGTCATTTGCATCTTAAACATGTTTCAAGCACGCATATCCATTTTTTAAAACATGTGTAGAAAAATCTCTTTCTTATAAACTTCCATGCTATTAAGGTTGAACTAGTGGAATTTCCCAAACATGGATAACAAAACTTTTGTGCGAATAATTGTTTTTTACTTACATTTGTTATTGCTTTAAATCTTTTCCATACATAAACTCTAAAATTTTTATTTTGTTGTGATCGATTTGCTTTTATCTCTTTTTTGTTTAAGAGATGAAAGGAAACTTAAAACTCAAGTTTTGATTTAAGAAAAAAGTATCTATCTAAAATGGAAATGAACAATGCACAAATGTTGAGAGAGATAATTTCAAAAAGTGTCTATTATTTTTAGGGATTGTAAACTCTTATTAGTTTTTATATATTAGGTTTTGCAATTGTCGGTAAAAGGAGGAGGGGGATTTTTAACTGAGTGTTGACTACCAATCCAAAAGTCATTCCTTAAAAAAATAGAGCCCGTTACGCATGATAAATCACTTTACAATCATCTATGATAGTTAAGTCAACATTTTTTAAAAACCCAAAATAATAGCTTGTTTGTCACGGGTAAATATCCCACCGTAGGTTCACTTGAAAATTTAACGAGCGTTTGTTATTCTATTTAAAAGGTTTGAATCCATAGGTCATTTGCATCTTTAACATGTTTCAAGATAGCATATCAATTTTTTAAAACATGTGTAGAAAAATCTCTTTCTAATAAAATTCCAAGCTATTAGGGTTGAACTAGTGGAATTTCCAAAACTTGGATAACAAAACTTATGTGGTCATTTGGGGTGTGTGAATAAATTTTCTTTACTTGCATTTTTTGTTGCTTTAAATATTTTCCATACTTAAAGTAAAAAAATTTTATTTTGTTGTGAACTATTTGCCTTTTATCTCTTTTTTGTTTACGAGATGAAGGGAAAGTGAAAACTCAAGTTTTGATTTAAGAAAAAAGTGTACATCTAAAATGGAAATGCACAATGAACAAATGTAGAGAGAGATAATTCCAAGAAGTTTCTATAATTTTTAGGGTATGTAAACTTTTTTTAGTTTTTATATATTATGTTTTGCAATCGTCGGGAAAAGGGTGACGCGGGGGAATTTTAACTGAGTGTTGACTCCCAATCCATAAGACATTCCTTATAAAAAATATATCCCGTTACGCATGCTAAAGCACTTTACAATCATCTAAGATCGTTGGGTTTTGCTTTTTTTAAATGGCTTGTTGGACTCGGGTAAATATCCCACTATACGTTCATATGAGATTTTAATGAGAGTTTGTTATTCTCTTTAATAGGTTTGAATCTATTGGTCATTTGCATCATTAACATGTTTCAAGCATGCATATCCATTTTTTGAAACATTTGTAGAAAAATCTCTTTCTTATAAAATTCCAAGCTATTAGGGTTGAACTAGTAGAATTTCCCACACTTGCACATCTAAAGTTTTGTGTTCATTTGTGGTGTGTGAATAAATTTTCTTTACTTACATTTGTTATTGTTTAAATTTTTTCCATACATAAACACTAAAATTTTATTTTTGTTGTGATCTATTTGCCTTTTATCACTTTTTTTGCTTACGAGATGAAGGAAAAGGAAAAACTCAAGTTTCGATTTAAGAAAAAAGTATACATCTAAAATTAAACTGAACAATGCACAAATGCAGAGAGAGATAATTCCAAAAAGTGTCTGTAATTTTTAGGGATTGTAAAAACTTTTTCTTTTTATATATTAGGTTTTGAAATTGTCCGAAAAAGGCGGAGGCGGGGGATTTTTAACTGAGTGTTGACTCCCAATCCATAAGTCATTCCTTCAAAAATTATAGCCCGTTACACATGATAAATATATTTACAATCATCTATGATCGGTAGGTCAAATTTTTATAAATGGGCAAAATAATGGCTTGTTTGACTCAGGTAAATATCCCACCTCACGTTCACTTGAGAAATTAATGAGCGTTTGTTATTCTCTTTAGAAGGTTTGGATCCATAGATCATTTGCATCTTTAACATGTTTCAAGCATGCATATGCATTTTTTAAAACATGTGTACAAAAATCTTTTTCAAATAGAATTCAAATCTTGTAGGGTTGAACTAATGGAATTTTCCAAACTTGGAAAACAAAAATTTTGTGTTCATTTGTGATGTGTGAATAAATTTTCTTTACTTTCATTTGTTATTGCTTAAAAGCTTTTCCCTACATAAACTCTAAAATTTTCATTTTGTTGTGATCCATTTGCCTTTTATCTCTTTTTTGTTTACAAGATGAAGGGAAAGTGAAAACTCAAGTTTTGATTTAAGAAAAAAGTATACATCTAAAATGGAAAAGCACAATGCAAAAATGTAGAGAGAGATAATTCCAAAAAAGTGTCAATAATGTTTAGGGATTGTAAACTCTTTTTAGTGATTATATATTAGGTTTTGCAATCGTCAGGAAAAGGGGAAGGCGGGGGATTTTTAAGTGAGTGTTGACTCCCAATCCATAAGTCATTCCTTAAAAACATATCATCTTTTATGCATGATAAATCACTTTACAATCTTCTATGATCGTTAGGTTAGCTTTTACTAAATGGGTAAAATAATGGCTTGTTGAAATCGAGTAAATATCCCACCGCACGTTCACTTGAGAATTTAATGAGACTTTTTTATTCTCATTAAAAGGTTTGGATCCATAGGTCGTTTGCATCTTTAACATGTTTCAAGAAGGAATATCAATTTTTAAAAACATGTGTAGAAAAATCTTTCTTATAAAATTCTAAGCTGTTAGGGTTGAACTAGTGGAATTTCAAAAAATTGGATAAAAAAATTTTGTTCATTTGGGGTGTGTGAATAAATTTTCTTTACTTACATTTGTTATTGCATTAAAATTTTTCCATACATAAACTCTAAAATTTTCATTTTGTTGTGATCTATTTGCCTTTTATCTCTTTTTTGTTTAAGAGATGAAGGGAAAATGAAAACTCAAGTTTTGATTTAATAAAAAAATTTACATCTAAAAAGGAAATGTACAATGCACAAATGTAGACAGAGATAATTCCAAAAAGATTCTGTAATTTTTAGGTATTGTAAACACTTTTTAGTTTTTATATGTAAGGTTTTGCAATTGTCGGGAAAAGGGGAAGGCGGGGGATTTTTAACTGAGTGTTGACTCCCAATCAATAAGTCATTCCTTACAAAAATATAGCCCGTTACACATGATAAATCACTTTACAATCATCTATGATCGTTTGGTCAGCTTTTTTTAAATGGGTAAAATAATGGCATGTTGGACTCGGGTAAATATTCCACCGCCCGTTCACTTGAGAATTTAATGACTGTTTGTTATTCTCTTTAAATGGTTTGGATCTATAGCTCATTTGCAATTTTAACATGTTTCAAGCATGCTTATCCATTTTTTAAAACATGTGTAGAAAAATCTTTTTGTTATAAAATTCCAAGCTATTAGGGTTGAACAAGTGGAATTTCCAAAACTTGAATAACAAAACGTTTGTGTTCATTTGTGGTGTGTGAATAAATTTTCTTTACTTACATTTGTTATTGCTTTAAATTTTTTCCTTACCTAAACACCAAAATTTTCTTTTTGTTGTTATTTGTTTGCCTTTTATCACTTTTTTTGTTTACAAGATGAAGGCAAAGTGAAAACTCAATATTTGATTTAAGAAAAAAGTACACATCTAAAATTGAAATGAACAATGCACAAATACAGAGAGAGATAATTCCAAAAAGTGTCTGTAATTTTTAGGGATTGTAAACTCTTTTTACTTTTCATATATTAGGTTTTGCAATCGTCGGGAAAAAGGGGAGACGGGGGATTTTTAACTGAGTTTTGACTACTTATCAATAATTTATTCCTTAAATAAATATAGTCCGTTACGGACGATAAATCATTTTACAATCATCTATGATCGTTCGGTTAGCTTTTTGTAAATAGCAAAAATATTGGCTTGTTTGACTTTGTAAATTGCCCCACCGCACGTTCACTTGAGAATTTAATGAGCATTGGTTATTCTCGTTAAAAGGTTTGGATCCATAGGTCATTTGCCTCTTTAACTTGTTTCATGAATGCATATCCATTTTGTAAACATTTGTAGAACAATCTCTTTCTTATATAATTCCAAGCTAGTAGGGTTGAACTTTTTTGTTCATTTGTGGTGCGTGAATAAGTTTTCATTACTTACATTTGTTAGTATTTTAAATATTTTCCATACATAAACTCTAAAATTTTCATTCTGTTGTGATCTATTTGCCTTTTATCGCTTTTTTGTTTACGAGATGAAGGGAAATTGAAAACTCAAGTTTTTATTTAAGAAAAAGTATGCATCCAAAAAGGAAATGCACAATGCACAAATGTAGAGAGAGATAATTCCAAAAAGTGTCTATAATTTTTAGAGATTGTAAACTTTTTTTAGTTTTTATATATTAGATTTTTTAATCGTTTGGAAAAAAGGGAGGAAGGGGATTTTTAACTGAGTGTTGACTCCCAATCTATAAGTCATTCCTTAAAAAAATATAGCCCATTATGCATGATAAATCACTTTACAATCATCTATGATCCTTAGGTCAGCTCTTTGTAAATGGGCAAAATAATGGCTGGTTGGACTCGGGTAAATATCCCACCGCAGGTTCACTTGAAAATTTAATGAGCGTTTTTTATTCTCTTTATAATGTTTTGATCCATAGGTCATTTGCATCTTTAACATGTTTCAAGCACGCATATCCATTTTTTAAAACATGTGTAGAAAAATCTCTTTCTTATAAACTTCCATGCTATTAGGGTTGAACTAGTGGAATTTCCTAAACATGGATAACAAAAATTTTGTGTTCATTTGTGGTTGTGAATAAATTTTCTTTAGTTACATTTGTTATTTCTTTAAATTTTTTCCATACATAAACTCTAAAATTTTCTTTTTGTTGTGATGTACTTGCCTTTTATCTCTTTTTTGTTTATGATATGAAGGGAAATTAAAAACACAATTTTTGATATAAGAAAAAAGTATAAATCTAAAATGAAAATGCACAATTGAAAAATGTAGAGAGAGTTAATTCCAAAAAGTGTCTGTAATTTTTAGCGATTTTGTAAACACTTTTTAGTTTTTATATATTAGGTTTTGCAATCGTCGAGAAAAGGGGGAGGTGGGGGATTTTTAACTGATTGTTGATTCCAATCCATAAATCATTCCTTAAAAAAATAGAGCCCGTTATGCATGATAAATCACTTTACAATCATCTATTATCATTAGGTCAACTTTTTTTTGTAAATGGCCAAAATAATGTCTTGTTTGACACGGGTAAATATACCACCGCACATTCACTTGAGAATTTAGTGTGTTTGTTATTCTTTTTAAAAGGATTGAATCCATAGGTCGTTTGCATCTTTAACATGTTTCAAGCAAGCATATCTATTTTTTTAAACATGTGTAGAAAAATCTCTTTCTAATAAAATTATTGGGTATTAGGGTTGAACTAGTGGAATTACCAAAACTTGGATAACAAAACTTTTGTGTTCATTTGGGGTGTGTGTATAAATTTTCTTTACTTATATTTTTTATTTCTTTACATTTTTTCCATACATAAACTCTAAAATTTTGATTTTGTTGGGATCTATTTGCCTTTTATCTATTTTTTTAAGAGATGAAGGGAAAGTGAAAACTCAAGTTTTGAATTAGGAAAAAAGTATATATCTAAAATGGAAATGCACAATGCACAAATGTAGAGAGAGATGATTCCAAAAAGTGAGTAATTTCAAGGGATTCTGAACTCTTTTCAGTTTTTATATTTTAGGTTTTGCAATCGTCTGGAAAAGGGTGAGGCGGGGGATTTTTAACTGAGTGTTTACTCCCAATCCATAAGTCATTCCTTAAAAAACTATTACCCATTACGCATGATAAATTAGTTTACAATCATCTATGATCGTTAGGTCAACTTTTTGTAAATGGGCAAAATAATGGCTTGTTTAACTCTGGGAAATATCCCACTGCACGTTCGCTTGAGAATTTAATTAGCGTTTGTTATTCTTTTTAAAATGTTTGGATCCATAGGTCATTTGCATCTTTAACTTTTTTCAAGCATGCATATCCATTTTTTAAAACATGTGTAGAAAAATCTCTTTCTAATAAAATTCCAAGCTATTCGGGTTGAACTAGTGGAATTTTCCAAACTCTGATAACAAAACTTTAGTCTTCATTTGCGGTGTGAGAATAAATTTTATATACATACATTTGTTTTTCCTTTAAATTTTTTCCATACTCAAACTCTAAAATTTTCATTTTGTTGAGATCTTTTTGCCTTTTATCTCTTTTTTTTTTTAAATAAGATGAAGGGAGAGTGAAAACTCAAGTTTTGATTTAAGAAAAATTATACATCTAAAATGGGAATGCACAATGCACAAATGTAGAGAAATAATTCTGAAAAGGGTCTGTAAATTTTAGGGATTGTAAACCCTTTTTCGTTTATATATATTAGGTTTTGCTATCATAGGGAAAAGGGGGAGGCGGATGATTTTTAACTGAGTGTTGACTCCAAATCCATAAATCATTTTGTAAAAAAGTAGTGCCCGTTACGCATGATAAATCACTTGACAATAATCTATGATCGTTAGGTCAACTTTTTTTAAATGGGCAATATAATGGCTAGTTTGACACAGGTAAATATCCCACCGCACGTTCACTTGAGAATTTAATGAGCGTTTATTATTCTCTTGAAAAGGATTGGATCCATAGGTCATTTGAATCTTTAACATGTTTCAAGCATGCATATCCATTTTTTAAAACATGTGTAGAAAAATCTCTTTCTTATAAACTTTCATGCTATTTGGGTTGAACTAGTGGAATTTCCCATATAAGGATAACAAAATTTTGGTGTTCATATGCGGTGTGTCAATAAATTTTGTTTACTTACATTTAATGTTGCTTTAAAAATTTTCCATACATAAATTCTAAAATTTTCATTTTATTGTGATCTTTTTGCATTTTATCTCTTTTTCGTTTACGACATGAAGGAAAACTCAAAACTCAAGTTTTGATTTAAGAAAAAAGTATACATCTAAAATAGAAATGCACAATGCACAAATGTAGAGAGAGATAATTCCAAAAAGTGTTTGTAATTTTTAGGGATCGTAAACTCTTTTTAGTTTTTATATATTAGATTTTGCAATCGTCGGGAAAAGGGGGAAGCGGGGGACTTTTAACTGAGTGTTGACTCACAATCCAAAAGTCATTCTGTAAAAAAATAGTGCCCGTTAGACATGATCAATCACTTTACAATCATATATGATCGTTAGGTCAACTTTTTGTAAAAGGCTAAAATAATGGCTTGTTGAACAAGGGCAAATATCCCCCCGCACATTCACTTGAGAATTTAATGAGTGTCTGTTAGTCTCTTTAAAAGGTTTGGATCCATAGGTCATTTGCATCTTTATCATGTTATAGGCAAGCATATATATTTTTTTAAACATGTGTAGAAAAATCTCTTTCTTATAAAATTCCAAGCTTTTAGGGTTGAACTAGTGGAATTTTCCAAACTTGGATAACAAAACTTTTGTGTTCATTTGGGGTGTGTGAATAAATTTTCTATATTTACATTTGTTATTGCTTAAAATTTTTTCCGTACATAAACTCTAAAATTTTCATTTTTTGTGATCTATTTGCCTTTTACTCTTTTTTGTTTACGAGATGAAGGGAAACTAAAAATTCAGGTTTTGATTTCAGAAAAAAGTATACATCTAAAATGGAAATTCACAATGCACAAATGTAGAGAGAGATAATTCGAAAAAGTGTCTGTAATTTTTAGGGATTGTAAACTCTTTTTGATTTTTATATATTGGGTTTTGCATTTGTAGAGAAAAGGGGGAGGCAAGAGATTTTTAACTGTGTGTTGACTCCCAATCCATAAGGCATTCCGTAAAAAAATAGAACCCGTTGCGCATGAAATATCACTTTGCAATCATCTATGATCGTTAGGTCAACTTTTTGAAAAAGACCAAAATAATGGCTTGTTTGACACGGGTAAATATCCCACCGCACATTCACTTGAGAATTTAATGAGTCTTAGTTATTCTCTTTAAAAGGTTTGGATCCATAGGTCATTTGCATCTTTAATACTTTTCATGCAAGCATATCACTTTTCTAGAACATGCGTAGAAAAATATGTTTTACAAATCCAAGATATTAGGGGGTAACTAATGGAATTTCCCAAACTTGGATAACAAAACTTTTGTGTTCATTTGGGGTGTGTGAATAAATTTTCTTTACTTACATTTGTTATTCCTGTAAATTTTTTTTATACATAAACTCTAAAATTTTCATTTTGTTGTGATCTATTTGCCTTTTATCTCTTTTTTGTTTACGAGATGAAGGGAAAGTGAAAACTCAAGTTTTGATTTAGGAAAAATGTATACATCTAAAATGGAAATGCACATTGCACAAATGTAGAGAGAGATAATTTCAAAAGTGTCTGTAATTTTTAAGGATTGTAAAATCTTTTTAGTTTTTATATATTTGTTTTTGCAATCATCAGGAAGAGGGGGAGGCGGGTGATTATTAATTGAGTGTTAACTCCCAATCCATAAATCATTCCTTAAAAAAATATAGTCCGTTACGCATGATAAACCACTTTACAATCATCTATGATCGTTAGGTCAGCTTTTTGTAATTGTCCAAAATAATGGCTTGTTTTACTCGGGTAAATATCCCACCGCATGTTCACTTGAGAATAATGAGTGTTTGTTATTCTCTTTAAAATGTTTGAATCCATAGGTCGTTTGCATCTTTAACATGTTTCAAGCATGCATATCCATTTTTTCAAACATGTGTAGAAAACATCTCTTTCTCATCAAATTCCAAACAATTAGGGTTGAACTAGTCGAATTTCCCAAACTTGGATAACAAAAAGTTTGTGTTCATTTGTGGTGTGTGAATAAATTTTTTCTATACATAAACTCTAAAATTTTCATTTTCTTGTGATCTAATTTCCTTTTATCTCTTTTTTTGTTTACGAGATGAAGGGAAAGTGAAAACTCAAGTTTTGATTTCTGAAAAAAGTATGCATCTAAAATGGAAATGCACAATGCACAAATGTAGAGAGAGATAATTCCAAAAATTGTCTGTAATTTCTTGGGATTGTAAATAGTTTTTAGTTTTTATATATTAAGTTTTTGAATCGTTTGGAAAAGGGGGAGGTGGGGGATTTTTAACTGAGTGTTGAGTCCCAATCTATAAGTCATTCCTTACAAAAATATAGCCCGTTATGCATGATAAATAACTTTACATTCATCTATGATCGTTAAGTCAGCTTTCTGTAAATAGGCAAATTAATGGCTTGTTTGACAAGAGTAAATATCCCACCGCACGTTCACTTGAGAATTTAATGAGCGCTTGTTATGCTCTTTAAAGGGTTTGGATGTATAGGTCTTTCGCATCTTTAACATGTTTCAAACATGCAGATCTAGTTTTTAAAACATGAGTAGAAAAATCTCTCTCTTATAAAATACCAAGGTATTAGAGTTGAACTAGTTTAATTTCCCAAACTTGGATAACAAAACTTTTGTGTTCATTTGGGGTGTGTGAATAAATTTTCTTTACTTACATTTGTTATTGCATTAAATTTTGTCCATACATAAATACTAAAATTTTCTTTTTGTTGTGATCTATTTGCCTTTTATCTCTTTTTTTTGTTTACAAGATGAAGGGAAAGTGAAAACTCAAGTTTTGATTGAAGAAAAAAGTATACATCTAAAATTTAAATAAACAATGAACAAATGCAGAGAAAGATGATTCCAAGAAGTGTCTGTAATTTTTAGGGATTGTAAACTCTTTTTAGTTTTTATATATTAGGTTTTGCAATCATAGTGAAAAGGGGGAGGTGGTGGATTTTTAACTGAGTGTTGACTCCCAATCCATAAGGCATTCCGTAAAAAAATAGAGCCCGTTACGCATGATAAATCACTTTAAAATAATCTATGATCTTTAGGTCAACTTTTTGTAAAAGACCAAAATAATGGCTTGTTTGACACGGGTAAATATCCCACCGCATGTTCACTTGAGAATTTAATGAGTGTTTGTTATTCTCTTAAAAAGGTTTGGATCCATAGGTCGTTTGCATCTTTAACATCTTTCATACAAGCATATCAATTTTTTAGAACATGCGTAGAAAAATTTCTTTCTTATAAAATTCCAAGCAATTAGGGTTGAACTAATGGAATTTCCCAAACTTGGATAACAAAACTTTTGTGTTCATTTGGGGTGTGTGAATAAATTTTCTTTACTTACATTTGTTATTGCTTTAAATTTTCATTTGTTATTCTCTATAAAAGGTTTGAATCCAAAGGTCGTTTGCATGTTGAACATGTCTCAAGCATGCGTATCCATTCATGTTGAACATGTTTCAAGCATGCGTATCCATTTTTTCAAACATGTGTAGAAAACATCTCTTTCTCATCAAATTCCAAGGAATTAGGGTTGAACTAGTCGAATTTCCCCAACTTGGATAACAAAACGTTTGTGTTCATTTGTGGTGTGTGAATAAATTTTCTTTACTTACATTGGTTATTGTTTTAAATTTGTTCTATACATAAACTCTAAAATTTTAATTTTCTTGTGATCTATTTTCCTTTTATCTCTTTTTTTGTTTGCGAGATGTAGGGAAAGTGAAAACTGAAGTTTTGATTTAAGAAAACTATATGCATCTAAATTTGAAATGCACAATGCACAAATGTAGAGAGAGATAATACCAAAAAGTTTTTGTAGTTTTTAGAGATTGTAAACAGTTTTTAGTTTTTATATGTAAGGTTTTTCTATCGTTTGGAAAAAGGGGAAGTCGGGGATTTTTAACTGAGTGTTGACTCCCAATCTATAAGTCATTCCTTAAAACAATATAGCCCGTTATACATGATAAATAACTTTACAATCATCTATGATCGTTAAGTCAGCTTTCTGTAAATAGGCAAATTAATGGCTTGTTTGACAAGAGTAAATATCCCACCGCACGTTCACTTGAGAATTTAATGAGCATTTGTTATTCTCTTTAAAAGGTATGGATCAGCAGGTCATTTGCATCTTTAACATGTTTCAAACATGCAAATCTATTTTTTTAAACATGTGTAGAAAAATCTCTTTCCTATAAAATTCCAAGCTATTAGGGTTGAACTAGTGGAATTTCCCAAACTCGGATAACAAAACTTTTGTTTTCATTTGCGGTGTGTGAATAAATTTTCTTTACATACATTTATAATTTCTTTAAATTTTCTCCATACATAAACACTAAAATTTTCTTTTCGTTGTGATCAATTTGCCTCTTATCACTTTTGTTCTTTACGAGATGAAAGGAAAGTGAAAACTCAAGTTTTGATTTAAGAAAAAATTATACATCTAAAATTGAAATAAAAAATGCACAAATGCAGAGAGAGATAATTCCAAAAAGGGAGGGCAGGGGATTTTTAACTGAGTGTTGACTCCCAATCCATAAGTCATTCCTTACAAAATTAGAGCCCGTTACGCATGATAAACAACTTTACAATCATTTATGATCGTTAGGTTAGCTTTTTATATATAGGCAAATTAATGACTTGTTTAACTCGGGTAAATATCCCACCACACGTTCACTTGAGAATTTAATGAGTGATTGTTATTCTCTATAAAAGGTTTGGATCCGTAGGGCATTTGCATCTTTAACATGTTTCAAGCATTGATATCCATTTTTTAAAACATGTGTACAAAAATCTCTTTCTAATAAAATTCAAATCTATTAGGGTTGAACTAGTGGAATTTCCTAAACTTGGATATGAAAACTTTTGTGTTCATTTGTGGTGTGTCAATAAATTTTCTTTACTTACATTTGTTATTGGTTTAAAAATTTTCCATACACAGACTCTAATTTTTTATTTTGTTGTGATCTATTTGTCTTTTATCTGTGTTTTGTTTACGAGATACAGGGAAAATGAAAACTCAAGTGTTGATTTAAGAAAAAAGTATACTTGTAATACAGAAATGCACAATACACACATCTAGAGAGAGATAATTCAAAAAAGTGTCTGTAATTTTTAGAGATTGTAAACTCTGTTTAGTTTTTATAGATTTGGTTTTGCAATCATCAGGAAAAGGGGGAGGTAGGGGATTTTTAACAGAGTATTGACTCCCAATCCATAAGTCATTCCTTACAAAAATATAGCCCATTATGCATGATAAATCACATTACAATCATATATGATCGTTAGGTCAACTTTTTGTAAAAAGGCAAATTAATGCTTTGTTTGACTAGGGTAAATATCCCACCGCACGTTCACTTGATAATTTAATGACCGTTTTGTTATCCATTTTTTGAAACATGTGTTAAAAAATCTATTTCTTATAAAATTCCACGCTATTAGGGTTCAACTAGTGGAATTTCCCAAACATTGATAACAAAACTTTTGTGTTCATTTGAGGTGTGTGAATATATTTTCTTCACTTACATTTGTTATTGCTATAAATTTTTTCAGTACATAAGCTCTAAAATTTTCATTTTGTTGTGATCTATTTGCCTTTTATCGTTTTTTTGTTTACGAGATGAAGGGAAAGTGCAGACTCAAGTTTTGATTTAAGAAAAAAGTATACATCTAAAATGGAAATGCACAATGCACAAATGTAAAGAGAGATAGTTCAGAAAAGTTTTTGTAATTTTAGGGATTGTAAACTCTTTTTAGTTTTTATATATTAGGTTTTGCAATCGTCGGGAAAGGGGGAGGCAGGGGATTTTTAACTGAGTGTTGACTCCCAAACCATAAGTCATTACTTAAAAAAATATATCCAGTTACACATGATAAAACACTTTACAATCATCTATAATCGTTAGGTCAGCTATTTGTAAATGGGCAAAATAATGGCTTCTTTGAGTCGGGTAAATATCCCACCGAACGTTCACTTGAGAATATAATGAGCGTTTGTTATTCTCTTTAAAAGGCTTAGATCCATAGGTCATTTGCATCTTTACCATGTTTCAAGCATGCATATCCATTTTTTAAAACATGTGTAGAAAAATCTTTTTCTTATAAAATTCCATGCTATTAGGTTTGAACTAGTAGAATTTCCTAAACATGGATAACAAAACTTTTGTATTCTTTTGCACGGTGTGAATAAATTTTATTTACTCACATTTGTTATTGCATTAAATTTTTTCCATACATAAACTCTAAAATTTTCTTTTTGTTGTGATCTATTTGCCTTTTATCTCTTTTTTGTTTATGAGATGAAGGGAAACTAAAAACTCAAGTTTTGATTGAAGAAAAAAGTATACATTTAAAATGGAAATGCACAATGCACAAATGTACAGAGAGATAATTCCAAAAAAGTGTCAGTAATTTTTAGGGATTGTAAACTCTTTTTAGTTTTTATATATTAGGTTTTACAATCATCGGGAAAGGGGGGAGGCAGGGGATTTTTAACTAAGTGTTGACTCCCAATCCATAAGTAATTCCTTACAAAAATATATCCCGTTACACATGATAAATCACTTTACAATCATCTATGATCGTTTGGTCAGCTTTTAGTAAATGGGGAAAATAATGGCTTGTTTGACTCAGGTAAATATCCCACCCCACGTTCACTTGAGAATTTAATGAGTGTTTGTTATTCTCTTTGAAAGGCTCAGATCCATAGGTCATTTGCATCTTTACCATGTTTCAAGCATGCATATCCATTTTTTAAAACATGTGTAGAAAAATCTCTTGCCTATAAAATTCCATGCTCTTAGGTTTTAACTAGTAGAATTTCCCAAACATGAATAACAAAAATTTTGCCTTAATTTGTGGTATATGAATAAATTTTCTCTTCTTACATTTGATATTGCTTTGAATATTTTCCATAAATAAACTCTAAAGTTTTCATTATGTTGTGATCTAGTTTCCTTTTATCTCTTTTTTGTTCACGAGATGAAGGGAAAGTGAAAACTCAAGTTTTGATTTAAAAAAAAAGTATACATCTAAAATTGAAATGAACAATGCACAAATGCAAAGAAAGATAATTCCAAAAAGTGTTTGTAATTTTTAGGGATTGTGAACTCCTTTTAGTTTTTATATATTAGGTTTTCAAATCGTTAGGAAATGCAGGAGGCGGCGGATTTTTAACTGAGTGTTGACTCCCAATCCATAAGTCATTGCTTACAAAATTATAGCCCGTTACGCATGATAAATAACTTTACAATTATCTATGATCGTTATGTCAGCTTTTTAAAAATGGGCAAAATAATGGCTTGTTTGACTCAGGTAAATATCCCACCACACGTTAACTTGATAATTTAATGAGCGTTGGTTATTCTCTTCAAAATGTTTGGATCCATAGGTCATTTGCATCTTCAATATGTTTCAAGCATGAATATCCATTTTTTAAAACATGTGTACAAAAATCTTTTTCTAATAAAATTCAAATATATTAGGGCTGAACTAGTGGACTTGACCAAACTTGGATTGCATAACTTTTGTGTATAGTGGTTGGGTGTGAATAAATTTTCTTTACTTTCATTTCTTATTCCTTTAAATTTTTTCCATACATAAACTCTAAAATTTTATTTTGTTGTGATCTATTTGCCTTATATCTCTTTTTTGTTTACGAGATGAAGGCAAAGTGAAAACTCTATTTTTGAATTAGGAAAAAAGTATACATCTAAAATGGAAATGCACAATGCACAAATGTAGAGAGAGATATTTCCAAAAACTGTCTATAATTTTAAGGGACTGTTAACTCTTTTTAGTTATGATATAGTAGGTTTGGCAATCGTCAGGAAAAGGGGGAGGTGGGGGATTTTTAACTGAGTGTTGACTCCCAATTCATAAGTCATTCCTTACAAAAATATCGCATGTTACGCAAGATAAATCACTTTAAAATCATCTATGATCGTTAGGTCAGTTTTTGTAAATGGGTTAAAATAATGGCCTGTTGGACTCGAGTAAATTTCCCACCTCTCGTTCACTTGAGAATTTAATGAGCGTTTGTTTTTCTCTTTAAAAGGTTTGGATATATAGGTCATTTGCACATTTAACATGTTTCAAGCACGCATCTCCTTTTTTTAAAACATGTGTAGAAAAATCTCTTTCTTATAAAATTCCAAGCTATTAGGGTTGAACTAGTGGAATTTCCCAAACTTGGATAACAAAACTTTTGTGTTCATTTAAATTTTCTTTACTTACATTTATTATTGCTTTAAATTTTTTCAAAACTTAAACTCTAAAATTTTTATTTTGTTGTATTCTATTTGCCTTTTATCTCTTGTTTTGTTTACGAGATGAAGGGATAGTGAAAACTCATGTTTTGATTTAAGCAAAAAGTATACATCTAAAATTGAAATGCACATTGCACAAATGTAAAGAGAGATAATTCCAAAAAAGTGCCTGTAATTTTTTAGCTATTGTAAACTCTTTTTAGTGTTTATATATTAGGTTTTGCAATCATGGGGAAAAGGGAGAGGCGGGGAATTTTTAACTGAGAATTAGGTTTTGCCCGTGACGTTTGATAAATCACTTTAGAATCATCTATGATCGTTAGGTCAGCTTTTTGTAAATAGGCAAACTAATGGCTTGTTTGACTCGGGTAAATATCTCACCGCACGTTCACTTGAGAATTTAATAAGCATTTGTTATTCTCTTTAAATGATTTGGATCCATCGGTCATTTTCATCTTGAACATGTTTAAAGTATGCATATCCATTTTTTAAAACATGTGTAGAAGAATCTGTTTCTTATAAAATTCCAAGCTATTAGAGTTGAACTAGTGGAATTTCCCAAATTTGGATAACCAAACTTTTGTGTTCTGGTGTGTACATAAATTTTCTTTACTTACTTTTGTTACTGCTTTAAGTTTCATCCATACATAAACTCTAAAATTTTCATTTTGTTGTGAAATTTTTGCTTTTATCTCTTTTATGTTTACGCGATGAAGGGAAAGTGAAAACTCAAGTTTTTATTTGAGAAAAAAGTACGCATCTGAAATGGAAATGCACAATGGACAAATGTAGAGAGAGGTAATTCCAAAAAGTGTCTGTATTTTTTTTGGGATTGTAAACTCTTGTTAGTTTTTATATATTAGGTTTTGCAATCATTGGGAAAAGGGTGAGACAGGAAATTTTTAATTGAGTATTGACTCCCAATCCATAAGTTTCCTTACAAAAATATAGCCCGTTACTCTTGATAAATCACTTTACAATCATCTATGATCGTTAGGTCAGCTTTTTGTAAATAGAAAAAATAATGGCTTGTTTGACTCGAGTAAATATCCCACCGCACATTCACTTGGGAATTTAATGAGCATTTTTTATTCTCGTTAAATGAGTTGGATCCATAGGTCATTTGCATCTTGAACATGTTTCAAGCATGCATATCCTTTTTTTAAAACATGTCTAGAAAAATCTCTTTCTTATAAAATTCCAAGCTATTAGAGTTGAACTAGTGGAATTTCAAATTTTTGGATAACTAAAATTTTGTGTTAATTTGTGGTGTGGTAATAAATTTTCTTTACTTATATTTTTTATTGCTTTAAATTTTTTCCATAGATACACTCTAAAATTTTCATTTCATTGTGATCTATTTGCCTTTTAACACTTTTTTGTTTACGAGATGAAGGGAAAGTGAAAACTCAAGTTTTTATTTAAGAAAAAAGAATACATCTAAAATGGAAATGCACAATGCAAAAATGTACAGAGATATAATTCCAAAAAATGTCTATAATTTTTAGGGATTGTAAAATATTTTAGTTTGTATTTATTAGGTTTTCCAATCAACGAGAAAAGGAGGAGACAGGGGATTTTTAACTGAGTGTTGACTCCCAATCCATCAGTCATTCCTTTCAAATATATATCCCATTACGTATGATAAATCCCTTTACAATCATCTATGATCATTAGGTCAACTTTTTTTAAATGGGCAAAGTAATGGCTTGTTTGACACGGGTAAATATCCGACTGGACGTTCACATGATAATTTAATGAGTGTTTTTTATTCTCTTTAAAAGGCTTAGATCCATAGGTCATTTGCATCATTACCATGTTTCAAGCATGTATATCCATTTTTTAAAACATGTCGAGAAAAATCTCTTTCTAATCAAATTCAAATGTATTAGGGTTGAACTAGTGGAATTTCCCAAACATGGATAACAAAACTTTCTTTTTCATTTGCGGTGTGTGAATAAATTTTCTTTACTTAAATTTTTTATTGCTTTAAATTTTTTCCATACATAAACTCTTAAATTTTCTTTTTGTTGTGATCTATTTGCCTCTTATCTCTTTTTTGTCTACAAGATGAAGGGAAACTGAAAACTCAAGTTTTGATTTAAGAAAAAAGTATACATCTATAACTAAAATAAACAACGCACAAATGCAGAGAGAGATAATTCCAAAAAGTGTCTATAATTTTTATGGATTGTAAACTCTTTTTAGTTTTTATATAGTAGGTTTTGCAATCGTCGGGAAAAGGGGGAGGCGGGGGATTTTTAACTATGTGTTGACTCCGAATCCATAAGTCATTCCTTAAAAAAATATTTCCCGTTACACTTGATAAATCACCTTTCAATCATCTAGGATTGTTAGATCAGATTTTTGTCAATGGGCAAAATAATGGCTTGTTTGACTCGGGTAAATATCCCACCGCACGTTCACTTGAGAATTTAATGAGCGTTTGTTATTCTCTTTAAAATATTTGGATCCACAGGTCATTTGCATCTTGAACATGTTTCAAGCATGCAAATACATTTTTTAAAACATGTGTATAAAAATCTCTTTCTTATATAATTCCAAGCTATTGGAGTTGATCTAGTGGAATTTCCCAAATTTGGATAAAAAAACTTTTGTGTTCATTTGAGGTGTGTGAATAAATTATCTTTACTTAAATTTGTTATTGCTTTTAATTTTTTCCAGGCGGGGGATTTTTAACTGAGTGTTGACTCCCATTCCATAAGTCATTCTTTAAAAAAAAATAGCATGTTATGCATGATAAATCACTTTACAACCATCTATGATGGTTAGGTCAACTTTTTGGAAAAGGTGAAAATAGTAGCTAATTTGATGCGGGTAAATATCCCACCGCAAGTTCACTTGAGAATTTAATGAGCGTTTTTTATTCTCTTTAAAAGGTATTGATACTTAGGCCGTTTGCATATTTAACATATTTCAAGCAAGCATATCAATTTTTTAAAACAAGTGTAGAAAAATCTCTATCTTATAAAATTCCAAACTATAAGAGTTGAACTAGTGGAATTTCCAAAACATGGATAACAAAACTTTTTGTGTTCATTTGCGCTATGTGAATAAATTTTCTTTACGTACATTTGTTATTGCTTTAAATTTTTTCAATACATAAACTCTAAAACTTTCATTTTGTTGCGATCTATTTGTCATTTATGTATTTTTTGTTTACGAGATTGTGGGAAAGAGACAACTCAAGTTTTTATTTTAAAAAAAAATTATACATCTAAAAAGGAAATGCACAATGCACAAATGTAGAGAGAGATAATTCCAAAAAGTGTCTGTAATTTTTAGGGATTGTAAACTCTTTTTAGTTTTTATATATTAGGTTTTGCAATCGTCGGGAAAAGGGTGACCCAAGGGATTTATAACTGAGTGTCGACTCCCAATCCATAAGTCATTCCTTACAAAAATATTGCCCGTTACGCATGATAAATCACTTTAGAATATCTATGATAATTAGGTATGCTTTTTGAAAATGGGAAAATATCTCATTGCACGTTCACTTTAAATTTAATGAGCGTTTGTTATTATCTTTAAAAGATTTAGATCCATAGGTCATTTGAATCTTGAACATGTTTCAAGTATGCACATCCATTTTTTAAAACATGTGTAGAAAAATATTTTTCTTATAAAATTCCAAGCTATTAGAGTTGAACTAGTGGAATTTCCAAAATTTGGATAACAAAACTTTTATGTTCATTTGTGGTGTGTGAATAAATTTTCTTTACTTACAATTGTTACTGCTTTAAATTTTTTCCATACATAAACTCTAAAATATTCATTTCATTGTGATCTATTTGCCTTTTGTCTCTTTTTGTTTACGAGATGAAGAGAAAGTTAAAACTCAAGTTTTAATTTAAGAAAACATAATACATCTAAAATGGAAATGCATAATGCACAATGCACAAATGTAGAGAGAGAAAATTCCAAAAGTGACTGTAATTTTTAGGGATAGGTAACTCTTTTTATTTTTAGGTAACTCTTTTTATTTTTTATTTATTAGGTTTTGCAATCGTCGAGAAAAAGGGGGAGGCAGGGGATTTTTAACTAAGTGTTGACTCCCAATCCATAAATCATTCCTTACAAAAATATCACCCGTTACGCATGATAAATCACTTTACACTCACCTATGATCATTAGGTCAGCTTTTTGTAAATGGACAAAATAGTGTCTTGTTGGACTCGGGTAAATATCCCACCGCACGTTCACTTGAGAATTTCATGAGCGTTTGATATTCTCTTTAAAAGGTTTGGATGCATAGGTCGTTTGAATCTCTAACATGTGTCAAGAGTGCATATCCATTTTTTAAAACATGTGTAGGAAATCTCTTTCTTATCAAATTCCACGCAATTAGGGTTGAACTGGGCATATTTCCCAAACTTAGATAACAAAACTTTGGTGTTCATTTGTGGTGTGTGAATAAATTTTCTTTACTTACATTTTTTATTGTTTTAAATTTTTTCCATAAATAAACTCTAAAATTTTCTTTTTGTTGTGATCTATTTTCCTTTTATCTCTTTTTTGTTTACAAGATGAAGGGAACGTGAAAAATTAAGTTTTTATTTAAGAAAAAAGTATGCATCTAAAATGGAAATGCACAATGCACAAATGTAGAGAGAGATAATTCCAAAAAGTGTCTGTAATTTTTAGGGATTGGAAACTCTTTTTAGTTTTTATTTATTAGGTTTTTCAATCATTTGGAAAAGGGGGAGGTGGGGGATTTTTAACTGATAGTTGACTCCCAATCTATAAGTTATTCCTTAAAAAAATGTAGCCCGTTACGCATGATAAATCACTTTACATGATCTTTAGGTCAGCTTTTTGTAAATGGGCAAAACTATGGCTTGTTGGACTCGGGTAAATATCCCACCGCATGTTCCCTTGAGAATTTAACGAGCGTTTGTTATTCTCTTTAAAAGGTTTGGATCCATAGATCATTTGCATCTTTAACATGTTTCAAGCTTGCATATCCATTTTTTAAAACATGTGTAGAAAAATCTCTTTCTTTTACACTTCCATGCTATTAGGGTTGAACTAGTGGACTTTCCCAAACATGAAAAACAAAAAAAATTTGTTTTTTCAGGTGTGAATAAATTTCTTTACATACATTTGTTATTGGTTTAAATTTTTTCCATTCATAAACTCTAAAATTTTCATTTTGTTGTGATATATTTTCCTTTTAACTCTTTTTTGTTTACGAGAAGAAGCCAAAGTGAAAAGTCAAGTTTTGATTTAAGAAAAAATTTTGCATCTAAAATGGAAATGCACAATGCAAAAATGTAGAGAGAGATAATCCCAAAAAGTATTTATAATTTTTAGGGATTTTAAACTCTTTTTAGTTTTTATATATTAGGTTTTGCAATCGTCGGGAAAAAAAGGGAGGTAGGGGATTTTTAACTGAGTGTTGACTCCCAATCCATAAGTCATTACTGAAAAAAAAATATAGCCCGTTACGCATGATAAATTACTTTACAATCATCTATGATTGTTAGGTCAACTTTTTGTAAAAGGCCAAAATAATGGCTTCTTTGACACGGGTAAATATCCCACCGCAAGTTCACTTGAGAATTTAAAGAGCATTTTTTATTCTCTTTAAAAGGTTTTGATACGTAGGCCATTTGTGTCTTTAACAAATTTCAAGCGAGCATATCAATTTTTTAAAACAAGTGTAGAAAATCCTCTATCTTAAAATTCCAAGCTATAAGGTTTGAACTAGTGGATTTCCCAAACTTGGATAACAAAAATTTTGTGTTCATTTGAGGTGTGTGAATAATTTTATTTCTTACATTTGTTATTGCTTTAAATTTTTTCCATACATAAACTCTAAAATTTTCATTTTGTTGTGATCAATTTTCCTTTTATCTCTTTTTTGTTTACGAGATGAAGGGAAATTGAAAACTCAAGTTTTGAGTTAAGAAAAAAGTATGCATCTAAAAAGGAAATGCACAATGCACAAATGTAGACAGAGATAATTCCAAAAAGTCTATAATTTTTGGGTAATATAAACTCTTTTTAGTTTTTATATATTAGGTTTTGCAATCATCGGGAAAAGGGGGAGGTGGGGGATTTTTAACTGAGTGTTAACACTCAATCTATAAGTCATTCCTTAAAAAAATATAGCCCGTTACGCATGATAAATCACTTTACAATCATCTATGATCGTTAGGTCAACATTTTTAAATGGGTAAAATAATGGCTTGTTTGACTTGGGTAAATATCCCACTACAAATTCATTTGAGAATGTAATGAATGTTTGATATTCCCTTTAAAAGGTTTGGATCCATAGGTCATTTGCATCTTTAACAAGTTTCAAGCTATTTTAAAAACATGTGTAGAAAAATCTCTTTCTTATAAAATTCCAAGCTATTAGGGTTGAACTAGTGGAATTTCCAAAACTAGGATAACAAAACTTTTGTGTTAATTTGTCGTGTGTGAATAAATTTTCTGTACTTACATTTGATATTGCTTTAAATTTTTTCCTTACATAAACTCTAAAATTTTCTTTTTGTTGTGATCTATTTGCCTTTTATCACTTTTTTTTGTGTACTAGATGAAGGGAAAGTGAAAACTTAAGTTTTGGTTTAAGAAAAAAGTATACACAATGCACAATGCACAAATGCAGAGAAAGATAATTCCAAAATATGTTTGTAATTTTTACGGATTGTAAACTTGTTTTACTTTTTATATGTTAGGTTTTGCAATCGTCAGGAAAAGGGGGAGGCAGAGGATTTTTTAACTGAGTGTTGCTCCCAATCCATAGGTCAACATTTTATAAATGGGCAAAATAATGGCTTGTTTGACTCGGGTAAATATGCTACCGCACGTTGACTAGAGAATTTAACAAGCGTTTGTTATTCTCTTTAAAAGTTTTGGATCCATAGGTCATTTGCATCTTGAACATGTTTCAAGCATGCATAACCATTTTTTGAAACATGTGTAGAAAAATCTCTTTCTTATAAAATTCCAAGCTATTAGAGTTGAACTAGAGGAATTTCCAAAATTTGGACAAGAAAACTTTTGTGCGCATTGGTGGTGTGTGAATAAATTTAATTTAATTAAAAATTTTAATTCTTTAAATTTTTTCCATACATAAATTCTAAAATCTTCATTTTGTTGTGATTTATTTGCCTTTTATCTCTTTTTTGTTTACAAGCTTAACGGAAAATGAAAACTCAAGTTTTCATTTAAGAAATAAGTATACGTCTAAAATGGAAATACACAATGCACAAATGTAGAGAGAGATAATTCAAAAAAGTGGCTGTAAGTTTTAGCGATTGTAAACTCTTTTTAGTTTTTATATATTAGGTTTTGCAATCGTCGGGAAAAGGGGGAGGCGGGGGATTTTTAATTGAGTGTTGACCCCCAATCCATAAGTCATTCCTTTAAAAAATATAGCCCTTTACGCATGATAAATCACTTGATAAATCACTTTACAATCATGTATGATCGTTAGGTCATCTTTCTGTAAATGAGCAAAATAATGGTTTGTTTGACTCGAGTAAATATTCCACCGCATGGTCACTTGAGAATTTAATGAGCGTTTGATATTCTATTTAAAAGGTTTGGATCCATAGGTCCTTTGAATATTTAACATGTTTCAAGCATGTATATCCATTTTTCAAAACATGTGTAGAAAAATCTCTTTCTTATAAAATTGCTTGCTATTAGGTTTGAACTAGTGGAATTTCCCTAATATGGATAACAAAACTTTTGTGTTCATTTGCGGTGTGTGAATAAATTTTATTTACTTATATTTTTTATTTCTTAAAATTTTTTCCATACATAAACTCTAAAATTTTCTATTTTTTGTGATCTATTTGCCTTTTATCTCTTTTTTGTTTACGAAATGAAGGGAAACTAAAAACTCAAGTTTTGATTTAAGAAAAAAGTATACATCTAAAATGGAAATGCTCAATGCACAAATATAGAGAGATATAATTCCAAAAAGTGTCTGTATTTTTTAGGGATTGTAAGCTTTTTTTAGTTTTTATATATTAGGTTTTTCAATCGTCCAGAAAAGGGTGAGGTAAGGGATTTTTAACTGAGTGTTGACTCCCATTCCATAAGTCATTCCTTGCAAAATTATAGGCCGCTACGCTTGATAAATCACTTTACAATCATCTATGATCGTCAGATTAGCTTTTTGTAAATGGCCAAAATAATGGCTGGTTTGACTCGGCTAAATATCCCACCGCACGTTCACTTGAGAATTTAATGACCTTTTGTTATTCTAATTAAAAGTTTTGGATCTATAGGTCATTTGCATCTTTAACATGTTTCAAGCTTGCATATCCATTTTTTAAAACATGTGTAGAAAAATCTCTTTCTTATAAAATTCCAAGTTATTAGGGTTGAACTAGTGGAATTTCCAAAACTTGAATACCAAAACTTTTATGTTCATTTGCGGTGTGTGAATAAATTTTCTTTTCTTACATTTCTTATTGGTTTAAATTTTTTCGACACATAAACTCCAAAATTTTAATTTTCTTGTGATCTATTTGCCTTTTATCTATTTCTGTTTACAAGATGAAGGGATAGTGAAGACTCAAGGTTTTATTTAAGAAAAAAATAAAAATCTAAAATTGAAATGCACAATGCCCAAATGTAAAGAGAGATAATTCCTAAAAGATTCTATAACTTTTAGTGATTGTAAACTCTTTTTAGTTTTTATATATTAGGTTTTGCAATCTTCGGGAAAAGGGGGAGGCAAAGGATTTTTATCTGAGTGTTGACTCCAAACCATAAGTCATTCCTTACAAAAATATAGCCCACAATGCATGATAAATCACTTTAAAATCATCTATGATCGTTAGGTCAGATTTTTGTAAATGGGCAAAATAATGGTTTGTTTGACTCGGGTAAATATTCCATCGCACGTTTGCTTGAGAATTTAATCAGCATTTTTTATTCTCTTTAAAAGGTTTGGGTCTATAGGTCATTTGCATCTTTAACATGTTTCAAGCATGCATATCCATTTTTTAAAACAAGTGTAGAAAAATCTCTTTCTTATCAAATTCCAAGCTATTAGGTTTGAACTAGTGGAATTTCCCAAACTTGGATAACAAAACATTTGTGGTCATTTTCGGTGTGTGAATAAATTTTTAGTACTTAAATTTGTTATTGCTTTAAATTTTTCCATACATAAACTATTAAATTTTCATTTTGTTGAGATCAATTTGCCTTTTATATCTTTTTTGTTTACGAGATGAAGGGAATGTGAACTCTCATGTTTTGATTTAATAAAAAAATATACATCTAAAATCGAAATGCACAATGCACAAATGTGGAAAGAAATACTTTGAAAAAGTGTCCGTAATTTTTCAGTATTGTAAAATCTTTTTAGTTTTTATATATTAGGTTTTTCTATCATCGGGAAAAGGGGGAAGCGGGGGATTTTTAACTGACTGTAGACTCCCAATCCATAGGTCATTCCTTAAAAAAAAATATAGCCCTTTACTCATGATTGACTGATAAATTACCTTACAATCATCTATGATTGTTAGGTCAACTTTTGGTAAATAGGCAAAATAATGGCTTGTTTGACTCGGGTAAATATCCCACTGCATGTTCACTTGAGAATTTAATGAGCATATATTATTCTATTTAAAAGGTTTGGATCCATAGGTCATTTGCATCTTTAACATTTTTGAAGCATGCAGATGTATATTTAAAACATGTGTAGAAACCTCCTTCTTCTAAAATTCCAAGCTATAAGGGTTGAACTAGTGAAATTTCCCAAACTTGAATAACAAAAATTTTGTGTTCATTTGTGGTGTGAGAATAAATTTTCTTTTCTAATATTTATAATTTTTGAAAATTTTTTCTGTACTTAAATTCTAAAAATTTCATTTCGTTGTGATCTATTGGCCTTATCAAAACAAATTACGGGATGAAGGGAAAATGAAAACTCAAGTTTTTATTTAAGAAAAAAGTATGCATATAAAGTGGAAATGCACAAATGTAGAGAGAGATAACTCCAAAAAGTGTCTGTAATTTTTAGGGATTGTAAACTCTTTTTAGTTTTTATATATAAGGTTTTGCAATCGTCTAAGGCGGGGGATTTTTTAACTTAGTGTTGACTCCCAATCCATAAGTCATTTCTAACAAAGAAAATATTTTTCGTTATGCATGATTGACCGATAAATCACCTTACAATCATCTAGGATTCTTAGGTCAACTTTTTGTAAATTGGAAAAATAATTGCTTGTTTTACTCGAGTAAATAGCCTACCGCACATTCACTTGAGAATTTAAAGAGAATTTTTTATTCTCTTTAAAAAGTTGGGATCAATAGGTCATATGTATCTTTAACATGTTTCAAGCATCCTGATCCATATATAAAACATGTGTAGAAATCTCCTTCCTATAAAATTCCAAGCTATTCAACTAGTGGAATTTCCCAAACTTGGATAACTAAACTTTTGTGGTCATTTGTGGTGTGTGAATAAATTTTCTTTACTTACATTTGTAAGTTTTTAAAAAATTTTCCATACATAAACTCTAAAATTTTGATTTTAGTGTGATCTATTTGCCCCGTCAAAATTGTTTATGAGATGATGGGAAAGTGTAAACTCAAGTTTTGATTTAAGATAAAAGTATACATCTAAAATGAAATTGCAAAAATGTAGAGAAAGATAATTTGAAAAAGTAACTGCAATTTTTAGGGATTGTAAACTCTTTTTACTTTTTATATATTAGGTTTTGCAATCGTCGGGAAATTGGGGAGGCGGGGGATTTTTAACTAGATATTGACTCCCAGTCCATAAATCATTTCTTAAAAAAAAAAAAATCCATTATGCATGATTGACCGATAAATCACCTTACAATCACCTATGATTGTTACCTCAGCTTTTTGTAAATGGGCAAAATAATGGCTTGTTTAACTCGGGTAAAATGTCCCACCGCACGTTCACTTGAGAATTTAATGAGAAATTTTTATTCTCTTTAAAAGGTTTGTACCCATAAGTCAATTGCATCTTTAAAATATTTCAAGGATACATATCCATATTAAAACATGTGTAGAAATCTCCTTCTTATAAAATTCCAAGCTCTTAGGGTTGAACTAGTGGAATTTCGCAAACTTGGATAAAAAACTTTTGTGTTCATTTGTGGTGTATCAATAAATTTTCTTTACTTACATTTGTAATTCTTTTAATTTTTTTTCCATTCATAAACTCTAAAATTTTCATTTTGTTTTTATCTATTTGCCTTATCAAAAATATTTACGGCATGAAGGGAAAGTGAGAACTCAAGTTTTGATTTAACAAAAAAGTATCCATCTAAAATAGAAATGCACACATGTAGAAAGAGATAATTCCAAAAAGTGCCAGTAATTTTTAGGAATTGTCAACTCTTTTTAGTTTTTATATATTCGGTTTTACAATCATCAGGAAAAGGGGGAGACGAGGGATTTCTAGAGGAGTGTTGACTCCAAATCTTAAGTAATTTCTTACAAAATAATATTGCCAGTTACGCACGATTGACCGATAAATCACCTTACATTCATCTATGATTGTTAGGTCAGCTTTTTGTAAGTGGGCAAATAATGGCTTGTTTGACTCAGGTAAATATCCCACTACACGTTCACTTGAGAATTTAAAGAGCATTTGTTATTCTCTTTAAAAGGTTGGGATCCATAGGTCATTTTTATCTTTAACATGTTTCAAACATGCATATCCCTATTTAAAACATGTGTAGAAATCACCTTCTTATAAAATTCCAAGCTATAAGGGTTGAACTAGTGGAAATTTTCAAACTTGGATAGAAAAACTTTAGTGTTCATTTCTAGTGTGTGAATAAATTTTCTTTACTTACATTTGTAATTTTTCAAAAATTTTCCCATACTTAAACTCAAAATTTTTCATTTTGTTGTGATATATTTGCCTTATCAAAATATTTTACTGGATGAAGGGAAAGTGAAAACTCAATTTTTGATTTAAGAAAAAAGTATACATCTAAAATGGAAATGCACAAATCTAAAGAGTGATGATTCCAAAAAGTGTCTGTAATTTTTATGGATTGTAAATTATTTTTAGTTTTTATATATTAGGTTTTTCAATCGTCGGGAAAAGGGGAAGGCAGAAGCTTTTTAACTGAGTGTTGACTCCCAACCCATAAGACATTTCTTAAAAAAAAAATACAACTTGTTATGCATGATTGATAGATAAATCACCTTAAAATCATCTATGATTGTTAGGTCAACTTTTTGAAAATGCGCCAAATTATGGCTTGTTTGAATTGTGTAAATATCCCACCGCACGTTCACTTGAGAATTTAATGAGCATTTGTTATTTTCTTTAAAAGGTTTGGATCCATAGGTCATTTGCATCTTTAACATTTTGAAGCATGCATATCCATATATAAAACATGTGTAGAAATCTCCTTCTTTTAAAATTCCAAGCTATTGGGGTTGGACTAGTGGAATTTCCCAAACTTGGACAACAAAAGTTTTGTGTTCATTTGTGTTGTGTGAATAAATTTTCTTTACTTACATTTTTTATTGTTTGAACTTTTTTTCCATTCATAAACTCTAAAGTTTTCATTTTATTGTGATCTATTTGCCTTATCAAAATTGTTTACGGGTTGAAGGGAAAGTGAAATCTGAAGTTTTGATTTAAGAAAAAAATATACATATAAAATGGAAATGAACAAATGTACAGAGAGATAATTCCTAATAGTGTTTGTAATTTTTAGGGATTGTAGACTCTGTTTAGTTTTTATATGATAGGTTTTGCAAGCATCAGGAAAAGGAGGAGGCGCGGGATTTAGAACTGTGTGTTGACTCCCAATCTATAAGTCATTTCTTAAAAGAAAAAATCTAGCCCATTATGCATGATTGACCGATAAATTACCTTACAATCATCTATGATTTTTAGGTCAGCTTTTTGTAAATGGCTTGTTTAACTTAGGTAAATATCCCACCACACGTTCACTTGAGAATTTATTGAGAATTTGTTATTCTCTTTAAAAGGTTTGGATCTATAGGTCATTTGAATCTTTAACATGTTACAAGCACGCATATCCATATTTAAAACGTGTGTACAATTCTCCTTCTTAAAAAATTGCAAGCTATTAGGGTTGAACTAGTCAAATTTCCAAAACATGGATAAACAAAACTTTTATGGTCATTTTTGGTGTGTGAATATATTTTCTTTACTTACATTTGTTATTTTTAAAAAAAAATTCCGTACATAAACTCTTACATTTACATTTTGTTTTGATGAATTTTCCTGATCAAAATTGTTTACGGGAGGAAGAGAAAGTGATACTCAAATTTTGATTTAAGAAAAAATTATACATCTAAAATGGAAATGCACAAATTTAGCGAGAGATAAATCTAAAAAGTGTATGTAATTTTTTGGGATTGTAAAATACTTTTAGTTTTTATATATTTGGTTTTGCAATTTTAGGGAAAAGGGGGAGGCAGGGGATTTAGAACTGTGTTGACTCCCAATCCATAAGTCATTTCTTACAAAAAAAATATAGCCCGTTATGCATGATTGATCGATAAATCACCTAAAAATCATCTGTGGGTTAGTCTGCTTTTTTTAAATGGGTAAAATAATGGCTTGTTTGACAAGGGTAAATATCCCATCGCACGTTCACTTGAGAATTTAATCAGCTTTTGTTATTCTCTTTAAAAGGTTTGATTCCATAGGTCATTTGCATCTTTAACATGTTTCAAGCATGCATATCCATATTTAAAACATGTGTAAAAATCTGATTCTTATAAAATTCCAAGCTACAAACTAGTGGAATTTCCAAAACTCTAATAACAAAAGTTTTGTGGTCATTTGTGGTGTGTGAATAAATTTTCTTTACGTAGGTTTTTTATTTTTAAAATTTTTTTCCATACAAAAACTGTTAAATTTTTATTTTGTTGTGATCTATTTGCCTTGTCAAAATTGTTTATGGGATGAAGGGAAAGTGAAAACTCAAGTTTTGATTTAAGAGAAAAATATACATCTAAAATGGAAATGCACAAATGTAGAGAGATAATTCCAAAAAGTGTATTTAATTTTTAGGCATTCTAAACTCTTTTTAGTTTTTATATATTTGGTTTTTCAATTGTAAGGAATGGGGGGAGGCGGTGGATTTAGAATTGTGTCTTGATTCCCAATCCATAAGTCATTTCTTGCGAAAAAAATATAACCTGTTAGGAATGATTGATCGATAAATCACCAAACAATCATCTATGATTGTTAGGTCAGCTTTTTGTAAATGGGCAAAATAATGGCTTGGTTGACTCGGGTAAATATCCCATCGCGGGTTCACTTGAGAATTTAATGCGCTTTTGTTATTCTCTTTAAAAGGTCTTGATCCATAGGTCATTTGAATCTTTTACATTTTTTCAGGCATGCATTTCCATATTTAAAACATGTGTTGAAATCTACTTCTTATAAAATTTCAAGCTATTAGGGTTGAACTTGTGGAATTTCCAAAACTTGGATAACACAACTTTTGTGTTCATTTGTGGTTTGTGAATAAATTTTCTTAACCAACATTTGTTATTGTTTTAAATTCTTTCCATTCATAAACTCTAAGATATTCCATTTGTTGTGATCTATTTGCCTTATCAAATTTATTTACGGGCAGAAGGGAAAGTGAAAAATCAATTTCTTATTTAAGAAAAAAGTATACATCTAAAATGGAAATGCACAAATGAAGAGAGAGATAATTCCAAAGAGTGTCTACAGTTTTAAGGGATTGTAAACACTTTTTAGTATTTATATACTAGGTTTTGTAATCATCGCCAGAAGGGGGAGGCGGGGGATTTTTAACTGAGTGTTGACTCCCAATTCATAAGTCATTTCTTACAAAAAAAATATAGCCTGTTACGCATGATTGACCGATAAATCACCTTACAATCAGCTATGGTTGTTAGGTCAACTTTTTGTAAATGGTCAAAATAATGGCTTGTTTGACTCGAGAATTTAATGAGCATTTGTTATTCTCTTTAAAAGATTTGGTTCCATTGGTCATTTGCATCTTTAACATGTTTCAAGCCTGCATATCCATATGTAAAACAAGTGTAGAAATCTCCTTCTTATAAAATTCCAAGCTATTAGGTTTGAACTAGAGGAATTTCCCAAACTTGGATAACAAAACTTTTGTGTTCATTTGTGGTGTGTGAATAAAATTTTTTTACTTACATTTTTTATTGCTTAAAATTTTTTCTATACATAAAATCTAAAATTTTCATTTTGTTGTGATCTATTTGCCATATCAAAATTGTTTACGGGATGATGGGAAAGTGAAAACTCAAGTTTTAATTTAAGAAAAAAGTATACAGCTAAAATGGAAATGCACAAATGTAAAGAGAGATAATTCCAAATACTGTCGATAATTTTTAGGGATTGTTAACTCCTTTAGGTTTTATAGAGAAGGTTTTGCAATCATCGGGAAAAGGGGGTGGCAGGGGATTTAGACCTGTGTGTTGACTCCCAATCCTTAAGTCATTTCTTACAAAAAAAATGGAGCCGGTTACAATTGATTGACCGATAAATCATGTTACAAACATATATGATTGTTAGGTCATCTTTTTGTAAATGGACAAAATAATGACTTGTTTGACTAGGGTAAATATCCCACCACACGTTCACTTGAGAATTTAATGGGCATTTGTTATTCTCTTTAAAAGGTTTGGATCCTTAGGTCATTTGAATCTTTGACATGTTACAAGCATGCATTTCCATATTTAAAACATGTGTAGAAATCTCCTTCTTATAAATTCCAAGCTATTAGGGTTGAACTAGTGGAATTTCAAAAACTTGGATAACAAAACTTTTGTCGTCATTTGTGGAGTGTGAATATATTTTCTTTACTTACATATGTTGTTGTTTTAAATTTTTTCTATACATAAAATATCACATTTACATTTTTTTGTGATATATTTGCCTTATCAAAATTGTTTATGGGATGAAGGTAAAGTGAACACTCATGTTTTGATTTAAGAAAAAAATATACATCTAAAATGGAAATGCACAAATGTAGCGAGAGATAATTCATAAAAGTGTATGTAATTTTTAGAGATTGTAAACTCTTTTTAGTTTTTTTTATATTTGGTTCTGCAATCATAGAGAAAACTGAGATGCGGGGGATTTAGAACTGTGTGTTGACTCCCAATCCATAAGTCATTTCTTACAAAACAAATATAGCATATTACACATGATTGACTGATAAATCACAATACAATCATCTATGATTGTTAGGTCACCTTTTTTTAAATGGGCCAAATAATGGTTTGTTTGACTTGGGTAAATATCCCACCGCACGTTCACTTGAAAATTTAATGAGCATTTGTTATTCTTTTTAAAAGGTTTGGATCCATAAGTCATTTGCATCTTTAACATGTCTCAAGCATGCATATCCATATTTAAAACATGTGTAGAAATCTCCTTCTTATAAAATTCCACGCTATTAGGGTTGAACTAGTGGAATTTCCAAAACTTGTATAACAAAACTTTTGTGGTCATTTGTAGTGTGTGAATAAATTTTTTTTCCTTACATTTCTTATTGTTTTAAAATTTTTCCATGCATAAACTCTAAAATTTTCATTTTCTTGAGATCTATTTGCCCGATCAAAATTTTTTACTGGATGAAGGTACAGTGACAACTCAAGTTTTAATTTCAGAAAAAAAGTCTACTTCTAAAATAGAAATCCAAAAATGTAGCAACAGATAATTCCAAAAAGTGTATGTAATTTTTAGGGATTGTAAACTCATTTTAGTTTTTATATATTTGGTTTCCCAATCGTAGGGAATAGGGGGAGGCGGGGGATTTAGAATTGTGTATTGACTCCCAATCCATAAGTCATTTCTTTCAAAAAAAATATAGCCCGTTATGCATAATTAACTGATAAATCACCTAACAATTAGGTCAACTTTTTGTAAATGGGAAAAATAATGGATTGTTTGACTAGGGTAAATATCCCACTGCACGTTCACTTGAGAATTTAATGAGCATTTGTTATTCTCTTTAAAAGGCTATGATCCATAGGTCATTTGAATCTGTAACATTTTTCAAGCTTGCATTTCCATATTTAAAACATGTATAGAAATCTCATTCTTATAAAATTCCAAGCTATTAGGGTTGAACTAGAATAATTTCCCAAACTTCGATAACAAACTTTTGTGTTAATTTTTGGTGTGTGAATAAAGTTTTTTACTTACATTTGTTATTCTTTTAATTTTTTCCATTCATAAACTCTAAAATTTTAATTTTGTTGTGGTCTATTCGCCTTCTCAAAATTTTTGACGGGATGAAGGGAAAGTAAAAACTCAAGTTTTGATTTAAGAAAAAAGTATACATCTAAAATGGAGATGAACTAATGTAGAGAGAGATAATTCCAAAAAGTGTCAACAATTTTTAGGGGTTGTAAAGTTTTTTTAGTTTATATATATTAGGTGATGTAATAGTCGGAAAAAGAAGGAGGCGGGGATTTTTAACTGAGTGTTAACTCCCAATCCATAAGTCATTTCTTACAAAAAAATTATAGCCCGTTACGCATGATTGACCGAAAATCACCTTACAAATCATCTATGATTGTTTGGTCAACTTTTTCTAAATGGGCAAAATAATGGATTGTTTGTCGTGGGTAAATATCCCACCGCATGTTCACTTGAAAATTTAATGAGCATTTATTATTCACTTTAAAAGGTTTGGATCCATGGGTCATTTGCACCTTTGACATTTCAAGCATGCATATCCATATCTAAAACATGTGTAGAAATTTCCTTCTTATAAAATTCCAAATTATTAGGGTTGAACTAGTGGAATTTCCCAAACTTGGATAACAAAAATTTTGTGTTCATTTGTTGTGTAAATAAATTTTCTTTACTTAAATTTTTTATAGTTTTAAATTTTTTCCAAATATAAACTCTAAAATTTTCATTTTGTTGTGATCTATTTTCCTTATCAAAATTTTTTATGGGATGAAGGAAAAGTGAAAACTCAAGTTTTGATTTATGAAAAAAGTATACATCTAAAATTGAAATGCGCAACTGTAGAGAGAGATAATTCCAAAAAGTGTCTTTAATTTTTTCGGATTGTAAACTCTTTATACTTTTTATATATTAGGTTTTTCAATCATCGGGAAAAGGAGGAGGCAGGGGATTTGGAACTGAGAGTTGACTCCAAATGCATAAGTCATTTCTTACAAAAAAAAATAGCCCATTACGTATGATTGACCGATAAATCACCCTACAATCATCTATGATTGTTAGGTCAGTTTTTTTATAAAATGGCAAAATAATGCTTGTTCGACTCGGGTGAAAATTTAATGAGCATTTGTTATTATTTTTAAAAGGTTTGGATCCATATATCATTTGCATCTTTAATATGTTTCCATAATGCATATCCATTTTTAAAAAATCTGTAGAAATCTCCTTCTTATAAAATTCCAAGTTATTAGGGTTGAACTAGTGGAATTACCCGAATTTGGATATAAAAACTTTTGTGTTTATTTGTGGTGTGTGAAAAAAATTTATTTACTTACATTTATTATTGTTTTAAATTTTTTCCGTACATAAACTCTAAAATTTTCATTATGTAGTGTCTTTGCCTTATCAAAATTGTTTACAGGATGAAGGGAAAGTGAAAACTCAAGTTTTTGTTAAAGAAAAAATTATATATCTAAAATGGAAATGCACAAATGTAGAGAGAGATAATTCCAAAATGTGTCTGTAAAATATATTTGGTTTTGCAATCGTAGGGAAAAGGGGGAGGCGGGGGATTTATAACTATGCGTTGACACCCAATCCATAAATCATTTTTAACAAAAAAAATATTGCCCGTTTTGCTTGATTGACCAATGAATGATTGTTAGGTCAACTTTTTGTAAAAGGGAAAAATAATGGTTTGTTTTACTCGATTAAATATCCCACTGCACGTTCACTTGAGAATTTAATGAGCATTTGTTATTCTCATTAAAAGGTTTGGATCCATAGGTCATTTGAATGTTTAACATTTTTCAAGCTTTCATTTGCATATTTAAAACATCAATAGAAATCTCCTTCTTATAAAATTCCAAGCTATTAGGTTTGAACTAGTGGAATTTCCCATACTTGGATCACAAATTTTTTTTCTTCATTTGTGGTGTGTGAAAAAATTTCTTTACTAACATTTGTTATTGTTTTATATTTTTTCCATACATAAACTCTAAAGTTTTTATTTTGTTGTGAATTGTTTGCCTTACCAAAATTGTTTACGAGATGAAGGGAAAGTGAAAACTCAAGTTTTGATTTAAGAAAAAAATATACATCTAAAATAGAAATTCAAAAATGTAAAGAGAGATATTTCCAAAAAGTTTGTACAATTTTTTGGGATTGTAAACTCTTTTTAGTTTTTATATATTAGGTTTTGTAATCATTGAGATAAGGGGGAGGAGATGGATTTTTAACTCAGTGTTTACTCCCAATCCATAAGTCATTTCTTACAAAAAAATAGATCTCGTTACGCATGATTGACCAATTACTCACCTTAAAATCATCTATGATTGTGAGGTCAGCTTTTTGTAAATGGGCAAAATAGTTGCTTGTTTGACTCGGGTAAATATCCCACCACATGTACATTTGAGAATTTAATGAGCATTTGTGATTCTCTTTAAAAGGCTTGGATCCATAGGTCCTTGGAATCTTTAACATTTTTCAAGCTTGCATTTCCATATTTAAAACATGTGTAGAAATCGCCTTCAAATAAAATTCCAAGTTATTAGGGTTGAACTAGTATAATTTCCCAAACTTGGATAACAAACTTTTGTGTTAATTTGTGGTGTGTGAATAAATTTTTATACTTACATTTGTTATGGTTTTAAATTTTTTCCATTCATAAACTCTAAAATTTTGATTTTGTTGTGATGTATTCGCCTTATCAAATTTGTTTACGGGATGAAGGAAAAGAGAAAACTCAAGTTTTGAATTAAGAAAAAATTATACATCTAAAATTGAAATGCACTAATGTCAAGAGAGATAATTCCAAAAACTGACCACAGTTTTTAGGGATTGTGAACTCTTTTTTGTTTATATATACTAGGTTATGTTATTGTCGAGAAAAGGGGGAGGCAAGGGATTTTGAACTGAGTGTTGTCTCCCAATCCATAAGTCATTTCTTACAAAAAAAAAAAATGTAGCCCATTACGCATGATTGACCGATAAATCACCTTACAATCATCTATGATCGTTCGGTCAGCTTTTTGTAAATGGGAAAAATAATGGCTTGTTTGTCGTAGGTAAATATCCCACCGCACGTTCACTTGAAAATTTAATGAGCATTTGTTATTCTCTTTTAAATGTTTCAATCCATAGGTCATTTTCATCTTTAACATTTTTCAAGCATGCAAATCCATATTTAAAACATGTGTAGAAATCTCCTTCTAATAAAATTGCAAGCTATTAGGTTTGAATTAGTGGAATTTCCCATACTTGGATAACAAAACTTTTTTCTTCATTTGTGGTGTGTGAAAAAATTTCTTTACTAACATTTGTTATTGTTTTAAATTTTTTCCACACATAAACTCTAAAATTTTCATTTTGTTGTGATCTATTTGCCTTATCAAAAACATTTTACAAGAGGAACGGAAAGTGAAAACTCAAGTTTGGATTTAAGAAAAAAGTATACATCTAAAATGGAAATTCAAAATTGTAAAGCGAGATAATTCAAATAAGTGTCTAGATTTTTTTGGGATTGTAAACTCTTTTTACTTTTTATATATTAGGTTTTGTAATAGTCGGGATAAGGGGGAGGCAAGGGATTTTTAACTCATTGTTTACTCCCAATCCATAACTCATTTCGTACAAAAAAAATAGAGCACGTTACACATGATTGACAGATAAATCACCTTACAACCATCTATGATTTTAGGTCAGCTTTTTGTAAATGGGCAAAATAACTGTTTGTTTAACTCGGGTAAATATCCCACCGGCCGTTCACTTGAGAATTTAATGAGCATTTGTTATTCTTTTAAAAAGGCTTGGATCCATAGGTCATTTGAATCTTTAACATTTTTCAAGCTTGCATTTCCATATTTAAAACATGTGTAGAAATCTCCTTCTTATTAAATTCCATGCTTTTAGGGTTGAACTAGTATAATTTCCCAAACTTGGATAACAAACTTTTGTGTTAATTTGTGGTGTGTGAATAATTTTTTTTACTTACATTTGTTATTTTTTATATTTTTTCCATTCATCGACTCTAAAATTTTTATTTTTTTGTGATCTATTTGCCTTATCAAAATTGTTTATGGGATGAAGCAAAAGATAAAACTCAAGTTTTGAATTAAGAAAAAAGAATACATCTAAAATGGAAATGCACTAATGTCAAGAGAGATAATTCCAAAAAGTGTCTAAAATTTTTAGGGATAGTAAACTCTTTTTATTTTTTATATATTAGGTTATGTAATCGTATGGAAAAGGGGGAGATAGGGGATTTTGAACTGAGTGTTGTTTCCCAATCCATAAGTCATTTCTTAAAAAAAATATAGCTCGTTACGCATGATTGATCGATAAATCACCTTACAATCATCTCTGATTGTTCGGCCAGCTTTTTGTAAATGGAAAAAATAATGGCTTATTTGTCGTGAATAAATATCCCACCGTACGTTCACTTGGAAATTTAATGAGCATTTGTTATTCTCTTTAAAAGGTTTGGATCCATAGGTCATTTGCCTCTTTAACATGTTTCAAGTATGCATATCCGTATATAAAACATGTGTAGAAATCTCCTTCATATAAAATTACATGCTATTAGGGTTGAACTAGTGGAATTTCCAAAACTTGGATAACAAAATTTTGTGTTCATTTGTGGTGTGTGAATTAATTTTATTTACTTACATTTGTTATTTTTTAAAAAAATTTCAATACATAAAATCTAAAATTTTAATTTTGTTGTGATCTATTTTCCTTATTTAAATTTTTTACAGGATTAAGGGAAAGAGAAAACTCAAGTTTTGATTCAAGAAAAAAGTATACATCTAAAATTGAAATGCACAACTGTAGAGAGAGATAGTTCCAAAAAGTGCCAGTAATTTTAAGGGATTGTAAACTCTATTTACTTTTTATATATTAGGTTTTTCAATCATCGAGAAACGGGGAAGGTAGGGGATTTTGAACTGAGTGTTGACACTGGATGCATAAGTCATTTCTTTCAAAAAAAAATATAACCCATTACGCATGATGGACCGATAAATCACAATACTATCATCTATGATTGTTAGGTCAGATTTTTATAAAATGGCAAAGTAATGGCTTGTTTGACTCAGGTAAATATCCCACCACAAGTTCACTTGAGAATTTAATGAGCATTAGTTATTCTCTTTAAAAGGTTTGGATCCGTGTTTCATTTTTATCTTTAACATGTTTCAAGCATGCATATCAATATTTAAAACATGTGTAGAAATCTCCTTCTTATAAAATTCCAAGCTATTAGGGTTGAACTAAAGGAATTTCCAAAACTTGAATAACAAAACTTTTGTGTTCATTTGTGGTGTGAATAAAAACAAATTTCAAGCATTTTTTATTGTTTTAAATTTTTTCCATACATAAACTCTGAAATTTTTATTTTTTTGTGATCTATTTGCCTAATCAAAATTGTTTACGGGATGAATAGAAAGTGAAAACTGAAGTTTTGATTTAAGAAAAAAGTATCATCTAAAATGGAAATGCACTAATGTAGAGAGAGATAATTCCAAAAAGTATTTGTAATTTTTAGGGATTGTAAACTCTTTTTAGTTATTATATATTTGGTTTTGCAATCGTAGGGAAAAGGGGGAGGTGGGGGATTTAGAACTGTGTGTTGAATCCCAATCCATAAGTCATTTCTTACAAAAAAAAATATAGCCCGTTATGTATGATTGACCGATCAATCACCTAACAATCATTTATGATTGTTAGGTCAGCTTTTTGTAAATGAGCAAAATAATGGCTTCTTTGACTCGGTAAATATCCCACTGCATGTTCACTTGATAATTTAATGAGCATTTGTTATTCTCTTTAAAAGGTTTGGATCCATAGGTCATTTGAATCTTTAAAAATTTTCAAGCATGCATTTCCATATTTAAAACATGTATAGAAATCTCCTTCTTATAAAATTCCAAGCCATTAGGATTGAACTAGTGGAATTACCCAAACTTGGATAACAAAACTTTTATGTTCATTTGTGGTGTGTGAATAAATTTTCTTCACTTACATTTTTTATTATTTTCAATTTTTTTCTTACATAAACTATAAAATTTTCATTTTGTTGTGTTCTATTTGCCTTATCAAAATTTTTTACGGGATGAAGGGAAAGTGAAAACTCAAGTTTTGATTTAAGAAAGAAGTATACATCTAAAATGGAAAAGCACAAATGTAGAGAGAGATAATTTCAAAAAGTGTCTACAACTTTTAGGGTTTGTAAAGTCTTTTTAGTTTTTATATATAAGGTTTTGAAGGGGGAGGCGGGGGATTTTTAACTGAGTGTTGACTCCCAATCCATAACTCATTTCTTACAAAAATAGTAGAGCCTGTTACGCATGATTGACCTATAAATCACGTTACAATCATTTGTGATTGTTAGGTCAGTTTTTTGTAAATGGGCAAAATAATGGCTTGTTTGACTTGGGTAAATATCCCACCACACATTCGCTTGAAAATTTAATCAGCATTTGTTATTCTTTTGAAACGTTTTGGATTGATAATTCATATGCATCTTTAACATGTTTCAAGCGTTCGTATCCATATTTGAAACATGTGTAGAAATCTCATTCTTTTAAAATTCCAAGCGATTTGGGTTGGACTAATGGAATTTCCCAAACATGGATAACAAAACTTTTGTGTTCATTTGTGGGCTGTGAATAAATTTTCTTAACTTACATTTGTAAATTTTTTTAAAAAATTCCATACTTATACTCTAAAATTTTCATTTTTTTTAGATCTATTTTCCGTATCAAAATTGTTTACGGGATGAATGGAAAGTGAAAACTCAAGTTTTGATTTAGCATAAAAGTATATATCTAAACTAGAAATGCCAAAATATAGAGACAGACAATTCAAAAAAGTGTCTACAATTTTTAGGGATTGTAAACTTTTTTTAGTGTTTCTATATTTGATGTTGTAATCGTCGGGAAAAGGGGGAGGCGGGGGATTTTAAATTGAGTGTTGACTCCCAATCCATAAGTCATTTCTTACCAAAAAAATATAGCCCGTTACACATGATAGACCGTTAAATCTCCTTACAATCATTTATGATTGTTATGTCAACTTTTTGCAAATGGGAAAAATAATGGCATGTTTGCACGGGTAAATATCCCACCTCACATTCACTTGAGAATTTAATGAGCATTTGTTATTCTCTTGAAACATGTTTGGATCCATAGGTCATTTGCATCTTTAACATGTTTCAAGAATGCATATCCATATTTAAAACAAGTGTAGAAATCTCCGTCTTATAAAATTCCAAGCTATTAGGGTTGAACTAGTGGAATTTCCAAAAATTTGGATAACAAAACATTTGTGTTCATTTGAGTGTGTGAATAAATTTTATTTACTTACATTTGTTATTGTTTAAATTTTTTTCCCAACATAAACTCTAAAATTTTTATTTTGTAGTGATCTATTTTGCCTTATCAAATTTTTTTACAAGATGAATGGAAAGTGAAAACTCAAGTTTTGATTTAATAAAAAAGTATCATCTAAAATGAAAATGCACAAATGTAGATAGTGATAATTCCAAAAGAGACTGTAATTTTTAGGGATTGAAAACTTTTTTTATTTTTTATATATTTGATTTTGCAATCGTAGGGAAAAAGGGGAGGTGGGGGATTTAGAACTGTGTGTCGACTCCCAATCCATATGTCATTTCTTACAATAAAAATATAGCCCATTAAGTATGAATGACCGATAAATCACGTAACAATCATCTATGATTGTTAGGTCAGCTTTTTGTAAATGGGCAACATAATGGCTTGTTTGAGTCGGGTAAATATCCCACCGCATGTTCACTTGAGAAATTTAATGAGCATTGATTATTCTCTTTAAAAGGTTTCGATCCATAGGTCATTTGAATCTTTAACATTTTTCAAACATACATTTCCATATTTAACACATGTGTAGAAATCTCCTTCTTATAAAATTCCAAGCTATTATGGTTAAACAAGTGGAATTTCACAAACTTGGATAACAAAACTTTTGTGTTCATTTGTGGTGTGTGAATAAATTTTCTTTACTTACATTTGTTATTGTTTTAAATTTTTTCCATACACAAGCTCTAAAATTTTCATTTTATGGTGATCTATTTGCCTGATCAAAATTGTTTACAGGATGAAGGGATAGAGAAAAGTCAAGTTTTAATTTAAGAAAAAAGTATATATCTAAAATGGATATGCACAAATGTAGAGAGATAACCCCAAAAAGTGTCTGTAATTTTTAGGGATTGTAAACTCTTTTTAGTTTTTATATATTTGGTTTTGCAATCATCGAGAAACGGAGGAGGCGGGGAATTTAGAATTGAGTGTTGACTGCCAATCCATAAGTCAATTCTTACCAAAAAAAATATAGCTCGTTATGCAGGATTGGCCGATAAATCACCTTACACTCGTCTATGATTGTTAGGTCAGCCTTTCGTAAATGGGCAAAATAATTGCTAGTTTGACTCATGTAAATATCCCACTACACATTCATTTGAGAATTTAATGAGCATTTGTTATTATCTTTAAAAGGTTTGGATCCATAGGTCATTTGCATCTTTAACATGTTTCAAGCAAGCATATCCTTATTTAAAACATGTGTAGAAATCTCCTTCTTATAAAATTCCAAGTTATTAGGGTTGAACTAGTGAAATTATCCAGACTTGGATAACAAAACTTTTGTGTTCATTTTTTGTGTGTAAATAAATTTTCTATACTTACATTTGTAATTGTTTAATATCTTTTCCATACATGAACTCCAAATTTTTTATTTTGTTGTGATCTATTTGCCTTATGAAAATTGTTACTGGATGAAGGGTAAGTTAAAACTCAAATTTTGATTTAAGAAAAAAGTATACATCTAAAATGAAAAATGTACTAATGTAGGGAGAGATAATTCCAAAAATTGTATGTAATTTTTAGGGATTGTAAACTCTTTTTAGTTTTTATATATTAGGGTTTTCAATCATCGGGAAAAGAAGGAGACATGATTTTTAACTGAGTGTTGACTCCCTTTTCATAAGTCATTTCTTAAAAAAAATATAACCTACTAGAGATGATTGACCGATAAACCACCTTGCAATCATCTATGATTATTATGTCAGCTTTTTGTAAATGGGCAAAATAATGTCTAGTTTGACTCGGGTAAATATCCCACCGCACGTTTACTAGAGAATTTAATGAGTATTTGTTATTCTCGTTAAAAGGTTCGGATCCTTAGGTCATTTGCATCTTTAACATGTTTCAATCATGCATATCCATATTTGAAACATGTGTAGAAATCTCCTTCTTATGAAATTCAAAGCTATAAGGGTTGAACTAGTGGAATTATCCAAACTTGGATAACAAAACTTTTGTGTTCATTTTTTGTGTGTGAATAAATTTTCTTTACTTACATTTGTTATTGTTTGAAATATTATCCATACATGAACTCTAAAATTTTCCTTTTTTGGTGATCTTTTTGCCTTATACAAATTGTTTACTGGATGAAGGGCAAGTTAAAACTAAAGTTTTGATTTAAAAAAAAGTATACATCTAAAATGGAAATGTACAAATGTAGGGAGAGATAATTTCAAAAAGTGTCTGTAATTTTTAGGGATTGTAAACTCTTTTTAGTTTTTATTTATTAGGTTTTTCTATCGTCGGGAAAAGGGGGTGGCAGGGAATTTTAATTGAGTGTTGGCTCGCAATCCATAAGTCATTTCTTTAAAAAACAAAAATATAGCCCGTTACAAGTGATTGACCGATAAATCACATTACAATCATCTTTGATTATTAGGTCAACTTTTTGTAAATGGGCAAAATAATGGCTTGTTTGACATAGGTAAATATCCCACCGCACGTTCACTTGAGAATTTATTGATCATTTTTTATTCTCTTTAAAAGGTTTGGATCCATAGGTCATTTACATCTTTGACATGTTTCAAGCATGCATATCCATATTTAAAACATGTGTAGAAATCACCTTCCTAAAAAATTTTAAGCAATTTGTTTTGAACTAGTTGAATTTCATAAAATTGGATAAAAAAACTTTTGTGTTCATTTGTGGTGTGTGAATAAATTTTCTTTACTTACATTTGTTATTGTTTTAAATTTTTTCCATACATAAACTCTAAAATTTTCATTTTGTTGTGATCTACTTGGCTTATCAAAAAATTTTATGGCATGAAGGCTAAGTCAAAACTCAAGTTTTGATTTAAGAAAAAAGTATACATCTAAAATGGAAATTCACAAATGTAGAAAGAGATAATTCCAAAAAGTGCCTGTAAATTTTAGGTATTGTAAACTCTTTTAAGTTTTTATATATTTGGTTTTGTAATAGTCAAGAAAAGGGGGAGACAGGAGATTTCAACTAAGTGTTGACTCCCAATCCATAAGTCATTTCTTACATAAAACATATAGGCTTTTATGCATGATTGATCGATATATCACCTTAGAATCATATATGATTGCTATGTCAACTTTTTGTATATTTTCAAAATAATGGCTTGTTTGACTCGGCTAAATATCCCACCGCAGTTTCACTTGAGAATTTAATAAGCATTTCTTATTCTCTTTAAAAGGTTTGGATCCATTGGTCATTTGCATATTGAACATGTTTTAAGCATGCATATCCATATTTAAAACATGTGTTGAAATCTCGTTCTAAAAAAATTCCAAGCTATGTGGGTTGAACTAGTGGAATTTCCCAAACTCTGATAACAAAACTTTTGTGTTCATTTGTGGGGTATGAATAAATTTTCTTTACCTACATTTGTTGTTGTTTTAAATCTTTTCCATACATAAACTCTAAAATTTTTATTTTACTGTGATCAATTTGCCTTATCAAAATTGTTTACGGGATGAAGGGAAAGTGAAAACTCATGTTTTGATTTAAGAAAAAAGAATACATCTAAAATGGAAAAGCACAAATGTAGAGAGAGATAATTCCAAATAGTGTCTGTAATTTTTATGGCTTGTAAAATTTTTTTTATTTTTGTTGAATGATAAGCTCAACCCACTCGACCAAGGAAGGCTCCCATATCTAAGATTATTATAAGATGGGCCACATGCCCAAGGAAGGCCCACAAGATGGGCCAAAGCAATAAGAAGTAGGACACAAAATGATTACCATGAGTTGGCATCCTTATCACCTCTGTTAGAAGATCAAGAAGAACTCACAAAACTATCATTATCTTAGGCTCAAGACCAAGAAGAGTTTTTGTTTGAGTTATATTTGTCTTTAATCAATATTGAGTTATTTAATTATGTTACGACTTATCTTTAAGTGTTAGAGTTTGGGTGTAATTGGAACAAGGGTAGTTTCATTATAATTGGACTCTACTACCTTCCTCTATTATAAATAGAGGTTCATGTACTCTGATTACAACAAGTTATTGATGTCAATGAAGTATTTCACTTTTCCATAAATTCAACAATTTTTATATATAAGGTTTTGCAATCGATGGGAAAAGGGGGAGGCAGAGGGATTTTAACTGAGTGTTGACTCCCAATCCATAAGTTATTTCGTACAAAAAAAATATAGCTCATTATGCATGATTGGCCGATAAATCACCTACAATCATCTATGGTTGTTAGGTCAGCTTTTTGTAAATGGGCTAAATAATGGTTTGTTTGACTCGGGTAAAAATCGCACCACACGTTCACTTGAGAATTTAATGAACATTTTTTATTCTCTTTAAAAGGTTTTGATCCATAGGTCATTTGCGTCTTTAACATGTTTCAAGTAAGCATATCCATATTTAGCACATGTGTAGAAATCTCCTTCTTATAAAATTCCAAGCTATTAGGGTTGAACTAGTGGAAATTCCAGCACTTGGATAACAAAAATTTTGTGTTCATTTGTGGTGTGTGAGTAAATTTTCTTTACCTACTTTTGTTATTGTTTTAAATATTTTCCATACATTGTTAAACTCTAAAATTTTATTTTGTTGTGATCTATTTGCCTTTTAAAATTTGTTAACAGGATGAAGGGAAAGTGAAAACTCAAATTTTGATTTAAGAAAAAAAGTATACATCTAAAATGGAAATGCACAAATGTAGAGAGAGGTAATTCCAAAAAGTGTCTGTAATTTTTAGGGATTGTAAACTCTTTTTAATTTTTATATATTAGGTTTTGCAATCGTCAGCAAAGGGGGAGGTGGGAGATTTTTAACTGAGTGTTGACACCCAATCCATAAGTCATTTCTTAAAAAAAGAATATAGCCCGTAAAGCATGATTGACCGATAAATCACCTAACAGTCATCTGTGATTATTAGGTCAACTTTTTTTAAATAGGCACAATAATGGGTTGTTGGACTCAGGTAAATATCCCACCACAGGTTCACTTGAGAATTTAATGAACATTTGGTATTCTCTTTAAAAGGTTTGGATCCATAGGTCATTGGCATCTTTAACATGGTTCAAGCATTCATATCCATATTTAAAACATGTGTAGAAATCTCCTTCTGATAAAATTCGAAGATATTAGGGTTAAAATAGTGGAATTTCCCAAACTTGGATAAAAAAACTTTTGTGTTCATTTGTGGTGCGTGAATAAATTTTCTTTATTTATATTTTTTATTGTTTTAAATCTTTTTCATACATAAAATCTAAAATTTTCATTTTGCTGTGATGTATTTGTTGTTTCAAAATTGTTTACGGGATGAAGGGAAAGTGAAAACTCAAGATTTGATTTAAGAAAAAAGTATACATCTAAAATGGAAATGTACAAATGTAGAGAGATGTTGTAAGCTAAGCTGAAGCCCACATGACAAAGGAAGGCCCACATATCTAAGATTATTATATGTTGGGCCACATGACCAAGGAAGGCCCACATATCTAAGATTATTATACGATAGGTCACACGACCAATGAAGGCCCACCAGATGGGCCCAATCCCACAAGAAGTAGGACCCATAATGATTACCATGAGCTGACATGCTTATCACATTAGTTGGAAGATAAAGAAGGACTCACAAAAGTATCTTTATCTTATGGTCATGATCAAGAAGAGTTTTAGTTTGAGTTATGTTTGTCTTTTATCAATATTGAGTTATTTAATTATGTTAGGACTTATCTTTAAGAGTTAGAGTTTGGGTGTAATTGGGACAAGGGTAGTTTTATTATAATTGGACTCTACTACCTTCCTCTATTATAAATAGAGGTTCATCTATTCTGATTAAAACAAGTTATTGAAGTCAATGTACTCTAAATTCACCGAGGTAATGTGATCTTTTTCTCTAAACCCTAAACCCTAGGTCTAGGTTCATAGTTATTTTTTCAGTCCCTACACCCGTTGTTTCCTTTGGGTTTTGTACCTTCATACGGAGTTTTTAATATTCCAAATTATATATTGACGGAAAGATATTGGAGTCTAATTTCCAAATAAGAATGATTTGTTCCATTCTGAGTTATATACAGAGAGTTATCAATATTTGAATGAGTCAAGGTTAGATTGCAAAAAGGTTCGAGCAGCTGCAAGAATCTTCAGATTCCGAGGTAATTTTTGCTATCAAGAACTAGAATTTATGTGAAGAAATATATATCAAACGAAACATCTGTAAGTCTATTATTTTACCTATTCAACCAATTTTTTATCTGAGGTATGCACAAAGAGAAATCAATATTTGAAGCAACAAGGTCAGATTGAAAAAGATTTTCAAGCAGTAGCAGAAAGCCTCAACTTCTAAGGAATTTTAAGCTATCAAGAAAAAGACTTTATATGGATAATTATAGAAAGGTATTTAAGTATATTTTCTGATTTATTCAAACAATTCTTGGTATGATTTTTTATAAGGATATATTGATCTTGGAAGAGTCAATGGTCGTTCTGGAAAAATTGGAGAAACATAACTTAGTTCGGCCAGATGAAAGAGACCTAAATCTATCAGATTATTTATCTTTTGATAATTATGTATTGATCAAGAGATGTTATACTTGGATTAAATTTATTTAAGTCTACTTTTAGAAGGAAAAAATTTCATGTCAATCTGATCTATATTGAAAGATATATTTGAATTGGAAGAATCAAAGGTCATGCTAGTATTCTGTTGTATTGAAAAATCCGCATTTATGCCAATTGTTTTGCGTCACTTTTTGAGTTGATCAGGAAAATATCTCACTTCTCCCTGGTTTGAGGGCTTATTTAGAAATCTCTGTTATTTGGGTTTATTGCTACATCTATGATATTTGGTTCAAGCTGGGATAATTGCCATTGCCTCCCAGTTTGAGGGGAAGAAGTAGAAGAGGTACAAGAAGGAATATTTTATTCCATATGTTGTGGATGAGTTTATGTGACCAAAATGTTCAAGAAAGGGGGACAACAAAAGTAGCTTATGCATCTAAGAAGAAATCTTTATATCGGATTATTTCATGGGTTCTTTTACAAAGTTTATTATTTGGTTTGTGTTATATGTGTTGGAAGATGGTCGTGTTATAGTCAGTTGCAGCTATTATGTCTTTTTGGGGACATTATTATTGAAGAAGAGGTGGCCTCATGTCATCATTTATTTTTCCCTGTCAAAAAGATGAAAAATATTTGTGGTTGGGAGTCCATGACGGAGGAACTTCATCCCCATAAAAAAAGATGAAAATTATTTGTTGTTGGAAGTCCGTGACGGAGGAACTTCATCCCCGTAAAAAAGATCAAAATTATTTGTCGTTGGAAGTCCATGACCGAGGAACTTATTATTACATCTATGTTATTCCCCCCTGTAATGGCTTTTATGTCTCCTACCACTTGAGAGTCGTTGTCCTGTGGAGGGACACGGTGGTGGACACTTCACAGCAATGCCGATACATCTAGCATTAGGATTGGAGTATGAAGCAATGGCTTAATTGCTAGGAGTGATTCTTACTCTCACTTATATAATGCCGCAGGGCCTCAATGAAGGACGCAACAACGAGTATAGGAAGATGAAGGCATATTGGAAGATGTGCTATTTTATACAAAAATATTATATACATCATTTGCAGCAAGCTGGGAGTTCATGTTTTTCTCTCACCCCCAGCTTGAGGGGAGTTTTTAAAGATAAGCTCAAGCCCACACGAACAAGGAAGGCCTACAAGATGGGCCCAAGCCCATAAGAAGTAGGACCCACAATGACTACCATGAGCTGGAAACCTTATCACATTTGTTGGAAGATAAGGAAGGACTCACAAAATTATCTTTATCTTAGGGTCACAACCAAGAGGATTTCTAGTTTGAGTTATGTTTTTCTTTTTTCAATATTGAGTTATTTAATTATGTTCGGACTTATCTTTAAGAGTAAGAGTTTGGGTGTATTTGGGACAAGGGAAGTTTTATTGTGATTGGACTCTACTACCTTCCTCTATTAGAAATAGAGGTTCATGTATGCTGATTACAACAAGTTATTGAAGTTAATGAAGTATTTCACTTTTCCATAAATTCAACAAGAAAGATAATTCCAAATAGTTTTTGTAATTTTTACGGACTGTAAACTCTTTTTAGTTTTTATATATTAGGTTTTGCAATCGTCGGGAAAAGGGGGAGAGGGGGGGGGGGGGGGGGGGGGGATTTTTAACTGAGTGTTGACTCCCAATCCATAATTCATTTCTTACAAAAAAAATATAGCCCGTTACAAATGATTGACTGATAAATCACCTTAAAATCATCTATGATTATTAGGTCAGCATTTTGTTAATGGGCAAAATAATGGCTTGTTTGACTCGGGTAAATATCCCACCGCATGTTCACTTGAGAATTTAATGAGCATTTGTTATTATCTTTAAAAGGTTTGGATCCATAGATCATTTGCATCTTTAACATGTTTCAAGCATGCATATCCATATTTAAAACATGTGTAGAAATCTCCTTCCAAAAAAAATTTTAAGCTATAAATGTTGAAATAGTTGAATTTCCCAAACTTGGATAACAGAACTTTTGTGTTCATTTGTGGTGAGTGAATAAATTTTTTTTACTCACACTTTTTATAGTTTTAAATTTTTTCCATACATAGACTCTAAAATTTTCATTTTGCTGTGATCTATTTGCCTTATCAAAATTTTTTACAGGATGTAGGGAAAGTAAAAACTCAAGTTTTGATTTAAGAAAAAGTATACATCATAAATGGAAATAAAAAAATGTAGAGAGAGTTAATTCCAAAAAGTGTTTTTAACTTTTAGGGATTGTAAACACTTTTAACATTTTATATATTAGGTTATGCAATCGTCAGGAAATGGGGGAGGCTATGGATTTTGAACTGAGTGTTGACTCCAAATCCATAAGTCATTTCTTACCAAAAAATAAAAAAATATAGCCCATTGTGCATGATTTTCCGATAAATCACCTTACAATCATCTATGGTTGTTAGGTCATCTTTTTTTTAAATGGGCAAAATAATGGTTGTTTTGACTCGGGTAAATATCCCACTGCACGTTCACTTGTGAATTTATGAGCATTTGTTATTCTCTTTAAAAGGTTTGGACCCATAGGTCATTTGCATCTTTAACATGTTTCAAGCATGAATATCCATATTTAAAACATGTGTATAAATCTCCTTCTTATAAAATTCCAAGCTATTAGGGTTGAACTGCTGGAATTTCCCAAACTTGGATAACAAAACTTTTGTATTTATTTGTGGTGTGTGAATAAATTTTCTTTATTTATGTTTGTTATTTTTTAAAAATATTTTCCATACACAAACTCTTAAATTTTCATTTTGTTGTGATCTTTTTGCCTTATTAAAATTGTTTACTAGATGAAGGGAAAGAGAAAAGTCAAGTTTTGATTTTAAAAAAAAGTATACATCTAAAATGGAAATGAAAAAATGTAGAGAGAGATAACCCCAAAAAGTGTTTGTAATTTTTAGGGATTGTAAACTCTTTTTATTTTTTATATATTTGGTTTTGCAATTGTCAAGAAATGGGGGAGTCGGGGAATTTTGAACTGACTATTGACTCCGAATCCATAAGTCAATTCTTACCAAAATAAATATGGCTCGCTACGCATTATTGGCTGATAAATCACCTTACAATCTTCTATGATTGTTACGCATGATTGACCAATAAATTACCTTACATTCATCTATGATTGTTAGGTCAATATTTTGCCAATGGGCAAAATTATGGCATGTTTGACTCGGGTAAATATCCCACCGCATATTCACTAGAGAATTTAATGAGCAATTTTTAATCTCTTCAAAATATTTGGATCCATAGTTCATTTGCATCTTTAACATGTTTCAAGAAAACATATCCATATTGAAAACATGTGTAGAAATCTCCTTCTTATAAAATTCCAAGCTATTAGGGTTGAACTAGTGGAATCTCCCAAACTTGGATAACAAAACTTTTGTGTTCATTAGTGGTGTGTGAATAAATTTTCTTCTTTTACATTTATAATTGTTTTAAATTTTTTCCTCACATAAACTCTCAAATTTTCATTTTGTTGTGATCTATTTGCCATATCAAAAGTGGTTGCGGGATGAAGGAAAAGTGAAAACTCAAGTTTTAATTTAAGAAAAAAGTATACAACTAAAATGGAAATGCACAAATGTACAGAGAGATAATTCCAAAAAGTGTCTATAATTTTTAGGGATTGTAAACTCTTTATATTTTTTATATATTCGGTTTTGCAATAGTGGGGAAAAGGGGGACGCTGGGGATTTTGAATTGAGTGTTGACCCCCTATCCATAAGTCGTTTCTTACAAAAAAATATAGCCTGTTGTACATGATTGACCAATAAATCACCTTACTATCATCTATGGTTGTTAGGTCAGCTCTTTGTAAATGGGAAAAATAATGGCTGTTTTAACTCGGGTAAATATCCCACCGCACGTTCAGATGAGAATTTAATGAGCATTTGTTATTCTCTTTAATAGTTCATTTACATCTTTAACAGGTTTCAACCATGCATATCCATATTTAAAACATATGTAGAAATCTCCTTCTTATTAAATTCCAAGCTATTAGGGTTGAACTAGTGGAATTTCCCAAACTTGAATAACAAAACTTTTGTGTTCATTTGTGGTGTGTGAAAAATTTTCTGTACTTACATTTTTTATTGTTTTAATTTTTTTCCATACATAAACTATAAAAGTTTAATTTTTTTTTTATCTATTTACCTTCTTAAAATTGTTTATGGGATGAAGGGAAAGTGAAAACTCAAGTTTTGTTTTAAGAAAAAGTATATATCTAAAATGGAAATGCACAAATGTAGAGAGATATAATACCAAAAAAGTGTCTGTAATTTTTTGGGATTGCAAACTATTTTTAGTTTTTAAATATTAGGTTCAAAAGTCAAGAAAAGGGGAGACATGGGATTTTTAACTGAATGTTGACTCCCAATCCATAAGTCATTTATTAAAAAAAATATAGGCCGTTATGCATGATTGGCCAATAATTCACCTTACAATCTTTTATGATTGTTAGGTCAACTTTTTGTAAATGGGCAAAATAATGGCTTTTTTTACTTGGGTATATTTAAAACAAGTGTCAAAATCTCCTTCTTATAAAATTCCCAAACTTGGATAACTAAACTTTTGTGTTCATTTGTGGTGTGTGAATAAATTTTCTTTACTTACATTTGTTATTCTTTAAATCTTTTCCATACGCAAACTCTAAAATTTTCATTTTTTTGTGATCTATTTGCCTTATCAAAATTGTTTACGGGATGAAGGGAAAGTTAAAACTCAAGTTTTGATATAACAAAAAAGTATACATCTAAAATGGAAATGCACGAATATAGAGAGAGATAACCCCAAAAAGTGTTTGTAATTTTTAGGGATTGTAAACTCTATTTAGTTTTTATATATTTGGTTTTGCCATCATCAAGAAATGGAGGAGGTGGGGGATTTTTAACTGGGTGTTGACACCCAATCCATAAGTCATTTCTTACAAAAACATATAGCCCGTTACTCAGGATTGACCGGTAAATCATCTTCAAATCATCTATGATTGTTAGGTTAGTTTTTTTGTAAATGGGAAATATAATGGCATGTTTGACTCGGGTAAATATCCCACTACACGTTCTCTTGAGAATTTAATGAGTATTTTTTATTCTCTTTAAAAGGTTTGGATCCATAGGTCATTTGCATCTTTAAGATGTTTCAAATATGCATATCATATTTAAAACATGTGTAGAAATCTCCTTCCTATAAAATTCCAAGTAATTAGGGTTGAACTAGTGGAATCTCCCAAACTTGGATAACAAAACTTTTGTGTTCATTTGTGGGGTGTGAATAAATCTTCTTTACATGTATTTGTTATTGTTTTATATTTTCTCCATACATAAACTCTAAAATTTTAATTTTGTTGTGATCTATTTGCCTTATCAAAATTTTTATGGAATGAAGGCAAAGTGAAAACTAAAGTTTTAATTTAAGAAAAAATTATTCATCTAAAATGGAAATTTGCAAATGTAGAGAGAGATAATTCCAAAAGGTGTCTGTAAATTTTAGGGATTTTAAACTCTTTTTAGTTTATATATATTTGGTTTTGGAATAGTCAGGAAATGGGGTAGGCAGGGGATTTTCAGCTGAGTGTTGACTCCCAATCCATAAGTCATTTCTTACATAAAAATATAGAAGATCAAAAACCTTATCTGTCTATCTTTTATGGAAAATTGCCAGAACCTTTTGCACATGTAGCTGAAAAAGACTACATAACAAAATATTGGCAAAATAATACAGAACTTGGTTCTTTAACCATGGATAATTTCCTAAACTTTGACACTTTAGGACGAAGACACAGATTTGTACAAGACATGTTGGTAAATCTTTGTGAAGCCCAAAAACTATAGCCTGTTACGCATGATTCCCCGATAAACCACCTTACAATCATCTATGACTGTTAGGTCAGCATTTTGTAAATGTGTAAAACAATGCTTTGTTTGACTCGGGTAAATATCCCACCACACTTTCACTTGAGAATTTAATGAGCATTTCTTATTTTCTTTAAAACGTTTGGATCCATTGGTAATTTGCAGCGTTTAACATGTTTCAAACAAGCATATCCATATTGAAAACATGTGTAGAAATCTTCTTCTTATAAATTCCAAGCTATTAGGGTTGAACTAATGGAATTTCCCAAACTTGGATAATAAAAATTTTGTGTTCATCTGTGGTGTGTGATTAAATTTTCTTTCCCTACATTTGTGATTGCTTTAAATCTTTTCCATACATAAACTCTAAAAATTTTATTTTGTTGTGATCTATTTGCCTTACCAAAATTGTTTACGGGATGAAGGGAAAGTGAAAACTAATGATTTTATTTAAGAAAAAAGAAAACATATAAAATGGAAAGTCACAAAAGTAAAGAGAGATAATTCCAAAAAGTGTATGTAATTTTTAGGCTTGTAAACTCTTTTTTTATTTTTAAATATTAGATTTTGCTATCTTCGAGAAAAGGGGGAGGCCGAGAGTTTTAACTGAGTGTTGACTCCCAATCCATAAGTCATTTCTTACAAAACAAATATAGCCCGTGACACATGATTGGCCGATAAATCATCTTATAGTCATCTATGATTGTAAGGTCATCATTTTGTAAATGGGAAAAATAATGGCTTGTTTGACTCGGGTAAATATCTCACCGCACGTTCACTTGAGAATTTAATGAGTGTTTGTTATTCTCTTTAAAAGATTTGGATCAATAGGTCTTTTGCATATTTAACATGTTTCAAGCAAGCATATCCATATTTAAAACAAGTGTTGAAATATTCTTCTTATAAAATTCCAAGCTATTTGGGTTGAACTAGTGGTATTTCCAGAACTTGGATAACAAAACTTTTGTGTTCATTTGTGGTGTGTCAGTAAATTTTCCTTACCTACATTTGCTATTTTTTAAAATCTTTTCCATACATAAACTCTAAAATTTTCATTTTGTTGTGATCTATTTGCCTTATCAAAATTGTTTACTGGATGAAGGAAACTTATAACAGAAGTTTTGATTGAAGAAAAAAAGTGCACAAATGTAGAGAGAGATAATTCCAAAAAGTATCTGCAATTTTTAGGGATAGTAAAGTCTTTTTAATTTTTATATATTAAATTTTGCAATCATCGGGAAAAGGGGGAGGCGGGGGATTTTTAACTGAATGTTGACTCCCAATCCATAAGTCATTTCTTACAAAAAGAATATAGCATGTAATGCATGATTGACTGATAAATCACCAAACAATCATCTGTGATTGTTTGGTCAGCTTTTGGTAAATGGGCACAATAATGTCTTGTTGGACTCGGGTAAATATCCCACCGCAGGTTCACTTAAGAATTTAATGACCATTTTTTATTCTCTTTAAAAGGTTTGGATCCATAGGTCATTTGCATCATTACATGTTTCAAGCATGCATATCCATATTTAAAACATGTGTAGAAATCTCCTTCTCATAAAATTCCAAGCTACAAGGGTTGAACTAGTGGAATTTCCCAAACATAGATAAAAAAAATTTTGTGTTCATTTGGGGTATGTGAATAAATTTTCTATACATACATTTTTTATTATTTTAAATCTTTTATCAAAATTGTTTACGGGATGAAGGGAAAGTAAACTCAAGTTTTGATTTGAGAAAAAAGTATACATCTAAAATGGTAATTCACAAAAGTAGAGAGAGATAATTTCAAAACGTGTCTGTAATTTTTAGGGATTGTAAACTCTTTTTAATTTTTATATATTAGCTTTAACAATCATCGGGAAAAGGTGGAGGCGGGGGATTTTTAACTGAGTGATGACTCCCAATCCGTAAGTCATTTCTTAAAAAAACAATATAGCTCATTATGCATGATTGGCCAATAAATCACCTGAAAAATCAACTATGATTATTTCATCAAATTTTTGTAAATGGGCAAAATAATGGCTAGTTTGACTCTGGTAAATATCCCACCGCACGTTCAGTTGAGAATTTAATGAGCATTTGTTATTCTCTTTAAAAGGTTTGGATCCATAGGTCAATTGCATCTTTAACATGTTTCAAGCATGCATATGCATATTTAAAACATATGTAGAAATCTCCTTCTTATAAAATTCCAAGCTATTAGGGGTTAACTAGTGGAATTATCCAAACTTGTATAACAAAACTTTTGTGTTGATTTTTTGTGTGTGAATAAATGTTCTTTACTTACATTTGTTATTGTTTTAAATCTTTTCCATACACGACCTCTAAAATTTTCATTTTGTTGTGATCTATTTGCCTTATAAAAAATGTTTACAGGATGAAGGGATAGTTAAAACTCAAGTTTTGATTTAAGAAAAAAGTTTACATCTTAAATGGAAATGTACAAATGTAGCGAGAGATAATTCCAAAAAGTTTCTGCAATTTTTAATGATTGTAAACTCTTTTTAGTATTTATATATTAGGTTTTGCAATCATCTTGAAAAGGGGGAGGCGGTGGATTTTTAACTAAGTGTTGACTCCCAATCTATAAGTCATTTCTTCAAAAAATAAAATATAGCCCATTATAGATGATTGACCGATAAATCACCTTACGATCATCTATGATTATTAGGACAACTTTTTGTAAATGGACAAAATAATGGCTTGTTTGACTCGGGTAAATATCCCACCACACGTTTACTTGAGAATTTAATGACCATTTGTTGTTGTTGAATTTATGGAAAAGTGAAATACTTCATTGACATTAATAACTCATTGTAATCAGAGTACATGAACCTCTATTTATAATAGAGAAAGGTAGTAGAGTTCAATTACATTAAAACTACCCTTGTCCCAATTACACCCAAACTCCAACACTTAAGGTATGTCCTAACATAATTAGGTAACTCAATATTGATAAAAGACAAATGCAACTTAAAATAAATATCTTTTTTTGTCGTGACCCTAAGATAAAGATACTTTTATGAGTCCTAGATCTTCCAATTGATGTGATAACGATGCCAGCTCTTGGTAATCATTGTGGGTCCTACTTCTTATCGGCTTGGGCCAATCTTGTGGTCCTTCCTTGATCATATGGCCCATGTTATAATAATCTTACATATGTGGGACTTCCTTGGTCGTTTGGGCTTGATCTTATCTTCCAACACTTCCCCTCAAGCTGGGGGTGAGAGAACAACATGAACTCCCAGCTTGCTACAAATGTTGGATAAAATATTTTTGTATAAAATGGACATCTTCCAATATGCCTTCATCTTCCAACATTCCCCCTCGCTGTTGAGTCTTCCATGAGGCCTTGCGGCATTATAAGTGAGAGTAAAAATCACTCCTAGCCAGTAAGCCATTGCTTCATACTCCAGTCTTAATGCTGGATGTAGGTCACACTCCACTGCTATCGGTAGTGCGTCTATTGGCATTGCTCTAAAGTGTCCACCACCATGTCCCTCCACAGGACAACGACTCTCAAGTGGTAGGAAACATAAAAGCCATTGTAGGAGGGGGAGGGGGGGGGTAGGGGATATCATAGATGTAATCATAACTTCCTCCGTCATGGACTTCCAACTACAAATAATTTTCATCTTTTTTATGGGGATGAAGTTCCTCCATCGTGGACTCACAACCACAAATAATTTTCATCTTTTTTATGGGGATGAAGTTCCTCCGTCGTGGACTCCCAACCACAAACAATTTTGATCTTTTTGATGGGGTAAAATAAATGATGACATGAGCCACCTCTTCTTCAATAATAATGTCCCAAAACAGACATAACAGCTGCAACTGAATATAACACGACCATCTTTCAACACATATAACATGAACCAAATAATAAACTTTGTCAAATAACCCATGAAATAATCCGATATAAAAATTTCTTCTTTGATGCACAATCTTCATATTTTGTGATGCCCCTTTCTTGAATATTTCTGTCACATAAACTTACTCACAACATATGAAATAAAGTACCTCTTTCTTGTACTTCTTCTACTTCTCCCCCCTAAAGTTGGGAGGTAATGGCAGTGATCCTAGCTTGAACCAAATATCATAGATGTAGAAATAAACCCAAATAACAGAGATTTATAAATAAGCCATCAAACCAGGGAGAAGTGAGATATTTTCCTGATCAACTCAAACAGTGACGCAAAACAATCGGCATAAATTCGGATTTTTCAATACCACAGGATACCAGCATGACCTTTGATTCTTCCAATTTGAATATATCTTTCAAAATAGATCAAATTGACATGAAATTTTTTCCTTTTGACACTAGACTTAAATAAATTTCATCAAAGTATAACTTCACTTCAAAAAATATAATTATCAGAAGATAAATAATCGGATAGATTTCAGTCTCTGTCATATGGCCGAACTAAGTTTTGTTTCTCCTGTTTTTCAAGAACGACCATTGACTCTTCCAAGATCAATATTTCCTTATAAAAAAATCAAACCAAGAATTGGTTGAATAGGTAATAAAATAGACTTACATATATTTCTTTTGATATATAATTCTCCTTATAAAGTCTCTTTCTTGATAGCATAAAATATCTCGGCATTTGAGGCTTTCTGATGTATCTCGAACCTCTTTTTAAATCTGACCTTTGCTACTTCAAATATCAATTTCTTTTTATAGATAACTCAAAGAAGAAATTGGTTGAATAGGTAAAATAATAGACTTACAGATCTTTCTTTTGATATATATCTCTCCATATAAAGTCTAGTGATAGCAAAACATACCTCGGAAGCTGAAGCTTTCTGCTGTTACTTGAACCACTTTTGCAATCTGACCTTTGGTCATTCAAAAATAATCTCTTTGTATATAACTTCGATTGGAAACAATAGGTTTTTTTTGGGAAGTAGACTCAAATATATTTCCTTCATTATATAATTTTCAATATAATAAACTTCATATAGAGGTAAAAAATGCAAAGCAATCTATGGATGTAGAGACTGAAAAAAATAATTACGAACCTAGACGTGCGGCGGGATATTTCCCCAGTCAAACAAGCCATTATTTTGCCCATGTAAAAAACGCTGACTTAAAGATAATAGATGATTGTAAAGTAAATTATTATGTGCAATGGGCTATATTTTTGTAAGGAATGACTTATGGATTGGGAGTCAACAGTCAGTGAAAAATCCACCACCTCCCTCTTTTCCAGATGATTACAAAACCTAATATATAAAAACAAAAAAGCATTTACACCCAAAAAATTACGAACACTTTTTGGAATTATCTCTCTATGCATTTGTGTATAGTGCATTTCCATTTTATATGTATACATTTTTCTTAAATCAAAACTTCAGTTTTCTCTTTCCCTTCATCTTGTAATAAAAAAAAAGAGATAAAAAACAAATAGATCAAAAGAAAATGATAATTTTAGAGTTTATGTATGGAAAATTTTTAAAGAAATAAAAAATTTAAGCAAAGAAAATTTATTCACACACCACCAATGAACACAAAAGTTTTGCTATCCAAGTTTTGGAAATTCCACTAGTTCAACCCTAATAGATTGGAATTTTATAAGAAAGGGTTTTTTCTACACATATTTTAAAAAATGGATATACATGCTTGAAACATGTTAAAGATGCAAATGACCTATGGATCCAAATCTTTTAAAGAGAATATCAAAAGCTCATTAACTTCTCAAGTGAAAGTGCGGTGGGAAATTTACCCGAGTCAAACAAGCTATTATTTTGCCATTTACAAAAAGCTAACCTAACGATCATAGATGATTGTAAAGTGATTTATCATGGGTAATGGGCTATATTTTTTGTAAGGAATCACTTGTGGATCAACACTCAGTTAAAAATCCCACGCCTCCCCCTTTTCCAGACGATTGCAAAACCTTATATATTAAAGCTAAAAAGTGTTTACAATCCCTAAAAATTCCAGACACTTTCAGGAATTATCTCTCTTTACATTTGTGCAATGTGCATTTCCATTTTAGATGTAAACTTTTTTCTTAAATCAAAACTTGAGCTTTCACTCTCCCTTCATCTTTTAAACATAAAAGAGATAGAAGTCAAATAGATCACAACAAAATGAAAATTTTATAGTTTATGTACGGAAAAAATTTAAAGCAATAACAAATGTATGTAAAGAAAAATTATTCACACATCACAAGAGAACACAAAAGTTTTGTTATCCAAGTTTGGGAAATTCAACTAGTTCTTGGAATTTTAAAAGAAATGAATTTTTATACACATGTTTTAAAAAAGGGATATGCATTCTTGAAACATGTTAAAGAAGCAAATCACCTATGGATCCAAACCTTTTAAAGAGAATATCAAACGCTCATTAAATTCTCAAGTGAATGTGTGGTGGGATATTTACCCGAGTTAAACAAGCCATTATTTTGCCCATTTACAAAAACCTGACCAAATGATCATAGATCAATGTAAAGTGATTTATCATCCGTAATTTGCTATATTTTTGTAAGGAATGACTTATGGGTTGGGAGTCAACACTCAATTAAAAATCCCCCGCCTCCCCTTTTCCCGACGATTGCAAAACCTAATATATAAAAACTAGAGAGAGTTTACAATCCCTAAAAATTATAGACACTTTTTGGAATTATCCCTCTGTACATTTTTGCATTGTCCATTTCCATTTTAGATGAATATTTTTTTCTTAGATCAAAACTTGAGTTTTCATTTTCCCTTCATCTCATAAAAAAAAAGAGATAAAAGGCAAAAAGATCACAACAAAAAGAAAATTTAAGAGTTGATGAAAGGAAAAATTTTAAAGCAATAACAAATCTAAGTAAAGAAAATTTATTCACTCCCCACAAATGAACACAAAAGTTTTGGTATCCAAGTTTTGGAAATTCCACTAATTCAACCCTAATAGATCGGAATTTTATATAAAAGGGATTTTTCTACAAATTTTTTAAAAAATTGAAACACAAGCTTTAAACATGTTAAAGATCCAAATGACCTTTGTATCCAAACCTTTTACAAAGAATAACAAACGCTCATTAAAATCTCAAGTGCACATGCAGAGGCATATTTACGCGAGTCAAACAAGCCATTATTTTGACCATTTACAAAAAGATGGTCTAAAGATCATAGATGATTGTAAAGTGATTTATCATACGTAAAGGGCTATATTTTTGTAAGGAATGACTAATGGATTGGGAGTCCACAGTCAATTAAAAATCCCCCACCTCCCCCTTTTCCCAAGGATTGTAAAACCGTGATTTATCATGCGTAACGGGCTATATTTTTTTAAGGAATGACTTATGGATTGGGAGTCAACAGTCAGTTAAAAATCCCCCACCTCCCCTTTTCCCGACAATTGTAAAACCTTTAATATAAAAACTAAAAAGAGTTTAAAATCCCTAAAAATTAAAAACACTTTTTGGAATTATCTCTCTCCACATTTGTGCGTTGTGCATTTCCATTTTAGAAGTATACTTTTTTCTTAAATCAAAAATTTAGTTTTCACTTTCCCTTCATCTCGTAAACAAAAAAGAGATTCAAAGCAAATAGCTCCCAACAAAATGAAAATTTTAGAGTTTATGTATGGAAAAAATATAAAGAAATAACAAATGTAAGTATAGAAAATTTTCACAAACCACAAATGAACACAAAAGTTTTGTTATTCATATTTGGGAAATTCCACTAGTTTAACCCTAATAGCTTGGAATTTTATAAGAAAGAGTTTTTTCTACACATGTTTTAAAAAATGGATATACATGCTTGAAACATATTAAAGATGCAAATGACCTATGGATCCAAATCTTTTAAAGAGAAAAACAAACGCTCATTAAATTCTCAAGTGTACGTGCGATGGGATATTTCCCTGAGTCAAACAATCAATTTTTTGCCCATTTACAAAATGGTGGCCTAACAATCATAGATGATTGTAAAGTGATTTATCGAGCGTAACAAGATATATTTTTGTAAGGAATGACTTATGGATTGGGAGTCAACACTCAGTTGAAAATTCCCCGCCCCTCCTTTTCCCGACTATTTCAAAACCTAATATATAAAAACTAAAAAGAGTTTACAATCCCTAAAATATACGGACACTTTTTGGAATTATCTCTCTCAACACTTGAGCATTGGGCATTACCATTTTAGATGTATATTTTTTTCTTAAATCAAAACTTTAGTTTTCACTTTCCCTTCATCTCGCAAACAAAAATGAGATAAAAGGCAAACAGATCACAACAAAATGAAAATTTTATAGTTTATGTATGGAAAAAACTTAAAATGTATGTAAATAAAATTTATTCACACACCACAAATGAACGCAAAATTTTTGTGATCCATGTTTGGGAAATTCCAGTAGATCAACCCTAATGGCTTGGAATTTTATATGAAAGAGATTTGTCTACACAAGTTTTAAAAATTAGTTATGCCTGCTTAAAACATGTTAAAGATGCAAATGACCTATGGATCCAAACCTTTTAAAGAGAATAAAAAATGCTCATTAAATTTTCAAGTGTAAGTGCGGTGGGATATTTACCCGAGTCAAACAAGTCATTATTTTTCCCATTTACAAAAATGATGGCCTAACAATCAAAGATGACAGTAAAGTTATTTATCATGTGTATTGGGCTATATTTTTGTAAGGAATGACTTATGGATTGGGAGTCAACACTCAGTAAAAAATCCCCCACCTCCCCCTTTTCCCGATGATTTCAAAACCTTGTATATAAAAACAAAAAGAGTTTACAATCCCTAAAAATTACGGACACTTTTTGGAATTATCTCTCTCTACATTTGTGCATTGTGTATTTCCATTTTAGATGTATACTTTTTTCATAAATCAAAACTTGAGTTTTCACTTTCCCTTTATCTCATAAAACAAAAAGAGATAAAAGGCAAATAGATCACAACAAAATGAAAATTTTAGGGTTTATGTATGGAAAAAATTTAAAGTTATAAAAAATAAGTAAAGAAAATTTATTCACACAACACAAATGAATACAACAGTTTTTTTATCAAAGTTTGGAAAATTCCACTTGTACAACCCTAATTGCTTGGAATTTAATAAGAAAGGGATTTTTATACACATGTTTTAAAAAATGGACAGGCATACTTGAAACATGTTAAAGATGCCAATGACCTATGGATCCAATCCTTTTAAAGAGAATAACAAATGCTCATTAAATTCTCAAGTGAACCTACGGTGGGATATTTACCCGAGTCAAACAAAGCATTATTTTGCCCATTTACAAAAAGCTGACCTAACGATCATAGATGATTGTAAAGTGATTTATCATGTGTAACGATCTAAATTTTTTTAAAGAATGACTTATGGATTGGGAGTCAACAGTCAGTTAAAAATCCCCTGCCTCCCCCTTTTCCTGACGATAGCAAAACCTAATATATAAAAACTAAAGAGAGGTTACAATCCCTATAAATTATTGACACTTTTTGGAATTATCTCTCTTTGCATTTGTGCATTGTGCATTTCCATTTTATATTTATACTTTTTTGTTAAATCAAAACACTAGTTTTAACTTTCCCTTCATCTCGTAAACAAAAAAGAGATAAAAGGCAAATAAATCACAACAAAAGTAAAATTTTACTGTTTATGTATGGAAAAAATTTAAAGCAATAACAAATGTAACTAAAGAAAATTTATTCACACACCACAAATGAACACAAAAGATTTGATATCGAAGTTTGGGAAATTCCACTAGTTCAACCCTAATAGCTTGGAATTTTATAAAAAAGGGATTTTTCTACACATGTTTTATAAAATGGATATGTATGCTTGATACATGTTCAAGATGAAAATGACCTATGGATCCTAACCTTTTAAAGAGAATAACAAACGCTCATTAAATTCTCAAGTGAAGGTACAGTGGGATATTTACTTGAGTCTAAGAAGCCATTATTTTGCCCATTTAAAAAAACCAGACCTAACGATCATAGATGATTGTAAAGTGATTTATCATGCATAATGGGATATATTTTTGTAAGGAATGACATTTAAAAATCCCCCCCCCCCCCCCCCCCCCCCCCCCCCCCCCCCCCTCTCCCCCTTTACCTGAAGATTTCAAAACCTAATACATAAAAACTAAAAAGGGTTTAAAATCCCTAAAAATTACAGACACGTTTGGAATTATCTCTCACTACATTTGTGTGTTATGCCTTTCCATTTTTTATGTATATATTTTTCTTAAATCAAAACTTGAGTTTTCACTTTCCTTTGATCTCGTCAACGAAAAAGACATAAAAAGCAAATAGATCACAACAAAATGAAAATTTAAGAGTTTATATATGGAAAAAATTTAAAACAATAAAAAATGTAAGTAAATAAAAATTATTTCACACATAAAAAATTAACGCAAAACTTTTGTTATCCATGTTTGAGAAATTCCTCTAGTTCAACCCTAATAGCTTGGAATTTTATAAGAAAGAGATTTTTCTAGGCATGTTTTAAAAAATGGATATGCATGCTTGAAACATGGTAAAGATGCAAATGACCTATGGATCCAAACCTCTTAAAGAGAATAACAAATGCTCATTAAATTATCAAGTGAACGTGTGGTGAGATAATTACTCGAGTCAAACAAGCCATTATTTTTCCCATTGACAAAAAGCTGGCCAAAAATTCAGAGATGATTGTAAAGTGAATTGTCATGTGTAACAGGCTATATTTTTCTAAGGAATGACTTAAGGATTGGGAGCCAAAAGTCAGTTGAAAATCTACTGCCTCCCCTTTTCCGATGATTGCAAAACCAAATATATATAAAAACTAAAAAGAGTTTACAATCCTTAAAAATTGTGGACACTTTTTGGAATTATCTCTCTCTACATTTGTGCATTGTGGATTTCCATTTTAGATGTTTACTTTTTTATGAAATCAAAACTGGGGTTTTCACTTTCCCTTCATCTCGAAAAAAAAATAGTTAAAAGGCAAATAGATCACAACAAAATGGAAATTTTGAGTTTATGTTAAGCAATAACTAATGTAAGTAAAGAAAATTTATTCACACACCACAAATGAACACAAAAGTTTTGTTATCCAAGTTTTGGTAATACACTAGTTCCACCCTAGTAGCTTGGAATTTTATAAGAAATGGATTTTTCTACACATGTTTTTAAAAATGGATATGCATGCTTGAAATATGTTAAATATGCAAATGACCCATGGACCCAAACCATTCAATGAGAATAACAAATGATCATTAAATTCTCAAGTGAACATGCGGTGAGAGTTTTACCCGAGTCAAATAGGTCATTATTTTGCCCATTTACAAAAAGCTGACCTAACAATCATAGATGATTGTAAAGTAATTTATCATATGTAAAAGGCTATATTTATGTAAAGAATGACTTTAGGATTGGCAGCCAACACTCAGTTAAAACTCCCCCGCGTCTACCTTTTCTCGATGATTGCAAAACCTAATACATAAAAACTAAAAATATTTTACAATCCCTAAAAATTACAGACATATTTTGGAATTATCTTTCTCTACATTTGTGCACTGTGCATTTCCATTTTAGATGTATCATATTTTATTAAATCAAAACTTGAGTTTTCACTTAACCTTCATCTAGTAAACAACAAAGAGATAAAAGGCAAATCCATCACGAAAAAAATGAAAATTTTAGAGTTTATGTATGGAAAAAATTTAAAGCAATAACCAATTAAACTAATAAAATTTATTCACACACCATAAATGAACACAAAAGTATTGTTATCGTGTTTGGGAAATTCCACTAGTTACCCCCTAATAGGTTGGAATTTTATAAGAAAAATATTTTTCTGCACATGTTTTAAAAAATGGGTATGCATGCTTGAAACATGTTAAAGATGCAAATGAGCTATGGATCCAAACCATTTAAAGAGAATAACAAACACTCATGAAATTCTCAAGTGAACGTGCGGTGGGATATTTACCCGAGTCAAACAAGCTATTATTTTGCCCATTTAGAAAAAGCTGACCTAACGATCATAGATGATTGTAAAGTGATTTATCATGTGTAACGGCCTATATTTTTGTAAGGAATGACTTATGGATTGGGAGTCAACACTCAGTTAAAAATCCTCCCCATCCCCCTTTTCCCCTCAATTGCAAAACCTAATATATAAAAACTAAAAAGAGTTTACAATCCCTAAAATTACATACACTTTTTGGAATTATCTCTCTTTAAATTTGTGCATTGTGCATTTCCGTTTTAGATGTATACTTTATTCTTTAATTGAAACTTTAGTTTTCACTTTCCCTTCATCTCATAAACAAAAAGACATAAAAGGCAAATAGATCTCAACAAAATGAAAATTTTTGAGTTTATGTATGGAAAAAAATTAATGCAATAAAAAATGTAAGAAAAGAAAATTTATTCACACAGCACAAATGAATACAACAGTTTTGTTATCCAAGTTTGGGAAATTCCACTAGTAAAACCCTAATTGCTTTGAATTTTATAAGAAAGGGATTTTTCTACACATGTTTTAAAAAATGGATATCCATGCTTGAAACAAGTTAAAACCGCAAATGACATATGGATCCAAATCTTTTAAGGAGAATAACAAATGCTCATTAAATTCTGAAGTGAACGTGCGCTGGGATTTTTACCAGAGTCAAACAAGCCATTATTTTGTGCATTTATAAAAACCTAACCTAAAGATCATAGATGATTGTAAAGTGATTTATCATGCGTAATTTGCTTTATTTTTGTAAGGAATGACTTAAGGATGAGGAGTTAACACTTAATTAAAAATCCCTCGCCTCCCCCTTTTCCCGACGATTACAAAACCAAATATATAAAAACTAAAAAGAGTTTACATTCCTTAAAAATTACAGTCACTTTATGGAATTATCTCTCTCTACATTAGTGCATTGTGCATTTCCATTTTAGTTGTATACTTTTTTCTTAAATCAAAACTTGAGTTTTTACTTTCCCTTCATCCCGTAAACAAAAAAGAGATAAAAGGCAAATAGATCATGACAAAATGAAAATTTCAGAGTTCTTGTATGAAAAAATTTAAAGCAATAACAAATCTAAATAAAGAAAATTTATTGACACACCACAAATGAACACAAAATTTTTTTTATCCAAGTTTGGGAAATTCCACTAGATCAACCCTAATAGCTTGGAATTTTATAAGAAAGGGATTTTTTTACACATGTTTTAAAAAATGGATATGCATGCCAAACCTTTTAAAGAGACTAACAAACGCTCATTAAATTCTCAAGTGAACACGCGATGGGATATTAACCCGAGTCAAACAAGCCTTTATTTTGCCCATTTACAAAAAGCTGATGTAACGATGCTAGATGATTGTAAAGTGATTTATCATGTGTAACAGGCTATATTTTTTGTAAGGAATGACTTATGGATTGGGAGTCAACACTGAGTTAAAAATCTCTTGCCTCCCCCTTTTCCCGACAATTGCAAAGCCTTATATATACAAACTAAAAAGAGTTTACAATCCCTTAAAAATACAAACACTTTTCAGAATTATCTCTCTTTACATTAATTCATTGTGCATTTTCATTTTAGATGTATACTTTTTTCTTAATACAAAACTTGAGTTTTCACTTTCCCTTCATCTCGTAAAAAAAAAGAGATAAAAGGAAATCAGATCACAAAAAAATGAAAATTTTAGAGTTTATGTATGGAAAAATAACAAATGTAAGTAAATAAAATTTATTCAAATACCACAAATGAACACAAAAGATTTTTTGTCCAAGTTCGGGAAATTACACTAGTTCAACCCTAATAGCTTGGAGTTTTAAAAGAATGGGATTTTTCTACACATGTTTTAAATAAGGGATATGCATGCTTGAAACATGTTCAATATGAAAATCACCTATGGATCCAAACCTTTTCAAGAGAATAACAAACGCTCATTAAATTCGCAAGTGAACGTGTGCTGGGATATTTACCCGAGTCAAACAAGCCATTATTTTGCCCATTTACAAAAAGTTGACCAAATTAACATAGATCATTGTAAAGTCATTTATCAAGCGTAATTTGCTATATTTTTGTCAGAAATGACTTTTGGATTGGGAATCAACACTCAGTTAAAAATCCCCGGCCTCCCCTTTTCTCGGCGATTGGAAAACCTAATAAATAAAACCTAGAAAGAGTTTACAATCCCTAAAAATTACAGACACTTTTTGGAATTATCTCTCTCTACATTTGTGAATTGTGCATTTCCATTTTTTTGTTTAATTTTTTCTTAAATCAAAACTTGAGTTTTCACTTTCCGTTCATCTCGTAAACAAAAAAAAAGATAAAAGGCAAAAAGATAACAACAAAATAAAAAAATTTAGAGTTGATGTATGGAAAAAATTTAAAGCAATAACATCTGTAAGTAAAGAAAATTTATTCACTCACCACAAATAAACAAAAATGTTTTGTTATCAGAGTTTTCAAAATTCTACTAGTTCAACCCTAATTGATTGGAATTTTATAAGAAAGAGATTTTTATACAAATGTTTTAAAAAATGGATATGCATGATTGAAACATGTTAAAGATTCAAATGACCTTTTGATCCAAACCTTCTACAGAGAATAACAAACGCTCATTAAATTCTCATGTGTACATGCGGTGGGATATTTATGCGAGTCAAACAAGCCTTATTTTGCCCATTTACTAAAAGATGGCCTAACGATAATAGATGATTGTAAAGTGATTTATCATGCGTAACGGGCTATATTTTTGTAAGGAATGACTTATGGATTCCCCAACCTCCCCCATTTCCCAACGATTGCAAAACCTTATATGTAAAAACTAAAAAGAGTTTACAATCCCTAAAAATTATAGACACAATTTGGAATTATCTCACTCTACATTTGTGCATTGGGCATATCCTTTTTTGATATTTCATTTTTTCTTAAATCAAAACTTTAGTTTTGGAAATTCCACTAGTTCAACCCTAATGACTTGGAATGTTATACGAAATAGATATTTCTACACATGTTTTAAAAAATGGATATGCATGCTTGAAACTTGATTAAGATGCAAATGACCTATGGATCCAAACCTTTTAAAGAGAAAAAATACGTTCATTAAATTCTCAAGTGTACGTGCGGTGGGATATTTACTCGAGTCAAACAAGCCATTATTTTGCCCATTAACAAAATGGTAACCTAACGATTATACATGATTTTAAAGTGATTTATCATGGGTTACGGGCTATATTTTTTTAAGGAATGACTTATGGATTGGGAGTCAATACTAAGTCGAAAATCCACCCCCCCCCCCCATTTCCCCATGATTTCAAAAACTTATATATAAAAACTAAAAAGAGTTTACAATCCCTAAATGTTACAGACACTTTTTTGAATTATCTCTCTCTATATTTGGTGCATTGTGCTTTTCCATTTTAGATGTATACTTTTTTTCTCAAATCAAAACTAGAGTTTTCACTTTCTCTTAATCTCGTAAACAAAAAAGAGATAAAAGGTAAATAGTTGAAAACAAAATAAAAATATTAGAGTTTATGTATTGAAAAAATTTAAAGCAATAAAAAATGTAAGTAAAGAAAATTTATTCACACACCACAAATGAACACCAAAGTTTTGTTATCCAAGTTAGGAAATTCCTCTAGTTCCACCCTAATAGCTTGGAATTTTATATGAAAGGGATTTTTCTACACATGTTTAAAAAAATGATATGCATGTTTGAAATATGTTAAAGATGCATCCAAACCTTTTAATGAGAATAACAAACGCACATTAAATTCTCAAGTGAACGTGCAGTGGGATATTTACCCGAGTCAAATAGGCCATTGTTTTGCCCATTTAAAAAAAGCCTACCTAACGGTCATAGATGATTTTAAAGTGATTTATCATGCGTAACGGGCTATAATTCCAAAAAGTGTCTGTAATTTTTAGGGATTGTAAACTCTATTTAGTTTTTGTATATGAGGTTTTGCAATTGTCGGGAAAAGGGGGAGGCGGGGATTTTTAACTGAGGGTTGACTCCCAATCAATAAGTCATACCTTACAAAAATACAGCCTGTTATGCATTGTAAATCACTTTACTATCAACTATGGTCGATAGGTCAGCTTTTTGTAAATTGGCAAAATAATGGCTTGTTTGACTCGGGTAAATATCCCACCGCACGTTCACTTGAGAATTTAATGAGCGTTTGTTATTCTGTTTAAAAGGTTTGGATCCAAAGGTAATTTGCTTCTTTAACATATTTCAAACATGCATATCAATTTTTTAAAACATGTGTAGAAAAATCTCTTTCTTATAAAATTCCAAGGTATTAGGGTTGAACAAGTGGAATTTCCAAAACTTGGATAGAAAAACTTTTGTGTTCATTTGTGGTGTGTTAATAAATTTTCTTTACTTACATTTTTTATTTTTCTATACATAAACGCTAAAATTTTCAATTTGTTGTGATCTATTTGCCTTTTCTCTCTTTTTTGTTTATAGGATGAAGGGACAATGAAAACCCAAGTTTTGATTTAAGAAAAAAGTATACATATAAAATGTAAATGCACAATGCATAAATGTAGAGAGAAATAACGGTTTTGCAATCGTCGGGAAAAGGGCCAGGTGGAGGATTTTTAACTGAGTGTTGATTCCCAATCCATAAGTCTTTCCTTACAAAAATATATCCCATTACGCATGATAAATCACTTTACACTCATCTATGATTGTTAGGTCAGCTTTTTGTAAATGGCAAAATAATGGCTTGCTTGACTTGGGTAAATATCCCACCGCACGTTCACTTGAGAATTTAATGAGCGTTTGTTATTCTCTTTAAAAGGTTTGGATCCGAAGGTAATTTTCATCTTGAACTTGATTCAAGCATGTATATCCATTTTTTAAAACATGTGTATAAAAATATGTTTCTTATAAAATTCCAAGGTATTAGGGTTGAACTAGTGGAATTTCCCAGACTTGGATAAGGAAAGTTTTGTGTTCATTAGTGGTTTGTGAATAAATTTTCTTGACTTACATATGTTATGTTTCCTTACATAAACTCTAAAATTTTCATTTTGCTGTGATCTATTTGCCTTTTATCTCTTTTTTGTTTACGAGATGAAGGGAAAGTGAAAACTCAAGTTTTTTTTTGAGAAAAAAGTATACATCTAAAATGGAAATGCACTATGCAAAAATGTAAAGAGAGATAATTCCAAAAATTGTCTGTAATTTTTAGGGATTGTAAAATCTTTTTAGTTTTTATATATAAGGTTTTGCAATCGTCGGGAAAAGGGGGAGGCGGGAAATTTTTAACTGAGTGTTGAATCCCAATCCATAAGTCATTCCTTACAAAATATAGCCCGTTACGCTTGATAAATCAGTTTACAATCTTCTACGATTTTTTGGTCATCTTTTTCTTAATGGGCAAAATAATGGCTTGTTTGACTCTGGTAAATAGCCCACCACACGTTCACTTGAGAATTTAATGAGAGTTTTATATTCTCTTTAAAATGTTTGGATCCATAGGTCATTTGCATTTATAACATGTTTCCAGCATGCATATCCATTTTTTAAAACATGGAAAACAAAACTTTAGTGTTCATTTATGGTGTGTGAATAAATTTTCTTTACTTACATTTGTTATTGCTTTAAAATATTTCCATACAAAAACTCTAAAATTTTCATTTTGTTGTGATCTATTTGCCTTTTATCTCTTTTTTGTTGACGAGATGAAAGGAAAGTGAAAACTCAAGTTTTGATTTAAGAAAAACATATACATCTAAAATGAAATTGCACAATGTAAAAATATAGAGAGTGATAATTCCAAATAGTGTCTATAATTTTTAGGGATTTTAAACTCTTTTTAGTTTTTATATATTAGGTTTTTCAATCGTCGACAAAATAGGGGGGCGGGGGATTTTTAACTGAGTGTTGACTCTCAACCCATAAGTCATTCCTTAAAAAAATATAGCCCGTTATGCATGATAGATCACTTTACAATCATCTATGATTGTTAGGTCAGTACTTTGTAAATGGGCAAAATAGTGGCTTGTTTGACTCGGGTAAATATCCCATCGCACATTCACTTGAGAATTTAATGAGTGTTTGTTTTTATCTTTAAAAGGTTTGGATCCTTAGGTCGTTTGCATCTTTAACATATTTCAAGCATGCATGTTCTTTTTTTAAAACATGTGTAGAAAAATCCCTTTCTTATAAATTTTCAAGCTATTAGGGTTTAACTAGTGGAATTTATGAAACTTGGATGACAAAACATTTGTGTTCATTTGTGGTGTGTGAATAAATTTTCTTGACTTGTATTTGTTATAGTTTAAAATTTTCTCCATACTTAAACTCTAAAATATTCATTTTGTTGTGATCCATTTGCCTTTTATCTCTTTTTTTCTTACAAGATGAAGGAAAAGTGAAAACTCAAGTTTTAATTTAAGAAAAAAGTATACATCTAAAATGGAAATGCACAATGCACGAATGTAGAGAGAGATAATTCCAAAAACTTTTCTAATTTTTAGGGATTTTAAACTCTTTTTAGTTTTTATATATTAGGTTTTGCAATCATCGGGAAAAGAGGGAGGAGGTGGATTTTTAGCTTACTATTGGCTCCCAATCCATAAGTCATTCCTTACAAATATATAGCCTGTTACACATGATAATTCACTTTACAATCATCTATGATCTTTAGGTCAACTTTTTTTAAATGGGCAAAATAATGGCTTGTTTGACTCGGGTAAATACCCCCCCGCACGTACACTTGTGGTGTGTGATTATATTTTCTTTACTTACATTTGATATTGCTTTAAATTTTTTCCTTGCATAAACTCTTAAATTTTTTTTTTTTTTTGTGATCTGTTTGCCTTTTATCTCTTTTTTGTTTACAAGATGAAGGTAAAGTGAAAAGTCAAGTTTCTGTTTAAGAAAAAGTTATACACCTAAAATGGAAATGCACAATGCACAAATGTAGAGAGAGATAATTCCAAAATATATCTGTAATTTATAGGGATTGTAAACTCTTTTTAGTTTTTATATATTACGTTTTGCAATAGTTGGGAAAAAGGGGGGGGGGGGGGTGGGGAGGGGAGGGATTTTTAACTGAGTGTTGAATCCCAATTCTTAATTCATTCCTTACAAAACATTTGTGCATTGTGCATTTCCATTCCTCTCATAAACAAAAAATATATAAAAGGCAAATAGATCACAACAAAATGAAAATTTTAGAGGCAATGTATGAAAAAATAACAGATGTAAGTAAATAAAATTTATTCACCACATACCACAAATAAACACTAAAGTTTTGTGATCCAAATTTTGGAAATTCCAATAGTTCAACCCTAATAGCTTGAAATTTTAAAAGAAATAGACTTTTCAGGACAATTTTTAAAAAATAGATATGCATACTTGAATCATGTTAAAAATGCAAATGACCTATGGATCCAAACCATTTAATGAGAATAACATTAAATTCTCAAGTGAACGTGTGGTGGGATATTTACCATAGTCAAACAAGCCATTATTTTGCCCATTTAGAAAAATCTGACCTAACGATCGTAGACGAGTGTAAAGTGATTTACCATGCATAACGGGCTATATTTTTGTAAGGAATGACTTATGGATTGGGAGCCAACCCTCAGTTAAAAATCCCATGCCTCCCCCTTTTTTCGACGATTGCAAAACCTAATATATAAAAACTGAAAAGAGTTCACAATCCCTTAAAATTATAGAAACTTTTTGGAATTATCTCTCTCTACATTTGTGTAGTGTGCATTTTCGTTATAGATTTATACTTTTTTCTTGAATCAAAACTTAAGTTTTCACTTTCCCTTCATCTCATAAACAAAAAAGAGATAAAAGGCAAATAGATCACAACAAAATGAAAATTTTAGAGTTTATGTATGGAAATAATTTAAATCAATAACAAATGTAAGTAAAGAAAATTTATTCACACACCACAAATGAACACAAAAGTTTTCTTATCAAAGTTTAGGAAATTCCAATAGTTCAACCTTATTAGCTTGGAATTTAATAAGAAAGGGATTTTTCTACACATGTTTTAAAAAATAGATATGCATACTTGAATATTGTTAAAGATGGAAATGATCTATGGATCCAAACCTTTTAAAGAGAATTACAAACGCTCATTAAATTTTCAAGTGAACGTGTGGTGGAATATTTACCTCTGTCAAACAAACCATTATCTTGCCTATTTACAACAAGCGGACCTAACGATCATAGATGATTGTAAAGTGATTTATCATGCGTAACAGGCTATATTTTTGTAAGGAATGACTTATGGATTGCAAGTCAACACATAGTTAAAAATCCCTGACCTCCCCCTTTTCCAGACGATTGTCAAATTACAGACACTTTTTGGAATTATCTCTCTCTACATTTGTGCATTATGCATTTCCATTTTAGATGTTAACTTTTTTTCTTAAATCAAAACTTGTGTTTTCACTTTTCCTTCATCTTGTAAACAAAAAAGAGATAAAAGGCAAATAGATCACAACAAAATAAAAATTTTAAAGTTTATGTATGGAAAAAATTTAAACCAATAACAATTGTAAGTACAGAAAATTTATTCACACACAACAAATAAACACAAAAGTTTTTTTATCCAAGTTTGGGAAATTCCACTAGTTCAACCCTATTTGCTTGGAATTTGATAAGAAAGAGATTTTTCTACACTTGTTTTAAAAAATGGATTTGCATGCTTGAAACATGTTAAAGATGCAAATGACCTATGGATCCAAATATTTTAAAGAGAATAACAAACGCTCACTAACTTCTCATGTGAACGTGCGGTAGGATATTTACCCGAGTCAAACAAGCCATTATTTTGCCCATTGACAAAAATCTGACCTAACGATCATAGATGATTTTAACGGGCTATAGTTTTGTAAGGAATGACTTAGAGATTGGGAGTCACTCAGTTAAAAATCCCCCGCCTCCTCCTTTTCCCAACGATAGCAAAACCTTACACATAAAAACTAAAAAGAGTTTTCAATCCCTAAAAATAACAAACACCTTTTGGAATTATCTCTCTCTACAATTGTGCATTGTGCATTTCCATTTTAGATGTAAACTTTTTTCTTAAAACAAAAATTGAGTTTCCACTTTCCCTTTATCTCGTAAACAAAAAAGAGATATTAAGTAAATAGATCACAACAAAAAAAATAATTTAGAGTGTATGTATGGAAAAAATTTAAAGCAAAAACAAATGTAAGTAAATAAAATAACAAACGCTCATTAAATTATCAAGTTAACAAAAGGAGGGATATTTACCAGAGTCAAATAAGCCATTAATTTGCCCATTTATAAAAAGCAGACCTAAAGATCATACATAATTGTAAAGTGAATTATCATGCGTAACGGGCTATATTTTTGTAAGGAATGACTTATGAATTGGGAGTCAACACTCAGTTAAAAATCCCCTGCCTCCCCTTTTTCCAACGATTTCAAAACCTAATACACAAAAAATAAAAAGAGTTTAAAATGCCTAAAAATTATGAACACTTTTTGGAATTATCTCTCTCTACATTTGTGCATTTTGCATTTCCATTTTAGATGTATACTTTTTCCTTAAAACAAAATTTAAGTTTCACTTTCCCTTCATCTCGTAAACAAAAAAGAGATAAAAGGCAAATAGATCACAACAAAATGAAAATTTTAGATTTTTAGTATTGAATTTTTTTAAGAAATAACAAATGTAAGTAAACAAAATTTATTTGCACACCACAGATGAACACAAAAGTTTTTTTATCCAAGTTTGGGAATTTCCACTAGTTCAACCCTAATAGCTTGGAATTTTATACGAAAGGGATTTGTTTACACATGTTTTAAAAAATTGATATGCCACCTTGAAACAAGTTAAAGATGCAAATGACCTATGGATCCAAATCTTTTAAAGAGAATAACAAACGCTCATTAATTTCTCAAGTGAACGTGCAGTAGGATATTTACCCGAGTCAAACAAGCCATTATTTTGCCCATTTCAAAAAGCTGACCTAATGATCATAGATGATTGTAAAGTGATTTATCTTGCGTAACGGGCTATATTTTTGTAAGGAATGACTTATGGATTGGGAGTCAACACTAAGTAAAAATTCCCCGCCTCCCCCTTTTCCCAATGATTGCAAAACCTAATATATAAAAACTAAAAAGAGTTTACAATCCTTAAAATTACGGACACTTTTTGGAATTATAACTCTCCAAATTTGTACATTGTGCATTTCCATTTTAGATGTAAACTTTTTTCTTAAATCAAAACTTGAGTTTTTACTTTCCCTTCATCTCGTAAACAAAAAAGATATAAAAGGCAAATAGATCACAAAAAAGAGAAAATTTTAGATTTTATGTATGGAAAAAATTTTAAGTAATAACAAATGTAAGTAAATAAAATTAATTCACACACCACAAAGGAAGACAAAAGTTTTGTTATCCAATTTTGGGAAATTCCACTAGTTCAATTCTAATAGGTACGAATTTTATAAGAAAGAGATTTTTCTACGCATGTTTTAAAAATTGGATATGCATGTTTGAAACATGTTAAAGATGCAAATGAACTATGGATCAAAACCTTTTAAAGAGAATAACAAACCCTCATTAAATTCTCAACTGAACGTGCGGTAGGATATTTGCCCGAGTTTTGCCCATTTACAAAAAGATGACCCAACGATCATAGATGATTGTAAAGTGAATTATCATGCATAACGAGCTATATTTTTCTTAGGAATGACTTATGGATTTGGAGTCAACAGCTAGTTAAACCCCCCCCGCCTCCCCCATTTTCCCGGTATTGCAAAACCTAATATATAAACACTAAAATGAGTTTACAATCCCAATAAATTACAGACATTTTTTGAAAATATCTCTCTCAACATTTGTGCATTGTGCATTTCCATCTTAGATCTATACTTTTTTCTTAAATTAAAACTTGAAGTTTCACTTTACCTTCATCTCGTAAACAAAAAAGAGATAAAAGGAAAATAGATCACAACAAAACGAAAATTTTAGAGTTTATGAATGGAAAAAATTTAAAGCAATAAGAAATGTAAGTAAAAAAATTTATTCACACACCACAAATGAACAAAAAAGTTTTGTTATCCAAGTTTGGGAAATTCCACTAGTTCAACCCTAATAGCTTGGAATTTAATAAGAAAGGGATTTTTCTACGCATGATTCAAAAAATGGATATGCATGCTTGAAATATGTTAAAGATGCAAATGACCTATGTATCCAAATCTTTTAAAGGGAATGTCTTTAAATTCTCAAGTGACGTGCAGTGGGATATTTAGCCGAGTCAAATAAGCCATTATTTTTCTCATTTTAAAAAAGCTGACCTAACGATCATAGGTGATTTTAAAGAGATTTATCATGCGTAACAGGCATTATTTTTGTTAGGAATGACTTATGGATTGGGAGCCAACACTCAGTTCAAAATCCCCCGCCTCCCCCTTTTCCTGATGATTGCAAAACCTAATACATAAAAAATAAAAAGAGTTTACATTCCCAATAAATTATGAAGACTTTTTGGAATTATCTCTCTCAACATTTGTGCATTTTGAATTTCTATTCTAGATCTATACTTTTTTCTTAACAAAAAACTTGAGTTTCCACTTTCCCTTCATCTCGTAAACAAAAAAGAGATAAAAGGCAAGAAGATCACAATAAAATGAAAATTTTAGAGTTTATGTATGGAAAAAATTTAAAGCAATTAAAAATGTTAGTAAAGAAATTTTATTCACACACCACAAATGGACACAAAAGTTTTCTTATCCTAAATTAGGAAATTCCAATAGTTCAACCCCAATAGCTTGGAATTTTATAAGAAATGGATTTTCCTACGCAAGTTTTAAAAAATAGATATGCATGCTTGAATAATGTTAAAGATGCAAATGACCTATGGATCAAAACCTTTTAAAAAGAATAAAAAACGCTCATTAAATTCTCAAGTGAACGTGCGGTGGGATAATTTCTCGAGTGTAAAAAGCCATTTTTTGCCCATTTACAAAAAGTTGACCTAACGATCATAGATGACTGTAAAGTGGTTTGTCATTCGTAACAGGCTATATTTTTGTAAGCAATGACTTATGGATTGGGAGTCAACAGTCAATTAAAATTCCCCCGCCTCCCCCTTTTCCAGACGATTGCAAAACCTAATAAATAAAAACAAAAACGAATTTACAATCCCTAAAAATTACGGACATTTTTTGGAATTATCTCTCTCTACATTTGTCCATTGTGCATTTTCATTTTAGATGTATACTTTTTTTCATAAATAAAAACTTGAGTTTTCACTTTCCCTTCATCTCGTAAACAAAAAAGAGATAAAAGGCAAATAGATCACAACAAATTGAAAATTTTAGAGCTTATATGGAAAAACATTACACAAAAAAAAATGTGTGTTAAGAAGATTTATTCACACACCAAAAATGAATACAAAAGTTTTGATATCAATGTTTTATGAAATACCACAAGTTCAACCTAATAGCTTGGAATTTTCTAAGAAAAGGATTTTTCTACACTAGTTTTAAAAAATGGATATGCATGTTTGAAACAAGTAAAAGATGCAAATGACCTATGGATCTAAACCTTTTAAAGAGAATAAAAAATGTTCATTAAATTCTCAAGTGAACGTTCGGTGGGATATTTACCCGAATCAAACAAGCCATTATTTTGCCCATTTAAAACAAGCTACCCAAACGATCATATATGATTGTAAAGTGATTTATCATGCATAACGGGCTATATTTTTGTAAGGAATGACCTACGGATTGGGAGTCAACAGTCAGTTAAAAATCCCCCACCTCCCCCTTTTCCTGACGATTGCAAAACCTTAAATATAAAAAAATAAAAAGAGTTTACAATCCCTAAAAATTATGGATACTTTTTGGAATTATATCTCTCTAAATTTGTGCATTGTGCATTTCCATTTTAGATATATACTTTTTTCTTAAATCAAATCTTGAGTTTTCACTTTCCCTTCATCTCGTAAACAAAAAAGAGGTAAAAGGCAATTAGTATGGAAAATTGTTGAGTTTTAGTATGGAAAAACATTCCACTAGTTCAACCCTAATAGCTTGGAATTTTATAAGGAAAAGTTTTTTATACACATGTTTTAAAAAATGGATATGCATGCTTGAAATAAATTAAAGATGCAAATGACCCATAGATCCAAACCTTTTAAAGAGAATAACAAATGCTGATTAAATTCTCAAGTGTACGTGCGGTGAGATATTTACCCAAGTCAAACAAGCCATTATTTTGCCCATTTGCAAAAAGCTGACTAAAAGATCATAGATAATTGTAAAGTGATTTATCATGCGCAACGGGTTATATTTTTTTATGGAATAACTTATGGATTGGGAGTCAACTGTCAGTTAAAATTCCCTCACCTCCCCCTTTTCCCGACGATTGTAAAACCTAATATATAAGAACTAAAAATATTTTACAATCCCTAAAAATTGCGGACACTTTTTGGAATTATCTCTCTCTACATTTTTGCATTGTGCATTTCCATTTTAGATGTATACTTTTTTCTTAAATCAAAACTTGAGTTTTCACTTTCCCTTCATCTCGTAAACAAAAAGAAGATAAAAGGGAAATAGATCACAACAAAATGAAAATTTTATAGTTTATGTACAAAAAAATTTAAAGAAATAAGAAATGTAAGTAAAGAAAATTTATTCACACACCAAAATGAACACTCAAGTTTTGTTATCCAAGTTTGGAAAATTCCACTAGTTCAACCCTAATAGCTTGGAGTTTAATAAGAAAGGGATTTTTCTACACATGTTTTAGAAAAGGGATATGCATCCTTGAAACATGTTGAAGATGAAAATAACCTATGGATCCAAATATTTTAAAGAGAATAACAAATAGTCGTTAAATTTTCAAGTGAACGTGCGGTGGGAAATTCACTCGAGTCAAACAAGCCATTATTTTGGCCATTTAAAAAAACCAGACCTAAAGATCTTAGATGATTGTAAAGTGATTTATCATGCGTAACGGGCTATATTTTTGTAAGGAATGATTGAAGGATTGGGAGTCAACACTGAGTTAAAAATCCCCTGCCTCCCCCTTTTTCCTGACGATTCCAAAACCTAATATATAAAAACTAAAAAGAGTTCACAATCCCTTAAAATTATAGACTCATTTTGGAATTATATCTCTCTACATTTGTGCATTGTGCATTTCCATTTTAGACGTATACCTTTTTCTTAAATCAAAATTTGAGTTTTCACATTCCCTTAATCTCGTAAACAAAAAATTGATAATAGGCAAATAGATCACAACAAAATAAAAATTTTAGAGTTTAGGTAGGGAAGAAAATTTAAAGAAATAATTAATGTAAGTAGAGAAAATTTATTCACAAACCACAAATGAATACAAAAGTTTTGTTATCCAAGTTTTGAAAAATCTACTAGTTCAACCCTAATAGCTTGGAATTTTATAAGAAAGGGATTTTTCTACACATGTTTTAAAAAGTGGATATGCTTGTTTAAAACATATTAAAGATGAAAATGACCTATGGATCCAAACCTTTTAAAGTGAATAAAAAATACTCATTAAATTCTCCAGTGAACGTGCGGAGGGATATTTACACGAGTCAAACCATTATCTGGCCCATTTACAAAAAGCTGACCTAACTATCATAGATGATTATAAAGTGATTTATCAGGTGTAACGGGCTATATTTTTCTAAGGAATGACTTTTGGATTGGGAGTCAACACTCAATTAAAAATCCTCCACCTCCGCCTTTTCCCGATGATTGCAAAACCTAATATATAAAAACTAAAAAGAGTTTACAATACCTAAAAATTGCGAATTCTTTTTGGCATTATCTCTCTCTACATTTGTGCATTGTCCATTTCCATTTTAGATGTATACTTTTTTCTTAAATAAAAACTTGAGTTTTCACTTTCCCTTTATCTCGTAAAAAAAAAAAGAGATAAAAGGCAAATAGATCACAACAAAATGAAAATTGTAGAGTTTATGTATGGAAAAAAATTAAAGCAAAAAAAAATGTAAGTAAAGAAAGTTTATTCACACTCCACAAATGAACACAAAAGTTTTGTTATCCTTGTTTGGGAAATTCCACTAGTTTAACCATAACAGCTTGGAATTTTTTAAGAGAGGAATTTTTCTACACATGTTTTAATAAATGGATATGCATGCTAGAAAAATTTAAAGATGCAAATGACCTATGGATCCAAAACATTCAAAGAGAATAACAAACGCTCAATAAATTTTCAAGTCAACGTGCAGAGGGATATTTACCCGTGTCAAATAAGCCATTATTTTGCCCATTTACAAAAAACTTACCTTACGATTATAGATGATTGTAAAGTGATTTATCTTGCGTATTGGGCTATATTTTTGTAAGTAATGAGTTATGGATTGGGAGTCAACAGTCAGTTAAAAATCCCCTGCCTCCCCCTTTTCCCGATGATTATAAAACCTAATATATAAAACTAAAAAGAGTTTACAATCCAAAAAATTACAGGCACTTTTTGTTATTATCTCTCTCTACATTTGTACGTTGTGCATTTCCATTTTAGTTGTATACTTTTTTCTTAAATCAAAACTTGAGCTTTCACTTTCGCTTCTTCTCGTAAACAAAAAAGAGATAAAAGGCAAATAGATCACAATAAATTGAAAATTTTAGAGTTTACGTATGCAAAAAATTTAAACCAATAACAAATGTAAGTAAAGAAAATTTATTCACATACCACAAATGAACACAAAATTTTTTTTTATCCAAGTTAGGGAAATTCGCCTAGTTCAACCCTAATAACTTGGAATTTTATAAGAAAGAGATTTTTCTAAGCATTTTTTTAAAAAAGGATGCGCATGCTTGAAACATGTTAAAGATGCAAATTACTTAAGGATCCAAACCATTTAAAGAGAATAAAAAACGCTCATTAAATTCTCAAGTGAACGTGCGGGGGGATACTTAGCCTAGTCAAACAACCCATTATTTTACCCATTTAAAAAACCAGACCTAACGATCATAGATGATTGTCAAGTGATTTATTATGCGTAATGGGCTATATTTTTATAACGATTGAGTTAAGGATTGGGAGTCAACACTCAGATAAATATCCCCCGCCTCCCCCTTTTCCCGATTATTTCAAAACCTAATATATAAAAACTGAAAGAGTTTACAAACCCAAAAAATTACCAATAGTTTTTGTAATTTTGTCTCTCTACACTAGTGGATTGTGCATTTTCATTTTAGATGTATACTTTTTTCTTAAATTAAAACTTGGGTTTTCACTTTCCTTTCATCTCATAAACTAAAAAGATATAAAAGGCAAATAGATCACAACAAAATGAAATTTTTAGAGTTTATGTATCGAAAAAATTTAAAGAAATAACAAATGTATGTAAAGAAATTTTTTTCACACACCACAAATGAACACAAAAGTTTTGTTATAAAAGTTTGTTAAATTCGACTAGTTCAACCTTAATAGCTTGGAATTTTATATGAATTTTTTTTCTATGCATGTTTAAAAAATGGATATGCTTGCTTGAAACATGTTCAAGATGCAAACGAACTATGAATCAAAACCTTTTAAAGAGAATAACAAACGGTCAGAAAATTCTCAAGAGAACGTGCGGTGGGCTATTTACCCGAATCAAACAAGCCAATATTTTGCCTTTTTAATAAAACTGACCTAACGATCATAGATGATTGGAAAGTGAATTATCATGCATAATGGGCAATATTTTTCTAAGGAAAGACTTATTGATTGGGAGTCAACAACCAGTTAAAAATCCCCCGCCTCCCCCTTTTCCCGATTATTGCAAAACCTATTATATAAAAACTAAAAAGAGTTTAAAATCCCTAAAAATTACAGACACTTTTTGGAATTATCTCTCTCCACATTTGTGTATTGTGCATTTCCATTTTAGATGTATACTTTTTTCTTAAATCAAAACTGGAGTTTTCACTTTCCCTTCATCTCGTAAACAAGAAAGAGATAAACGGCAAGTCGATCACAACAAAATGAAAATTTTAGAGTTTATGGATGGAAAAAATTTAAAGCAATAACAAATATAGATAAAGGAAATTTATTCACACACAACAAATGAACACAAAAGTTTTGTTATCTAAGTTTGGAAAATTCCACGAGTTCAATCCAAATAGCTTGAAACTTGTTAAATACGCAAATGACCTATGGATCCAAACCTTTTAAAGAGAATTAAAAATGCTCATTAAATTTTCAAGTGAACATGCGGTGGGATATTTACCCAAGTCAAACAAGCCATTATTTTGGCCCTTTACAAACAGTTGACCTACGATTGTAAATGATAGTAATGTTATTTATCATGAGTAACGGGCTATATTTTTGTTAGGAATGACATATGGACTGGGAGGCAACATTCATTTAAAAATCCCCCTCCCCCTTTCCCAATGATTGCAAAACCTAATATATAAAAATTACGGACACTTTTTGGAATTTTCTCACTCTACATTTTTGCATTGTGCATTTCCATTTTAGATATATACTTTTTTTAAAAATTAAAACTTGAGTTTTCACTGCCCCTACTTCTCGTAAACAAAAAAGAGATAAAAGGCAAATAGATCACAACAAAATGAAAATTTTAGAGTTTAAGTAATGAAAAAATTTAAAGCAATAACAAAAGAAAGTAAAGTGAGTTTTTTTCACACACCATAAATGAACACAAAAGTTTTGTTATCCAAGTTTGGGAAATTCCACTAGTTCAACCCCAATAGCTTGGAATTTTATAAGAAAGAGATTTTTCTACGCATGTTTTAAAAAATGGATATGCATGCTTGACAGATGTTAAAGATGCAAATGACCTATGGATCCAAACCTTTTAAAGAGAATAATAAACGCTCATTAAATTCTCGAGTGAACGTGCAGTGGGATATTTACCCAAGTCTAATAAATCATTATTTTGACCATATACAAAAAGCTGAAATAAAGATCATAGATGATTGTAAAGTGAATTCTCAGGCATAACGGGCTATATTTTTTTAAGGAATGACTTATGGATTGGGAGTCAACAAGCAGCTAAAAATCCACCGCCTCGCCATTTTCCCGATGATTGGAAAACCTAATGTATAAAAACTAAAAAGAGTTTACAATCCCTAAAAATTATGGACACTTTTAGGAATTATCTCTCTCTACATTTGTGCATTGTAGATTTCCTTTTTAGATTTATAATTTTTTCTTCAATCAAAACTTGATTTTTCAGTTTCCCTTCTTCTCGTAACCCAAAAAAGAGATAAAAGGCAAATAAATCACAACAAAATGAAAATTTTAGAGTTTATGTATGGAAACAATTTAAAGAAATAACAAATGTAACTAAAGAAAATTTATTCACACCACAAATGAACACAAAAGTTTTGTTGTCCAAGTTTGAGAAATTCCACTAATTCAACCCTAACAGCTTGGAAATTCATAAGAAAGGGATTTTTCTACAAATGTTTTGAAAAATGGATATGCATGCTTGAAACATGTTAAAGATGAAAATGCCCTATGGATCCAAACCTTTTAAAGAGAATAACAAACGCTCATCAAATTCTCAAGTGAACGTGCGGTGGGATATTTACACGAATTGAACAAGCCATTATTTTGCCCATTAACAAAAAGCTGACCAAACGGTCAAAGATGATTTTAAAGTGATTTATCATGCGTAACGGGCCATAGTTTTTTAAGGAATGAGTTATGGATTGGGTATCAACACTAAGTTAAAAATCCCCCGCAATCCCCTTTTACTAATGATTGCAAAACCTAATATATAAAAACTAAAAAGAGTTTACAATCCCTAACAATTACGAACACTTTTTGGAATTATCTCTCTCTATATTTGTGAATTGTAGACTTCCATTTTAGATTTATAATTTTTTCTTAAGTCAAAACTAGAGTTTTGACATTCCCTTCATCTCGTAAACAAAAAAATAGATAAAAGGCAAATAGATCACAACTAAATGAAACTTTTAGAGTATATGTATAGAAAAAATTTAAATAAATAAAAAATGAACACAAATGTTTTGTTCACACACCACAAATGAACACAAAAGTTTTGTTGTCCAAGTTTTAGAAATTCCACTAATTCAACCCTAATAGCTGGGAATTTTATAAGAAAGGGATTTTTCTACACATGTTTTAAAAAATGGATATGCATGCTTGAACCATGTTAAAGATGCAAATGACCTATGAATCCAAAATTTTTAAAGAGAATAACAAATGCTCACAAAATTCTCAAGTGAACGTTCGGTGGGATATTTACACGAGTCGAACAACCATTATTTTGCCCATTTACAAAAAGCTGACCTAACTATCATAGATGATTGTAAAGTGATTTATCATGCGTAACGGGCTATATTTTTATAAGGAATGAGTAATGGATTTGGAGTCAAAAATATGTTAAAAATCCCTCGCCTCCCCGTTTTCCTGACAATTACAAAACCTAATATATAAAAAGTAAAAAGAGTTTACAATCCCTAAAATTATAGACGCTGATTGGAATTATCTCCCTCTATATTTGTGCATTGTGCATTTTAATTTTAGATGTATACCTTTTTCTTAAATCAAAATTTGAGTTTTCACTTTCCCTTCATCTCGTAAACCAAAAAGAGATAAAAGGCCAATAGATCACTGAAAAATTAAAATTTTAAACTTTATGTAAGGAAAAAATTTCAAACAATAACAAATTTAAGTAAAGAAAATTTATTCACACACCCCAAATGAACACAAAAGTTTTGTTATCCTAGTTTGGGAAATTCCACTAGTTCATCCCGAATAGCTTGGAATTTTATAAGAAAGAGATTTTTCTACTCATGTTTTAAAAAATGGATATGCATTATTGAAACATGTTAAATATGCAAATGACCTATGTATCCAAACTTTTTAAAGTGAATAAAAAACGCTCATTAAATTTTCAAGTAAACGTGTGGTGGAATATTTACCCGAGTGAAACAAGCCATTATTTTTCCCTTTTATAAAAAGCTGATCTAAAGATCATAGATGATTGTAAAGTGATTTATCATGCGTAATGGGCTATATTTTTGTAATGAATGACTTGTGGATTGGGACTCAACACTCAATTAAAAATCCCCCGGCACCCCCTTTTTCCCATCGATTGCAAAACCTAATATATAAAAACTAAAAAGAGTTCGCAATCCCTAAAAATTACGAAAACTTCTTGCTCTCTCTACATTTGTGCATTGTGCATTTACATTTTAGATGTATACTTATTTCTTACATCAAAACATGAGTTTTCACTTTCCCTTCATCTCGTAAAAAAAAAAGAGATAAATGGAAAATACATCCCAACAAAATGAAAATTTTAGAGTTTATGTATGGAAAAAATTTAAAGCAATAATAAATGTAAGTAAAGAAAATTTATTCACAGCCCACAAATGAACACAAAAGTTTTATTATCCAAGTTTGGGAAATTCCACTAGTTCAACCCTAATTACTTGGAATTTTATAAGAAAGAGATTTTTCTATGAAAGTTTTAGAAAATGGATATGCATGCTTGAAACAAGTTAAAGATGTAAATTACCTATGGATCCTAACCTTTTAAAGAGAATAACAAATGCTCATCAAATTCTCAAGTGAACGTGCGGTGGGATATTTACTTGAGTCAAATAAGCCATTATTTAGCCCATTTAAAAAAAGCAGATCTAAAACTCATAGATGATTGTAAAGTGAATTATCATGCATAACGGGCTATATTTACATCAGGAATGACTTACGGAATCGGATTAAACAGTCAGTTAAACATCCACTACCTCCCCCTTTTCCCAATGATTGCAAAACCTAATATATAAAAACTCAAAAGAATTTATAATCCCTAAAAGTTACGGACACTTTTTGGAATTATCTCTCTCTATATTTGTGCATTGTGCATTTCCATTTTAGATGTCTACTTTTTTCTTAAATCAAAAATTGAGTTTTGACTTTCCCTTCATCTCATAAACAAAAAAAGAGTTAAAAGGCAAATAGATCACAAAAAAAGGCAAATTTTAAAGTTTATGTATGGAAAAAATTTAAAGAAATAACAAATGTCAGTAAAAAAAATTTATTCACACACCAAAAATGAACACAAAAATTTGTTATCCAAGTTTGGGAAATTCCACTAGTTCAACCCTAATAGCTTGGATCTTTGTGTGAAAGAGATTTTTCTACACATGTTTTAAAAAATGGATATGCATGCTTCAAACATTTTAAAGATGAACATGCCCTATGGATCCAAACCTTTTAAAGAGAATAACAAACACTCATTAAATTCTCAAGTGAACGTGCGGTGGGATATTTATCCGTGTCAAACAAGCCATTATTTTGGCCATTTACAAAAAGCTGATTTAACGATCATAGATGATTGTAAAGTGATTTATCATGCATAATGGGCCATATTTTAGTAACGAATGACTTATGGATTGGGAGTCAACACTCAGTTAAAAATCCCCCAGCACCCCCTTTTCCCGTCCATTGCAAAACCTAATATACAAAAACTAAAAAGAGTTTACAATCCCTAAAAATTACGGAAACTTTTTGGATTTATCTTTCTCTACATTTGTGTATTGTGCATTTCCATTTTAGATGCATACTTTTTTCTTAAATCAAAACTTGAGTTTTCACTCTCCCTTTATCTCGTAAACAAAAATGAGATAAAAGGTAAATAGATCACAGCAAAATAAAAATTTTAGAATTTATGTATGGAGAAAATTTAAAGAAACGGCAAATGTAAGTAAAGAAAATTTATTCTCACACAAAAAATGAACAAAAATGTTTTGTTATCCAAGTCTTGGAAATTCCACTTGTTAAACCCTAATAGCATGAAATTTTATAAGAATGAGATTTTTCTACACATGTTTCAAAAAATGGATTAGCATGCTTGAAACATGTTAAAGATGCAAATGACCTATGGATCCAAACCTTTTAAAGAGAATAACAAATGCTCATTAAATTCTCAAGTGGACGTGTGGTGGGATATTTACCTGTGTCAAACAAGCCATTATTTTGCCCATTTACAAAAAGCTGACCTAACGATCCTAGATGATTGCAAAGTGATTTATCATGCGTAACGGGCAATATTTTTGTAAGGAATCATTTATAGATGGGGAGTCAACACTTATTAAAAAATCCCTCACCACCCCCTTTTCCCGTCGATTGCAAAACCTAATATATAAAAACTAAAAAGAGTTGACAATCCCTAAATATTACATAAACTTTTTGGAATTATCTCTCTCTAATTTTTTGCATTGTGCATTTCCATTTGAGAAGTATAGTTTTTTCTTAAATCAAAACTTGAGTTTTCACTATCCCATCATTTTGTAAACACAAAAGAGATAAATGGCAAATAGATCACAACAAAATGAAAATTTATAGTTTATGTATGGAAAAAATTTAAAGCAATAACAAATGTAAGTAAAAAAAATTTATTCACACACCACAAATGGAGACATATGTTTTGCTATCCAAGTTTGGGAAATTCCACTAGTTCAACCCTAATGGCTTGGAATTTTATAAGAAAGAGATTTTTCTACGCATGTTTTAAAAGATGGATATGCATGTTTTGAAACATGTTAAAGATTCAAATGACATATGGATCCTAACCTTTTACAGAGAATAACTAACGCTCATCAAATTCTCAGGTGAACGTGCGGTGGGAGTCGGATATTTACCCGAGTCAAATAAGCCATTACTTTTCCCATTTACAAAAAGCTGATCTAAAAATCATAGATGATTGTAAAGTGAATTATCATGCTTAACGGGCTATATTTTTGTAAGGAATGACTCAAGGATTTGGGGTCAGTAGTCCGTTAAACATCCACCGCCTCCCCCTTTCCCGATGATTGACAAACCTAATATATAAAAACTAAAAAGACTTTACAATCCCTAAAAGTTACGAAAACTTTTTGGAAATACCTATCTCTATACTTGTGCATTTTGCCTTTCCATTTTAGATGTATACTTTTTTCTTAAATCAAAACTTGAGTTTTCACTTTCCCTTCATCTCATAAACAAAAAAGAGATTAAAGGAAAATAGACACAAAAAATGATAGTTTTAGAGTTTATGTACGAAAACGTATAAAGCAAAAATAAATGTAAGTAAAGAAAATTTATTCACACACCACAAATGAACACAAAAGTTTTGTTATCCATGTTCTGGAAATTCCACAAGTTCAACCCTAATAGCTTAGAATTTTTTTAAAAAATGGATTGCATGCCTGAAACAAGTTAAAGACCTATGGATCAAAACCTTTTAAATAGAATAACCAACGTTCATTAAATTCTAGAGTGAACATGCGGTGGGATATTTACCAGAGTCAAACAAGCCATTATTTTGCCCATTTACAAAAAGCTGACCAAACGATCTACGCGTTTTTTTTAAAAAGGGTACGTATGGTTGAAACATGTTAAAGATGCAAATGACTTAAGGATCTAAACCATTTAAAGAGAATAAAACACGCTCATTAAATTCTCAAGTGAACATGCGGTGGGATATTTAGCCTAGTCAAACAACCCATTATTTTACCCATTTAAAAAAGCAGACCTAACGATCATAGATGATTGTCAAGTGATTTATCATGCGTAACGGGCTATATTTTTATAACGATTGACTTATGGATTGGGAGTCAACACTCAGATAAATATCCCCCGCCTCCCCCTTTTCCCAATTATTTCAAAACCTAATATATAAAAATTGAAAGAGTTTACAAAAGCAAAAAATTACCAACAGTTTTTGGAATTTTGTCTTTCTACACTAGTGGATTGTGCATTTCCATTTTAGATGTATACTTTTTTCTTAAATTAAAACTTGGGTTTTCACTTTCCTTCCATCTCGTAAACTAAAAAGAGATAAAAGGCAAATAGATCACAACAAAATGAAAGTTTTAGAGTTTATGTATCAAAAAAATTTAAAGAAATAACAAATGTATGTAAAGAAATTTTTTCACACACCACAAATGAACACAAAAGTTTTGTTATCCAAATTTTTTAAATTCGACTAGTTCAACCTTAATAGCTTGGAATTTTATATGAATTTTTTTTTCTACGCATGTTTAAAAAATGGATATGCATGCTCAAAATATGTTCAAGATGCAAACGAACTATGAATCCAAACCTTTTAAAGAGAATAACAAACGCTCACTAAATTCTCAAGAGAACATGCGTGGGGCTATTTACCTGAATCAAACAAGCCAATATTTTTCCCTTTTAATAAAACTGACCTAATGATCATAGATGATTGGAAAGTGAATTATCATGCATAATGGGCAATATTTTTCTAAGGAAAGACTTATGGTTTGGGAGTCAATAGCTAGTTAAAAAACCCCCACCTCCCCTTTTTCCCGACGATTGCAAAACCTAATATATAAAAACTAAAAAGACTTTACAATCCCTAAAAATTACGAACACATTGTGGAGATCTGTCTACATTTGTGCAATTTGCATTTTCATTTTAGATGTATACTTTTTTCTTAAATCAAAACTTGAGTTTTCACTTTCCCTTCATCTCGTATACAAAAAAAGAGATAAAAGGCAAATAGATCCCAAAAAAATGAAAATTTTGAGTTTATGAATGGAAATTTTTTAAAGAAATAACAAATGCAAGTGAAGAAAATCTAATCACACACCACAAATGAACAAAAAAATTTGTTATCCAAGTTTGGAAAATTCCTCTAGTTCAACCCTAATAGTTTGGAATTTTATAAGAAAGGAATTTTTCAGCACATGTTTTAAAAAATGGATATAGATGATTGAAACATGTTAAAGATGCAAATGATCTATGGATCCAACCTTTTAAAGAGAATATCAAACGCTCATTAAATTCTTAACTGAACATGCGATGGGATATTTACACGGGTCAAACAAGCCATTTTGTTGCCCATTTACAAAAAGTTGACCTAACGGTCGTAGATGATTGTAAAGTGATTTATCATGTGTAACGGGCTATATTTTTGTAAGGAATGACTAATGGATTCGGAGTCAACACTCAGTTCAAAATCCCCCGTCTCCCCCTTTTCCCTACGATTGCAAAACCTTACATATAAAAAATAAAAAGAGTTTACAATCCCTATAAATTATGGACACTTTTTGGAATTATCTCTCTCTACATTTGTGCATTGTGCAATTCCATTTTAGATGTATACTTTTTTCTTAAATCAAAACTTGAGTTTTCATGATAAAAACCAAATAGATTATAACAAAATGAAAATTTTAGTGTTTATCTAAGGAAAAAATTTAACGCAATAACAAATATAAGTAAAGAAAGTTTATTCATACACCACAAATGAACACAAAAGTTTTTTATCATAGTTTGGGAAATTCCACTAGTTCAACCCTAATAGCTTGGCATTTTATAAGAAAGGGATTTTTCTACACATGCTTACAAATATGTATATGCATGCTTGAAACTAGTTAAAGATGCAAATGACCTATGGATCCAAACCTTTTAAAGAGAATAACAAACGCTAATTAAATTCTCAAGTGAACGTGTGGTGGGATATTTACTTGATTCATACAACCCATTATTTTGCCCATTTACAAAATGTTGACATAACGATCATAGATGATTGTAAAGTAATTTATCATGCGTAACGGGCTACATTTTTATAAGGAATGACTTATGGATTGGGAGTCAACACTCAGTTAAAAATCCCCCGCCTCCCCTTTTTCCCAACAATTGCAAAACCTAATATATAAAAACTAAAAAGAGTTTCCATTCCCTAAAAATTATAGACACTTTTTGGAATTATCTCTCTCTACATTTGTGCATTGTGCATTTCTATTTTGGAGGTATACTTTTTGCTTAAATCAAAACTTGAGTTTTAACTTTCCCTTCATCTCGTAAACAAAAAAGATATAAAAGGCAAATAGATTAGAACAAAATGAAAATTTTGGAGTTTAAGTATGGAAAAAATCTAAAGTAATAAAAAATGTTAAGTAAAGAAATTTTCTTCACACAGATCAAATGAACACAAAAGTTTTGTTATCCAAGTTTATGAAATTCCAATTGTTCAACCCTAATAGATCTAAATTTTATAAGAAAATAATTTTTCTGCACTTGTTTTAAAAAATGGATATGAATGCTTGAAACATGTGAAAGATGAAAATGACCTATGGATCCAAACCTTTTAAAGAGAATATTAAACGCTCATTAAATTTTCAAATGAACATTCGGGGGGATATTTACCCGAGTCAAACAAGCCATTATATTGCCCATTCACAAAAAGTAGACCTAACGATCATAATGATTGTAAAGTAATTTATCATGCGTAACAGGCTACATTTTTGTAAGGAATGACTTATGGATTAGGAGTCAACATTCAGTTAAAAATCCCCCGCCTCCCCCTTTTCCCAATGATTGCAAAACATAATATATAAAAACTAAAAAGAGTTTATAATCCCTAAAAATTATGGAAACTTTTTGGAATTATCTCTCTCTACATTTGTGCATTGTGCATTTCCATTTTGGATGTATACTTTTTTCTTAAATCAAAACTTAAGTTTTCACTTTCCCTTCATCTCGTAAACATAAAAGATATAAAAGGCAAATAAATAACAACAAAATAAAAATTTTAGATTTTATGTATGAAAACAATTTAAAGAAATAACAAATGTAAGTAAAGGAAATATTTTCACACACCACAAATGGACACAAAAGTTTTGTTACGAAAGTTTGGAAATTTTCACTAGTTCAACCCTAATAGCTTAGAATTTTATAAGAAAGAGATTTTTCTACACATGTTTTAAAAAATGGATATGCATGCTTGAAACATGTTAAAGATGCAAATGACCTACGGATCCAAACCTTTTAAAGAGAATAACAAAGCTCATTAAATTCTCAAGTGAATGTGCAGTGGGATTTTTACTCAAGGTAAACAAGCTATTATTTTGCCCAACTACAAAAAGTTGACCTAACGATCATAGATGATTGTAAAGTAATTGATCATGCATAACTGCATATATTTTTATAAGGAATGACTTATGGATTGGGAGTCAACACTCAATTAAATATCCCCTGCCTGCCCCTTTTCCCGATGATTGCAAAACATAATATATAAAAACTCAAAAGAGTTTATAATCCCAAAAAATTACGGACACTTTTTGGAATTATCTCTTTCTACTTTTTTGCATTGTGCAATTCCAATTTAGATGTATACTTTTTTCTTAAATCAAAACTTCAGTTTTCACTTTCCCTTCGTCTCGAGAACAAAAAAAGAGATAAAAGGCAAATAGATCACAACAAAATGAAAAATTTAGAGTTTATGTATGGAAAAAATTAAAAGCAATAACAAATGTAAGTAAAGAAAATTTATTCACACACCACAAATGAAAACAAAATTTTTGTTATCCAAGTTTAGGAACTTCCACTACTTCAACCCTAATAGCTTGGAATTTTATAAGAAAAATATTTTTTTGTATATGTTTTAAAAAATGGATATGCAAGATTGAAACATGTTAAAGATTCAAATGACCTATGCATCCAAATCTTTTAAAGAGAATAACAAACGTTCATTAAATTATCAGTTGAACATGGAGTGGCATATTACCCGAGTCAAACAAGTCATTATTTTGCCCATTTACAAAAAGCTGACCTAAGGATCATAGATGATTGTAAAGTGAATTATCATGCTTAACGGGCTATATTTTTTTAAGGAATGGCATATGGAGAGGAGTTAACAGTCAGTTAAAAATCCACCGCCTCCAACATTTGTGCATTGTGCATTTCAAGTTGGCATGTATACTTTTTTCTTAAATCACAACTTGAGTTTAACTCTCCCTTTATCTCGTAAACAAAAAAGATATAAAAGGTAAATAGATCACAAAAAAATTAAAATTTTAGAGTTTTTGTAAGGAAAAAATTTAAAACAATAACAAATGTAAGTAAAGAAAATTTATTCACACACTGCAAATGAACACAAAAGTTTTGTTATTCAAGTTTGGGAAATTCCACTAGTTCAACCCTAATAGCCTAGAACTTTATAAGAAAGGGATTTTTCTACACATGTTTTAAAAAATGGATATGCATGCTTGAAACATGTTAAAGATGCAAATGACCTACAGATCCAAACCTTTTAAAGAGAATAACAAACGCTCATTAAATTCTCAAGTGAACATGCGGTGGGATTTTTACTCAAGTCAAACAAGCTATTATTTTGCCCAATTACAAAAAACTGACCTTCACAATCATAGATGGTTGTAAAGTAATTGATCATGCGTAATGGGATATATTTTTGTAAGGAATGAATTATGGATTTGGAGTCAACACTCAATTAAATATCCCCTGCCTACCCCTTTTCCCGATGATTGCAAAACCTAATATATAAAAACTCAAAAGAGTTTATAATGCAAAAAAATTATGGACAATTTTTGGAATTATCTCTCTCTACTTTTGTGCACTGTGCATTTCCATTTTAAATATACACTTTTTTCTGAAATATAAACTTAAGTATTCACTTTCCCTTCATCTCCAAAAAAAAAAGAGATAAAAGGCAAATATATCACAACAAAATGAAAATTTTAGAGTTGATGTATGGAAAAAATTTAAATCAATAACAAATATAAGTAAAGAAATTTATTCACACACCACAAATGAAAAAAAAAAATTGTTATCCAAGTTTGGGAAATTCCACTACTTCAACCCTAATAGCATGAAATTTTATAAGAAAAAGATTTTTTTGCATATGTTATAAAAAAATGGATATTCAAGCTTGAAACATGGTAAAGATGCAAATAACCTATGCATCCAAACCTTTTAAAGAGAATAACAAACGTTGATTAAATTCTCAATTGAACGTGCAGTGGGATATTTACCCGAGTCAAACAAGCCATTATTTTGGCCATTTTCAAAAAGCTGACCTAAGGATCATAGATAATTGTAAAGTGAATTATCATGCGTAACATGCTATATTTTTTTAAGGAATGACTTATGGATAGGAGTTAACAATTAGTTAAAAATCCACTACCTCCAACATTTGTTCATTGTGCATTTCAAGTTTGCATGTATACTTTTTTCTTAAATCAAAACTTGAGTTTTCACTCTCCCTTTATCTGGTAAACAAAAAAGATATAAAAGGTAAATCGATAACAAAAAAACTAAAATTTTAGAGTTTTTGTATGGAATTAAATTTGAAGCAATAACAAATGTAAGTAAAGAAAATTTATTCACACACCAAAAATGAACACAAAAGTTTTGTTATCCAAGTTTGGGAAATTTCACTTGTTCAACCCTAATAGCATGGAATTTTATAAGAATGAGATTTTTCTACACACGTTTTTAAAAATAGATATGCATGCTTGAAACATCTTAAAGAGGCGAATGACCTATGGATCCAAACCTTTTAAAGAGAATTAAAAATGCTCATTGAATTCACAAGTGAATGTGTGGTGGGATATTTACCCGAGTCCAACAAGCCATTATTTTGCCCATTTACAAAAAGCTGACCTAACGATAATAGATGATTGTAAAGTGATTTATCACGTGTAACTGGGTATATTTTTGTGTGGAATGACTTATGGATTGAGAGTCAACACTCTGTGAAAAATCTCCCCTCCCCCTTTTCCCGAGGATTAGAAAACCTAATATATAAAAACTAAAAATAGTTTACAATCCCTAAAAATTACAAACACTTTTTGGAATTATCTCTCTCTACATTTGTGCATTGTCCATTTCCTTTTTGAATGTACACTTTTTTTTAAATCAAAACTTGATTTTTCACTTTCCCTTCATCTCGTAAACAAAAAAAGAGATAAAAGGCAAATAGATCACAACAAAATGAAAATTTTAGAGTATATGCTGGGAAAAAATTTAAAGTAATAACAAATTTAAGTAATGAAATTTATTCACACACCACAAATGAACACAAAAGTTTAGGTATCCAAGTTTGGGAAATTTCACTAGTTCAACCCTAATAGCTTGGAATTTTATAAGAAAGAGATTTTTCTTCACATGTTTTAAAAAATGGATATGCATGTTTGAAACATGTTAATGATTCAAATGATATATGGATCCAAACCTTTTAAAGAGAATAACAAACGCTCATTAAATTCTCAAGTGAACGTGTGGTGGGATATTTACCCGAGTCAAACAAGCCGTTATTTTGCTGATTTAGAAAGAGTTGTCTAACGATCATAGATGATTGTAAAGTGATTTATTATGTGTAACAGGCTATATTTTTGTAAGGAATGACTTATGGATTGGGAGTCAACACTTAGCTAAACATCCCCCACTTCCCGTTTTTCCCGACGGTTGTAAAACCAAATATATAAAAACTAAAAAGAGTTTACAGTCCCTAAAAATTACATACACTTTTTGGAATTATGTTCCTCTACATTTGTGAAGTGTGAATTTCCATTTTACATGTATACTTTTTTTTTTTAAATCAAAACTTGAGTTTTCACTTTTCCTTCATCTTGTAATAAAAAAAAAAGAGATAAAAGGCAAATAGATCACAACAAAATGAAAATTTTAGAGTTTATGTATGGAAAAATAACAAATGTAAGTAAAGAAAATTTATTAACACACCACCAATGAACACAAAATTTTTGTGATCCATGTTAGGAAAATTCCACTTGTTCAACCCTAATACTTTGGAATTTTATAAGAAAGAGATTTTTCTACACATGTTTTAAAAAAATGGATATACATGCTTGAAACATGTTTGTTGGATGATAAGCTCAAGCCCATAGGACCAAGGACATATCTAAGATTATTATAAAGATGGGCAACACGACCAAGGAAGGCTTACAAGATGGGCTCAAGCCCATAAGAAGTAGGACCCACAATGATTACCGTGAGTTGGCATCCTTATCACATAAGTTGGAAGATCGAGAAGGACTCACAAGAGTTTATTATCTTTTGGTCACGTCAAAGAAGAGTTTTATTTTAAATGATGTTTGTCTTTTATCTATATTGAGTTATTTGATAATGTTAGGACTTATCTTTAAGTGTTAGAGTTTGGGTGTAATTGGGACAAGGGTAGTTTTATTGTAATTGGACTCTACTACCTTCCTCTATTATAAATAGAGGTTCATGTACTAATTTTACAACAAGTTATTGATGGGAATGAAGTATTTTACTTTTTCATAAACTCAACATGGTATCAGAGCAGGTTCTATGAGTTGACTTGGTCAACTCACGGAGGTAATGTGATATTTTTCTCTAAACTCTAAACCCTAGGTCTAGGTTTGTAGTTATTTTTTTTCAGTCCCTTGACCCTTAGATTACTTTGATTGTATACCCCTATACGTAGTTTTTTTCATGTTGTAAATTATATATTGAGAAAAATATATTTGAGTTTAATTTCCAAAGAAAACCTTTTTGTTCCAATCGGAGTCATCTACAGAAACATATCGATATTTGAATGAGGGAAGGTCAATTTGCAAAAAGGTATTTTTCCAATTTCGAGGTATTTTTTGCTATCAAGAACTAGATTTTATATGGAGAAATACATATCAAGAGAAATATCTATAATTATATTCTTTTACCTATTCAACCAATTTTTTATCAGAGTTATCTACAAAGAGAAATCGATATTTGAAGCAGCAAAGGTCAGATTGAAAAAGAGGTTTGAGCGGCAACAGAAAGCTTCAAATTCCTAGGTATTTTATGCTATCAATAAAGAGACTTTTTATAGAGAAATATATATCAAAATAAATGTACGTAAGTCTATTACCTATTCAACCAATCCTCAGTATGATAGTTTTATAAGGAGATATTGATCTTTGAAGAGTCAATGGTTATTCAGCAAAAACAGGAGAAACGGTATTTAGTTCGGCCAGATGACAGAGACCGAAATATATCAGATTATTTATCTTTTGAAAATTATATTTGATGAATTTAATTTATAATTTGATGAAAGGTATGTATGTCTACTTTCATAAGGAAAATATTTCATGTCAAACTGATCTATATTGAAAGATATATTCGAATTGGAAGAATCAAAGGTCATTCAAGTAATCTGTTACATTGAAAATCCGATTTTCAGCCAATTTGTGTTGTGTCACTGTTTGAGTTGATATATCAGGAAAATATCTCAATTCTCCCTGGTTTGAGGGCTTATTTATACACCTTTGTTATTTTGGCTTATTGCTACATGTATGATATTTGGTTCAAGCTGGGATCATTGCCATGACCTCCTAGCTTGAGGGGGAGAAGTACAAGTAGTTCAAGAAAGAGGTATTTATTCCATATGTTGTGGATAAGTTTATGTGACCAAAATATTCAAGAAAGGAGGTCCACAAAAGATGAAGCTTGTGCATCTAAGAAATTTTTTTTATATCGGATTATGATTATTTCATGGGTCCTTCTACAAGAAGTATTATTTTGGTTCATGTTATATGTGTTGGACGATGGTCGTGTTATATTCAATTGCAGTTATTATGTTTCTTTGGGGACATTATAATTGAAGAAGAGGTGGCCTCATGTCATCATTTATTTTACTCAATAAAAAATATCAAAATTATTTTTGGTTGGGAGTCCATGACGGAGGAAATTCATCCCCGTCAAAAAGATCAAACTGAGTTGTAGTTTGTTGGAAGTCCATGACGGAGGAACTTCATCCTCGTCAAAAAGATCAAAATATTTGTGGTTGGAAGTCCATGACGGAGGAACTTATTATTACATCCCCCCCCATTTAATGTCTTTTATGTCTCCTATCACTTGAGAGTCGTTGTCCTATGGAGGGACATGGTGGTGGACACTTCAGTTCAATGCTGATAGACACACTACCAATAGAAGATGGAATATGCCCTACATCCAGCATTAGCACTGGAGTATGGAGCAATGGCTTACCGGCTAGGAGTGATTTTTACTCTCACTTATATTATTCCACAAGGCCTCAATGAAGGACACAACAGTGTGAGGGGGAGTATTGGAAGATGAAGGCATATTGGAAGACGTGCCATTTTATTAAAAAATATTCAATACAACATTTTCAGCAAGCTGGGAGTTCATGATGTTCTCTCACCCCCAGCTTGAGGGGGGGTGTTGATATATAAGCTCAAGCCCACACGACCAAGGAAGGCCCACAAGATGGGCCCAAGCGCAAAAGAAGTAGGACCCACAATGATTACCATGAGCTGGTATCCTTATCACATAAGTTGGAAGATCAAGAAGGACTCACAAAAGTATCTTATCTTATGGTCACGTCAAAGAAGAGTTTTAGTTTGAGTTATTTTTGCCTTTTATTGTTGAAAGATAAGATCAAGCCCAAACGACCAAGGAAGGCCCACAAGATGGGCCCAAACCCAAAAGAAGTAGGACCCACAATGATTACCAAGTGCTGGCATCCTTATCACATCAATTGGAAGATCAAGAAGGACTCACAAAAGTATCTTTATCTTAGGGTCACAAACAAGAATAGTTTTAGTTTTAGTTATATTTGTCTTTTATCAATATTGAGTTACCTAATTATGTTAGGACTTACCTTAAGTGTTAGAGTTTGGGTGTAATTGGGACAAGGGTAGTTTTATTGTAATTGGATTCTACTACCTTCCTCTATTATAAATAGAGGTTCATGTTCTCTTATTACAACGAGTTATTGAAGTCAATGAAGTCTTTCTCTTTTCCATAAATTCAACATGGTATCAAAGCAGGTTCTATGACTAGACTTGGTCAACTCACGGAGGAAATGTGATCATTTTCTCTAAACCCTAAATCTTAACTCTAGGTTCTTAGTTATTATTTTTTAATCCCTACACCCGTTGTTTTCTTTGCTGTTTTGTACATCAATAAAAAGTTTTTCATATTACAAAATATATATTGATGAAAATATATTTGAGTCTACTTTACAAAAAAAAATAAAAATTGTTCCAATCGGAGTTATCTACAGAGATATATAGATATTTAAATGAGTGAAGGTCAGATTGCAAAAAGGTTGAGCAGCAGTAGCAATCTTTCGATTCCGAGGTATTTTTTGCTATCAACTAGACTTTATATGGAGAATTATATATCAAAATAAATATATGTATGTCTATTCTTTTACTTTTTTCTTAAATCAAAACATGAGTTTTCACTTTCCCTTCATCTCGTAAAAAAAACAAGAGAGAAATGGCAAATAGATCACAACAAAATGAAACTTTAAGAGTTTATGTATGGAAAAAATTTAAAGCAATAACTAATACAAGTAATGAAAATTTATTCACACACCACAAATGATCGCAAAAATTTTGTTATCCATGTTTTGGAAATTCCACGAGTTCAACCCTAATACTTTGGAATTTTAAAAGAAAGAGATTTTTCTACACATGTTTTAAAAAATGGATATGCATGCTTGAAACATGTTAAAGATGCAAATAACCTATGGATCCAAACCTTTTAAAGAGAATAACAAACGGTCATTAAATTCTTTTGTGAATGTGTGGTGGGATATTTACCTGAGTCAAACAAGCCACTATATTGCCCATTTAAAAAAGGCTGACTTAACGATCATAGATGATTTTAAATTCATTTATCAAGCATAATGGGCTATTTTTTTTAAGGAATGACTTATGGATTAGGAGACAACACTCAGTTTAAAATACCCTTCCTCCCCCTTTTCCCGACGATTGCAAAAACTAATATATAAAAACTAAAAAGAGTTTAAAATCCCTAGAAATTAAAGAAACTTTTTAGAATTATCTCTGTCTATATTTGTGCTTTGTGCATTTCAATTTTATAAGTACACTTTCTTCTTCAATCAAAATTTGAGTTTTCACTTTTCCTTCATCTCGTGAACAAAAAAGAGATAAAAGGCAAATAGATCACAAAAAAAATGAAAATTTTAGAGTTTATGTATGAAAAAAATTTAAAGAAATAACAAATGTAAGTAAAGAAAATTTATTCACACACCACAAATGAACACAAAAGTTTTGTTATCCAAGTTTGGGAAATTACATTAGTTCAACCCTAATAGCTTGAAATTTTATTAGAAAATTTTTTTTCTACACATATTTAAAAAATGGGTTATGCATGCTTGAATCATTTTAAAGATGCAAATTACCTATGGATCCAAACCTTTTAAAGAGAATAACAAACGCTCATTAAATTCTCAAGTGATTATGTGGTGGGATATTTATCCGAGTCAAACAAGCCATTATTTTGCCCATTTAAAAAAAGCTGACCTAACAATCGTAGATGATTGTAAAGTGATTTATCTTCCATAATAGGCTATATTTTTTTATCGAATGACTTTATGATTGGGAGTCAACACTCAGTTAAAAATCCCCCGCCTCCCACTTTTTTTGACAATTGCAAAACCTAATTTATAGAAAATAAAAAGAGTTTACAATCCCTAGAAATTACATACACTTTTTGGAATTATCTCTCTCTACATTTGTGCATTGTGCATTTCAATTTTAGATGTATACTATTTTCTTAAATCAAAACTAGAGTTTTCATTTTCCCTTCTTCTCGTAAACAAAAATGAGATAAAAGGCAAATTGATCACAACAAAATGAAAATTTTAGAGTTTATGTTTGGAAAAAGTTTAAGCAAAAACAAATTTAAGTCAAGAAAATTTATTCACACACCAAAAATGAACACAAAAGTTTTGTTATCGAAGTTTGGGAAATTCCACAAGTCAACCCTAATAGCTTGGAATTTTAAATGAAACGGATTTTTCTACACATGTTTTAAAAAATGCATATGCATGCTTGAAATATGTTAAAGATGCAAATGACATATGGATCCAAACCTTTTAAAGAGAATGACAAACGCTCATTAAATTCTTAAGTGAACGTGCGGTAGGATATTTACCTGAGTAAAACAAGCCATTATTTTGCCCATTTACAAAATGCTGACCTGATGGTTATAGATGTTTGTAAAGTGATTTATCATGCGTAACGAACTATATTTTTTTAAGGAAGGACTTATGGATTGGGAGTCAACACTCAGTTAAAAATCCCGTGCCTCCTCCTTTTCCTGACGATTACAAAACCTATAATTTAAAAACTAAAAAGAGTTTACAATTCCTAAAAATTACAGACACTGTTTGGAATTATCTCTCTCTACATTTGTGCATTGTGCAATTCATTTTAGATGTATACTTTTTTCTTAAATAAAAACTAGGGTTTTCACTTTCGTTTCATCTCATAAACGAAAACGAGATAAAAGGAAAAAAGATCACAACAAAATGAAAATTGTAGATTTGATGCATGGAAAACTAAAAAATGTAAGTAAAGAAAAATTATTAACAGTCCACAAATGAATAGAAAAGTTATGTTATCCAAGTTTGGGAAATTCCACTTGTTCAACCCTAATACCTTGGATTTTATAAGAAAGATATTTTCCTATTCATGTTTTAAAAAATGGATATGCTTGCTTGAAACATGTTAAAAAATCAAATGACCTATGGATCCAAACCTTTTAATGAGAATAACAAACACTCATTAAATTCTCAAGTGAACGTGCGGTGGGATATTTACCCGAGTCAATCAAACCATTATATTGCCCATTTAAAAAAGGCTGACCTAACAATCATAGATTATTGTCAATGGATCTATAATGTGTAACTGGGTAAATTTTTGTAAGCAATGACTTATGGATTGGGAGTCAACACTCGGTTTAAAATACTCTGCCTCCCCCTTTTCCCGACGATTGCCAAAATTAATATATAAAAACTAAAAAGAGTTTAAAATCCAAAGAATTTGAAGAAACTTTTTGGAATTATCTCTCTCTACATTTGTGCTTTGTGCATTTCCATTTTAGAAGTATACTTTGTTCTGCGATGAAAATTTAAGTTTTCACTTTCCCTTCATCTCGTTAACAAAAAAGAGATAAAAGGCAAATAGATCACAACAAAATAAAAATTTTAGAGTTTATTTATGGAAAAAATTTAAAGAAATAAAAAATTTAAGTAAATAAAATTTATTCACACACCACAAAAAAACACAAAAGTTTTGTTATCCAAGTTTGGGAAATTCCATTAGTTCAACCCTAATTGCTTGGAGTTTTATTAGAAATAAATTTTTCTACACATGTTTAAAAAAATGGATTTGCATGCTTGAATCATGTTAAAGATGCAAATGACCTATGGATCCACACCTTTCAAAGAGAATAAAAAATGCTCATTAAATTCTCAAGTGATTGTGTGGTGGGATATTTGCCTGAGTTGCCCATTTACAAAAAGCTGACCTTACGATCATCGACGATTGTAACATTATTTAACATGCGTAATGGGCTATATTTTTTTATGGAATGACTTATGGATTGGGAGTCAACACTCAGTTAAAAATCCCCCGCCTCCCCCTTTTCCCGACGATTGCAAAACCTAATATATAAAAAAAAAAAGAGTTTACAATCCCTAGAAATTATAAACACTTTTTGGAATTATCTCTCTCTACATTTGTGCATTGTGGATTTCCTTTTTAGATGTATACTTTTTTCTGAAATCAAAGCAATGGTTTTCACTTTCCCATCATCTTGTAAACAAAAAAGAGATAAAAGGCAAATTGATCACAACAAAATGAAAATTTTAAAGTTTATGTTTGGAAAAATTTTAAAGCAATAAAAAATGTAAATAAGGAAAATTTATTCACACACCACAAATGAACACAAAAGTTTTGTTATCGAAGTTTGGGAAATTTCAAAAGTTCAACACTAATTGCATGGAATTTTAAAAGAAAGAGATTTTTCTACACATGTCTTAAAAAATTGATTGCATGCTTGAAATATGTTAAAGATGCAAATGACATATGGATCCAAATCTTTTAAAGAGTAACAAACGCTCATTAAATTCTCAACTGAACGTGCGGTGGGATATTTAACTAAGTAAAACAAGCCATTATTTTGCACATTTACAAAAAAGTTACTCGGCGATCATAGATTTTTTTAAAGTGATTTATCATGTGTAATGCGCTATATTTTTGTAAGGAATGACTTATGAATAGGGAGTCAACACTCTATTAAAAATCCCGTGCCTCCCCCTTTTCCCGACGATTGCAAAACCTAATATATAAAAACTAAAAGGAGTTTACAATCCCTAGAAATTACAAACACTTTTAGGAATTATTTCCCTCTACGTTTGTGCATTGTGCATTTCCATTTTAGATGTATACTGTTTTCTTAAATAAAAACTAGGGTTTTCACTTTCGCTTCATCTCATAAACAAAAACGAGATAAAAGGCAAAAAGATCACAACAAAATGAAAATTTTAGATTTTACGTATGGAAAAATAAAAAAATGTAAGTAAAGAAAAATTATTAACACGCCAAAAATGAACTCAAAAGTTTTGTTATCCAAGTTTGGGAAATTCCACTAGTTCAACCCCAATAGTTGGAATTTTATAAGAAAGAGTTTTTTCTATTTAGATTTTAAAAAAATGGATATGCATTCTTGAAACATGTTAAAGAAGCAAATGACCTATGGATTTAAACTTTTTAAAGAGAATAACAAACGCTCATTAAATTCTCAAGTGGACGTGCTGTGGTATATTTCCCCGAGTCAAACAAGCCATTATAGTTCCCATTTAAAACAGGCTGACTTAACGATCATAGATGATAAATTGATTTATAATGCGTAATGATCTAAATTTTTGTAAGGAATGACTTATGGATTGGGAGTCAACACTCAGTTTAAAATACCCCGCCTCCCCCTTTTCCCGACTATTGCAAAAACTAATATATAAAAACTAAAAAGAGTTTACAATCCCGAGAATTTAAAGAAACTTTTTAGAATTATCTCTCTCTACATTTGTGCTTTGTGAATTTCCATTTTAGAAGTATACTTTTTTCTTCAATCAAAATTTAAGTTTTCACTTTCCCTTCATCTCGCTAACAAAAAAGAGATAAAAGGCAAATAGATTACAAAAAAATGAAAATTTTAGAGTTTATGAATGGAAAAAATTTAAAGAAATAAAAAATGTAAGTAAAGTTAATTTATTCACACATCACAAAAAACACAAAAGTTTTATTATCCAAGTTTGGGAAATTCCATTAGTTCAACCCTAATTGCTTGGATTTTTATAAGAAATTTTTTTTGTAAACATGTTTAAAAAAATAGATCTGCATGCTTGAATCACGTTAAAGATGCAAATGACCTATGGATCCAAACCTTTTAAAGAGAATAACAAATGCTCATTAAATTCTCAAGTGATTGTGTGGTGGAATATTTCTCTGAGTTAAACAAGCCATTATTTTGCCCATTTACAAAAAGCTGACCTTATGATCATCGACGATTGTAAAGTGATATATCTTGCGTAATGGGCTATATTTTTTTATGGAATGACTTATGGATTGGGAGTCAACAACACTCAGTTAAAAATCCCCCGTGTCCCCCTTTTCCCGACTATTGCAAAACCTAATATACAAAAACAAAAAAGAGTTTACAATCCCTAGAAATTGCAGACACTTTTTGGAATTATCTCTCTCTATATTTGGGCATTGTGCATTTCCTTTTTAGATGTATACTTTTTGCTTAAATCAAATCTTTAGTTTTCACTTTCCCATCATCTTGTAAACAAAAAAGAGATAAAAGGCAAATTATTCACAACAAAATGAAAATTTTAGAGTTTATGTTTGGAAAAAGTTTAAGGCAATAAAAAATGTAAGTAAGAAAAATTTATTCACACACCACAAATGAACACAAAAGTTTTGTTATCGATGTTTGGGAAATTCCAAAAGTTCAACCCTAATTGCTGGAATTTTAAAAGAAAAAGATTTTTCTACACATGTTTTAAAAAATGGATATGCATGATTGAAATATGTTAAAGATTCAAATGACATATGGATCCAAACCTTTTAAAGAGAATAACAAACGCTCATTAAATTCTCAATTGAACATGCGGTGGGATATTTACCCAAGTAAAACAAGCCATTATTTTGCACATTTACAAAAAACTGATTTGACAGTCATAGATGTTTGTAAAGTGATTTATCCTGTGTAATGGGATATATTTTTGTAAGGAATGACTTATGGATTGGGAGTCAACACTCAGTTAAAAATCCCGTGCCTCACCCTTTTCCCGACGATTGCAAAACTTAATATATAAAAACTAAAAAGAGTTTACAATCCCTAAAAATTAAAGATAATGTTTGGAATTATCTGTCTCTACATTTGAACATTGCACATTTCCATTTTATATGTATACTTTTTTCTTACATAAAAACTTGGGTTTTCACTTTCCCTTCATCTCATAAACAAAAACGAGATAATAGCCAAATAGATCACCACAAAATGAAAATTTTAGAGTTTATGTAGGGAAAAATAAAAAATTTATGTAAAGAAAAATTATTAACACACCACAAATGCACACAAAAGTTTTGTTATCCAAGTTTGGGAAATTCCACTTGTTCAACCCTTATAATTTGGAATTTTATAAGACAGAGATTTTTCTACACATGTTTTAAAAAATGGATATGCATGCTTGAAACATGTTAAAGATGCAAATAACCTATGGATCCAAACCTTTTAAAGAGAATAACAAACGCTCAATAAGTTTTCATGTGCACGTGCGGTTAGATATTTACCCGAGTCAAACAAGCAATTATTTTGCCCATTTACAAAAATCTGACATAACGAAACAGGCTAAATTTTTTTAAGGAATGACTTAAGGATTGGGAGTCAACACTCAGGAAAAAATCCCCCGCCACCCTCTTTTCCCGATGATTGGAAAACCTAATATATAAAAACTAAAAAAAGTTTACAATCCCTAAAAATTACAGACACTATTTGGAATTATCTCTCTCTACATTTGTGCATTGTGTATTTTCATTTTAGAAGTATACTTATTTCTTAAATCAAAACTTGAGTTTTTACTTTCCCTTCATCTCGTAAACAAAAAAGAGATAAAAGGCAAATAGATAACAACAAAATGAAATTTTAGAGTTTATGCAAAAAAAAAAATTTAAAGCATTAACGAATGTAAGTAAATAAAATTTATTCACAGACAACAAATGAACACAGAAGTTTTTTTTTTCCAAGTTTGAAAAATTCCATCCGTTCAACCCTAATAGCTTGGAATTTTATAAGAAAGAGATTTTTCTACACTTGTTTTAAAAATTGGATATGCAAGCTTGAATCATGTAAAAAGTGCAAATGACCTATAGATTCAAACCTTATAAAGTGAATAACAAACGCTCATTAAATTCTCAAGTTAACGTGTGGTGGGATATTTACCCGAGTCAAACAAACCATTATGTTGCCCATTTTCAAAAAGCTGCCTAACGATCATAGATGAATCCAAAATAATTTATCATGCATAACGGGTTATATTTTTGTACGGAATGACTGATGTATTGGGAGTCAACACATAGTTACAAAACCCTTGCCTCCCCCTTTTCCTGATGATTGCAAAACCTAGTACATAAAAACTAAAAAGAGTTTACAATCCCTACAAATTACAGACACTTTTTGGAATCATCTCTCTCTACATTTGTGCATTGTGCATTTCCATTTTACATATATACTTCTTTCTTAAATCAAAACATTAGTTTTCACTTTCCCTTCATCTCATAAATAAAAAAGAGATAAAAGGCAAATAGATCACAACAAAATGAAAATTTAAGAGTTTAAGTATTGAAACAATTTAAAGCAATAACAAATGTATGTAAAGAAAATTTATTCCCACACCACAAATGAACACAAAAGTTTTGTTATCCAAGTTTGGGAAATTCCATTACTTCAACCCTAATAGCTTGAAATTTTATAAGAAAGAGATTTTTCTATACATGTTATAAAAAATGGATATGCATGCTTGAAACATGTTAAAGATGAAAATGACCTAAGGATCCAAACCTTTTAAAGAGAATAACATATGTTCATTAAATTCTTAAGTGAACGTGCGATGGGATATTTACCCGAGTAAATATAGCAATTATTTTGCCCATTTACAAAAAGTTGGTCTAAAGATCATAGATGATTGTAAAGTGATTTATCATGCGTTACTTGCTATATTTTTGTAAGGAAAGACTTGTGGAAAGGGAGCCAACACAAAGTTAAAAATCCCTCCTCACCTCCTTTTCCCCACGGTAGAAAAACCTTAAATATAAAAACTAAAAAGATTTTACAATCCATAAAAATTACATACACTTTTTGGAATTATCTCTCTTTACATTTGTGCATTGTCCGTTTCCATTTCATATATATTATTTTTTTTTTAAATCAAAAGTAGAGTTTTCACTTTCTCTTCATCTCTTACAAGAAAAAGATATAAAAGGCAAATAGATCACAACAAAATGAAAATTTTAGAGTTTATATATGGAAAAAATTTAAAACAATAAAAAATGTAAGTGAAGGAAATTTATTCACACACCACAAATGAACACAAAAGTTTCGTTATCCAAGTTTTGGAAATTCCACTAGTTCAACCCAAATTGCTTGGAATTGTATAAGAAAGATATTTTTCTACACATGTTTTAAAAAATGGATATGCATGCTTGAAACATGTTAAAGAAGCAAATGACCTATGGATCCAAATCTTTAAGAGACTAACAAACGCTCATTAAATTCTCAAGTGAACGTGCGGTGGAATATTTACCCGAGTCAAACAAGCCATTATTTTTCCCATTTTTAAATAGCTGACCTAACGATCATTCATGATTGTGAAGTGTTTTTTCATGCGTAACAGGCTGGGAGTCATCACTCAGTTAAAAATTCCCCGCCTCCCTGCAAAACCTAATAAAGAAAAACTAAAAAGAGTTTACAATCCCTAAAAATTACAGGCACTTTTTGGAATAATCTCTCTCTACATTTGTGCATTATGTATTTCCATTTTAGACCTATACTTTTTTTTTAAAACAGAACTTGAGATTCCACTTTCCCTTCATCTAGTAAACGAAAAAGAAATAAAAGGCACATAGATCAAAACAAAATGAATATTTAAGAGTTTTTGTATGGAAAAAATTTAAAGCAATAAAAAATGTAAGTAAAGAAAATTCATTCACAAACCAGAAATGAACGCAAAAGTTTTGTTATCCAACTTTGGAAAATTCCACTAGTTCAACCCTAATTGCTTGGAATTTTATAAGAAAGAGATTTTTCTACACATGTTTTAAAAAATGGATATGCATGCTAGAAAAGAGTAAAAGATGCAAATGACCTATGGATCCAAACCTTTTAAAGAGAATAAAAAACGCTCATTAAATTCTCAAGTGAACGTGCGGTGGGATATTTACCCGAGTAAAACAAGCCATTATTTTGCTCATTTACAAAAAACTGACTTGAAGGTCATAGATGTTTGTAAAGTGATTTATCATGATGCATAACGAGCCATATTTTTGTAAGGAATGACTTATGGATTGGGATTCAACACTCAGTTAAAAATCTCGTGACTTCCCCTTTTCCCAACAATTGTAAAACCTAATATATAAAAACTAAAAAGAGTTTCCAATCCCTAAAAATTGAAGACACTTTTTGGAATTATCTCTCTCTACATTTGTGCATTGTGCATTTCCATTTTAGATGTATACCTTTTTTTTAAATAAAAACTTTGCTTCTAACTTTCCCTCCATCTCATAAACAAAAACGAGATAAAAGGCAAATAGACCACCACAAAATGAAAATTTTAGAGTTTATGTATGGAAAAATAAAAAATGTAAGTAAAGAAAAATTATTAACACACCACAAATGAACACAAAAGTTTTATTATCCAAGTTTGGGAAATTCCTCTTGTTCAACCCTAATAACTTGGAATTTTATAAGAAAAAGATTTTTCTACACTTGTTTTAAAAAATGGATATGCATGCTTGAAACATGTTAAAGAGGCAAATGACCTATGGATCCAAACCTTTTAAAAAGAATAACAAACGCTCATTAAATTTTCATGTGAACGTGCGGTGGGATATTTACCCGAGTCAAACAAGTCATTATTTTGCACATTTAAAAAAATCTGACTTAACGATCATTGATGATTGTAAAGTGATTTATCATTCGTTACAGGGTATATTTTTTTAAGGAAAGACTTAAGGATTGGGAGTCAACACTCAGTTAAAAATCCCCCACCTCCCCCTTTTCCTAACGATTGGAAAAACTAATATATAAAAACTAAAAATAGTTTACAATCCCTAAAAATTACAGATACTATTTGGATTTATCTCTCTCTACATTTGTGCATTGTGCATTTCCATTTTAGATGAATACTTTTTTCTTAAATCAAAATTTGAGTTTTCACTTTCCCTTCATCTTGTAAACAAAAAAGATATAAAAGGCAAATAGATCGAAACCAAATGAAAATTTTATTAGGTAAGCTTTTTGTAAATGGGAAAAATAATGGCTTGTTTGACTCGACTAAATATCCTACCGCATGTTCACTTGAGCATTGGATGAGAGTTAGTTATTCTCTTTACATGGTTTGGATCCATAGGTCATTTGCATCTATAACATGTTTCAAACATGCATATCCATTTTTTAAAACATGTGTAGAAAAATCTCTTTCTTATAAAATTCCAAGGTGAATTTCCTACACTTGGATAATAATACTTTTCTGTTCATTTGAGGTGTGTTAATAAATTTTCTTTACTTACATTTTTTATTTTTCCATACATAAACTCTAAAATTTTCATTTTTTTGTGATCTATTTGCTTGTTATCTCTTTTTTGTTTATGAGAAGAAGGGAAAGTGAAAACCCAAGTTTTGATTTTGGTAAAAAGTATACATCTAAAATGGATATACAAAAAGCACAAATGTACAAAGAGATAATTCAAAAAAGTGTCTGTAATTTTTAGGGATTGTAGACTCTTTTTAGTTTATATATATTAGGTTTTTCAATCATCGGGAAAAGGGGGAGGCGGTGGATTTTTAATTGAGTGTTGACTCCCAATCCAGAACTCATTCCTTCAAAAAATATAGCCCTTTACACATGATAAATCACTTTACAATCATCTATGATCATCAGGTCAGCTTTTTGTAAATGGTCAAAATAATGACTTGTGGACTTTTGGTAAATATCCCACATCACGTTCACTTGAGAATTTAATGAGCGTTTGTTATTCTCTTTAAAAGGTTTGGATCCATAGGTCATTTACATCTTTAATAAGTTTCAAGCATGCATATCCATTTTTTAAAACATGTGTAGAAAAATATCATTCTTATAAAATTCCAAGCTATTAGGGTTGAACTAGTGGAATTTTCCAAAGTTGGATAACAAAACTTTTGTTTTCATTTGTGGTGTGTGAATAAATTTTCTTTACTTAAATTTTTTATTGCTTAAAATTTTTTCCATACATCAACTCTAAAATTTTCATTTTGTTGTGATCTATTTGCCTTTTATCTTTTTTTTCTTTACGAGAAGCAGAGAAAGTGAAAACTGAAGTTTTGTTTTAAGAAAAAAGTATAGATCTAAAATCGAAATGCACAATGCACAAATGTAAAGAGAGATAATTCCAAAAGGTGTCTGTAATTTTTAGGGATTGTAAACTCTTTTTAGTTTTTATATATAAGGTTTTGCAATCATCGGGAAAAGGGGGAGGTGGGGGAGTTTTAACTGAGTGTTGGCTCCCAATCCATAAGTCATTTCTTACAAAAAAAAATAGCCCGTTACGCTTGATAAATCACTTTACAATCATCTACAATTGTGAGGTAAGCTTTTTGTTAATGACCAAAATAATGGCTTGTTTGACTCGGGCAAATATCCCACCGCACATTCACTTGAGAATTTAATGAGCGTTTGTTATTCGCTTTCAAAGGTTTGGATCCATAGGTAATTTACATCTTTAATAAATTTCAAGCATGCATTTCCATTTTTTAAAACTAGTTTAGAAAAATATCTTTCTTATAAAATTCCAAGCTATTAGGGTTGAACTAGTGGAATTTTCCAAATTTGGAAAACAAAACTTGTGGTGTGTGAATAAATTTTATTTACATACATTTTTTATTTCTTTAAATATTTTTCATACACAAACTCTGAAATTTTCATTTTTTTGTGATCTATTTGCCCTTTATCTTTTTTTTTTTTTACGATATGACGGTAAAGTGAAACTCAAGTTTAGATTTAAGAAAAAAGTTTATATTTAAAATGGAAATGCACAATGCACAAATATAGAGAGAGATAATCCCAAAAAGTATCTGTAATTTTTAGGGATTGTAAAATCTTTTTAGTTTTTATCGATTAGGTTTTTCAATTGTCGAGAAAAGGGGGAGGTGGTGGATTTTTAATTGAGTGTTGAATCCCAATCCATAAGTCACATTCCTTACAAAAATATATCCTGTTACGCATGATAAATCACTTTACAATCATCTATGATTGTTAGGTCAACTTTCTGTAAATGGCAAAATAATGGCTTGTTAGATTAGGGTAAATATCCCACCGCACGTTCACTTGAGAATTTAATTAGTGTTTTTTATTCTCTTCAAACGGTTTGGATCCATAGGTCATTTGCATCTTTAACCTTTTTCATGCATGCATATCCATTTTTTACAACATGTGTAGAAAATTTTCTTTCTTATAAAATTCGAAGTTATTAGGGTTGAACAAGTGAAATTTCCCACACTTGGATAACAATACTTTTCTGTTCATTTGTGGTGTGTTAATAAATTTTCTTTACTTACATTTGTTATTTTTCCATACATAAACTCTAAAATTTTCATTTTGTTCTTATCTATTTGCCTTCTATCTCCTTTTTATTTATGAGATGAAGGGAAAGTGAAAACCCAACTTTTTATTTAAGAAAAAAGTATACATCTAAAATGGAAATGAACAGAGCACAAATATAGAGAGAGATAATTCCAAAAAGTGTCTGTAATTTCTAGGGATTGTAAAGTCGTTTTAGTTTTTATATATTAGGTTTTGCAAACGTCAGGAAATGGGGAGGCAGTGGATTTTTAATTGAGTGTTGACTCCCAATCCATAAGTCATTCCTTAAAAAAATATACCCCATTACACATGATAAATCACTTTACAATCATCTATGATCGTGAGGTTAACTTTTCTTAAATGGTCAAAATAATGGCTTGTTTGACTAGGGTAAATATTCCACACCACGTTCACTTGAGAATTTAATGAGCGTTTGTTATTCTCTTTAAAAGGTTTGGATCCATAGGTCATTTGTATCTTTAACATGTTTCAAGCATGCATATCCATTTTTTAAAATAAGTGTAGAAAAATCTCTTTCTTATAAAATTCCAAGCCATTAGTGTTAAACTAGTGGAATTTCCAAAACTTGAAAAAAAAAACTTTTGTGTTCATTTGTGGTTAATGAATAAATTTTATTTACTTATATTTGTTATAGCTTGAATTTTTTTTATACATAAACTCTAAAAGTTTCATTTTCTTGTGATCTATTTGTCTTTTATCTCTTTTTTGTTTACGAGATGACGGGAAAGTGAAAACTCTAGTTTTGATTTAAGAAAAAAATATACATCTAAAATGGAAATGCATGATGCACAAATGTAGAGAGTGATAATTCCTAAAATTTCTGTAATTTTAAGGGATTGTAAACTCCTTTTTGTTTTTATAAATAATGTTTTGCAAATGTCAGGAAAAGCGGGAGGTGATGGATTTTAAACGAGTGATGACTCCCAATCCATAACTCAATTTCCTTACAAAAATGTAACCCATTACACATGATTAATCCCTTTACAATCATCTATGATCATTAGGTCAGCTTTTTGTAAATGACAAAATAATGGCTTTTTAGACTCGGGTAAATATCCCACCGCACGTTCACTTGAGAATTTAATTAGTGTTTGTTATTCTCTTCAAATGGTTTGGATCCATAGGTCATTTGCATCTTTAACTTGTTTCATGCATGCATATCCATTTTTCAAAACATGTGTAGAAAAATCTCTTTCTTATAAAATTCGAAGCTGTTGAACAAGTGGAATTTCCCACAATTGGATAACAATACTTTTCTGTTCATTTGTGGGGTGTTAATAAATTTTCTTTACTTACATTTTTTTTTCCATACATAAACTCTAAAATTTTGATTTTGTTGTGATCTATTTGCCTTTGATCTCTTTTTTGTTTATAAGATGAAGGGAAAGTGAAAACCCAACTTTTATTTAAGAAAAAAGTATACATCTAAAATGGAAATGCACGCTGCACAAATATATAGAGAGATAACTCCAAAGAGTCTGTAATTTTTAGGGATTGTAAACTTCTTTTATTTTTTTATATATTAGGTTTTGCAATTGTCGGGAAAAGGGATAGGTGTTGGATTTTTATCTTAGTGTTGACTCCCAATCCATAAGTCACATTCCATAGAAAAATATAGCCCTTTACGCATGATAAATTACTTTACAATCACGTATGATCGTTAGGTCAGCTTTTTGTAAATGGCAAAATAATGGTTTGTTTGACTCGGGTAAATATCCCACCGCACGTTCACTTGAGAATTTAATGTGTTTGTTATTCTCTTCAAAAAGGTTTGGATCCATAGGTCATTTGCATGTTTAACTTGTTTCATGCATGTATATCCAGTTTTTAAAAATTCTGTAAAAAAATCTCTGTCTTATAAAATTCCAAGCTATTAGGGTTGAACTAGTGGAGTTTCGCAAACTAAGATAACAGAACTTTTGTGTACATTTGTGGTATGTGAATAAATTTTCTTTACTTACATTTGTTATTTTTCTATACATAAACTCTAAAATGTTCATTTTTTTGTGATCTATTTTCCTTTTATCTCTTTTTTGTTTATTAGATGAAGGGAAAGTGAAAACCCAAGTTTTGATTTAAGAAAAAAGAATACATCTAAAATGGAAATGCACAAAGCAAAAATGTAGAAAGAGATAATTCCAAAAAGTGTTTGTAATTTATAGGGATTGTAAACTCTTTTTTGATTTTTTATATTTAGTTTTGCAATCTTCCGAAAAAGGGGAGACGGGTGATTTTTAACTAAGTATTGACTCCCAATCCATAAGTCATTCCTTAAAAAAATATAGACTGTTACACATGATAAATCACTTTACAATCATCTATGATCGTTAGGTCAGCTTTTTGTAAATGGGCAAATTAATAGCTTGTTTGACTCGGTAAATATCCGACCACATGTTCACTTGTGAATTTAATCAGCATTTGTTATTCTCTTTAAAAGGTTTGGATCGATAGGTAATTTGCATCTCTGACATGATTCAAGCATGCATATCCATTGTTTAAAACATTGATAGAAAAATTTCTCTCTTATAAAATTACAAGCTATTGCGGTAGAACTAGTAGAATTTTCCAAACTTGGATAACAAAACTTTTGTATTCATTTGTGGTGTGTGAATAAATTTTCTTTACTTACATTTTTTATTGCTTTAAATATTTTCCATACAAAACACTAAAATTTTTATTTTGTTGTGATCTATTTGCCTTTTATATCTTTCTTGTTTAGGAGATGATGGGAAAGAGAAAACTAAAGTTTGGATTTAAGAAAAAAGTATACATCTAAATGGAAATGCACATTGCACAAATGTAGAGAGAGATAATTCCAAAAAGTGTCTATAATTTTTAGCGATTGTAAACTCTTTTTAGTTTTTATATATTAGATTTTGCAATTGACAAAGAAAGGGGGAGGCAAAGGATTTTTAACTGTGTTGACTCCCAATCTATATGTCATTCCTTTAAAAACTTTAGCCCGTTACACATGATAAACCACTTTACAATCATCTATGATGGTTTGTTCAACTTTTTTTAAATGGGCAAAATAATCGCTTGATTGACTCGGGTAAGTACCCCGCCGCACGTTCACTTGAGAATTTACTGAGTGTTTGTTATTCACTTTAAAAGGTTTGGATCCATAGGTCATTTGCATCTTTAACATGTTTCAAACATGCATATCCAATTTTTGAAAGATGTGTAGCAAAATCTCTTTCTTATAAAATTCCTAGGTATTAGGGTTGAACAAGTGGAATTTCCCACACTTTGATAACAATACTTTTCTGTTCATTTGTGGTGTGTTAATAAATTTTCTTTACTTACATTTGTTATTTTTCCATACATAAACTCTAAAATTTTCATTTTGTTGTGATCTATTTGCCTTTTATCTCTTTTTTTTTATGAGATGAAGGGAAAGTGAAAACCCAAGTTTTGATTTAAGAAAAAAGTATACATCTAAAATAGAAATGCACAAAGCACCAAAATAGAGAGAGATAATTCCAAAAAGTGACTGTAATTTTTAGGGATTGTAAGCTCATTTTTGATTTTATATATAAGGTTTTGCAATCGTTGGGAAAAGGGGGAGGCGTGGGATTTTTGACTGAGTGTTGAATCCCTATCCATAAGTCATTCATTACAAAAATATAGCCAGTTACGCATGATAAATCACTTTACAACAATCTATGATCGTTATGTTAGCTTTTTATAAATGGGCAAAATAACGGCTTGTTTGACTTGGGCAAATATCCCACCGCACATTCGCTTGATAATGTAATGAGCGTTTGTTATTCTCTTTAAAAGGTTTGGATCCATACGTCATTTGCATCGTTAACATGTTTCAAGCATGCATATCCTTTGTTTAAAACATGTGTAGAAAAATATCTTTCTTATAAAATTCCAAGCTATTCGGGTTGAACTAGTGGAATTTCCCAAACTTGGATAACCAAAAATTTGTGTTCATTTGTGGAGTGTTAATAAATTTTCTTTACTTATATTTTTTATTGCTTTAAATTTTTTCCATACATCAACTCTAAAAATTTTATTTTGCTGTGATTTTTTTGCCTTTTATCTCTTTTTTGTTTTCGAGATGAAGGGAAAGTGAAAACTCAAGTTTTGTTTTAAGAAAAAGTATACATCTAAAATGGAAATTCACAATGCACAAATGTAAAGAGAGATAATTCCAAAAAGTGTTTGTAATATTTAGGGATTGTAAACTCTTTTTAGTTTTTATTTATAAGGTTTTGAAATCGTCGGGAAAAGGGGGGAGGTGGGAATTTTTAACTGAGTGTTCACTCCTAATCCTTAAGTCATTCCTTAAAAAAATATAGGCTTGATAAATAACTTTACAATCATCTACAATTGTTAGGTCAGCTTTTTGTTAATGGGCAAAATACTTGCTTGTTTGACTCTAAATATTCCACAACACGTTCACTTGAGGATTTAATTAGCATTTTTTATTCTCTTTAAAAGGTTTGGATCCATATGTCATTTGCATCTTTATCATGTTTCAAGCATGCATATCCATTTTTTAAAACATTGTAGAAAAATCTCTTTCTTATAAAATTCGTAGCTATTAGGGTGTAACCAGTGAAATTTCCAGAACTAGGAAAACAAAACTTTTGTGTTCATTTGTGATGTGTGAATAAATTTTCTTCAATTATATTTATTATAGCTTTTGAATTTTTTTCATAAATAAACTCTAAAAGTTTCATTTTGTTGTGATCTATTTGCATTTTATCTCTTTTTTGTTTATGAGATGAAGGGAGAGTATAAACTCAACTTTTTATTTAAGAAAAAATTATACATCCAAAATGGAAATACACGACGCACAAATGTAGAGAGAGATTATTCCAAAAAGTGTCTGTAATTTTAAGGGTTTGTAAACCTTTTTTTGTTTTTATATATTAGGTTTTGCGATTGTCAGGAAAAGGGGGAGGTGGTGGATTTTTAACTGAGTGTTGACTCCCAATCCATAAGTAACTTTCCTTACAAAAATATAGCCCGTTATGAATGATAAATCACTTAAAAATCATCTATGGTTGTTAGGTCAGCTGTTCGTAAATGGAAAAATAATGGCTTGTTTGACTCGGGTAAATATCCTACCGCACGTTCACTTGAGAATTTAATGTGTGCTTGTTATTCTCTTCAAAAGCTTCGGTTCCATAGGTCATTTGCATCTTTAACTTGTTTCATGCATGCATATCCATCTTTTAAAACATGTGTCAAAAAATCTCTTTCTCATAAAATGCCAAACTATTAGGGTTAAACAAGTGGTGTGTTAATAAATTTTCTTTACTTACATTTGTTATTTTTCCATACATAAACTCTAAAAGTTTCATTCTGTTGTGATTAATCACCCTTTTATCTTTTTTTTTGTTTATGAGAAGAAGGGAAAGTGAAAACCCAAGTTTTGATTTAAGAAAAAAGTATACATCTAAAATGGAAATGCACAAAGCACAAATGTAGAGAGGGATAATTCCAAAAAGTATCTGTAATTTTTAGGGATTGTAAAGTCTTTTTAGTTTTTATATATTAGGTTTTGCAATTGTCGGGAAAAGGGGGGAGGGGGTGGATTTTTAATTGAGTGTTGACTCCATATCCATAAGTCATTCCTTACAAAAAAATATAGCCCATTACACATGATAAATCACTTTACAATCATCTATGATCGTCAGGTCAGCTTTTCTTAAATGGTCAAAATAATAGCTTGTTTGACTTGGGTAAATATCCCACATCATGTTCACTTGAGAATTTAATGAGCGTTTGTTATTCTCTCTAAAAGGTTTTGATAAATTGGTCATTTACATCTTTGATAAGTTTCAAGCATGCTTATCCATTTTTTAAAACATGTGTAGAATAATCTCTTTCTTATAAAATTCCAAGCTGTTAGGGTTGAACTAGTGGAATTTCCCTAAGTTGGATAACAAAACTATTGTGTTCATTTGTGGTGTGTGAATAAATTTTCTTTACTTCCATTTGTTATTGTTTTAAATTTTTTCCATACATCAAGTCTAGAATTTTCATTTTGTTGTGATCTATTTGCCTTTTACCTCTTTTTTGTTTACGAGATAAAGGGAAAGTGAAAACTCAAGTTTTGTTTTAAGAAAAAGTATACATCTAAAATGGAAATGCACAATGCTCAAATATAAAGAAAGATAATTCAAAAAAGTGCTTGTAATTTTTAGGGATTGTAAACTCTTTTTAGTTTTTACATATATGGTTTTGCAATTGTCGGGAAAACGGGGAGGCATGGGACTTTTAACTGAGTGTTGACTCCCCATACATAAGTCATTCCTTCAAGATATATAGCCCATTACACTTGATCAATCACTTTACAATCATCTACGATTGTTAGTTCAACTTTTTTTAATGGGCAAAATATTGGCTTATTTGACTCAAGTAAATATCCCACCGCACGTTCACTTGAATATTTAATGAGCATTTGTTATTCTGTTTAAAATGTTTGGATCCATAGGTCATTTGCATCTTGAACATGTTTCAAGCACGCATATCCATTTTTTAGAACATGTGTAGAAAAACCACTTTCTTATAAAATTTCAAGCTATTTCGGTTGAACTAGTGGAATTTCCAAAACTTGGACAACAAAACTTTTGTGTTCATTTGGGGTGTGTGAATAAATTTTCTTTACTTATATTTGTTATAGTTTTAAATTTTTTTCATACATAAACACTTAAAGTTTCATTTTGTTGTGATCTTTTTTCCTTTTATCTGTTTTTTGCTTACTAGATGAAGGGAAAGTGAAAACTCAAGTTTTTATTTAAGAAAAATGTATGTATCTAAATTGCAAATGCACGATGCACAAATGTAGAGAGAGATAACTCCAAAAAGTGTCTGTAATTTTTTGGGATTGTTAACTCCTTTTAGTTTTTATGTATTAGGTCTTGTAATTATCGAGAAAAGGGGAAGGTGGTAGATTTTTCACTGAGTGTTGACTCCCAATCCATAAGTCACATTGCTTACAAACATATAACCCGTTACACATGATAAATCAATTTACAATCATCTATGATCGATAGGTCTGGTTTTTGTAAATGGCAAAATAATGGCTTGTTTGACTCGGGTAAATATCCCACCTCACGTTCACTTGAGAATTTAATGAGTGTTTGTTATTATCTTCAAAAGGTTTGGATCCATAGGTCATTTGCATCTTTAACTTGTTTCATGCATGCATATCCATTTTTTAAAAGAAGTATAAAAAAATCTCTTTCTTATAAAATTCCAAGCTACTAGGGTTGAACAAGTGGAATTTCCCACTTTGGATAACAATACTTTTCTGTTCATTTGTTGTGTGTTAATAAATTTTCTTTACTAACATTTGTTATTTTTTCATACATAAGCTCTACAATTTTAATTTTGTTGTGATCTATTTGCCTTTTATCATTTTTTTGTTTATGAGACAAAGGGAAAGTGAAAACCCAAGTTTTGATTTAAGAAAAAAGTATACATCTAAAATGGAAATGCACAAAGCACAAACGTAGAGAGAGATAATTCCAAAAAGCGTTTGTCATTTATAGGGATTGGAAACTCTTTTTAGTTTTTATATATTAGGTTTTACAATCGTTGGGAAAAGGGGGAGGCAGGGAATTTTTAACCAAGTGTTGCCTCCCAATCTATAAGTCACTCATTACAAAAATATAGTCAATTACACATGATAAATCCCTTTACAATCATCTATGATCGTTAGGTAAGCTTTTTGTACATGGCCAAAATAATGGCTTGTTTGACTCAGTTAAATATCCCACCACACGTTCATTTGAGAATTTAATGAGCGTTCGTTATTCTCTTTGAAAGGTTTGGATCCATGGGTAATTTTCATCTCTAACATCATTCAAGCATGCATATCCATTGTTTAAAACATGTGCAGAAAAATCTCTTTCTTATAAAATTCCAAGTTATTAGGGTTGAACTAGTGGAATTTCCCAAACTTGGATAACAAAACTTTCCTGTTCATTTTTTGTGTGTGAATAAATTTTCTTTACTTATATTTTCTAAAGCTTTAAATTTTTTCATACGTAAACTCTAAAAGTTTCATTTTGTTGTGATCTAGTTGCTTTTAATCTCTTTTTTTATTACGAGAAGAAGGGAAAGTGAAAACTCAAGTTTTGATTTAAGAAAAAAGTATACATCAAAAATGTAAATGCACGATGCACAAATGTAGAGAGAGATAATTCCAAAAAGTGTCTGTAATTTTAAGGGATTGTAAACTCCTTTTAGTTTTTATATATTAGGTTTTGTAATTGTTGGGAAAAGGGGGAGGTGGTGGATTTTAACTGAGTGTTGACTCCCAATCCAAAAGTAACATTCTTTACAAATATATAGCTCATTACATATGATATATCACTTTACAATCATCTATGATCGTTAGGTCAGCTTTTTGTAAGTGGCAAAATAATGGCTTGTTTTACTCGGGTAAATATCCCGACGCACGGTCACTTGAGAATTTAATGAGTGTTTGTTATTCTCTTCAAAAGGTTTGGATCCATAGGTCATTTGCATACTTAACTTGTTTCATGCATGCATATCCATTTTTCAAAACATGTGTAGAAAAATCTTTTTTTTCATAAAATTACAAGCTATTAGGGTGAAACAAGTGGAATTTCCCACACTTGGATGACAATACTTTTCTGTTCATTTGTGGTGTGTTATAAATTTTCTTTACTTACATTTCTTATTTTTCCATACATAAACTCTAAAATTTTCATTTTGTTGTGATCAATTATTCTTTTATCTCTTTTTTCTATATGAGAAGAAGGGAAAGTGAAAACCCAAGTTTTCATTTAAGAAAAAAGTATACATATGAAATGGAAATGCACAAAGCACAAATGCAAAGAGAGATAATTTAAAAAAGTGTTTGTAAATTTTAGGGATTGTAAACTCTTTCTAGTGTTTATATATTAGGTTTTGCAATCGTCGGGAAAAGGGGAAGACAGTGGATTTTTAATTAACTGTTGACTCCCAATCCATAAGTTATTCCTTACTAAAAATATAGCCCATTACACATGATAAATCATTTTACAATCATCTATGATCGTCAGGTCAACTTTTCTTAAATGGTCAAAATAATGGTTTGTTTGACTCGGGTAAATATCCCACAGCACGTTCACTTGAGAATTTAATGAGCATTTGTTATTCTCTTTTAAAGGTTCAGATCCGTTGGTCATTTAAATCTTTAATAAGTTTCAATGATGCATATCCATTTTTTAAAACATGTGTAGAAAAGTCTCTTTCTTATAAAATTCCAACTAATTAGGGTTGAACTAGTGGAATTTCCCAAAGTTGGATAACAAAACTATTTTGTTCATTTGTGGTGTGTGAATAAATTTTCATTTTTTTGTGATCTATTTGCCTTTTATCTCTTTTTTTTTTACGAGATGAAGGGAAAGTGAAAACTCAAGTTTTGTTTTAAGAAAAAAGTATACATCTAAAATGGAAATGCACAATGCACAAATATAAAGAGAGATAATTCCAAAAAAAGGTTGTAATTTTTAGGGATTGTAATCAGTTTTTAGTTTTTATATATATGATTTTGCAATCATAGGGAAAAGGGGGAGGTGGGGGGATTTTTAACTGAGTGTTGACTCCCCTTCCATAAGTCATTCCTTACAAAACTATAGCACATTACACTTGATAAATCACTTTACAATCATCTACGATTGTTAGGTCAGCATTTTTTTAATGGGCAAACTAATGTCTTATTTTACTCGGGTAAATATCCCACCGCACGTTCACATGAGAATTTAATGAGCATTTGTTATTCTCTTTAAAAGGTTTGGATCCATAGGTCATTTTCATCTTTAACATGTTTCAATCATGCATATCCATTTTTTAAAACATGTGTAGAAAAATCTCTTTCTTATAAAATTCCAAGCTGTTAAGGTTGAACTAGTGGAATTTCCAAAACATGGAAAAAAAAACTTTTGTGTTTATTTGGGGTGTATGAATAAATTTTCTTTACTCATATTTTTTATAGCTTTAAATATTTTTCATACATAAACTCTTAAAGTTTCATTTTGTTGTGATCTATTTTCCTTTTATATGTTTTTTTTTCTGAGATGAACGAAAAGTGAAAGCTCAAGTTTTGATTTAAGAAAAAGTACACATCTAAAATGGAAATGCAAGATGCACAAATGTTGAGAGAGCTAATTCTAAAAAGTGTTTGTAATTTTTAGGGATTTTAAGCTCTTAGTTTTTCTATATTAGGTTTTGTAATTGTTGGGAAAAGAGGGAGGTGGTGGATTTTTCACTGAGTGTTGACTCCCAATCCTTAAGTCACATTTCTTACAAAAATATAACCCGTTACACATGATAAATCATTTTAAAATCATCTATGATATAGGTCAAGTTTTTTTAAATGTCAAAATAATGGTTTGTTTGACTCGGGTAAATATCCCACTACACGTTCACTTGAGAATTTAATGAGTGTTTGTTATTCTTTTCAAAAGGTTTGGATCCATAGGTCATTTGCATCTTTAACTTGTTTCATGCATGCATATCCATTTTTTAAAACATGTGTAGAAAAATGTCTTTCTTGTAAAATTCCAAGCTATTTGGTTTGAACAAGTGAAATTTCTCACACTTGGATAACACTACTTTTTTGGTCATTTGCGGTGAGTTAATAAATTTTCTTTACTAACATTTGTTATTTTTCCATACATAAACTCTAAAAATTCATTTTGTTGTGATCTTTTTTCCTTTTATCTCTTTTTTGTTAATGAGATGAAGGGAAATGGAAAACCCAAATTTTGTTTGAAGAATAAAGTATACATCTAAAATGAAAATACACAATGCACAAATGTGGAGAGAGATAATTCCAAAAATTGTCTATAATTTATAGGGATTGTAACTAAGTGATGACTCCAAATCCATAAGTCATTCATTACAAAAATATAGCCAGTTACACATGATAAATCCCTTTACAATCATCTATGATCGTTACGTCAACTTTGTGTACATGGGCAAAATAATGGCTTGTTTGACTCGGGTAAATATCCCACCACACTTTCATTTTAGAATTTAATGAGCGTTTGTTATTCTTTTTGAAAGGTTTGGATCCATAGGTAATTTGCATATCTAACATGATTCAAGCATGCATATCCTTTGTTTAAAACATGTGTAAAAAAATCACTTTCTTATAAAATTCCAAGCTATTAGGGTTGAATTAGTGGAATTTCCCAAACTTGGATAACAAAACTCTAATGTTCATATGTGGTGTGTGAATAAATTTTCCTTTCTTACATTTATTATTGTTTTAAATTTTTTTCATACATAAACTCTAAAAGTTTCATTTTATAGTGATCTATTTGCCTTTTATCTCTTTTTAGTTGACGAGATGAAGAGAATGTGAAATCTAAAGTTTTCCTTTAACAAAAAAGTATACATCTAAAAGGGAAATGCATGATGCACAAATGTAGAGAGAGATAATTCTAAAAAGTGTCTATAATTTTTAGGGATTGTAAGCTCCTTCTAGTTTTTATATATTAGGTTTTACAATCGTCGGGAAATGGGGGAGGCAAGGGATTTTTAACTAAGTGTTGACTCCCAATCCATAAGTCATTCGTTACAAATATTTATACCTTTACGCATGATAAATCACTTTAAAATCATCTATGATGGTTAGGTCAACTTTTTTTAAATGGGCAAAATAATTGCTTGATTAGCCCGGGTAAATATCCCACCGCACGTTCACTTGAAAATTTAATGAGCGTTTGTTATTCTCTTTAAAATGTTTGGATCCATAGGTCATTTGCATCTTTAACATGTTTCAAGCATGCATATCTATTTTTTAAAACATGTGTAGAAAAATCTCTTTCTTATAAATTTCCAAGGTATTATGTTGAACAAGTGGAATTGCCCACACTTGGATAACAATACTTTTCTCTTCATTTGTGGTGTGTTAATAAATTTTATTTACTTACATTTGTTATTTTTCCACACATAAACTCTAAAATTTACATTTTGTTGTGTTCTATTTGCCTTTTATCTCTTTTTTCTTTATGATATGAAGGGAAAGTAAAAACCCATGTTTTTATTTAAGAAAAAAGTATACATCTAAAATGGAATTGCACAAAGCACAAATATAGAGAGAGAAAATTCCAAAATGTGTCTATAATTTTTAGGGATTTTAAACTCTTTTTAGTTTTTATATATTTGGTTTTGCAATCGTCGGGAAAAGGGGGAGACGGTGGATTTTTAATTGAGTGTTGACTCCCAACCCATAAGTCATTCCTTACAAAAATATAGCCCATTACACATTATAAATCACTTTACAATCATATATGATCGTGAGGTCAACTTTTTTAAAATGGTCAAAATAATGGCTTGTTTGACTTCGGTAAATATCCCACAGCACGTTCACTTGAGAATTTAATGAGCGTTTGTAATTCTCTTTAAAAGGTTTGGATCCATAGTTCATTTACATCTTTAATAAGTTTCAAGCATGCATATCCATTTTTTAAAACATGTGTAGAAAAATATTTTTCTTATAAAATTCCAAATTATTAGGGTTGAACTAGTGGAATTTTCCAAACTTGGATAACAAAACTTTTGTGGTCATTTGTGGTTCGTGATTAAATTTTCTTTACTTACATTTGTTATTGCTTTAAATTTTTTTCATACATGTACGCTAAATTTTTTATTTTTTTGTGATCTATTTGCCTTTTATTTCTTTTTTATTTACGAGATGAAGGGAAAGTGAAAAGTCAATTTTTGTTTTAAGAAAAAAGTATACATCTAAAATGAAAATACACAGTGCACAAATTTAAAGCGAGATAATTCCAAAAAGTGTCTATAATTTTTAGGGATTGTAAACTCTCTTTAGTTTTTATATATAAGGTTTTTCCATCGTCTGGATAACAAAGTGGAATTTAGGGTTGAACAAGTGGAATTTCCCACACTTGGATAACAATACTTTTCTGTTTATTTGTGGTGTGTTGATAAATTGTCTTTACTTATATTTGTTATTTTTTCATACATAAACTCTAAAATTTTCATCTTGTTGTGATCTATTTGCCTTTTATCTCTTTTTTGTTTATGAGATGAAGGGAAAGTGAAAACCCAAGTTTGGATTTAAGAAAAAAGTATACATCTAAAATGGAAATGCCCAAAGCACAAATGTAGAGAAAGATAATTCCTAAAAGTGTCTGTAATTTTTAAGGATTGTAAAATCTTTTTAGTTTTTATCTATTTTGTTTGGCAATCATCGGAAAATGGGGGAGGTAGAGAATTTAATGAGCATCTGTTATTCTCTTTAAAAGGTTTGGGTCTATAGGTAATTTACATCTTTAGTAAGTTTCAAGAATGCATATCCATTTTTAATAACATGTGTAGAAAAATCTCTTCTTATAAAATTCCAAGCTATTAGGGTTGAACTAGTGGAATTTCCCAAAGTTGGATAACAAAACTTTTGTGTTATTTGTGGTGTGTGAATAAATATTCTTTATTAACATTTGTTTTTTCTTTAAAATGTTTCCATACATCAACTCTAAAATATTCCATTTGTTGTGATCTATTTGCCTTTTATCTCTTTTTTGTTTACGAGATGAAGGGAAAGTGAAAAGTCAAGTTTTGTTTTAAGAGAAAAGCATACATCTAAAATAAAAATGCACAATGCACAAATTTAAAGAAAGATAATTCCAAAAAGTTTCTGAAATTTTTAGGGATTGTAAACTCTCTTTAGTTTATATATATAAGGTTTTGCCATCGTCTAGCAAAGGGGGAGGCGGGGGATTTTTAACTGAGTGTTGACTCCCAATCTATAAGTCATTCCTTACAAAAATATAGCCCGTTATGCTTGATAAATCACTTTACAATCTTCTACAATTGTTTGGTCTGTTTTTTGTTAATGGGCAAAATAATGCTTGTTTGACTCGGGTAAATATCCCACCGCACGTTCACTTGAGAATTTAATGAGCATTTGTTATTCTCTTGGAAAGGTTTGTATTCGTAGGTCATTGTCATCATTAACATGTTTCAAGCATGCATATCTATTTTTCTTTCTTATAAAATTCCAAACTATTTGGGTTGATCTAGTCGAATTTCCAAAACATGGAAAACAAAACTTTTGCGTTCATTTTTGGTGTATGAATAAATTTTCTTTACTTATATTTGTTATAGGTTTCAATTTTGTTCAGACAGAAACTCTAAAAGTTTCATTTTGTGGTGATCTATTTGCCTTTTATCTCCTTTTTTTTACAAGATGAAGGGAAAGTGGAAACTCAAGTTTTGATTTAAGAAAAAAGTATACATCTAAAATGGAAATGCACGATGCACAAATGTAGAGAGAGATAATTCCAAAAAACTGTCTCTAATTTTAAGGGATTGTAAACTCCTTTTAGTTTTTATAAGTTAGGTTTTGCAATTTTTTTTAAAAGGGGGAGGTGGTGGATTGTTAATTGAGTGTTGACACTCAATCCAAAAGTCACATTCCTTACAAAAATATGGCCCGTTACGCATGATAAATCACTTTACAATCAACTATGATCGTTAGGTCAGCTTTTTGTAAATGGCAAAATAATGGCTTGTTTGACTCGGGTAAATATCCCACCGCACGTTCGCTTGGGAATTTAATGTGTTTTTTATTCTCTTCAAAATATTTTGATCCATAGGTCATTTGCATCTTTAATTTGTTTCATGCATGCATATCCATTTTTTAAAACATGTGTAGAAAAATATCTTTCTTACAATATTCCAAGCTATTAGGGTTGAACTAGCGGAATTTCCCAAACTTAAATAACAAAACTTTTGTGTTCCTTTGTGGTATGTGAATCACTTTTCTTTACTTACATTTCTTATTTTTTCAAACATAAACTCTAAAATTTTCATTTTGTTGTGATCTATTTGCCTTTTATCTCTTTTTTGTTTACGAGATGAAGGGAAAGTGAAAACTCGAGTTTTGATTTAAGACAAAAGTATACATCTAAAATTGAAATACACAATGAACAAATGTAGAGAAAGATAATTCAAAAAAGTGTCTCTAATTTATAGGGATTGTAAATTCTTTTTAGTTTTTAAATTTTAGGTTTTGCAATCGTCAGGAAAAGGGGAAGGCGGGGATTTTTGACTAAGTGTTGACTCCCAATCCATAAGTCATTCCATTAAAAAATATAGCCCATTACACGTGATAAATCATTTTAAAATCTTCTGTGATCGCCAGGTCAGCTTTTTGCAAATGGTAAAAATAATGGCTTGTTTGACTCGGGTAAATATCCCACAGCACGTTCACTTGAGAATTTAATGAGCGTTTGTTATTCTCTTTAAAAGGTTTGGATCCATAAGTCATTTACCTCCTTAATAAGTTTCAAGAACGCATATCCATTTTTTAAAACATGTGTTGAAAAATCTCTTTCTTGTAAAATTTCAAGCTATTGGGGTTGAACTAGTGGAATTTTCCAAAGTTGGATAAATAAAATTGTGTGTCCATTTGTGGTGTGTGAATAAATTTTATTTAATTACATTTGTTATTGATTTAAATTTTTTCCACACATCAACTCTAAAGTTTTAATTTTGTTGTGATATATTTGCCTTTTATTTCTTTTTTGTTTACGAGATGAAGAGAAAGTGAAAACTCAAGTTTTGATTTAAGAAACAAGTATACATCTAAAATGGAAATGCAAAATTCACAAATGTAGAGAGAGATAATTCCAAAAAGTGTCTTTAATTTTTAGGGATTGTTAACTCTTTTTAGTTTTTATATATTAGGTTGTGCAATCGTCGTGAAAAGGGGGAGGCAAGCGATTTTTAACTAAGTGTTGATACCCAAACCATTAGTCATTCCATACAAAAACTTTGCCCGTTACACATGATAAATCACTTTACAATCATCTACGATTGTTAGGTCATCTTTTTGGAAATGGGCAAAATAATGGCTTGTTTGACTCGGGTAAATATCCCACTGCAAGTTGACTTGAGAATTTACTGAGCGTTTGTTATTCTCTTTAAAAGGTTTGGATCCATAGGGAATTTTCATCTTTAACATGTTTTAAGCATGCATATTCATTTTTTAAAACATGTGTAGAAAAATCTCTTTCTTATAAAATTCCATGCTATTAGGGTTGATCTAGTGGAAATTCCAAAACATGGAAAACATAACTTTCGTCTTCATTTGTGGTGTGTGAATAAATTTTCTTTACATACATTTTGCATTGCTTTAAAATTTTATCATACATAGACTCTAAAATTTTCATTTTGTTGTGATCTATTTGCCTTTTATCACCTTTTTTTTTACGAGAGGAAGGGAAAGTGAAAACTCAAGTTTTGATTTAAGAAAAAAAGTATACGTCTAAAAAGGAAATGCACAATGCACAAATGTATAGAAAGATAATTCCAAAAAGTGCTTGTAATTTTTAGGGATAGTAAACTCTTTTTAGTTTTTATTTATTAGGTTTTGCAATCGTCGGGAAAAGGGGGAGGCCAGGGATTTTTAACTAAGTGTAGACTCCAAATCCATAAGTCATTCCTTACAAAAATATAGCCCATTACGCATGATAAATCACTTTACAAACATCTAGGATCGTCTGGTCAGCTTTTTGTAAATGGTCAAAATAATGGCTTGTTTGACTCTGGTAAATATCCTACCGCACGTTCACTTGAGAATTTATTGAGCGTAAGTTATTCTCTTTAAAAGTTTTGGATCCATAGGTCATTTGGTTCTTTAATATGTTTCATGCATGCATATGCATTTTTTAAAACATGTGTAAAAAATTCTCTTTCTTATAAAATTCCAACCTGTTGGGGTTGAACTAGTGGAATTTCCCAAACTTGGTTAACAAAAATTTTGTGTTTATTTGTGGTGTGTGAATAAATTTTTTTTCACTTACAATTGTTATTGTTTTAAATTTTTTCCATTCAAAAACTCTAAATTTTTCATTTTGTTGTGATCTATTTGCCTTTTATCTCTTTTTAGTTTATGAGATGTAGGGAAAATGAAAACTCAATTTTTGACTTAAGAAGAAAGTATACATCAGAAATAGATATGGACAATGCAAAAATTTATAGTGAGATAACTCCAAAAAGTGTATGTAATTTTTTTGGGATTGTAAACTCTTTTTAGTTTTTATATATAAGGTTTGGCAATCGTCAGGAAAAGGGGGAGGCGAGGGATTTTTAACTGAGTGTTGACTCCCAATCAATAAGTCATTCCTTATAAAAATATAACACGTTACGCATGATAAATCACTTTACAATCATCTATAATCTTTAGGTCAGTTTTTTCTAAATGGGCACAATAATGGCTATCTTTACTCGGGCAAATATCCCACCGCCCGTTCACTTGAGAATTTAATGAGCGTTTGTTGTTCTCATTAAAAGGTTTGAATCAATAGGTTATTTGCATCTTTAACATGTTTCAAGTATACATATCCATTTTTTAAAAAATTTGTAGGAAAATCTCTTTCTTATAAAATTCCAAGCTATTAGGATTGAACAAGTGGAATTTCCCAAACTTGGATAACAAAAATTTTGTGTTCATTTGTGGTGTGTGAATAAATTTTCTTTACTTAAATTTGTAATTGCTTTAAATTTTTTCCATACCTAAACTCTAAATTTTTCATTTTGTTGTGATCTATTTGCCTTTTATCTCTTTTTTGTTTACGAGATGAAGGGAAAGTGAAAACTCAAGTTTTGATTTAAGAAAAAAGTATACATCTAAAATGGAAATACTCAATGCACAAATGTATAGAGAGATAATTCTAAATAGTTTTTGTAATTTTTAGGGATTTTAAACTCTTTTACGTTTTTATATATTAGGTTTTACAATCGTCGGGAAAAGAGGGAATCCGGGGATTTTAACTGACTGTTGACTCCCAATCCATCAGTCATTCCTTAAAAAAATATAGCCCATTACATATGACAAATCACTTTACAATCATCTATGATCGTTAGGTCAGCATTTTGTAATGGGCAAAATAATGGACTTTTTGACACGGGTAAATATCCCACCACACGTTTACTTGAAAATTTAATGAGCGTTTTTTATTCTCTTTAAAAGTTTTGGATCCATAGGTCATTTGCATGTTTAACATGTTTCAAGCATGCATATCCATATTTTAAAACATGTGTTGAAAAATCTCTTTCTTATACAATTCCAAGCTATTAGGGTTGAACTAATGGAATTTCCAATACTTGGATAACAAAACTTTTGTGTACATTTGTGGTGTGTGAATAAATTTTATTTACTTACATTTGTTATTGCTTTAAATTTTTTCCAACATACACTTTAAAATTTTCATTTTGTTGTGATCTATTTGCCTTTTATCTCTTTTTTGTGTAAGAGATGAAGAGAATGTGAAAACTCAAGTTTTGATTTAAGAAAAATGTATACATCTAAAATGGAAATGTAAAATGCACAAATTTATAGAGAGATAATTCCAAAAAGTGTCTATAATTTGTAAGGATTGTAAACTCTTTTTAGTTTTTATATTTAAGGTTTTTCAACCATCAGGAAAAGGGGGAGGCGGGGGATTTTTAACTGAGCGTAGACTCCCAATCCACAAGTCTTTACTTAAAAAAATATAGCAAGTTACACATGATAAATTACTTTACAATCATCTATGATCTTTAGGTCAGTTTTTTTTAAATGGGCAAAAAAATAATGGCTATTTTTACTCGGGTAAATATCCCATCGCACGTTCACTTTAGAATTTAATGAGCATGTTATTCTCTTTAAAAGGTTTGGATCCTTAGTAAAATTTCATCTTTAACATATTTCAAGCATGTATATCCATTTTTTATAACATGTATAGAAAAATCTCTTTCTTTTAAAATTCCAAGCTATTAGGGTTGAACTAGTGGAATTTCCCAAACTTGGATAACAAAACTTTTGTGTTCATTTGTGGTGTGTGAATAAATTTTATTTAGATACATTTGTTATTGCTTAAAATTTTTTCCATACTTAAACTCTAAATGTTCATTTTGTTGTGATCGATTTTCCTTTTATCTCTTTTTTGTTTATGAGAAGAAGGGAAAGTGAAAACTCAAGTTTTGATTTAAGAAAACAGTATACATCTAAAATGGAAATGCACAATGCACAAATGTAGAGAGAGATAATTCCAAAATATCTCTATAATTTTTAGGGATTGTAAACGCATTTTAGTTTTCATATATTAGGTTTTGCAATCATAAGGAAAAGGGAGAGGCAGGGGATTTTTAACTATGTGACTACCAATCCATAAGTCATTCCATACAAAAATATAGCCCGTTACACATGATAAATCACTTTGAAATCATCTATGATTGTTAGATCAGATTTTTTTAAATGGGAAAAATAATGGCTTGTTTGACTTGGGTAAATATCCCACCACCAGTTAATTTGAGAATTTAATGAGCGTTTGTTATTCGCTTTAAAAGGTTTGCATCCATTGGACATTTGCATCTTTAACATGATTCAAGCATGCATATCCATTTTTTAAAACATGTGTAGAAAAATAACTTTCTTATAAAATTACAAGCTATTAAGGTTGACCAGATGGAATTTTCCAAACTTGGATAACGAAACTTTTGTGTTCATTTGTGGTGTGTGAATAAATTTTCTTTACTTACATTTGTTATTGCTTTAAATTTTTTCCATACATACACTCTACAATTTTCATTTTGTTGTGATATATTTGCCATTTATCTCTTTTTTGTTTACGAGATGAAGGGAAAGTAAAAACACAAGTTTTGGTTTAAGAAAAAAGTATTCATCTAAAATGGAAATGCATAACACACAAATGTAGAGAGAGATAATTCCAAATAGTGTATGTAATTTTTAGGGATTGTAAACTCTTTTTATTATTTACATATTAGGTTTTCCAATCCTCGGGAAAAGAGGGAGGTGAGGGACTTTTAACTGAGTGTTGTCTCCCACTCCTTAAGTCATTCCGTAAAAAAATATAGCATGTTATGAATGATAAATCAATTTACAATCATCTATGATCGTTATGTCAGATTTGTGTAAATGGGCAAAATAATGGCTTGTTTGACTCGGGTAAATATCCCACCGCACGTTCACATGAGAATTTATTGAGCCATAGTTATTCTCTTTAAAAGGTTTGGATCCATTGGTCAATTGCCTCTTTAACATATTTCAAGCTTGCATATCCATTTTTTAAAACCAGTGTAGAAAAATCTCTTTCTTATAAAATTCCAAGGTATTAGGGTTGAACAAGCGGAATTTCCCAAACTTGGATAACAAAACTTTTGTTTTCAATTGTGGTGTGTTTATAATTTTTCTTTACATACATTTTTTATTTTTCCATACATTACCTCTAAAATTTTCATTTTGTGGTGATCTATTTCCCTTTTATCTCGTTTTTGTTTATGAGATGAAGGGAAAGTGAAAACACAAGTTTTTATTTAAAAAAAAGTATACATCTAAAATGGAAATGCACATTGCACAAATGTAGAGAGAGATAATTCCAAAAAGTGTTTTTAATTTTTAGGGATTGTAAACTCTTTTTAATTTTTATGTATTAGGTTTTGCAATCTTCGGGAAAATGGGGAGTCACGGGATTTTTAACTGAGTGTTGACTCCCAATCCATAAGTCATTCCTTACAAAAATATAGCTCATTACGCTTGATAAATCACTTTACAAACATCTATGACCTTGAAGTCAGTTATTTGTAAATGGGCAATAAATATCCCACCGCACGTTCACTTGAAATGTAATGAGCATTTTTTATTCTCTTTAAAAGGTTTGGATCCATAGGTCATTTGCATCTTTAACTATTTTCTAGCATGCATATCCATTTTTTAAAACATGTGTAGAAAAATCTCTTTCTTATAAAATTCCAAGCTATTAGGGTTGAACTAGTACAATTTCCCAAAGTGGGATAACAAAACTTTTGCGTTCATTTATGGTATGTGAATAAATTTTCTTTACTTACATTAGTTACTGCTTTAAATTTTTTCCATACATAAACTCTAAAAATTTTTTTTTTTTATCTATTTGCCTTTTATCTCTTTTTTGTTTACGAGATGAAGGGAAAGTGGAAACTCAAGTTTTTTTTTAAGAAAAAAGTATGCATCAAAAATGGAAATGAACATTGCACAAATGTAGAGAGAGATAATTCCCAAAAAGTGCCTATAATTTTTAGGGATTGTAAACTCTTTTTAGTTTTTATTTATTAGGTTTTGCACTCGTCAGGAAAAGGGGGAGGCGGGGGATTTTTAATTGAGTGATGACTCCCAATCTTTAGTCAATTCTTACAAAAATATAGCTTGTTACGCATGATAAAACACTTCACAATCATCAACGATCGTTAGGTCAGCTATTTAAAAATGGGAAAAATAATGGCTTGTTTGACTCGGGTAAATATCCCACCGCATGTTTAGTTGAGAATTTAATGAGCGTTTGTTAGTCTCTTTAAAAGATTTGGATCCATATGTCATTTGCATCTTTAACATGTTTTAAGCATGCATATCCATATTTTAAAACATGTGTAGAAAAATATCTTTCTTATACAATTCCAAGCTATTTGGGTTGAACTAGTGGAATTCCAAAACTTGGATAACAAAACTTTTGTTTGAATAAATTTTCTTTACTTACATTTGTTATTTTTAAAAAAATTTTATGCACATAAACTCTAAATTTTTTATTTTGTTGTGATCTATTTGGCTTTTATCTCTTTTTTTGTGTTGGAGATGAAGAGAAAGTGAAAACTCAAGTTTTGATTTAAGAAAAAAGTATACATCTGAAATGGAAATGGACAATGCACAAATATATAGAGAGATAATTCCAAAAAGTGTGTATAATTTTGTAGACATTGTAAACTCTTTTTTCTTTTTATATTAAAGTTTTTCAACCGTGAGCAAAAGGGGGTGGCGGGCGATTTTTAACTGAGTGTTCACTCCCAATCCACAAGTCTTTCCTTACAAAAATATAGCAAGTTACGCATGATAAATCACTTTACAATGATCTTTAGGTCAGCGTTTTGTAAATGGGCAAAATAATGGCTATATTTTCTCGAGTAAATATCCCACCACTCGTTCACTTTAGAATTTAATGAGCGTGTGTTCTTCTCTTTAAAAGGTTTGGCTCCTTAGATCATTTTCATCTTTAACATGTTTCAGGCATGCATATCCATTTTTTATAACATGTGTAGAAAAATCTCTTTCTTTTAAAATTCCAAGCTATTAGGGTTGAACTAGTGGAATTTCCCAAACTTGGATAACAAAACTTTTATGTTCATTTTTGGTGTGTGAATAAATTTTCTTTACATACATTTTTTATTGCTTTAAATTGTTTCCATACTTAAACTCTAAAATTTTCATTTTATTGTGATCTAATTGCCTATTATCTCTTTTTTATTTACGAGATGAAGGGAAAGTAAAAACTCAAGTTTTGATTTATGAAAAAAGTATATATCTAAAATGGAAATGCAAAATGCACAAATGGAGAGAGAGATAATTCCAAAAAGTGTCTTTAATTTTTAGGGATTGTAAACTCTTTTTAGTTTTTATATATTAGGTTTTCCAATCGTCAGGATAAGGGGGAGGTAGTAGATTTTAACTATGTGTTGACTCCCAATCCATAAATCATTCCTTAAAAAAATATAGTCCGTTATGCATGATAAATCACTTTTCAATTATCTATGATCGTTATGTCAACTTTTCCTAAATGGGAAAATTAATGGCTTCTTTGACTCGAGTAAATATCCCACCACACGTTCACTTGAAAATTTAATGAGCGTTTGTTATTCACTTAATAAGGTTTGGATCCATAGGTCATTTGAATCTTTAACATGATTCAAGCATGCATATCTATTTTTTAAAACATGTGTAGAAAAATCCCTTTCTTATAAAATTCCAAGCTATTAGGGTTTAACTGATGGAATTTTCCAAACTTGGATAACAAAAATTTTGTGTTCATTTGTGGTGTGTGAATAAATTTTCATTACTCACATTTGTTATTGCTTTAAATATTTTCCTTGCATAAACTCTAAAATTTTCATTTTGTTGGGATCTATTTGCCTTTTATCTCTTTTTTGTTTACGAAATGAAGGAAAACTAAAAACTCAAGTTTTGATTTAAGAAAAAAGTATACATGTAAAATGGAAATGCACAATGCAAAAATGTAGAGAGAGATAATTCCAAATAGTGTCTGTAATTTTTAGGGATTGTAAACTCTTTTTAGTTTTTATATATTACGTTTTCCAATCATCGGGAAAAGGGGGAGGTGGGGTTTTTTAATTGAGTGTTGACTCCCAATCCTTAAGTCATTCCTTAAAAAAAATTAGCCTATTACGAATGATAAATCACCATACAATGATCTATGATCGTTATGTCAGAATTTTGTAAATGGGCAAAATAATGGCTTGTTTGACTCGGGTAAATATCTCACCGCACGTGCACATGAGAATTTAATAAGCGTTTGTTATTCTCTTTACACAGTTTGGATCTATAGGTCATTTGCATCTTTAACATGTTTAAAGCATGCATATCCATTTTATAAAACATGTGTAGAAAAACCTCTTTCTAATAAAATTCCAAGGTATTAGGGTTGAACAAGTGGAATTTCCCAAACTTGGATAACAAAACTTTTGTGTTCATTTGTGGAGTGTTAATAATTTTTCTTTACTTAAATTTTTTATTTTTCCATACATAAACTCTAAAATTTTCATTTTGTGGTGATCAATTTTCGTTTTATCTTGTTTTTGTTTATGAGATGAAGGGAAAGTGAAAACCCAAGTTTTTATTTAAGAAAAAAGTATACATCTAAAATGGAAATGCACAATGCACAAATATAGAGAGAGATAATTCCAAAAAGTGCCTTTAATTTTTAGGGATTGTAAAATGTTTTTATTTTTTATATATTAGGTTTTGCAATCATTGGGGAAAGGGGGAGGCACGGGATTTTTAATTGAGTGTTGACTCCCAATCCATAAGTCATTCCTTACAAAAATATAGCCATTATGCATGATAAATCACTTTACAAACATCTATGACAGTCAAGTCCATTTTTTGTAAATGTACAAAATAATGGCTTGTTTTACTCAGGTAAATATCCCACCGCACTTTCACTTGAGAATTTAATGAGTATTTGTTATTCTCTTTAAAAAGTTTGGATCCATAAGTCATTGGCATCTTTAACATATTTCAAGCATGCATATCCATTTTTTAAAACATATGTAGAAAAATCTCTATCTTTTAAATTTCCAAGCAATTAGGGTTGAACTTTTGGAATTTCCCAAACATCGATAAGAAAACTTTTGTGTTCATATGTGGTGTGTGAATAAATTTTAATTATTTACATTTGTTATTGCTTTAAACTTTTTCCAAACATAAACTCTAAAATTTTCATTTTGTTGTGATCAATTTGCCTTTTTTCTTTTTTTTGGTTTACGAGATAAAGGGAAAGTGAAAACTATTGATTTGATTTAAGAAAAAAGTATACATCTAAAGTGGAAATACACAATGCACAAATATAGATAGAGATAATTCCAAAAAGTGTCTGTAATTTCTAGGGATTGTAAACTCTTTTTAGTTTTTATATATTAGGTTTTGCAATCGTCGATAAAAGGGGGAGGAGGGGCATTTTTAACTGAGTGTTGACTCCCAATCCATAAGTCATTCCATAAAAAAATATAGCCCATTAAGCATGATAAATAACTTTACAATCGTCGATGATCGTTAGGTCGGCTTTTTATAAATGGGCGAAATGATGGTTTGTTTGACTCAGGCAAATATCACATCACACAATCACTTGAGAATTTAATGAGCGTTTGTTATTCTCTTTAAAAGGTTTGGATCCATAGGTCATTTGCATCTTTTACAGGATTCAAGCATGCATATCCATTTTTTTAAACGTGTGTCAAAAATTTTCTTTCTCATAAAATTCCAAGCTATTAGGGTTGAACTAATGGAATTTCCTAAACTTGGATAACAAAACTTTTGTGTTCTTTTGTGGTGTGTGAATAATTTTTCTTTACTTACATTTCTTATTGATTTAAATTTTTTCCATACATAAACTATAAAATTTTCCTTATGTTGTGATCTATTGGCCTTTTATCTCTTTTTTGTTAACGTCATGAAGGGAAAGTGAAAAGTTAAATTTTGATTGAAGAAAAAAGTATACCTCTAAAATGAAAATGCACAAAGCACAAATGATGAGAGAGATAATTCTAAAAAATTTCTTTAATTTCTAGGGATTTTAAACTTTTTTTAGTTTTTATATATTAGTTTTTTGCAATCGTCGGGAAAATGGGGAGGCGGGTATTTTAAACTGAGTGTTGACTCCCAATCCATAAGTCATTCCTTACAAAAAATTAACCCGTTACGCATTATAAATAAATTTACAATCATCTATGATCGTTAGGTCAGCCTTTTTTAAATGGGTAATATAATGGCTTGTTTCACTCGGGTAAATATCCCACCTCATGTTCACTTCTGAATTTAATGACCGTTAGTTATTCTCTTTAAAAGGTTTGGATCCATAGGTCATTTGTATCTTTAACATGTTTTAAGGATGCATATCCATTTTTTAAAATATGTGTACAAAAATCTCTTTCTTATAAAATTCCAAGCTACTAGGATTGAACTTGTGGCATTTCCAAAACTTGGATAACAAACGTTTTGTGATCATTTGAGGTGTGTGAATAAATTTTCACTACTTATATTTGTTATTGTTTTAAATTTTTTTCATACATCAACAATTAAAGATTAATTTTGTTGTGATATATTTGCCTTTATTTCTTTTTTGTTTACGAGATGAAGGAAAGTGAAAACTCAAGTTTTGATTTAAGAAAAAATATACAACTAAAATGGAAATGCACAGTGCACAAATCTAGAGAGAGATATTTCCAAAAAGTGTCTATATTTTTTAGGGATTGGAAACGCTTTTTATTTTTTATATAGTAGGTTTTGCAATCGTCGGGAAAAGGGGGAGGCGGGGGATTTTTGATTGAGTGTTGACTCCCAATCCATACGTCATTCCTTACAAAAATATAGCCCATTATGCATGATAAATCATTTTACAATCATCTATGATCGTTATGTCAGCTTTTTGCAAATGGGTTAAATAACGGCTTGTTTGACTCAAGTAAATATCCCACCGCACGTTCTTTTGAGAATTTAATGAGCGTTTGTTATTCTCTTTAAAAGGTTTGGATCCATAGGTCATTTGCATCTTTAACATGTTTAAAGCATGCATATCCATTTTTTAAAACATGTGTAGAAAAATCTCTTTCTTATAAAATTCCAATCTATTAGGGTTGAACTCGTGGAATTTCCATAACTTGGATAACAAAAGTTTTGTGATCAGTTGAGGTGTGCGAATAAATTTTCTTTACTTATATTTTTTATTGTTTTAAATTTTTTTCATACATAAACAATTAAAGTTTAATTTTGTCGTGATCTATTTGCCTTTTATCTCTTTTTTGTTTACAAGATGAAGGGAAAGTGAAAACTCAAGTTCTGCTTTAAGAAAAAAGTATACAACTAAAGTGGAAATTCACAATGCAAAAATCTAGAGAGAGATATTTCCAAAAGGGGTCTGTATTTTTTAGAGTTTGGAAAGACTTTTTAGTTTTTATATATTAGATTTTGCAAATGTTGGGAAAAGGGGAAGGCGGGGGAATTTTAACTAAGTGTTGACTCCCAATCCATAAGTCATTCCTTACAAAAATATAGCCCATTACGCATGATAAATCACTTTACAATCATCTATGATCGTTATGTCAACTTTTTATAAATGGGCAAAATAACGGCTTGTTTGACTCAGGTAAATATCCCACCGCACGTTCGCTTGAGAATTTAATGACGTTTGTTATTCTCTTTAAAAGGTTTGGATCCATAGGTCATTTGCTTCTTTAACATGTTTCAAGCATGCATACCCATTTTTAAAAATATGTGTTGAAAAATCTCTTTCTTATAAAATTCCAAGCTATTTGGGTTGAATTAGTGAAATTTCCCGAACTTGGATAAAAAAAACTTTTGTGTTCATTTGTGGTGTGTCAATAAATTTTATTTACTTACATTTGTTATTGCTTTAAATGTTTTCCATACAACACCTCTAAAATTTTCATTTTGTTGTGATCTATTTGCCTTTTATCTCTTTTTTGTTTACGAGATGAAGGGAAAATGAAAACTCTAGTTTTGATTTAAGAAAAAGGATATATCTAAAAAGGCAATGCACAATGCACAAATGAAGAGAGTGATAATTCCAAAAAGTGTCTGTAATTTTTCGGGATTGTAAACTCCTTTTTTTTTATATATAAGGTTTTGCAATCATCACGAAAAGGGGGAGGCGGGGGATTTTTAACTGAGTGTTGACTTCCAATCCATAAGTCATTCCTTAAAAAAAAATATATCACGTTATGCATGATAAATCACTTTACGATCATCTAGGATCGTTAGGTCATCTTTTTGTAAATGGGTAAAATAATGGCTTGTTTGACTCGGGTAAATATCCCACCACATGTTCACTTGAGAGTTTAATGAGCGTTCGTTATTATCTTTAAAAGGTTTGGATCCATAGGTCATTTGCATCTTTATCATGTTTCAAGCATGCATATCCATTTTTTAAAACTTGTGTAGAAAAATCTCTTTCTTATAATATTCCAAGGTATTAAAGTTGAAGTAGTGGAATTTCCCAAACTTGGACAATAAAACTTTTGTGTTCATTTGCGGTGAGTGAATAAATTTTCTTTACTTACATTTGTTATTGCGTTAAATGTTTTCCATAGATAAAGTCTAAAATTTTCATTTTGTTGTGATCTATTTGCCTTTTATCTCTTTTTTGTTTATGAGATGAAGGGAAAGTGAAAAATAAAGTTTTGATTTAAGAAAAAAGTATACATCTAAAATAGAAATGCACAATGCACAAATGTAGAGAGAGATAATTCTAAAAAATTTCGGTAATTTTTAGGGATAGTAAAAAATTTTCAGTTTTTATATATTAGGTTTTGCAATAGTTGGAAAAAGGGGGAGGTGGGGGATGTTTAACGAGTGTTGACTACCAATCCATAAGTCATTCCCTAAAAAAATATAGCCCGGTATGCATGATAAATCACTTTTCAAACATCTATGATCGTTATGTCAGCTTTTTGTAAATGGACAAAATAATGGCTTGTTTGACTCGGGTAAATATCCCACCACATGGTCACATGAGAAATTAATGAGTGTTTGTTATTCTCTTTAAAATGTTTGGATCCATAGGTCAATCAAATCTTTAACAAGTTTCAAGCATGCCTATTAATTTTATAAAACATGTGTAGAAAAATCTCTTTGTGATAATATTCCAAGCTATTAGGGTTGAACTTGTGGAATTTCCCAAACTTGGATAACAAATCTTTTGTGATCATTTGTGGTGTGTGAATAAATTTTCTTTCCTTAAATTTGTTATTGCTTTAAATTTTTTCCATATATAAACTTAAATTTTCATTTTGTTGGGATCTATATGCCTTTTATCTTATTTTTTGTTTACGAAATGAAGGGAAAGTGAAAATTCAAGTTTTGATTTAAGTAAAAGTATACATCTAAAATGTAAATTCACAATACACAAATGTAGAGAGAGATAATTCCAAAAATTGTATGTAATTTTTAGGGATTGTAAGCTCTTTTGAAGTTTTTATATTTAAGGTTTTGCAATCGTCGCGAAAGGGGGAGGTGGGGGATTTTTAACTAAGTGTTCACTCTTAATCCATAAGTCATTACTTAAAAAAACATAGCCCATTAAGAATGATACATAACTTTACAATCATCTATGATTATTTGGTTAACTTTTCGTAAATGTTCAAAATAATGGCTTGTTTGACTCAAGTAAATATCCCACCGCACGTTCACTTGAGAATTTAATGAGCGTTTGTTATTCACTTAAAATGTTTGGATCCATAGGTCATTTGCATCTTTAACATGTTTCAATCATGCATATAAACTTTTTAAAACATGTGTAGAAAAATCTCTTTCTTATAAAATTCCTTGCTATTAGGGTTGAACTAGTGGAATTTCCCAAACTTCGATAAAAAAACTTTTGTGTTCATTTGTGGTGTGTGAATAAATTTTCTTTACTTACATTGGTTATTGCTTTAAATTTTTTCCATACATAAACTCTAAAATTTTCATTTTGTTGTGATCTATTTGCCTTTTACCTCTTTTTTTGTTTACGAGATGAAGGGAAAGTGAACACTTAAGTTTTGATTTAAGAAAAAAATAACATAAAAAAGGGAAATGTATAATGCACAAAAGTAGAGAGAGATAATTCCAAAAAGTGTAGGAAATTTTTAGGGATTGTAAACTCTTTTCAGTTTTTTAATATTTGGTTTTGCAATCGTCGGGAAAAAGGGGAGGCGGGGGATTTTTAATTGAGTGTTGACTCTTAATCCATAAGTCATTCCATACAAGATTATAGCCCGTTACACATGATAAATCAGTTGATAATCATCTATAATCGTTAGGTCAGCTTTTTGTAAATGGGCAAAATAATGGCTTCTTTGACTCAGGTAAATATCCCACGGCACGTTCACTTGATAATTTAATGACCATTGTTTACTCTCTTTAAAAGGTTTGGATCCATAGGTCCTTTGCATCTTTAACATGTTTCAAGCATGCATATCCATTTTTTAAAACATGTGTAGAAAAGTCTCTTTCTTATTCAATTCTATGCTATTTGGTTTGAACTAGTGGAATTTCCCAAACTTGAATAACAAAACTTTTGGGTTCATCTGTGGTGGGTGAATAAATTTTATTTACATACACTTGTTATTGCTTTAAAACTTTTCCATGCATAAACACTGAAATTTTCATTTTGGTGTGATCCATTTTGCTTTTATCTCTTTATTATTTACAAGATGAAGCGAAAGTGAAAACTCAAGTTTTGATTTAAGAAAAAATTGTAGATCTAAAATGGAAATGCACAATACACAAATGTAGAGAGTGGTAATTCAAAAATGTGTCTATAATTTTTAGGGATTTTAAACTCTTTTTTGTTTATATATATAAGGTTTTGCAATCGACGGGAAAAGGGGGAGGCGAGGGATTTTTACCTGAGTGTTGACTCCCAATCCATAAGTCATTCCTTTCAAAAATATAGCTCGTTACACATGATAAATCACTTTACAATCATCGATGATCGTTAGGTCAACTTTTTGTAAATGGGCAAAATAATGCTTTGTTTGACTCGGGTAAATATCCCACCACACGTTCACACATAGAATTTAATGAGCGTTTGTTATTCTCTTTAAATGGTTTGTATCCATAGGTCATTTGAAACTTTAACATGTTTCAAGCAAGCTTATCCATTATTTAAAACATGTGTAGAAAAATCTCTTGCTATTAAAATTCCTAGCGATTGGGGTTTAACTAGTGGAATTTCCCAAAGTTGTATAAAAAAAACTTATGTGTTTGTTTGTGGCGTGTGAATAATCTTTCTTTACTTACAGTTGTTCTTGCTTTAAATTTTTCCATACATATACTCTAAAATTTTCTTTTTGTTGTGATTTATTTGCCTTTTATCTCTTTTTTGTTTACGAAATGAAGGGAAAGTGAAAACTCAAGTTTTGATTTAAGAAAAAAGTATATATCTAAAATCTAAATGCACAATGCACAAATATAGAGAGAGATAATTCCAAAATGTGTCTCGAATTTTAAGGGATTGTAAACTCTTTTAAGTTTTTATATATTACGTATTTCAATCGTCGGGAAAAGGGGGAGCGGGGGGATTTTTAACTGTGTTGACTCCTAATCCATAAATCATTCCTTACAACAATATAGCCCGTTAAGCATGAGAAATCACTTTACAATCATCTATGATTCTTAGGTCAGCTTTTTGAAAATGGACAAAATAATGGCTTGTTTTAATCGAGTAAATATCCCACCACTCATTCACTTGAGAATTTAATGAGCGTTTGTTATTCTCTTCAAAAGGTTTGGATCCATAGGTCATTTGCATCTTTAACATGTTTCAAGCATGCATATCCATTTTTTAAAACATGTGTAGAAAAATCACTTTCTTATAAAATTCCAAGCAATTAGGATTGAACTAGTTGAATTATCCAAACTTTGATAACAAAACTTTTGTGTTCATTTTTGGTGTGTGAATAAATTTTCTTTTGTTACATTGGTTATATCTTTAAATTGTTTCCATACATAAAATCTAAAATTTTCATTTTGTTGTGATCTACTTGCCTTTTATCTCTTTCTTGTTTACGAGAAGAAGGAAAAGTGAAAACTTATGCTTTGATTTAAGAAAAAAATATACATCTAAAATGGAAATGCACAATGCACAAATGTGAAGAGAGAAAATCCCAAAAAGTTTCTGTCATATTTTGGGATTGTAAACTATTTTCAGTTTTTATATATTAGGTTTTGCAATCGTCGGAAAAAGGGGATGGCAAGGGATTTTTAACTGAGTGTTCACTCCCAATCCATAAGTCCTTCCCTACAAAAATATAGCCCGTTACGCATGATAAATCTTTTTATAATCTTCTATGATCGTTAGGTCAGCTTTTTTTAAATGGGCAAAGTAATGGTTTGTTTGACTCAGGTAAATATCCCACTGCACGTTCACTTGAGAATTTAATGAGCATTGTTTGTTCTATTTAAATGGTTTGGATCCATAGGTCATTTGCATCTTTAACATGTTTCAAGCATGCTTATTCATTTTTTAAAATATGTGTAGAAAAATCTCTTTCTTATAAAATTCCAAGATATTAGGGTAGTGGAATCTCACAAACATGAATAACTAAAGCTTTTTGTTCATTTATGGAGTGTGAATAAGTTTTCTTTACATACATTTGTTATTGGTTTAAATTTTTTCCATACATCAACACTAAAATTTTCATTTTGTTGTGATCTATTTGACTATTATCTTTTTTTTCTTTACAAGATGAAGCGAAAGTGAAAACTCAAGATTTGATCTAAGAACAAATTGTACATCTAAAATGGAAATGCACTATAAAAAAAATGTAGAGAGAGATAATTCCAAAAAATGTCTGTAATTTTTAGGGATTTTAAAGTCTTTTTAGTTTTTAGGTTTTCCAATCGACGGGAAAAGGGGGAGATAGAGGATTTTTAATTGACTGTTGACTCCCAATCCATAATTTATTCCTTAAAACAATATAGCACGTTACTCAAGATAAATCACTTTATAATCATATATCATCGTTCGGTTAGTTTTTGTGAATGGGCAAAATAATGGCTTGTTAGACTCGGGTAAATATCCCCCTGCATGTTCACTTGAGAATTTAATGAGCGTTTGAAATTCTCTTTAAAAAATTTGGATCCATAGGTCATTTGAATCTTTAACATTTTTCATGCATGCATATCCATTTAAACATATGTAGAAAAATAACTTTCTTATAAAATTCCAAGCTATTAGGGTTGAACTAGAGGAATTTCCCAAACTTGGATAACTAAATTTTTGTGTTCATTTTTGGTATCTTAATAAATTTTCTTTACTTAAATTTTTCATTGCTTTAAATTTTCTCCATTCTTATACTCTAAAATTTTCATTTTGTTGTGATCTATTTGCCTTTTATCTCATTTTTGTTTACGAGATGAAGGGAAAGTGAAAACTCAAGTGTTGATTTCTGAAAAATGTATACTTCTAAAATTGAAATGCTCAATGCACAAATGTAGAGAGAGATAATTCCAAAAAGTCTTTGCAATTTTTAGGGATTGTAAACACTTTTCATTTTTTATATATTAGGTTTTGCCATCGTCTGGAAAAGGGGGAGGCAGGGGATTTTTAACTATGTGTTGTCTCCCAATCCATAACTGATTCCTTACAAAAATATAGCCCGTTAAACATGATAAATCACTTTACAATCATCTATGGTCGTTAGGTCAACTTTTTGTAAATGGGCAAAATAATGGCCCTTTTTACTAGGGCAAATATCCCACCACACATTCACTTGAAAATTTAATGAGCATTTGTTATTCTCTTTAAAATTTTGGATCCATAGGTCATTTGCCTCCTTAACATGTTTCAAGCTTGCATATCCATTTTTTAAAACATGTGTAGAAAAATCTCTTTCTTATAAAATTCCAAGCTATTAGGATTGAACTAGTTGAATTATCCAAACTTTGATAACAAAACATTTGTGTTCATTTGTGGTGTGTGAAGAAATTTTCTTTACATACATTGGTTATTGCTTTAAATTTTTTCCATACATAAACTCTAAAATTTTCATTTTGTTGTGATCTAAATTATACATCTAAAATGGAAACGCACAATCCACAAATGTAGAGAGAGGTAATTCCAAAATGGGTTTGTAATTTTTAGGGATTGTAAACTCTTTTCATTTTTTATATAAATGGTTTTGCAATCGCCTGCAAAAGGGAGAGGGGGGGGGGGGGGGGGGGGGGGGGGGGATTTTTAACTGAGTGTTGACTCCCAATCCATAAGTCATTCCATACAAAAATATAGCCTGTTATGCATGATAAATCTCCTTGCAATCATCTATGATCGTTAGGTCAACTTTTTGTAAATGGGCAAAATAATGGCTTCTTTGACTCGGGTAAATATCCCATGCCACGTTCACTTGAGAATTTAATGAGTGTTTGTTATTTTGTTTATAAGGTTTGGATCAATTGGCCATTTGCATCTTTAACATTTTTCAAGAATGCATATCCATTTTTTAAAACATTTGTAGAAAAATCTCTTTCTTATAAAATTTCAAGCTATTAGGGTTGAAGTAGTGGAATTTCCCAAACTTTGATAACCAAACTTCTATATTCATTTGTGGAAAAGGGGGAGGGGGGGGGGGATTTTTAACTGAGTGTTGACTCCCAATCCATATGTCAATCTGTAGAAAAATAAAGCTTGTTACAAAAGATAAATCACTTTACAATCATCTATGATCGTTAGGTCAACTTTTTGTAAATGGGCAAAATAATGGCTTGTTTGACTTTGAGAAAATATCCATCCGCATGTTCACTTGAGAATTTAACGAGCGTTTATTATTCTCTTTAAAAGGTTTTGATCCATAAGTCATTTACATCTTTAACATGTTTCATGCATACATATCATTTTTTAAAACACGTGTAGAAAAATCTCTTTCTTATAAAATTCCCCGCTATTAGGGTTGAACTAGTGGAATTTCCTAAACTAGGATAACAAAACTTTCGTGGTGTGTGAATAAATTTTCTTTACTTACATCTGTTATTGCTTTAAAAATTTTCCACATATAAACTCTAAAATTTTTAATTTGTTGTGATCTATTCGCCTTTTATCTCTTTTTTGTTTACGAGATGAAGAGAAAGAGAAAACTCAAGTTTTAATTTAAGAAAAAAGTGTAAATCTAAAATGGAAATGCACATTGCACAAATGTAGAGAGAGATAATTCCAAAAAGTCTCTGAAATTTTTAACGATTGTAAACTCTTTTGCAGTTTTTATATATTAGGTTTTGCAATCGTCGGGACAAGGGGGGGGATTTTTAACTGACTGTTGACTCCCAATCCATAAGTGATTCCTTACAAAAATATAACTCATTACGAATGATAAATCACTTTACAATCATCTATGATTGTTTGATCAACTTTTTGTATGTGGGCAAAATAATGGCTTGTTTGACTCGGGTAAGTATCCCACTGCACATTCCCTTGAGAATTTAATGAGAGTTTGTTATTCTCTTAAAAAGGTTTAGATCCATAGGTCATTTGCATCTTTAAAAAAGGTTTGAATCCATAGGTCATTTGCATCTTTAACAGGTTTCAAGGATGCATATCCATTTTTGAAAACTTGCGTAGAAAAATCTCTTTCTTATGAAACTCCAAGCTATTAGGGTTGAACTAGTGAAATTTACAAAACATGGATAACGAAACTTAAGTGTCCATTTGGGGTGTGTGAATAAATTTTCTTTACTTACATTTTTTATTTTTTTAAAATTTTTCCATATATAAACTCTAAAATTTTTCGTTTCTTGTGATCTATTTGCCTTTTAACTCTATTTTTATTTACGAGATGAAGGGATACTGAATACTCAAGTTTTGATTTAAGAAAAAAGTATACATCTAAAATGGAAATGCACAATGCACAAATGTAGACAAAGATTATTCCAAAAAGTACCGGTAACTTTTAGGGATTGTGAACTCTTTTTATTTTTTATTTATTAGGTTTTCAATCGTCGAGAAAAGGGGGAGGTGTGGGATTTTTAACTGAGAGTTGACTCCAAATCCAAAAGTCATTCCTTACAAAAATATAGTCTGGTATGCATCATAAATCACTTTACAATAATCTATGATCGTCAAGTCAGCTTTTTGTATATGGGCAAAATAATGCCTTGTATGACTCGGGTAAAAATCCCACTACACGTTCACTTGAGAATTTAATGAGCGTTTGTTATTCTCATGAAAATGTTTTGATCCATAGGTCATTTGCATCTTTTACATGTTTCAAGCATGCATATCCATTTTTTAAAACTTGTGTAGAAATATCTTTTTCTTGTAAAACTCCAAGTTATTAGGGTTTAACTAGAGGAATTTGCAAAACTTGGATAACAAAACTTTTGTATTCTTTTGCGGTGTGTGAGTAAATTTTCTTTACTTTCCTTTATTATTGCTTTAAAGTTTTTTCCATACATAAACTCAAAATTTTCATTTTGTTGTGATGTATTTGCCTTTTATCTCTTGTTTGTTTACGAGATGAAGGGAAAGTGAAAACTCAAGTTTTGATTTAAGAAAAAAGTATACATCTAAAATGGAAATGCACAATGTACAAATATAGACAAAGATAATTCCAAAACGTGTCTAAAATTTTTAGAGGTTGTAAACTCTTATTAGATTTTATATACTGCAAGAGTTGAGAAAAGGGGGAGGCGGGATATTTTTAACTAATTGTTGACTTCCAATCCAAAAGTCATTCCTTACAAAAAATATAGCCAGTTACGCATGACAAATCACTTTACAATCATCTATGATCGTCAAGTCAGCTTTTTGTAAATGGGCAAAATTATGGTTTGAGAATTTAATGAGCGTTTGTTATTCTCTTCAAATGGTTTGGATCTATAGGATATTTTCATCTTTAACATGTTTCAAGCATGCATATTCATTTTTTAAAACTTGTGTAGAAAAATCTCTTTCTTATAACAAAACTTGTATAACAAAAAATTTTGTGTTCATTTGTGGTGTGTGAATAAATTTTCTTTACTTACATTTGTTATGGCTTTAAATTTTTTCCATATATAAACCTAAAATTTTCATTTTGTAGTGATCTATTTGCCTTTTATCTCTTTTTTGTTGACGAGATGAAGGGAAAGTGAAAACTCAAGTTTTTTTTAAGAAAAAAGTATACATCTAAACACGAAATGCACAATGCACAAAAGGAGAGAGAGATAATTCCAAAAAGTGTCTGTAAGTTTCAGGGATTGTAAATTGTTTTTAGTTTTTATATATTAGGTTTTGCAATCGTCTGGAAAAGGGAGAGGTGAGGGATTTTTAACTGAGTGTCGACTCCCAATCCACAAGTCATTCCATAAAAAAATAAAGCATGTTACGCATTATAAATCACTTTACAATCTTCCATGATCGTCAGGTCAGCTTTTGGTTAATGGGATAAATAATGTCTTGTTTGACTCGGGTAGATATACCACCGCACGTTCACTTGGGAATTTAATGAACCTTTGTTATCCTCTTTAAATGGTTTGGATCTATAGGTCATATGAATCTTTAACATGTTTCAAGCATGCATATCTATTTTTTAAAATATCTGTAGAAAAATCTCTTTCTTATAAAATTCCAAGCTTCAAGGGTTGAACTAGTGGAATTTCCACTACTTGCCTAACAAAACTTCTATGTTCATTTGTGGTGTGTGAATAAATTTTATTTACTTATATTTGTCATTTCTTTAAATTTTTTCCATACATAAACTCTAAAATTTTCATTTTGTTGTGATCTTTTTGCCTTTATCTCTTTTTTGTTTACGAGATGATGGGAAAGTGAAAACTCAAGTTTTGATTTAATAAAATAGTATACATCTTAAATGTAAATTCCCAATGCCCAAATTTAGAGAAAGATAATTCCAAAAAGTGTCTGTAATTTTTAGGGATTGTAAACTCTTTTTAGTTTTTATATATTAGGTTTTGCAATCTTCGAGAAATGGGGGCGGGGGATTTTTAACTGAGTGTTGACTTCCAATCCAAAAGTCAATCCGTACAAAAATAAAGCCCATTACCCATGATAAATAACTTTACAATCATCTATGATCGTTAGGTCTTCTTTTCGTAAATGGGCAAAGTAATGGCTTGTTTCACCCTGGTAAATATCCCACCGCACGTTCACTTGAGAATTTAATTAATGTTTGTTATTCTTTTTAAAAGGTTTGGGTCCATAGGTTATTTGCATCTTTAACATGTTTCAAGCATGCATATCCTTTTTTTAAAACTTGGGAAGAAAAATCTCTTTCTTATAAAACTCCAAGCTATAAGGGTTCAACTAGCGGAATTTCCCAAACTTGGAAACCATAACTTTTGTGTTCAATTGTGGTGTGTGAATAAATTTTCTTTACTTACATTAGTTATTGGTTTAAATTTTTTCCATGCATAAACTCTAAAATTTTCATATTTTTGTGATCTATTTTCGTTTTATCTCTTTTTTGTTGACGAGATGAAGGGAAAGTGAAAAGTCAAGTTTTGATTTAAGAAAAAGGTGTACACCTAAAATTGAATCCACAATGCACATATGTATAGAGAGGTAATTTTAAAAAGTTTCTGTAATATTTAGGGATTGTAAACTCTTTTTTTTTTTATATCCAAGGTTTTGCATTCGTCTAGAAAAGGGGGAGGCAGGGGATTTTTAACTGAGTGTTGACTCTACCTCTATAAGTTATTCCTTAAAAAAATATAGCTCGTTACGTATGATAAATCCCTTTACAATCATTTGTGATCGTCAGATCATCTTTTTTTAAATGGAAAAATAATGGCTTGTTCGACTCAGCTAAATATCCCATCGGACGTTCACAAGATAATTTAATGAGTATTTTTTATTCTCTTTAAAAGGTTTGTATCCATAGGTCATTTGCATCTGTAACATATTTCAAGAATGCATATCCATTTTTTAAAACTTGTGAAGAAAAATCTCTTAATTATAAAACTCCAAGCTATTAGGGTTGAACTAGAGGAATTTCCCAAACGAGGATCACAAAACTTTTGTGTTCATTTGTAGTGTGTGAATAAATTTTCTTTACATACATTTGTTATTGCTTTAAATTTTTTTCATACAAAAACTCTAATATTTTAATTTTGTTGTGATCTGTTTGCTTTTTATCTTTTTTTTGTTTACAAGATGAAGGGAAAGTGAAAACTCAAGTTTTGATTTAAGAAAAAAGTATACATCCAAAATGGAAATGCACAATGCACCAATGTAGAGAGAAATAATTAGAAATAGTGTCTGTAATTTTTAGGGATTGTAAACTCTTTTTAGTTTTTATATATTAGGTTTTGTAATCGTCGAGAAAAGGGGGAGGCGGGGGAGTTTTAACTGAGTGTTGACTCCCAATCCATAAGTCATTACTTACAAAAATATAGCGCGTTAGGCATGATAAATCACTTTACAATCATCTATGATCGTCAGCTCAACTTTTCGTTAATGGCAAAAATAATGGCTTGTTTCACTCGGGTAAATATCCAACCGCACATTCACTTGAGAATATAATGAGCGTTTGTTATTCTCTTTAAAATTTCTGATCCATAGGTCATTTTCATCTTTAATATGTTTCAAGCATGCATATCCATTTTTTAAAACTTGTGTAAAAAAATCTCTTTCTTATAAAACTTCAAGCTATTAGGGTTGAACTAGTGGAATTTCCCAAACTTCGACAACAAAACTTTTTTGTTCATTTGTGGTGTGTAAATAAATTTTCTATACTTACATTTGTGTTGCTTTAATTTTTTTCCACGCATAAACTCTAAAATTTTCATTTTGTTGTGATCTATTCGCCTTTAATTTCTTTTTTGTTGACGAGATAAAGGGAAAGTGAAAACTCAAGTTTTGATATAAGAAAAAAGTATACCTCTAAACTGGAAATGCACAATGCCCAAATGGAGAGAGAGAATTCCAAAAAGTGTCTGTAATTTTTAGGGATTGTACACTCTTTTTAGTTTTTATATATTATGTTTGGCAATCGTTGGGAAAAGGGGGAGGTAGGGGATTTTTAACTGAGTGTTGACCCCCAATCTATAAGTCATTCCTAACAAAAATATAGCCGGTTATGCATGATAAATCACTTTACAATTATCTATGATCGTCAAGTCAACTTTTTTTAAATGGGGAAAATAATGGCTTATTCGACTCATGTAAATATCCCATCGCACCTTCACTTGAGAATTTACTGAGCGTTGGTTATTCGCTATAAAAGGTTTGAATCCATAGGTCATTTGTATCTTTAACCTATTTCAAGCATGTATTTCCATTTTTTAAAACATGTGAAGAAAAATCTCTTTCATATAAAACTCCAAGCTACAAGGGTTGAACTAGTGGAATTCCAAAACTTGGATAACAAAACTTTTGTGTTCATTTGTGGTGTGTGAATAAATTTTCTTTACTTACATTTGTTAATGCTTTAAATTTTTTCATACATAAACTCTAACATTTTCATTTTGTTGTGATGTAGTTGCCTTTTATCTCTTTTTTGTTTACGAGATGAAGGGAAAGTGAAAATTCATGTTTTGATTTAAGAAAAAAGTGTACATCTAAAATTGAAATTCTCAATGCAAAAATGTAGAGAAAGGTAATTCCAAAAAGTGTCTGTAATAATTAGGGATTGTAAAATCTTTTTAGTTTTTAAACATTAGGTTTTTCAATCATCAGGAAAAGGGGGAGGTGGATGATTTTTAACTAAGTGTTGAATCCACATCCATAAGTCATTCCTTAAAAAAATATAGCCCGTTAGGCATGATAAATCACTTTACAATCATCTATGATCATCAGGTGAACTTTTTGTAAATGCGCAAAATAATGGCTTGTTTGACTCAGGTAAATATCCCATCGCACGTTCACTTGAGAATTTAATGAGAGTTTGTTATTCTCTTCAAAAGGTTTGTATCCATAGGTCATTTGCATCTTTAACAAGTTTCAAGCATGCATATACAATTTTTAAAACTTGTATAGAAAAATCTCTTTATTATAAAAATCCAAGCTATTAGGGTTGAACTAGTGGAATTTCCCAAACTAGGATAGCAAAACTTTTGTGTTCATTTGGGGTGTGTGAATAAATTTTCTTTACTTACATTTGTTATTGCATTAAATTTTTTCCATACATAAACTCTAAAATTTTAATTTTGGTGTGATCTATTTGCCTTTTATCTCTTTTTTGTAGATGAGATGAAGGTAAAGTGAAAACTCAAGTTTTGATTTGAGAAAAATGTTTACATCGAAAATTGATATGCACAATGCATAACTGTAGAAAGAGGTAATTCAAAAAATTGTCTATAATTTTTTGGGATTGTAAACTCTTTTTTGTTTTTATATATTAGGTTTTGCAATCGTTGAAAAAAGTATCTGGTGGGGGATTTTTAACTGAGTTTTGACTCCACAACCATAAGTCATTCCTTAGAAAAATATAGTCCGTTATGTTTCATAAATCACTTTACAACCATCTATGATCGTTAAGTCAGCTTTTTGTAAATGGGCAAAGTAATAGTTTGTTTGACTCGGGTAAATATCCCACCACACGTTCACTTGAGAAATTAATGAGTGTTTGTTATTCTCTTTAAAAGGTTTGGATCCATAAGTTATCTTCATATTTAACATGTTTCAAGCATGCACATCCATTTTTTAAAAGATGTATTGAAAATAGATTTCTTATAAAATTCGAAGGTATGAGGTTTGAACTATTGGATAACCAAATTTTGTGTTCATTTGTGTTTTGTGAATAAATTTTCTTTACTTACATTTATTATTGCTTAAAAATTTTTCCTTACATAAACTCTAAAATTTTTATTTTGTGGTGATCTATTTGCCTTTTATCTCTTTTTTGTTTACAAAATGAGGGGAAAGTGAAAACTCAGGTTTTGATTTAAGAAAATAGTATACATCTTAAATGGAAATATACAATGCACAAAAGTAGAAAGAGATAATTCCAAAAAGTTTCTGTAATTTGCAGGGATTGTAAACTCTTTTTATTTTTTATATATTATGCTTTCCAATTGTCGAGGAAAGGGGCAGGTGGGGGATTTTTAACTGAGTGTTGACTCCCAATCCATAAGTCAATCCTTAAAAAAATATAGCCCGTTACAAATGATAAATTACTTTAAAATAGTGTATGATCGTTAGGTAAACATTTTTTAAATGGGCAAAATAATGGCTTGTTTGACTCGGGTAAATATCCCTCCGCACATTCGCTTGAGAATTTAATGAGTGTTTGTTATTCTCTTTAAAAGGGTTGTATCCATAGGTCATTTGCATCTTTAAAATCTTTCAACAATGCATATCCATTTTTTTAAAACATGTGTAGAAAAATGTATTTCTTATAAAACTATAAGTTTTTAGGGTTGAACTAATGGAATTTCCCAAACTTGGATAGCAAAACTTTTGCGTTCATTTGTGATATGTGAATAAATTTTATTTACTAACATTTCTTATTGCATTAAATTTTTTCCATACATAAATTCTAAAATTTTCATTTTGTTATGATCTATTTGCCTTTTATCTCTTTTTAGTTGACGAGATGAAGGGAAATTGAAAACTCATGTTTTGATTTAAGAAAAAAGTATACACCTAAACTGGAAATGCAATATGCACAAATGTAGAGAGAGATTATTCCAAAAAGTGTTTGTAGTTTTGAGGGACTGTAAACTCTTTTTAGATTTTAAATATTAGGTTTTAAAATTGTCAGAAAAAGGGGGAGGCGGGAGATGTTTAACTGAGTGTTGACTCCAAACCTATGAGTCATTCCCTACAAAAATATAGCCCGTTATGCATGATAAATTACTTTAAAATCATCTATGATCCTCAGGTCAGCTTTTCCTAAATGGGCAAAATAATGGCTTGTGTGACTCGAGTAAATATCCCACCGTACATTCACTTGAGAATTTAATGAGCATTTGTTATTCTCTTTAAAAGGTTTGGATCCATAGGTCATTTACATCTTTAACATGATTCAAGCTTGCATATCCATTTTTTAAAACATGTGAAGAAAAATCTCTTTCATATAAAACTCCTATCTATTAGTGTTAAGCTAGTGGAATTTCCCAAACTTGGATAACAAAACTTTTGTGTTCATTTGTGGTATGTTAATAAATTTTCTTTACTTACATTTGTTATAGCTTTCAAATTTTTCCATCCATAAACTCTAAAATTTTAATTTGTTGTGATCTATTTGCCTTTCATCTTTTTTTTTTTTTTTATGAGAAGAAGGGAAAGTGAAAACTCAAATTTTGATTTAAGAAAAAAGTATACATCTAAAATTGAAATGCACAATGCACACATGTAGAGAGAGATAATTCAAAAAATTATCTTTAATTTTTAGGGATTATAAACACTTTTTAGTTTTTTTTTATTGTGGTTTGCAATCGTCGGGAAAAGGGGGAGGCAGTGGATTTTTCACGTAGTGTTGACTCCCAATCCATCAGTCATTCATTACAAAAATATAGCCCGTTACACATGATAAATCACCTTCCAATCATCTATGATCGTCAGGTCAGCTTTTTGTAAATGTGCAAAATAATTGCTTGTTTGACTTCGGTAACTATCCCACATCACATTTAGTTGAGAATTTAACGAGCGTCTGTTATTCTCTTTAAAAACTTTGGATCCATACATCATTTCCATCTTTAACATGTTTCATGCATGCATATCTAGTTTTTAAAACATGTGTAGAAAAATCTATTTCTTATAAAACTCCAACGTATTAGGGTTGAACTAGTGGAATTTCCAAAACTTGGATAACAAAACTTTTGTGTTCATTAGTGTTGTGTGAATAATATTTCATTACTTACAGTTATTATTGCTTTAAATATTTTCCTAACAAAAACTCAAAAATTTTCATTTTGTCGTGATCTATTTGCCTTTTATGTCTTTTTTGTTTACGAGATGAAGGAAAAGTGAAAACTCAAGTTTTGATTTATGTGAAAAGTATACATCTAAATAGAAATGCAAATGGAAATGCACAATGCAAAAATGTAGAGAGAGCTAATTCCAAAAAGTGTCTGTAATTTTAATGGTTTGTAAACTCTTTTTAGTTTTTATATATTAGGTTTGGCAATCGTCGGGAAAATGAGGAGGCAGGGGATTTTTAATTGAGTGTTGAATCCCAACCTATAAATCATTCCTAACAAAAATATAGCCTATTACGCATGATAAAACACTTTACATCTATGATTGTTAGGTCAGATTTTTGTAAATGGGCAAAATAATGGCTTGTTTGACTCCGGTAAGTATCCCACGGCATGTTCCCTTGAGAATTTATTGAATGTTTGTTATTCGTTTTAAAATGTTTGGATCCATAGGTCATTTGTATCTTTAACATGTTTCAAGCATGCATATCCAATTTTTTAAAACATGTGTAGAAAAATCTCTCTTATAAAACTCCAAGCTAATAGGGTTGAACTAGTTGAATTTCCAAAACTTGGATAACAAAACTTTTGTGTTCATTTGTGTTGTGTGAATAAATTTTCTTTACTTACATTTGTTATTGCTTTAAATTTTTTCCATACAAAAACTCAGAAATTTTCATTTTGTCGTGATCTATTTGCCTTTTATCTATAATTTTTTGGGAATGTAAACTCTTTTTAGTTTTTATATATTAGGTTTGGCAATCGTCAGGAAATGGGGGAGGCAGTGGATTTTTAACTAAGTGTTGACTTCCAATCCATAAGTCATTTCTTACAAAAATATAGTCTGTTACACATGACAAATCACTTTACACTCCATCTATGATCGTCAGGTCAGCATTTTGTAATTGGGAAAAATAATGGCTTGTTTGACTCGGGTAAATATCCCACCGCACGTTCACTTGAGAATTTAATGAGCGTTTGTTATTCTCTTTGAATGGTTTTGATCCATGGCTCATTTGCATATTTAACACGTTTCAAGCTTGCATATCCATTTTTTAAAAAATGTGTAGAAAAATATCTTTCTAACCAAATTCCAATATTTTTTGTTGACAACAGTAAGGGAAAGTGAAAACTCAAGTTTTGATTTCAGAAAAAAGTATACATCTAAATTGGAAATGCACAATGCACAAAAGTAGAGAGAGAAAATTCCAAAAACTGTTTGTAATTTTTAGGGATTGTAAACTCTTTTTAGTTTTTATATAATAGGTTTTGTAACCAATCGGAAAAGGGGGAGGTTGGGGATTTTTAACTAAGTGTTGACCCCCTATCCATAAGTCATTCCTTACAAAAATAAAGCCCGTTATGCATGATAAATCACTTTACAATCATCTAAGGTCGTCAGTCAGCTTTTTGTAAATGGGCAAAATAATAGCTTGTTTGACTCGGGTAAATATCCCACCACACCTTCACCTAAGAATTTGATGAGCGTTTGTTATTCTATTTATATGGCTTGGATCCATAGGTCATTTGCCTCTTTAACATGTTACAAGCATGAATATCAAGTTTTTAAAACATGTATAGAAATATCTCTTTCTTATAAATTTCAAGCTATTAGGGTTGAACAAGTGGAATTCCCCAAACTAGGATAACAAAACTTTTGTGTTCATTACTGGTGTGTGAATAAACTTTATTTACTTACATTTGTTATTGCTTTATATTTCTTCCATACATAAACTCTAAAATTTTCATTTTGTTGTGATCTATCTGCCTTTTATCTCTTTTTTGTTTATGATAAGAAGAGAAAATCAAACCTCAAGTTTTGATTTAAAAACAAAGTATACATCTAAAATTGAAATGCACAATGCACAAATGTAGAGAGTGATAACTCCAAAAAGTGTCTATAATTTTTAGAGATTGTAAACTATTTTTATTTTTTATATATTAGGTTTTACAATCGTCGGGAAAAGGGGGAGGCGGGGGATTTTTAACTGAGTGTTGACTCCCAATCCATAAGTCATTCCTTACAAAAATATAGCCCGTTATGCATGATAAATCACTTCACAATCATCTATGATCATCAGGTCAGCTTTTTGCAAATGGGCAAAATAATGGATTGTTTGACTCGGGTAAATATCCCACCACACGTTCTCTTGAGAACTTAATTAACGTATGTTATTCTCTTTAAAAGGATTGGATCAATAGGTCATTTGAATCTTTAACCTGTTTCAAGCATGCTTATCAATTTTTTAAAACATGTGTAGAAAAATCTCTATCTTATATAACTCCAAGCTATTTGGGTTGAACTAGTAGAATTTCCAAAACTTGGATAACAAAACTTTTGTGTTTATTTGTGGTGAGTGAACAAATTTTATTTACATACATTTGTTATTGCTTTAAATTTTTTCCATATATAAATTATAAAATTTTTATTTTGATGTGATCTATTTGCCTTTTTCTCTTTTTTTTTACGAGATGAAGGGAAAGTGAAAACTCGAGTTTTGATACAAGAAAAAAGTATGCATCTAACATGGAATTGCAAAATGCACAAAATTAGAGAGTGATAATTCCAAAAAGTGTTTGTAATTTTTAAGGATTGTAAACTCTTTCAAGTTTTTATATATTAGGTTTTGCAATCGTCGGGAAAAGGGGGAGGTGCGGGATTTTTAACTGAGAGTCGACTCCCAATCTATAAGTCATTCCTTACAAAAATATTTCCCTTGACGCATGTCAAATCACTTTACAATTATCTATGATCATCAGATCAGCTTTTTGTAAATGGGAAAAACAATGGCTTGTTTGATTCGCATAAATATCACACATCATGTTCACTTGAGAATTTATTTAACGTTTTTTATTTTCTTTAGAAGGTTTTGATCGATAGGTCATTTGAATCTTTAACATGTTTCAAGAATGAATATCCATTTTTTAAAACATGTGTAGAAAACTCTCTTTCTTATAAAACTCCAAGCAATTATGGTTGAACTACTAGAATTTCTGAAACTTGGATAACAAAACTTTTGTGTTCATTAGTGGTGTGTGAATAAATTTTCTTTACTTACATTTGTTTTTACTTATAAGTATTTCCGTACATAAACTCTGAAATTTTAATTTGTTGTAATCTATTTGCCTTTTATGTCCTTTTTTTACGAGATGAAGGAAAATTGAAAACTCAAGTTTTTATTTTAGAAAAAAGTATACATCTAACATGGAATTGTACAATCCACAAATGTTGAGAGAGATAATTCCAAAAAGTCTCTATAATTTTTAGGGATTGTTAACACTTTTTCGTTTTTATTTATTAGGTTTTGCAATTGTCGAGAAAAGGGGGATTTTTAACTTAGTGTTGATTCCAAATCCATTTGTCATTCATTACAAAAATATAGCCCGTTACGCATGATAAAACAATTTACAATCATCTATGATCGGCTGGTCAGATTTTTGTAAATGGCTTGTTTGACTTGGGTAAATATCCCATCTCAAGTTCACTTGAGAATGTAATGAGAGTTTATTATTCTCTTTGAAAAGTTTGGATCTGTAGGTCATTTGCATCTTTAATATGTTTCAAGCATGCATATCCATTTTTTATAACTTGTATAGAAAAAAAATTTCTTATAAAACTCCAATCTATTAGGGTTAAACTAGTGGAATTTTCAAAACTTGGATAACAAAACTTTTGTTTTCATTTGTGGGGTGTGAATAAATTTTCTTTACTTACATTTGTTATTGCTTAAAATTTTTTCCATACTTAAACTATAAAATTTTCAATTTGTTGTGATCTATTTGCCTTTTATCTCTTTTTTTAAGATGATTGTAAGGGAAAGTTAAAACTCAAGTTTTGATTGAAGAAAAAAGTATACATCAAAACTGGAAATTCACAATGCACAAATGAAGAGAGAGATAATTCAAAAAACTATCTGTAATTTTTAGGATTGTACACTCTTTTTAGTTTTTATATATTAGCTTTTGGAACCGTTGGGAAAAGGGGGAGGCGCGGGATTTTTAACTGAGTTTTGACTCCCTATCCATAACTCATTCCTTACAATAATATTTCCCATTGCGCAAGATAAATCACTTTAAAATCATCTATGATAGTCAGGTCAGCTTTTTGTAAATGGGCAAAATAATAGCTTGTTTGACTCGGCTAAATATCCCACCGCACATTCACTTGAGAATTTAATGAGCATTTTTTATTCTCTTTAAAATGTTTGGATCCATAGGTCATTTGCCTCTTTAACATGTTTCAAGCATGAATATCCAGTTTTTAAAACATGTGTAGAAAAATCTCTTTCTCATAAAATTCCAAGCTAATTAGGTTGAACTACTGGAATTCCCCAAACTAGGATAACAAAACTTTTGTGTTCATTAGTGGTGTGCGAATAAATTTTATTTACTTACATTTTTATTGCTTTAAATTTCTTCCATACATAAACTCTAAAATTTTCATTTTCTTGTGATATATATGCCTTTTATCTCTTTTTTGTTTACGAGATGAAGGGAAAGTGACAACTCAAGTTCAGATTTAACAAAAAATATACATCTAAAATGGAACTACACAATGCACAAATGTAGAAAGAGATAATTCCAAAAAGTGTCTGTAATTTTTATGGATTGTAAACTCTTTTATTTTTAATATATTAGGTTTTGCAATCGTCGGGAAAAGGGGGAGGAAGGGGATTTTTAACTGAGTGTTGACCCCCAATCCATAAGTCATTCCTTAAAAAAATATAGCCCATTACGCTTGATAAATCACTTTACGATCATTTATGATAGTCAGGTCAGCTTTTTATAAATGGGCAAAATAATAGCTTGTTTGACTTGGGCAAATATCCCATCACACATTTACTTGAGAATTTAATTAACTTTTGTTATTCTCTTTAAAAGGTTTGGAGCCATACGTCATTTGCATCTTTAACATGTTTCAAGAATGCATATCCATTGTTTAAAACATGTGTAGTAAAATCTCTTTCTTATAAAAATCCAAGCAATTAGGGTTGAACTAGTGGAATTTCCAAAACTTGGAACACAAAACTTTTGTGTTCATTTGAGGTGTGTGAATAAATTTTTTTTACTTACATTTTTTATTGCTTTAAATTTTTTCCATACATAAAATGTAAAATTTTCATTTTGTTGTGATCTATTTGCCTTTTATCTCTTTTTTGTTTACGAGATGTAGGAAAAGTGAAAACTCAAGTTTTTATATAAGAAAAAAGTATGCATCTAACATGGAAATGCGCAATGAAATAATGTAGAGAGAGATAATTCCAAAAAGTGTTTATAATTTTTAGGGATTGTAAACTCTGTTAAGTTTTTATATATTAGGTTTTACAATGGTCAGGAAAAGGGGGTGGCGGGAAAATTTTTAACTAAGAGTTGACTCCCACTCCATAAGTCAATCCTTACAAAAATATAGCCCAATACACATGATAAATCAATTTACATTCATCTATGATCGTCAGGTTAACTTTTTTTAAATGGGCAAAACAATGACTTGTTTGACTCGGGTAAAAATCCCTCTGCACGTTCACTTGAGAATTTAATGATCATTTGTTATTCTCTTTAAAAGGTTTGGATAGATAGGTCATTTGAATATTTAAAATGTTTCAAGCATGCATATCCATTTTTTAAAACATGTGTAGAAAAATCTCTTTCTATAAAACTCCAAGCTATTATGGTTGACTTAGTGGAATTTCCCAAATTAGGATAACAAAACTTTATTGTTCATTTGTGGTGTGTGAGAAAATTTTCTTTACTTACATTTGTTATTGCTTAAAATTTTTTCCTAACATAAACTTTAAAATTTTAATTTGTTGTGATCTATTTGGCTTTTACCACTTTTTTTTTTTTTTTACGAGATGAAGGGAAAGTGAAAACTCAAGTTTAATTTTAAGAAAAAATTATACATCTAAAATGGAAATGTTTAATTCAAAAATATAGAAAAAGATAACTCCAAAAAGTGTCTGTAATTTTTAGGGATTGTAACACTTTTTATTTATTTATTAGGTTTTTCAATGGTTGGGAAAAGAGGGAGGCAGAGGATTTTTAACTGAGGGTTGTTGATTCCAAATCCATTTGTCATTCCTTACAAAAATATAGCCTGTTATGCATGATAAATCACTTTACAATCATCTATGATCGTCAGGTCAGGTTTTTGTAAATAGGCAAAATAATGAGCATTTGTTATTCTCTTTAAAAGGTTTGGATCTATAGGTCGTTTGCATCTTTAATATGTTTCTGACATGCATATCCATTTTTTAAAACATATGTAAAAAAATCTCTTTCTTATAAAATTCCAAGGTATTAGTGTTGAACTAGTGGAATTTCCCAAACTTGGATAACAAAACTTTGGTGTTCATTTGTGGTGTGTGAAAATTTTCTTTACTTACATTTGTTTATGCTTTAAATTTTTTCCACACATAAACTCTAAAATTTTCATTTTGTTGTGATCTATTTACCTTTTATCTTTTTTTTTTACGAGATGAAGGGAAAGTTTAAACTCAAGTTTTGATTTAAGAAAAAATTATACATCTAAAATAGAAATGCACAATGCACAAATATAGAGTGAGATAATTCCAAAAAGTGTGTGTAATTTTAGGGATTGTAAACTCTTTTTAGTTTTTATATATTAGGTTTTGTAATCTTTGGGAAAAGGGGGAGGCTGGGCATTTTTTAAATGAGTGTTGACTCCCAATCCATAAGTCATTCCTGGCAAAAATATAGCCTGTTACGCATGATAAATTACTTTACAATCATCTAAGATCGTCATATCAGCTTTTCCTAAATGGGCAAAATAATGGCTTGTTTGACTTGGATAAATATCCCACTGCGCGTTCACTTGAGAATTTAATGAGCATTTGTTATTCTCTTTAAAAGGTTTGGATTGTTAGGTCATTTGCCTCTTTAACATGTTTGAAGCATGCATATCCATTTTTTAAAACATGTGAAGAAAAACTTCTTTCTTATAAAACTCCAAGCTATTTGTATTAAAATGTTTGAATTTCCTAAACTTGGATAACAAAACTTTTGAGTTCATTCGTGGTGTGTGAATAAATTTTCTTTACTTACATTTGTTATTACTTTAAATTTTTTCCAAATATAAACTCTAAACTTTTCCTTTTGTTGTGATCTATTTGCCTTTTATCTCTTTTTCGTTCAAGAGAGTTTTGATTTAAATAAAAAGTAAACATCTAAAATTGAAATGCACAATGCACAAATGTAGAGAGAGCTAATTCCAAAAAGTGTCTGTAATTTTTAGGGATTGTAACCACTTTTTAGTTTTTATATATTAGGTTTTTCAATTGTCCGAAAAGAGGCAGGCGTGGTATTTTTAATTGAGTGTTGACTCCACATCCGTAAGTCATTCCCCACAAAAATATAGCCCGTTATGCATGATAAATCACTTTACAATGATCTATGATCGTTAGGTAAGCTTTTTGTCAATGGGCAAAATAATAGCTTGTTTGACTCGGGTAAATATCCCACCGCACGTTCAATTTAGAATTTAATGAGCGATTGTTATTCTCTTTAAAAGGTTTGGATCCATAGGTCATTTGCATCTTTAACATGTTTCAAGCATGCATATCCATTTTTTAAAACATGTGTGAAAAAATATGAGGGTTGAACTAGCGGAATTTCCCAAACTTGGATAACAAAACTTTTGTGTTCATTTGTGGTGTGTGAATAAATTTTCTTTACTTACATTTATTATTGCTTTAATTTTTTTCCCTACATAAACTCTAAAATTTTGATTTTTTTGTGATCTATTTGCCTTTTATCTCTTTTTCGTTTACATGATCAAGGGAAATTGAAAACTCATGTTTTGATTTAATAAAATAGTATACGTCTAAAATGGAAATGTACAATGCACAAATGTAGAGAGAGATAATTCCAAAAAGTGTCAGTAATTTTTAGGGATTGTAAACTCTTTTAAGTTTTTATATAATAGGTTTTGCAATCATCTAGAAAAGTTTTTATACGTGTAAATATCCAACCTCATGTTCACTTGAGAATGTAATGAGCGTTTGCTATTCTGTTTAAAAGGTTTGGATCCATAGGCCATTTGCTTCTCTAATATGTTTCAAGCATGCATATCCATTTTTTAAAACTTGTGCAGAAAAATCTCTTTCAAACAAAACTCCAAGCTATTAGTGTTGAACTAGTGGAATATCCCAAACTTGGATCACAAAACTTTCGAGTTCATTTGTGGTCTGTGAATAATTTTTCCTTAGTTACATTTGTTATTGCTTTAATTTTTTCCATACATCAACTCTAAAATTTTCATTTTATTGTGATCTTTTTTTCTTTTATCTCTTTTTTGTTTACGAGATGAACGGAAAGTGAAAACTCAATTTTGGATTTAAGTGAGTAGTATACATCTAAAATGGAAATGCACAAGGCACAAAAGTAGAGAGAGATAATTCCAAAACGTTTTTGTTATTTTTAGGGATTGTAAAATTTTTTAAGTTTTTATATATTAGGTTTTGCAATTGTAGGGAAAAGGGGGAGGCTTAACAAAGTGTTGACTCCCAATCCATAAGTCATTCCTTACAAAAAAATAGCCCATTATGCATGATAAATCACTTTGCAATCATCTATTATCGTCAGGTTAGCTTTTTGTAAATTGGCAAAATAATGGTTTGTTTGACTCGGGTAAATATTCCGCCGCACGTTCGCTTGATAATTTAATGAACATTTGTTATTCGCTTTAAAAGGTTTTGATCCATAGGTCATTTGCATCTTTAACATGTTTCAAGCATGCATATCCATTTTTTAAAACAAGTGTAGAAAAATGTCTTTCTTATAAAACTCCAAGCTATCAGGGTTGAACTAGTGAAATTTCCCAAACTAGGATGACAAACGTTTTGTGTTCATTTGTGGTGTGTGAATAAATTTTCTTTATTACATTAGTTATTGATTAAAATTTTTCCATACATAAACTCTAAAATTTTCATTTTGTTGTAATCTATTTGCCTTTTATCTCTTTTATGTTTATGAGATGAAGGGAAAGTGATAACTCAATTTTGGATTTAAGTGAAAAGTATACATCTAAAATGGAAAAAGGATGGGCTGGGGATTTTCAACTGATAGTTGACACCCTATCCATAAGTCAATCCTTACAAAAATATAGCCCGTTATGCATGATAAATCAGCTTTTTTAAAATGGGCAAAACAAAGGCTTGTTTGACTCGAGTAAATATCCCACAGCACGTTCACTTGAGAATTTAAGAAGCATTAGTTATTCTCTTTAAAAGGTTTCGATCGATAGGTCATTAGAACCTTTAACATGTTTCAAGCATGCATATCCATTTTTTAAAACATGTGTAGAAAAATCTCTTTCTTATAAAACTCCAAGCTATTATGGTTGAACTAGTGGAATTTCCCAAACTTGGACAACAAAACTTCTGTGTTCATTTGTGGTGTGTGAATATATTTTCTCTACTTACATTTTTATTGATTAAAAGTTTTTCCCTACATAAACTCAAAAATTTTAATTTGTTGTGATCAATTTGCCTTTTATCTTTTTTTTTTTCTTGATGATGGGAAAGTGAAAACTCAAGTTTCGATTTAAGAAAAAAATATAAATCTAAAATGGAAATGCACAATGCACAAATGAAGAGAGATATTTCCAAAAAAGTGTCTATAATATTTAGGGATTGTAAACAATTTTTTTTTTTATTAGATTTTGGAATCGTTGGGGAAAGGGGGAGGCATCGGATTTTTAACTGAGTGTTCATTCCAAATCCATTTGTCAATCCTTACAAAAATATAGCCCGTTATGCTTGATAAATCACTTGACAATCGTCTATGATCGTCTGATCAAGTTTTTGTAAATGGGCAAAATAATGGCTTGTTCGACTCGGGTAAATATCCCACCTCACATTCACTTCAGATTGTAATGAGGGTTTGTTATTCTCTTTAAAAGGTTTGGATCCATAGGTCATTTGCATCTTTAATATGTTTCAAGCATGCATATCCATTTTTTAAAACTTGTGTAGAAAAATCTCTTTCTTATTAAACCCCAAGCTATTAGGGTTGAACTAGTGGAATTTCCAAAACTTGGATAACAAAACTTTTGTGTTCGTTTGTGGTGTGTGAATAAATTTTCTTTAGTTACATTTGTTATTGCTTTAAATTTTTTTCATTTTTAAACTATAAAATTTTTATTTTGTTGTGATCTATTTGCCTTTTAGCTCTTTTTTGTTGACAAGAAGAAGGGAAAATTAAAACTCTAGTTTTGATTTAAGAAAAAACATCAAAATTGGAAATGCACGTTGCACAAATGTAGAGAGAGATAATTCCAAAAGCTATCTGTAAATTTTAGGGATTGTAAACTCTTTTTAGTTTTTATATATTAGGTTTTTTAATCGTCAGACAAAGGGGGAGGCGGGGGATTTTTAACTGAGTGTTGACTCCCAATCCATAAGTCATTCCTTACAAAAATATAGCCTATTACGCATGATAAATCACTTTACAATCATCTACGATCGTCAGGTCAGCTTTTTCTAAATGGGCAAAATAATGGCTAGTTTGACACGGGTAAATATCCCACTGCACGTTCACTTGAGATTTTAATGAGAATTTTTTATTGTCTTTAAAAAGGTTTCGTTCGTTAGGTCATTTGCATTTTTAACATGTTTAAAGCATGCGTATGCATATTTTAAAACATGTGAAGAAAAATCTCTTTCTTATAAAACTCCAAGCTATTAGTGTTGAACTATTGGAATTTCCCACACTTGGATAACAAAACTTTTGAGTTCATTTGTGGTGTGTGAATGAATTTTATTTACTTATATGTATTATTGCTTTAATTTTTTTCCATACATAAACTCTAAAATTTTCATTTTTTTGTGATCTATTTGCCTTTTATATCTTTTTTGTCTGTGAAATGAAGGGAAATTGAAAACTAAAGTTTTGATTTAAGAAAAAAGTATACATCTGAAATTGAAATGCACAACGCACAAATATAGAGAGTGGTACTTCAAAAAAGTGTTTGTAATTTTTAGGGATTGTAAACTCTTTTTGGTTTTTATATATAAGGTTTTGCATCTTTAACATGTTTCAAGCATGCATATCAATTTTTTAAAACATATGTCAAAAAATCTCTTTCTAATAAAATTCCAAGCTATCAGGGTTGAACTCGTGGAGTTTACCAAACTTGGATAACAAAAATTTTGAGTTCATTTGTGGTGTGTGAATAAATTTATTTACTTACATTTATTATTGCTTTAAATTTTTTCCATACATAAACTCTAAAATTTTCATTTTGTTGTGATCTTTTTGCCTTTTATATCTTTTTTGTTTACAAGATGAAGAGAATCTGAAAACTCAAGTTTTGATTTAAGAAAATAGTATACATCTAAAATGGATTGTAAACTCTTTTTAGTTTTTATATAATAGGTTTTGCAGTCATTGGGAAAAGGGGGAGGCGGGGGATTTTTAACTCAGTGTTGACTCCCAATCCTTACAAAAAAATAGCTTGTTAGGCATGATAAATAACTTTACAATCATCTATGATCGTTCGGTAAGCTTTTTGTAAATGGGTAAATTATTGGCTTGTTTGACTTGGGTCAATATCCCACCGCAGATTCACTTGAGAATTTAATGAGCTTTTTTAATTATGTTTAAAAGGTTTGGAAACATAGGACATTTGCATCTTTAACATGTTTCAAGCATGCATATCCATTTTTTAAAACATGTGTAGAAAAATCTCTTTCTTATAAAACTCCAAGTTATTAGGGTTGAACTAGTGGAATTTCCCAAACTTGGATAACAAAAGTTTTGTGTCCGTTTGTGGTGTGTGAATAAATTTTCTTTACTTACATTTTTTATTGCTTGAAATTTTTTCCATATATAAACTCTAAAATTTTCATTTTGATGTGATCTATTAGCTTTTTATCTCTTTCTTGTTTACGAGCTGAAGGGAAAGTGAAAAATCAAGTTTTGACTTAAGAAAAAAGTATAAAACTTAAATGGAAATGCTCAAAACACAAATGTAGAGAGAGATAATTCCAAAAAGTGTCTGTAATTTTTATGGATTGTAAAATTTTTTTTAGTTTTTAAATATAAGGTTTTGAAATCATCGAGAAAAGGGGGAGGCAAGAGATTTTTAAATGAGTGTTGACTCCCAATCCATAAGTAATTCCTTACAAAAATATAGCTTGTTTCACATGGTAAATAACTTTACAATCATCCATAATCGTCAGGTCAACTTTTTGTTTTTGGCCAAAATAATGGCTTGTTTGACTCGGGTAAATATCCCACCGCACGTTCACTTGAGAATTTAATGAGCGTTTGTTATTCTCTTTAAAAGTTTGGATCCATAGGTCATTTGCATCTTTAACATGTTTCAAGCATGCATGTCCATTTTTTAATACTTGTGTCAAAAAATCTCTTTCTTATAAAACTCCAAGCTATTCGGGTTGAACTAGTTAAATTTCCCAAACTTCTATAACAAAACTTTTGTGTTCATTTGTGGTTCATGAATAAATTTTCTTTACTTACATTTGTTATTGCTTTAAATTTTTTACATACATAAACTCTAAAATTTTCATTTTGTTGTGATCAATTTGCCTTTTATCTCTTTTTTGTTGGCGAGATGAATGGAAAGTGAAAACTCAAGTTTCGATTGAAGAAAAAAGTGTATTGCTAAACTGAAAATGCACAATGCACAATGCGCAAATGTACAGAGATAATTCCAAAAAGTGACTGTAATTTTTAGGTATTGTAAACTCTTTTTAGTTTTTATATATTAGGTTTTCCAATCGTCGGGAAAAGGAACAGGCGGGGGATTTTTGACTGAGTGTTGACTCCCAATGCATAAGTGATTCCTTACAAAAATATAGCCCGTTATGCCTGATAAATCACTTTACAATCATCTATAATCGTCAAGTCTGCTTTTTGTAAAAGGGCAAAATAATAGCTTGTTTGACTAGGGTAAATATCCCACCGCACGTTAACTTAAGAATTTAATGAGCGTTTTTTATTCTCTTGAAAAGGTTTGGATCCATAGGCCATATGCATCTTTAACATGTTTCAAGGATACATACCCATTTTTTAAAACATGTGTAGAAAAATCTCTTTCTTATTAAACTCCAAGTTTTTAGGGTTGAACTAGTGGAATTTCCAAAACTTGGATAAAAAAACTTTTGTGTTCATTTGTGGTATGTGAATAAATTTTCTTTACATACATTTGTTATTTTTTTTATTTATTTCATTAAAAAAACTCTAAAGTTTTCATTTTATTGTGATCTATTTGCCTTTTATCTCTTTTTTGTTTACGAGATGAATGGAAATGGAAAACTCAAATTTTTATTTAAGAGAAAAGTATGCATCTAAAACAGAAATGCACAATGCACAATGCACAAATGTTGAGAGAGATAATTCCAAAAAGTGTCTATAATTTTTAGGGATTGTAAACTCTTTTTAGTTTTTATATATTTGATTTTATAATCGTTGGGAAAAGGAGGAGGCAGGGGATTTTAAAATGAGTGTTGTCTGTAATCCATAAGTCATTCCTTACAAAATATAAGCCATTAGGCATGATCAATCACTTTACAGTCACCTATGATCGTCAAGTCAACTTTTTGTAAATTGGTAAAATAATGGCTTGTTTCACTCCAGTAAATATCCCAACGCACGTTCACTTTAGAATTTAATGAGCGTTTTTTATTCTCTTTAAAAGGTTTGATTCTATAGGTCATTTGCATCTTTAACTTGTTTCAAGCATGCATATCCATTTTCTAAAACATGTGTAGAAAAATCTCTTTCTTATAAAATTCCAATCTATTGGGGTTGAACTAGTGAAATTTCTAAAACATGGATAACAAAACTTTTGTGTTCATTTGTGGTGTGTGAATAAACTTTCTTACTTACATTTGCTATTGCTTTAAATTTTTTTCGTACATAAACTCTAAAATTTTCATTTTGTTGTGATCTATTTGTCTTTTATCTCTTTTATGTTTAAGAGATGAAGGGAAAGTGAAAACTCAAGTTTTGATTTTAAAAAAAAGTAAACATTCAAAATGGAAATGCACAATGCACAAATGTAGAGAGATAATTCCAAAAAGTGTCTGTAATTTTTAGGTGTTGTAAACTCTTTTTAGTTTTTATTTATTAGGTTTTGCAATCATCGGAAAAGGGGGAGGCGGGGGATTTTTAACTCACTGTTCAGCCCCAATCCAAAAGTCATTCCTTGCAAAAATATAGCCTGTTACGCATAATAAGTCACTTTACAATCATCTATAATCGTCAGGTTAGCTTTTTGTAAATGGGTAAAATAATAGCCTGTTTGACATGCGTAAATATCCCACTGCATGTTCACATGAGAATTTAATGATCGTTTGTTGTTCTCTTTAAAAGTTTTGGTTCTATGGTCATTTGCATCTTTAAAATGTTTCAAGCATGCATATCCATTTTCTAAAACATTAGGGTTGAACTAGTGGAATTTCAAAAACATGGATAACAAAACTTGTGTTCATTTCTGGTGTGTGAATAAATTTTCTTTACTTAAATTTGTTATTACTTGAAATTTTTTCCATACAGAAACTCTAAAATTTCATTTTGTTGTGATCATTGTGCATTTAATCTCGTTTTTGTTTAAGAGATGAAGGGAAAGTGAAAACTCAAGTTTTGATTCAAAAAAAATGTATACATCTAAAATGGAAATGCACAATGCACAAATGTAGTGTGAGATAATTCAAAAAAGTGTCTTTAATTTTAAGGGATTGTAAACTCTTTTTAGTTTTTATTTATTATGTTTTGTAATCGTCGAAAAAGGGGGAGGCGTGGGATTTTTAACTCAGTGTTGACTCCCAATCCAAAAGTCATTCTTTCCAAAAATATAGCCCGTGATGCATGATTAATAATATTACAATCATCTATGATCGTCAGGTTTGCTTTTTGTAAATGGGCAAAATAATGGCTTGTTTGACTCACGTAAATATCCCACCGCACGTTCACTTGAGAAATTAATGATCTTTTGTTTTTTTTTTAAAAAGGATTGGTTCTATAGGTCATTTGCATCTTTAACATGTTTCAAGCATGCATAACCATTTTTTAAAACATGTGTAGAAAAATTTCTTTCTTATAAAATTCCAAGCAATTAGGGTTGACCTAGTGGAATTTCCCTAACTAAGATAAAAAAAAATTGTGTTCATTTGAGGTGTGTGAATAAATTTTCTTCACTTCCATTTGTTATTGCTTAAAATATTTTCCACACATAAACTCTAAAATTTCCATTTTGTTGTGATCTGTTTGCCTTTTTTATTTATGGGATGAAGCGAGAGTGAAAACTCAAAGTATACATCTAAAATGGAAATGTACAATCCACAAATGTACAGAGAGATTATTCCAAAAAGTTTCTGTATTTTTTAAGGATTTTAAACTCTTTTTACTTATTATATAATTGGTTTTGCAAACGTTAGGAAAAGAGGGAGGCAGGGATTTTTAACTGAGTGTTGACTCCTAATCCATAAGTCATTCCTTACAAAAATATAGCCCGTTAGGCATGAAAAATCACTTTACAATCATCTATGATCGTTAGGTCAACTTTTTGTAAATGGGCGAAATAATGGCTTGTTTGACTCGGGTAAATATCCCACCGCACGTTAATTTGAGAATTTAATGAGTGTTTGTTATTCTCATTAAAAGGATTGGATCCATAGGTCATTGCATCTTTAACATGTTTCAAGCATGCATATCCAAGCTAATAAGGTTGAACTAGTTGAATTTCACAAACTTAGATAACAATACTTTTGTGTTCATTTGTGGTCTGTGAATAAATTTTATTTACTTACATTTGTTATTGCTTTAAATGTTTTCCACACATAAACTCTAAAATTTTATTTTTGTTGTGATCTATTTGCCTTTTATCTGCTTTTTGTTTACGAGATGAAGGAAAAGTGAAAACTCAAGTTTTCATTTAAGAAAAAAGTATACATCTAAAATGGAAATTCACAATGCACAAATATAGGGAGAGATAATTCCAAAAGGTGTCTGTAATTTTTAGAGATACTAAACTCTTTTTAGTTTTTATATATAGGGTTTTGCAATCGTTGGGAAATGGGGATGCGAGGGATTTTTATTTGAGTGTTGACTCCCAATCCATAAGTCATTCCTAAAAAATATTTATCCCCTTATGCATGATAAATCATTTTTCTATCATCTATGATAGTCAGGTCATTGTTTTGTAAATGGGCCAAATAATGGCTTGTTTGACTCAGGTAAATAACCCACCTCATGCTCACTTGAGAACATAATGAGCGTTTGTTATTCTCTTTAAAAGGTTTGAATCCATAGGTCATTTACATCTTTAATATGTTTTCGGCACTCATATCCATTTTTTAAAACATGTGTAGAGAAATCTTTTTCGTTTAATATTCCAAGCTATTAGGGTTGAACTAGTGGAATTTGCGAAACTTGAAAAACAAAACATTTGTATTAATTTGTGGTGTGTGAATAAATTTTCTTTACTTAAATTTTTATTGGCTTAAATTTTTTCCATTCATAAACTCTAAAATTTTCATTTTGTTGTGATCTATTTGCCTTTTATCTCTTTTTTGTTTAAGAGATGAAGGGAAAGGGAAAACTCAAGTTTTGATTTAAGAAAAAAGTATACATCTAAAATGGAAATGCACAAAGCATAAATGTAGAGAGAGATAATTCCAAAATGTGTCTGTAATTTTTAGGGATTGTAAAACTTTTTTAATTTTTATATAATAGGTTTTGCAATCGTCGGGAAAAGAGGGAGGTGTGGGATATTTAACTGAGTGATGAATCCCAATCCAAAAGTCATTCCTTACAAAAATATGGCCCATTACGCAAGACATATCAATTTACAATAATCTATGATCGTCAGGTCAGTTTTTTTTAAATGGCCAAAACAATGGCTTGTTTGACTCGGGTAGATATCCCACCTCACGTTCACTTGAGAATTTAATGAGAATTTGTTATTCTCTTTAAAAGGTTTGGATCCATAGGTCATTTGTATCTTTAACATGTTTCAATCATGCTGATCAATTTTTTAAAACATGTGTAGAAAAATCTCTTTTATTTAAAACTTCAAGATATTAGGGTTGAACTAGTGGAATTTCACAAACTTGGAAAACAAAAATTTTGTGTTCATTTGTGGTGTGTGAATAAATTTTCTTTACTTACATTTGTTATTGCTTTAAATTTATTCCATACATAAACTCTAAAATTTTCATTTTGTTGTGATTTATTTGCCTTTTATCTCTTTTTTGTTTACGAGATGAAGGGGAAGTGAAACTCAAGTTTTGATATAAGAAAAAAGTATGCATCTAACATGGAATTGGACAATGAAAAAATGTATAGCGAGATAATTCCAAAAAGTGTTTGTAATTTTTATGGATTGTAGACTCTTTTAAGTTTTTATATATGAGGTTTTGCAATCGTCTAGAAAAGGGGGAGGTGGGGGATTTTTAACTAAGAGTTGACTCCCTATCCATAAGTCATTCCTTACAAAAATATCGGCCGTTACGCATGACAAATCACTTTAAAATCATTTATGATCATCAGATCAGTATTTTGTAAATGGGCAAAATAATTGTTTGTTTGACTCGGGTAAATGTCCCACTGCACGTTCACTTGAGAATTTAATTAAATTTTGTTATTCTCTTTAAAAGGTTTGAATCGATAGATCATTTGAATCTTTAACATGTTTCAAGCATGAATATCCATTGTTTAAAACATGTGTAGAAAAATCTCTTTCTTATAAAACTCCAAGCTATTATGGTTGAACAAGTGGAATTTCGCAAACTTGGATAACAAAAATTTTATGTTCATTTGTGGTAAATTATATTTTCTTACATTTGCTATTGCTTAACATTTTTTCCATTCATAAGCTCTAAAATTTTAATCTGTTGTGATCTTTTTGCCTTTTATCTCTTTTTTTTACGAGATGAAGGGAAATTGAAAACTCAAGTTTCGATTTAAGAAAAAAGTATACATCTAACATGGAATTGCACAATGCACAAATTTAGAGAGAGATAATTCCAAAAAGACTGTAATTTTTAGGGATTGTAAATAATTTTTTGTTTTTATTTATTTGGTTTTGAAATTGTCGAAAAAAGGGGGAGGCAAGGGATTTTTAACTGAGTGGTGATTCCCAATCCATTTGTCATTCCGTGCAAAAATATATCCCGTTACTCATGATAAATTAATTTGCAATCATCTATGATTGGTCGGTCTGGTTTTTGTAAATGGCTTGTTTTACTCGTGTAAATATCCCACCTCACATTCACTTGATAATGTTATGAGCGTTTTTTTTCTCTTTAAAAGGTTTGGATCCATAGATCATTTGCATATTTAATATGTTTCAAGCATGTATATCCATTTTTTAAAACTTGTGTAGAAAAATCTCTTTCTTATAAAACTCTAGGCTATTAGGGTTAAACTAGTGGAATTTTCCAAACTAGGATAACAAAACTTTCGTGTTCATTTGTGGTGTGTGAATAAATTTTTTTTTACTTACATTTGCTATTGCTTTAAAATTTTTCCATACTTAAACTGTAAAATTTTAATTTTGTTGTGATCTATTTGCCTTTTATCTCTTTTTTGTTGACAACAGTAAAGGAAAGTGAAAACACAAGTTTTGATTTAAGAAAAAAGTATACATCTAAACTGGAAATGCACAATGCACAAAAGTAGAGAGAGATAATTCCAAAAACTGTCTGTAATTTTTAGGGATTGTAAACTCTTTTTAGTTTTTATATATTAGGTTTATGAACCATTGGGAAAAGGGGGAGGTAGGGGATTTTTAACTGAGTGTTGAGTCCCTATCCATAAGTATTTTCTTACAAAAATAAAGCCCTTTATGCATGATAAATCACTTTACAATCATCTAAGTTCATCATGTCAGTTTTTTGTACATGGCAAAATAATAGCTTGTTTGACTCGGGTAAATATCCCACTGCACCTTCACCTGAGAATTTCATGAGCGTTTGTTACTCTATTTATATGGTTTGAATCCATAGGTCATTTGCCTCTTTAACAAGTTTCAGGCATGAATATCCAACTTTTAAAACATGCATAGAAAAATCTCTTTCTTATAAAATTCCAAGCTATTAGAGTTGAACTAGTGGAATTCCCCAAACTAGGATAACAAAACTTTTGTGTTCATTAGCGGTGTGCGAATAAATTTTATTTTCTTACATTTGTTATTGCTTTAAATTTCTTCCATACATAAACTCTAAAATTTTCATTTTGTTGTGATCTATTTGACTTTTTATCTCTTTTTTGTTTACAAGATGAAGGGAAAGTCAAACCTCAAGTTTTGATTTAAAAACAAAGTATACACTTAAATTTAAATTCACAATGCACAAATCTAGAGAGCGATAACCCCAAAAAGTGTCTGTAATTTTTAGGGATTTTAAACTATTTTTATTTTTTATATATTAGGTTTTGCAATCGTCGAGAAAAGGGGGAGGTGGGGGATTTTTAACTGAGTGTTGACTCCCAATCCATAAGTCTTTCCTTACAAAAATATAGCCCGTTATGCACGATAAATCACTTTACAATCATCTATGATCGTCAGGTCAGCTTTTTGTAGATGGGCAAAGTAATGGCTTGTTTGACTCGGGTAAATATCCCACCACACATTCGCTTGAGAATTTAATTAATGTTTGTTATTCTGTTTAAAAGGTATGGATCGATAGGTCATTTGAATCTTTAACATGTTTCAAGAGTGAATATCCATTGTTTAAAACATGTGTAGAAAAATCTCTTTCTTATAAAACTCCTAGCTATTATGGTTGAACTAGTGGAATTTCCCAAACTTGGATAACAAAACTTTTGTGTACATTTGTGGCGCGTGAATAAATTTTATTTTCTTACATTTGTTATTGCTTAAAACTTTTTCCATACATAAACTCTAAAATTTTAATTTTTTGTGATCTATTTGCCTTTAATCTCTTTTTTTTTTTTTTTACGAGATGAAGGGAAAATGAAAACTCAAGTTTCAATTTAAGAAAAAAGTATACATCTAACATGGAATTGCACAATGCACAAATGTAGAGAGCAAACACAACCGAACGTCCGAAGATTTGTGTAGGACGGAGAATAACCGAATAATTAAACAAAGGGAGAGACATGATGCAAGACAAGCAAGGGCAGACGGTTAATTAAATGGACAAAGGTAGAGAGAGCTTCACACCAAAACCTAGGAGGAACGGATGATTCAATGAGAAGGGTGCGGACCATATCAAGCAAGTGACGATTTTTGAGCTCAACAACACCATTTTTTTGGGGTGTCGAGGGACAAGAACATTGAGAGATAATGACTTTGCTTTGAAAAAATTCTTGCAATTCTGCCGACATGTACTTGCCTCCAGAGTCAGAACGGAGTACTTTAAGGTGAGTGGATAACTGTGTTTCAATGAGTGCAAGAAACCTCTTAAAAATGACAAAAACTTCAGACTTAGCCCATAGGAAGTAGACCCAGGTAAATCGACTAAAGCCATCGATAAAGGTGACAAAGTACTTAATTTGTGCATGCGAGATAACGAGAGCCATTCCCCAAACATCACTATGAATAAGGTCAAAGCAGTGGGAGGCATGCGAGGCATGATGCGGAAATGATAGAGTTTTACTTTTGCCAAGTTTACATGATGAACAGTGAAAAGATGTATCACGAGAAGTACAGTCTTGATTGCCTAATAAACCCGAATTAAATAATGTACGAAGTACAACAAAGTTTGGGTGGCCTAGGCGTCTATGCCACAACTTAGGGCCAGATCCAACTACATTACAAACAATAGAAATTACAGGAGAACGTGGAATAACAGTGGATAGAAAGACTTTCAGTGGAAATAGCCTGCCCACTTTAGGCCCCTTCGCGATCACCTTCCCCGATGCTTGATCCTGCACAACACAGCCAAAGCGAGAAAACTGAACGTTACAGTTTTTATCAACCAATTGACCAACAGACAGAAGGTTTGTCGACAGGTCAGGAGACAAAAAGACATCAGCTAAAGATGTTGAGAGATCACCAACAGCACTGATAGGCAGAGTGCTGCCATCAGCAGTGTTGATGTGCAGATTGCCATCATACTTTCTGACATTCGGAAGAGATACCACATTGTTGGTCATGTGGTTAGAGGCACCAGAATCAAAATACCATGGTTGAGTAGAAAGGTTCTGTTTACCTGAGATACCAAAAGTAGAAAAGGCAGAAATAATCATCTGTTGTACTATTTCAGGAGTGAGAGTGGTGGAACTAGCAGGTGCTGGGGGAACAGGAATGATAGTGACTGAAACGGCAGGCGGTAGTGTGGCAGAACTAGATGTACCGGTGGATGCATGATAAGATGTAGGTTTCCTCCTTTCAGGTCGTGTAGGGCAAACGGTGATGTGATGACCTGACTTCTTACAATAGCTACAGAATAGAACCGATCTCTTGCAGTGGAAGCACTGAACAGAACTGGTGTCCCGACCCTTAGGTCTTCCTCGTGCTACATAAGCTATAGGAGCCGAGAGATCAACTTGAACGCGAGGTTCCATGCCAGCCTGAGTGTTAAGGCGCTGCTCCTCCCAGAGAAGTTCACTCAAACAGGCATCCAGAGACGGCATTGGATGATGATTCATCAGATGTGATCGAGCAATCTCAAACTTGGGATGAAGCTTCATCAAGAATTGATCCCGTTTACTGGTGTCATGTACAGCTTGCACAACAGAGAGAGCAGCAGCAGGGACATCCTCGTAAACAATGTCAGTGTAGTCAGCCCATAGATTTTGGAAGCCTGAGAAATATTCATCAATCGAACGACTGCCTTGGGTGAAATTTGCAAGTTCATATTCAACTTGAAATCGACGGGTCGTGCTGGTTTGACGATAAACCTTGAGGAGGTAATTCCACATATCTGCAGGAGTTTTGTAGGGCCTTAGATTTGGGACTAGGTGAGGCTCAAGAGATCCAAGTATCCAAGTCATGACTCTAGCATCCATGATGATCCATTTTGACAATGCGTTAGCATCGCCAAGTGTCGAATCACTCCCATCCATATGACCCCCCTTCCCTGAACAAATAACTGGAACTGAAATTCCCAAGTACCGTGGTTTTTGCCTGTGAACCGAATAGGAGTGAAATCGGACTTGTCTGTTGATATGATAAGATCGAATCTAGCAAAAATCCTGATGCACCCCCGCAAGATAAGAAATTCCAAATATACCCCCACTTTTCAGAAATTTCAAATAGACCCCTACACTTTTAAAAATCCAAGATTTGCCCCCCAGGTTAACAGAAATTCAAATTAGAGCCCCAAACTATAAGAAATTCGAAAAGCACCCTCACACCTTCAAAAATTCCAGAATGGCCCCCAAAACTTTCAGAAATTGTAAATAGGCCCCCAAAGGTTCTCAAATTGCATAACGACCTTATGCCAAATAATCAATTGAATGTGCGAGAGAAAAAAAAATTTGTACCTTCATTCCCCCTCCGGCGAGTTTCCTAGTGAGAACCCCCTTCCCGTTGTAACTTCTCCGGCAACGAAACCACCGATGGAGCTTTTGCGACGATGGAACCACAATTTTTCCGAGCTCGGACAATACTTTCCGACAACCCCTGAAAACTATCCCTTTCGTTTCCTCTTCTGGAGAGAACCCTCTTCTTGGCAACGGAACCCCCGTAACTTTTCCGGCAACGGAACCACCTGACAAGTTTTTCAAACGATGCCTGAAATCAATTCCGAAAAAAAAAAAAAAAAACTCGTTGGCAAACACAGGTCGTTGGAACAGTCCAAACACCCACAAGAGAGAGCATAGCTCTCTAGTTTCACGGCGAAATAAAGCAAACGAAAGATTAATCCATAATGTTTCCGTTGGGAGTTTTCCCCCTTTCATTAGGTATTTAACCTTTAGGTTTTCCTGTTACAAAATGGCCCTTGGGCCTAAGGCAATACCCCCCATCCCATTAAGCCTAATCAAATAACCCTATGTATCCCAAATTATACAACAATTATAAACATAAATTACCTTTAATATACATTTCAACATATCGTAACATATTATTCTCTTTAAAAGGTTTGGATCCATAGGTCATTTGCATCTTTAATATGTTTCAACCATGCATATCCATTTTTTAAAACTTGTGTAGAAAAATCTCTTTCTTATAAAACTCCAAGCTATTAGGGTTGAACTAGTGGAATTTCCCAAACATGGATAACAAAACTTTTGTGTCAATTTGTGGTGTGTGAATAAATTTTCTTTAGTTACTTTTGTTATTGCTTTAAATTTTTTTCATATTTAAACTATAAAATTTTCATTTTGCTGTGATCTATTTACCTTTTATCTCTTTTTTGTTGACGATATGAAGGGAAAGTGAAAACTCAAGTTTTGATTTAAGAAAAAAGTATACATCTAAACTGGAAATGCACAATGCACAAATGTAGAGAGAGATAATTCCAAAAATTGTATGTAAATGTTAGGGATTGTAAACTCTTTTTAGTTTTTATATATTAGGTTTTGTAATCGTCAGGAAAAGGGGGAGGCGGGGGATTTTTAACTGAGTGTTGACTCCCAATCCATAAGTCATTCTATACAAAAATATAGCCTGTTACGCATGATAAATCACTTTACAATCATCTACGATCGTCTGGTCAGTTTTTCCTAAATGGGTAAAATAATGGCTTGTTTGACACGGGTAAATATCCCACTGCACGTTCACTTGAGAATTTATTGAGCATTTGTTATTGTCTTTAAAAAGGTTTGGGTCGTTAGGTCATTTGCATTTTTAACATGTTTAAAGCATGCATATGCATTTTTTAAAACATGTGAAGAAAAATCTCTTTCTTATAAAACTCCAAGCTATTAGTGTTGAACTATTGGAATTTCCCAAACTTGGATAACAAAACTTTTAAGTTCATTTGTGGTGTGTGAATAAATTTTATTTACTTACATTTATTATTGCTTTAAATTTTTTCCATATATAAACTCTAAAATTTTCATTTTGTTGTGATCTTTTTGCCTTTTATCTCTTTTTTGTTTATGAGATGAAGGGAAAGTGAAAACTAAAGTTCTGATTTAAGAAAAAATTAAACATCTGAAATTGAAATGCACAATGCAGAAATGTAGAGAGAGGTAATTCGAAAAAGTGTCTGGAATATTTAGGGATTGTAAACTCTTTTTAGTTTTTATATATAAGGTTTTGCAATCGTTGAGAAAAGGGGCAGGCGGGGAATTTTTAAATGAGTGTTGACTCCACATCCATAAGTCATTCTTTAAAAAAATATATCCCGTTACACACGATAAATCACCTTACAACCATCTATGATCATTAGGTAAGCTTTTTGTAAATGGGCAAAATAATGGCTTGTTTGACTCGGGTAAATATCCCACTACGCATTCACTTGAGAGTTTAATGGGCATTTGTTATTCTCATTAAAAAGTTTTGTTCCATTGGTGATTTGCATCTTTAACATGTTTCAAACATGCATATCATTTTTTTAAAACATGTGTAAAAAAATCTCTTTCTAATAAAATTCCAAGCTATGAGGGTTGAACTAGTAGAGTTTACCAAACTTGGATAACAAAAATTTTGAGTTCATTTGTGGTGTGTGAATAAATTTTATTCACTTATATTTATTATTGCCTTAAATTTTTTCCGTACATAAACTCTAAAATTTTTATTTTGTTGTGAAATTTTGGCTTTTGTCTCTTTTTTGTTTACAAGATGGAGGGAAAGTGAAAACTCAAGTTTTGATTTAAGAAAATAGTATACATCTAAAATGGAAATGTACAATGCACAAATGTACAGAGAGATAATTCCAAAAAGTGTCTGTAATTTTTAAGGATTGTAAACTGTTTTTAGTTTTTATATAATATGTTTTGAAATCGTCGAGAAAAGGGGGAGGCAGGGGATTTTTAACTCAGTGTTGACTCCCAATCCATAAGTCAATCCTTTCAAAAATTTAGCCCATTAGGCATGATAAATAACTTTACAATCATCTAAATAACTTTACAATCATCTATGATCGTTCGGTCAATTTTTTGTAAATGGGCAAATTATTTGCTTGTTTGACTCGGGTTAATATCCCACCGCATATTCACTTGAGAATTTAATGAGCATTTTTTATTCTCTTTAAAAGGTTTGGATCCATAGGACATTTGCATATTTAACATATTTCAAGCATGCATATCCATTTTTTAAAACATGTGTAGAAAATTTTCGTTCTTATAAAACTCCAAGTTATTAGGGGTTGAACTAGTGGAATTTCCCAAACTTGGATAACAAAAGTTTTGTGTCTATTTGTGGTGTGTGAATAAATTTTCCTTACTTACATTTGTTATTGGTTGAAAATTTTTCCATGTATAAACTCTAAAATTTTCATTTTGTTGTGATCTATTAGCTTTTTATCTCTTTTTTGTTTATGAGATGAAGGGAAAGTGAACAATCAAGTATTGATTTAAGAAAAAAGTATACAACTAAAATGGAAATGCTCAAAACGCAAATGTAGAGAAAGATAATACCAAAAAATTTCTATAATTTTTAGGGATTGTAAACTCTTTTTTAGTTTTTATATATAAGGTTTTGCAATCGTCGAGAAAAGGGGATGGCATGAGATTTTTAATTGAGTATTGACTCCCAATCCATAAGTAATTCCTTACAAAAATATAGCCTATTACGCATGATAAATAAATTTACAATCATCTATAATCGTCAGGTCAACTTTTTGTTTTTGGCCAAAATAATGGCTTGTTTGACTCGGGTAAATATCCCACCGTACGTTCACTTGAGAATTTAATGAGCGTTTGTTATTCTCTTTAAAAGGTTTGGATCCATAGGTCATTTGCATCTTTAACATGTTTCAAGCATGAATATCTATTTTTTAAATCTTGTGTCGAAAAATCTCTTTCTTATAAAACTCCAAGCTATTAGGGTTAAACTAGTTAAATTTCCCAAACTTCGATAACAAAACTTTTTTGTTCATTTGTGGTTTATGAATAAATTTTCTTTACTTACACTTCTTATTGCTTTAAATTTTTTACATACATAAACTCTAAAATTTTCATTTTGTTGTGATCAATTTGCCTTTTATCTCTTTTTTGTTGGTGAGATGAATGGAAAGTGAAAACCCAAGTTTCGATTGAAGAAAAAAGTGTATAGCTAAACTGAAAATGCACAATGCACAATGCGCAAATGTAAAGAGAGATAATTCCAAAAAGTGTCTGTAATTTTCAGGGATTGTAAACTCGTTTTAGTTTTTATATATTAGGTTTTGCATTCGTCGAGAAAAGGAAGAGGAGGGGGATTTTTGACTGAGTGTTGACTCCCAATCCATAAGTCACTCCTTACAAAAATATAGCCCGTTACGCATGATAAATCACATTACAATCATCTATAATCGTCAAGTCAACTATTTGTAAATGGGCAAAATAATTGTTTGTTTGACTCGGGTAAATATCCCACCACACGTTCACTTGTGAATTTAATGAGCGTTTGTTATTCTCTTGAAAAGGTTTGGATCCATAGGCCATTTGCAACTTTAACATGTTTCAAGGATGCATATCTATTTTTTTAAACATGTGTAGAAAAATCTCTGTCTTATTAATCTCCAAGCTTTTAGGGTTGAACTAGTGGAATTTCCAAAACTTGGATAAAAGAACTTTTGTGTTCATTTGTGGTGTGTGAATAAATTTTCTTTACTTACATTTGTTATTGCTTTAAACTTTTTCCATACAAAAACTCGAAAATTTTCATTTTATTGTGATCTATTTACCTTTTATCTCTTTTTTGTTTACGAGATGAATGGTAATGGAAAACTCAAGTTTTTATTTAAGAGAAAAGTATGCATCTAAAATGGAAATGCACAATGCACAATGCACAAATGTTGAGAAAGATAATTCTAAAAAGTGTCTGTAATTTTTAGGGATTGTAAACTCTTTTTAGTTTTTTATATTTGATTTTTCAATCGTTGGGAAAAGGGGGAGGCAGGGGATTGTTAAATGAGTGTTGTCTCCCAATCCATAAGTCATTCCTTACAAAAATATAACCCGTTACGCATGAGAAATCACTTTTCAATCATCTATGATCGTCGAATCATCTTTTCGTAAATTGGTAAAATAATGGCTTGTTTGACTCTGGTAAATATCCCACCGCACGTTCACTTGAGAATTTAATGAGCGTTTGTTATTCTCTTTAAAAGGATTGGTTCTATAGGTCATTTGCATCTTTAACTTGTTTCAAGCATGCATATCCATTTTGTAAAATATGTGTAGAAAAATATCTTTCTTACAAAATTCCAAGCTATTGGTGTTGAACTAGTGAAATTTCAAAAACTTGGATAACAAAACTTTTGTGTTCATTTGTGGTGTGTGAATAAATTTTCTTACTTACATTTATTATTGCTTTAAATTTTTTTCGTACATAAACTCTAAAAATTTCATTTTGTTGTGATCTATTTGCCTTTTATCTCATTTTTGTTTATGAGATGAAGGGAAAGTGAAAACTCAAGTTTTGATTTTAAAAAAAAGTAAACATCTAAAATGGAAATGCACAATGCAAAAATGTAGAGTGAGATAATTCCAAAAAATGTCTGTAATTTTTAGGTATTGTAAACTATTTTTAATTTTTATTTATTAGGTTTTGCAATCTTCGAAAAAGGGGGAGGCGGGGGATTTTTAACTTAGTGTTGACCCCAATCCAAAAGTTATTCCTTGAAAAAATATAGCCCGTTACGCATGATAAATCACTTTAAAATCATCTATGATCATCAGGTTAGCTTTTTGTAAATGGGCAAAATAATAGCTTGTTTGACTCACGTAAATATCCCACCCCATGTTCACTTGAGAATTTAATGATCGTTTGTTGTTCTCTTTAAAAGGTTTGGTTCTGTAGGTCATTTGCATCTTTAAAATGTTTTTAGCTTGCATATCCATTTTTTAAAACATGTGTAGAAAAATCTCTTTCTTATAACATGCCATGCTATTAGGGTTGAACTAGTGGAATTTGCCAAACTTGGATAACAAAACTTTTGTGTTCATTTGTGGTGTGTGAATAAATTTTCTTTACTTACATTTTTTATTTCTTTAAATTTTTTCCAAACATAAACTCTAAAATTTTCATTTTGTTGTGATCTATTTGCCTTTTATCTCCTTTATTTTTAAGAGATTAAGGGAAAGTGAAAACTCAAGTTTGGATTTAAAAAAAAAAGTATACATCCAAAATGGAAATTCACAATGCACAAATGTAGAGTGAGATAATTCCAAAAAGTGTCTGTAACTTTTAGGTATTGTAAAATCTTTTTAGTTTTTATATATTAGGTTTTGCAATCGTCGGAAAAAGGGGGAGGCGGGGGATTTTTAACTTAGTGTTGACCCGCAATCCAAAAGTCATTCCTTGCTAAAATATAGCCTATAACGCATGATAAATCACTTTTACAATCATATGTGATCGTCAGGTTAGCTGTTTGTAAATGGGCAAAATAATGGCTTGTTGTATTCGAGTAAATATCCCACCGCACGTTCATTTGAGAATTTAATGTGCGTTTGTTATTATCTTTAAAAGGTTTGGATCCATAGGTCATTTGCATCTTTAACATGTTTCAAGCATGTATATCTATTTTTTAAAACATGTGAAGAAAAATCTCTTTCTTATAAAATTCCAAGCTATTATGGTTGAACTAGTGGAATTTCCCAAACTTGGATAACAAAACTGTTGAGTTCATTTGTGGTGAATAAATTTTCTTTAGTTACATTTGTTATTGCTTTAAATTTTTTCCATACATAAACTCTAAAATTTTAATTTTGTTGTGATCTATTTTCCTTTTATCTCTTTTTTGTTTCCAAAATGAAGGGAAAGTGAAAACTCAACTTTTGATTGAAGAAAAAAGTACACATCTAAAATGGAAATCCATAATACACAAATGTACAGAGGGAATATTCCAAAAAATGGTTTGTAATTTTTAGGTAATGTAAACTCTTTTTAGTTATTATATATTATGTTTTGCAATAGTCAGAAAAGGGGGAGGCGGGGGATTTTTAACTCAAAGTTGACCCCTAATCCAAAAGTCCTCCCTTGCAAAAATATAGCCCATTATGCATGATAAATCACTTTACAATCATCAATGATCGTCAGGTTAGCTTTTTATAAATGGGGAAAATAATGGCTTGTTTGACTCACGTAAATATCCCACCGCATGTTCACTTGAGAATTTAATGATCATTTGTTGTTCTCTTTAAAAGGTTTTGTCCTGTAGGTCATTTGAATCTTTAAAATGTTTAAAGCATTCATATCCATTTTTTAAAACATGTGTAGAAAAATCTCTTTCTTATAAAATTCCAAGCTATTTGGGTTGAACTAGTGGAATTTCCCAAACTTGGATAACAAAACTTTTGTGTTCATTTGTGGTGTGTGAATAAATTTTATTTACTTACATTTTTTATTGGTTTAAATGTTTTCCACACATAAACTTTAAATTTTTCATTTTGTTGTGATGTATTTGCCTTTTATCTCTTTTTTGTTTAAGAGATGAAGGGAAAGTGAAAAATCAAGTTTTGATTAAAAAAAATATATATAAATCTAAAATGGAAATGTACAATGCACAAATATAGAGTGAGATAATTCCAAAAAGTGTCTGTAATTTTTAGGTATTGTAAACTATTTTTAGTTTTTATATATTTGTTTTTACAATCGTCGGAAAAGGGGGAGGCGAGGGATTTTTAACTCAGTGTTGACCCCCAATCCAAAAGTCATTACTTGAAAAGAAATAGCCAGTTATGCATGATAAATCACTTTACAGTCATCTATGATCGTCAGGTTAGCATTTTTGTAAATGTGCAAAATAATGGCTTCTCTGACTCGCGTAAATATCCCATCACATGTTCACTTGAGAATTTAATGATCGTTTGTTGTTCCCTTTAAAAGGTTTGGTTCTATAGGTCATTTGTATCTTTAAAATGTTTCAAGCATGTATATCCATTTTTTAAAACATGTGTAGAAAAATCTCTTTCTTATAAAATTCCAAGATATTAGGGATGAAGTAGTGGAATTTGCCAAACTTGGATAAAAAAACCTTTGTGTTCCTTTGTGGTGTGTGAATAAATTTTCTTTACTTACATTTGTTATTGCTTTATATTTTTTCCACACATAAACTCTAAAATTTTCATTTTGTTGTGATCTAATTGCCTTTTATTTCTTTTTTGTTAGATGAAGGGAAAGTGATAACTCAAGTTTTGATATAAGATAAAATTATACATCTAAAATGGAAATGCACAAAGCACTAATGTACAGAGAGATAATTCCAAAAACTATCTATAATTTTTAGCGATTATAAACTGTTTTTAGTTGTTATATAATAGGTTTTGCAATCGTTGGGAAAAGGGGGAGGTAGGGGATTTTTAACTGAGTGATGACTCCCAAGCCAAAAGTCATTCCTTATAACAATATGGCCCGTTACGCACGTTAAATCACTTTACAATCATCTATGATTGTCATGTCAGCCTTTTGTAAATGGGCAAAATAATGTCTTGTTTAACTCGGGTAAATATCCCACCACAGGTTCACTTGAGAATTTAATGAGTGTTTATTATTCTCTTTAAAATGTTTGGTTCTATAGGTTATTTGCATCTATAACATGTTTGAAGCATGCATATCCATTATTTAAAACATGTGTAGAAAAAAAATTCTTATAAAACTCCAAGCTATTAGGGTTGAACTAGTGGAATTTCCAAAACTTGGATAACAAAACTTTTGTGTTCATTTGTGGTATGTGGATAAATTTTCTTTACTTACATTTTTTATTGCTTTAAATTTTTTCCATTCAAAAACTATAAAATTTTCATTTTTTTGTGATCTATTTTTTTCTTTTTTGTTTACGAGATGAAGGGAAATTGAAAACTCAAGTTTTTATTTAAGAGAAAAGTGTACATATAAAATGAAAATGCACAATGCACAAATGTAGAGAGAGATAATTCCAAAAAGTGTCTGTAAATTCTAGGGAGTGTAAACTTTTTTTTGTTTTTATATATTAGGTTTTGCAATCGTTGGGAAAAGGGAGAGGTAGGGGACTTTTAAATGAGTGTTGACTCCCAATCCAAAAGTCAATCCTTGCAAAAATATATCCCGTTACACATGATAAATCATTTTAAAATCATCAATGATCGTCAGGTGAGCTTTTTTTAAATGGAAAAAATAATGGCTTGTTTGATTTGCATAAATATCCCACCGTATGTTCACTTTAGAATTTAATGATCATTTGTTGTTCTCTTTAAAAGTTTTTGTTCTATAGATCATTTGTATCTTTAAAATGTTTCAAGCATGCATATCCATTTTTTAAAACGTGTGTAGAAAAATCTCTTTCTTATAAAATTTCAAGCTATTTGGGTTGAACTAGTGGAATTTCCCAAACTTGGATAACAAAACTTTTGTGTTCATTTGTGGTGTGCAAATAAATTTTCTTTACTTACATGTGTTATTACTTTAAATTTTTTCTATACAGAAACTCTAAAATTTTTATTTTGTTGTGATCTTTTTGCCTTTAATCTCTTTTTTGTGTAAGAGATGAAGGGAAAGTGAAAACTCAAGTTTTGATTCAAAAAAAATGTATACATCTAAAATGGAAATGCACAATGCACAAATGTAGAGTAAGATAACTCCAAAATGTGTCTGTAATTTTATGGGATTGTAAACTCTTTTTAGTTTTTATTTATTAGGTTTTATAATCTTTGGAAAAGGGGGAGGCGGGGGATTTTTAACTCAGTGTTGACTCCCAATCCAAAAGTCATTCTTTGCAAAATTATAGCCCGTTACACATGATAAATCAATTTACAATTATCTATGATCGTCAGGTTTGTTTTTTGTAAGTGGGCAAAATAATGGCTTGTTTGATTTGTGTAAATATCCCACCGCACGTTCACTTGAGAATTTAATGATCTTTTGTTGTTCTCTTTAAAAGGTTTTGTTCTATAGGTCAGTTGCATCTTTAACATGTTTCAAGCATGCATATCCATTTTTTAAAACATGTGTAGAAAAATTTCTTTCTTATAAAATTCCAAGCAATTAGGGTTGAACTAGTGGAATTTCCCAAACCTGGATAAAAAAAATTTTGTGTTCATTTGAGCTGTGTGAATAAATTTTCTTTACTTCCATTTGTTATTGCTTAAAATTTTTTCCACACATAAACTCTAAAATCTTCATTTTGTTGTGATCTGTTTGCCTCTTTTATTTATGGGATGAAGCGAGAGAGAAAACTCAAAGTTTTTATTTAAGAAAAAAGTATACATCAAAAATGGAAATGTACAATCCACAAATGTTGAGAGAGATGATTCCAAAAGGTGTTTGTGATTTTTAGGGATTGTAAACCTTTTTTACTTTTTATATAATAGGTTTTGCAAAAGTCGAGAAAAGGGGGAGGCGGGGATTTTTAACTGAGTGTTGGCTCCTAATCTATAAGTAATTCCTTAATAAAATATAGCCCGTTAGGCACCAAAAATCACTTTCAAATCATCTATGATCGTTAGGTCAACGTTTTGTAAATGGGTGAAATAATGGCTTGTTTGACTCGGGTAAATATCCCACCGCACGTTAATTTGAGAATTTAATGAGTGTTTGTTATTCTCTTTAAAAGGTTTGGATCCATAGGTCATTTGCATCTTTAACATGTTTCAAGCTTGCATATCCATTTTTTTCAACATGTGTAGAAAAATCTCTTTCTTATAAAATTCCAAGCTAATAGGGTTGAACTAGTGGAATTTCCCAAAATTAGATAACAATACTTTTGTGTTCATTTGTGGTGTGTGAATAAATTTTATTTACTTACATTTGTTATTGCTTTAAACGTTTCCCACACATAAACTCTAAAATTTTCATTTTGTTGTGATTTGTTGGCCTTTTATCTCTTTTTTGTTTACGAGATGAAGGAAAAGTGAAAACTCAAGTTTTCATTTAAGAAAAAAGTATACATCTAAAATGGAAATTCACAATGCACAAATGTAGAGAGAGATAATTCAAAAAAGTGTCTGTAATTTTTAGAGATTGTAAACTCTTTTTAGTTTTTATATATTTGGTTTTGCAATCATCGGGAAAAAGGGGATTTTATTTTGAGTGTTGACTCCCAATCCATAAGTCATTCCTCAAAAACATTTAGCCCCTTTCGCATGATAAATCACTTTTTCTATCATCTTCGATATTCAAGTCATCTTTTTGTAAATGGGCAAATTAATGGCCTGTTTAACTCGGGTAAATATCCCACCGCCTGTTCACTTGAGAACTTAATGAGCGTTTTTATATTCTCTTTAAAAGGTTTATATCCATTGGTACTTCTTTAATATGTTTCCGGCATGCATATCCATTTCTTAAAACATGTGTAGAGAAATCTCTTTCGTTTAATATTCCAAGCTATTAGGATTGAACTAGTGGAATTTGAGAAACTTGAATAACAAAACATTTGTGTTTATTTGTGGTGTGTGAATAAATTTTCTTTACTTAACTTTGTTATTTCTTTAAATTTTTTCCATTCGTAAACTCTAAAATTTTGATTTTGTTGGGATCTATTTGCCTTTTATCTCTTTTTTTTTTAAGAGATGAAGGGAAAGGGAAAACTCAAGTTTTGATTTAAGAAAAAAGTATACATCTAAAATGGAAATGCACATTGCATAAATGTAGGGAGAGATAATTCCAAAAAGTGTCTGTAATTTTTAGGGATTGTAAATTTTTTTTAGTTTTTATATATTAGGTTTTACAATCGTCGGGAAAAGAGGGAGGTGTGGGATAATTAATTGAGTGATGACTCCCAATCCAAAAGTCATTCCTTAAAACAATATGGGCCATTATGCATTATAAATAACTTTACAATCATCTTTGATTGGTAGGTCAACTTTTTGTAAATGGACAAAATAATGGATTGTTTGACTCGGGTAAATATCCCACCACACGTGCACTTGAGAATTTAATGAGCATTTGTTAGTCTCATTAAAAGGTTTGGATGTTATGGTCCCTAGCCATGGATCTAGTAACTCAGTGAGTTGAATATGAATCCAGAACTGTTTGAGGGTTTCTTATCACGTGTTTGTGAAAAGAACTCTCTTATACTTCTCCTTTTACGTTAAGATTGAAAAGGATTTTCCTTTTTTCAATTATAGATGCAACCAGCAAGTTAAAGGACTGTTTAAGCAATTAGATATGAAACTCTCTTTTATGATTCATGTCAAGATGTTTTTACTTGCTGCAATGACTCAAGAACAACCCCTTTTCCCTTTACTGAATTCATTCCCCTTGAAAAGGAGTTTCCTTTTCTTAATTATGAATGAACCCAGCTAGTCAAGGAAGCTCCTTGAGGCCCCAACGTGGAACCCCCTTTCTTATGGCTCACGTCAAGCTAGGGTTTCCAATTTCATGCAGCACTGGTTCCTTACGTAAAAGAGAAACATAAATCTAATCTTAATGCTTGGAATAAGATTAGTAAATACCTCTTGACGTCAACACCAATCCAGCAACCAGAATTCGTCCTCCTTCCTGGTTAGCTCACGCCAACCCTTCTCCCTTTCTGGAATTTTTGTGAAAGAGATGACCTTCTCTTGCACCTCGAAAGAGAAAGGTAATTCCTCTTCCTTTTCCTTCGTAGATCTCCTCAAAGACTCCCCAATGGATGCAGCAAACCCCCAAGAGAGTTCACATCAAGAATCCTAGAATAGAGAGCCTAGAAGGAACCTAAATTACCCTAGTTTATGCTAATTCCAAACTTGCTTTATTTCTCCATCCTTACCCCTTAAATAGGGTGATTAACATCAACATAGGTTATGGTTATTAAAACCCAATTCTACCCCTACCTTTAAGTCTTATTACAAATCAATAAAATTCAAAATTAAAAGCCACATAAATAATAAAAGTAAAGTAGATGACTCAATGTTATTGAGTCCATAACATTGGATCCTTAGGTCATTTGCATCTTTAACATATTTCAAGCATGCATATCCATTTTTTAAAACATGTGCAGAAAAATCTCTTTCTTATAAAATTCCAAGCTTTGAGGGTTGAACTAGTGGAATTTCCCAAACTTGGATAACAAAACATTTGTGTTCATTTTGGATGTGTGAATAAATTTTCTTTACTTACATTTGTTATTGCTAAAAATTTTATCCATACATAAACTCTGAAATTTTCATTTTGTTGTGATCTATTTTCCTTTGATCTCTTTTTTGTTTACGAGATGAAGGAAAAGTGAAAACTCAAGTTTTGATTTAAAAAAAAAGTATACATCTGAAATGGAAATGCACAATGCACAAATGTAGAGAGCGATAATTCTAAAAAGTGTCTATAATTTTTAGATATTTTAAACTATATTTAGTTTTTATATATAAGATTTTGCAATCGACGGGAAATGGGGGAGGCAGAGGATTTTTAACTAAGTGTTGACTCCAAATCCATAAGTCATTCCTTAAAATAATATAGTTCGTTACGCATGATAAATCACTTTACAATCATCTATGATCGTCGGGTCCTCTTTTTGTAAATGGGCAAAATAATGGCTAGTTTGACTCGGGTAAATATCCCACCGCACATTCACTTGAGAATTTAATGAACGATTGTTTTTCGCTTTAAAAGGTTTGGATCCATAGGTCATTTGCATCGTTAACATATTTCGAGCATGCATATCCATTTTTTACAACATGTGTAGAAAAATCTCTCTCTTATAAAACTCAAAGCTATTAGAGTTGAACTAGTGGAGTTTCCCAAACTTGGATAACAAAACTTTTGTGGTCATTTGTGGTGTGTGAATAAATTTTATTTGCTTACATTTGTTATTGCTTTAAATTTTTTCCTTACATAAACTCCAAAATTTTCATTTTATTGTGATCTATTTACCTTTTATCTCTTTTTTATTTACGAGATGAAGGGAAAGTGAAAACTCAAGTTTTTATATAAGAAAAAAGTACACATCTAAAATGGAATTGCACAATGCACAAATGTTGAGAGAGATAATTCCGAAAAGTGTCTGTAATTTTTAGGGCTTTTAAACTCTTTTTAGTGTTAATATATTAGGTTTTGCAATCGTCGAGAAATGGGGGAGGCGGAGGATTTTTAACTGAGAGTTGACTCCCAATCTATAAGTCATTCCTTACAAAAATATAGCCCGTTACGCATGATGAATCAATTTACAATCATCTATGATCTTCAGGTCAACTTTTTTTTAAATGGGCAAAATAATGGCATGTTCGACTCGGTTAAATATCCCACCGTACGTTTACTTTAGAATTTAATGTGCATTTGTTATTCTCTTTAAAATTTTTGGAACCATAAGTCATTTAAATCTTTAACATGTTTCAAGCATGCATATCTATTTTTTAAAACATGTTTAGAAAAATCTCTTTCTTATAAAACAACAATCTATTAGGGTTGAACTGGTGGAATTTCCCAATCTTAGACAACAAAACTTTTGTGTTCATTTAAGGTGTGTGAATAAATTTTTTTACATAAATTTTTTATTGCTTTAAATTTTTTCCATACAAAAACATTAAAATTTTCATTTTGTTGTGAGCTAATTGCCTTTTACCTCTTTTTTTTTTACGAGATGAAGGGAAAGTGAAAATTTAAGTTTTGATTTAAGAAAAAAGTGAACATCTAAAATGGAAATGCACAATGCACAAATGTGGAGCAAGATAATTCCAAAAAGTGTCTTTAATTTTTAGGGACTGTAAACTCTTTTTAGTTTTTATATATTAGGTTTTTCAATCATCCAGAAAAGGGGGACTCCCAATCCATAAGTCATTTCTTACAAAAATATAGCCAGTTACGCATGATAAATCACTTTACCATCATCTATGATTGTTAGGTCAGCATTTTATAAATGGGCAGAATAATGGCTTGTTTGACTTGGGTAAATATCCCACTGCACGTTCACTTGAGAATTTAATGTGCATTTGTTATTCTTTTCAAAATGTTTGGATCCATAGGACATTTGCATCTTTAACATGTTTCAAGCATGCATATCCATTTTTTAAAAATTTGAGCAGAAAAATCAATTTCTTATAAAACTCCAAGCTGTAAGGGTTGAACTACTGGAACTTCCCAAACTTGGATAACAAAACTTTTGTGTTCATTTGTGGTGTGTGAATAAATTTTCTTTACTTATATTTTTTATTGCGTTAAATTTTTTCCATACATAAACTCTAAAATTTTCATTTTGTTGTGATTTGTTGGCCTTTTATCTCTTTTTTGTTTACGAGATGAAGGAAAAGTGAAAACTCAAGTTTTCATTTAAGAAAAAAGTATACATCTAAAATGGAAATTCACAATGCACAAATGTAGAGAGAGATAATTCAAAAAAGTGTCTGTAATTTTTAGAGATTGTAAACTCTTTTTAGTTTTTATATATTTGGTTTTGCAATCATCGGGAAAAAGGGGATTTTATTTTGAGTGTTGACTCCCAATCCATAAGTCATTCCTCAAAAACATTTAGCCCCTTTCGCATGATAAATCACTTTTTCTATCATCTTCGATATTCAAGTCATCTTTTTGTAAATGGGCAAATTAATGGCCTGTTTAACTCGGGTAAATATCCCACCGCCTGTTCACTTGAGAACTTAATGAGCGTTTTTATATTCTCTTTAAAAGGTTTATATCCATTGGTACTTCTTTAATATGTTTCCGGCATGCATATCCATTTCTTAAAACATGTGTAGAGAAATCTCTTTCGTTTAATATTCCAAGCTATTAGGATTGAACTAGTGGAATTTGCGAAACTTGAATAACAAAACATTTGTGTTTATTTGTGGTGTGTGAATAAATTTTCTTTACTTAAATTTGTTATTGCTTTAAATTTTTTCCATTCGTAAACTCTAAAATTTTGATTTTGTTGGGATCTATTTGCCTTTTATCTCTTTTTTTTTCAGAGATGAAGGGAAAGGGAAAACTCAAGTTTTTATTTAAGAAAAAAGTATACATCTAAAATGGAAATGCACAATGCACAAATGTAGAGCGAGATAATTCCAAAAAGTGTCAGTAATTTTTAAGGATTGTGAACTCTTTTTAGTTTTTATATATTAGGTTTTGCGATAGTCGGGAAAATAGGGAGGCGGGGGATTTTTAACTGAGTGTTGACTCCCAATCAATAACTCATTCCATAAACAAATTACGCATGATCCTCTATGATCGTCAGGTCAGCTTTTCTTAAATGGGGAAAATAATGGTTTGTTTGACTCGGGTAAAATATCCCACCGCACATTCACTTGAGAATTTGATGAGAGTTTGTCATTGTGTTTAAAAGATTTTGATCCATAGGGCATTTGCATCTTTAACATATTTAAAGCATTCATATCCATATTTTAAAACAAGTGAAGAAAAATCTCTTTCTTATTAAAACTCCAAGCTATTAGGGTTGAACTAATGAAATTTCAAAAATTTGGATAAAAAAACTTTTGTGTTCATTTGTGGTGTGTGAATAAATTTTCTTTACTTACATTAGTTATTGCTTTCAATTCTTTCCATACATAAACTCGAAAATTTTCATTTTATTGTGATCTATTTGCCTTTTATCTATTTTTTGTTTACGAGAAGAAGGGAATGTGAAAACTCAAGTTTTAATTTAAGAAAAAAGTATATGTCTAAAATTGAAATGCACAATGTACAAATGTATAAAGAGATAATTCCAAAAAGTGTCTCTAATTTTAAGGGATTGTAAACTCTTTTTAGTTTTTATATATTAGGTTTTGCAATCGTCGGGAAACGGGGGAGACAGGGGATTTTTAATTGAGTGTTGAATCCCAATCCAAAAGTTATTCCTTACAAAAATATAGCCCGTTACGCAGGATTAATCACTTTACAATCATTTATGATCGTCATATCAGCTTTTTGTAAATGTACAAAACAATGGGTTGTTTGACGAGGGTAAATATCCCACAGCACGCTCCCTAGTGAATTTAATGAGCGTTTGTTATTCTCTTTTAAGGTTTTGATCCATAGGTCATTTGCATCTTTAACATGTTTCAAGCTTGCATATCCATTTTTTAAAACATGTGTAGCAAAATCTCTTTCTTATAAAATTCCATCCTATGAGGGTTGAACTAGTGGAATTTCCCAAACTTGGATAGCAAAACTTTTGTGTTCATTTTTTGTGTGTGAATAAATTTTGTTTACATACATTTTTCTTTGCTTTAAATTTTTTGCATACATAAACTCTAAAATTATCATTTTGTACGACCTATTTGCCTTTTATCTCTTTTTTTTCTTTGAGTTGAAGGGAAAGTGAAAACACAAGTTTTGATTTAATAAAAATGTATGGAAATGTACAATTCAAAAATGTAGAGAGAGAAAATTCCAAAAAATGTTTGTAAGTTTTAGAGATTATTAAATCTTTTTAGTTTTTATATATTAGGTTTTGCAATCGTCGGGAAAAGAGGGAGAGCGGGGAGTTTTAACTGTGTGTTGACTTCCAATCCATAAGTCATTCCTTACAAAATATAGCCCATTCCACATGATAAATCACTTTAGAATCATCGATGATTGTAAGGTCAGCTTATTGTAAATGGGAAATAATGGCTTGTTTGACTCGGATAAATATCCCACCGCACGTTCACTTGAGAATTTAATGGGCGTTTGTTATTCACTTTAAAAAGATTTGGATCCAAAGGTCATTTGCATCTTTAACATGTTTCAAGAATGCATATTCATATTTTAAAACATGTGTAGAAAAATCTCTTTCTTAAAAAATTCCAAGCTATTAGGGTTGAACTAATGGATTTTCCAAAACATTGATAACAAAACTTTTGTGTTCATTTGTGGTGTGTGAATAAATTTTCTTAACTTACATTTGCATTGCTTTAAATTTTTTCCATACAAAAACTCTAAAATTTTCATTTTGTTGTGATGTATTTGCCATTTATCTCTTTTTTGTTTACGAGAGTAAGGGAAAATGAAAACTCAAGTTTTGATTTAAGAAAAGGGGGAGGCGGAGGATTTTTAACTAAGTGTTGACTCCCAATCCATAAGTCATTCCTTAAAAAAATATAGCCCATTTTGCAATCACTTTACAATCATCTATGATCATTAGGTCAGCTTTTTGTAAATGGCAAAATAATGGCTTGTTTGACTCAGGTAAATATCCCACCACCCGTTCACTTGAGAATTTAATGAGCGTTTATTATTCTCTTTAAAAGGTTTGGATCCATAAGTCATTTGCATATTTAACATGATTCAAGCATGCATATCCATTTTTTAAAACATGTGTAGAAAAATCTCTTTCTTAAAAAATTCCAAGCTATTAGGATTGAACTAATGGATTTTCCAAAACATTGATAAAAAAACTTGTGTGTTCATTTGTGGTGTGTGAATAAATTTTCTTAACTTACATTTGTATTGCTTTAAATATTTTCCATACAAAAACTCTAAAATTTTCATTTTGTTGTGATGTATTTGCCATTTATCTCTTTTTTGTTTACAAGGGTAAGGGAAAATGAAAACTCAAATTTTGATTTAAGAAAAAAGTATACATCTAAAATGGAAATGCACAATGCACAAATGTAGAGAGAGATAATTCCAAAAAGTGTTTGTTCTTTCTTGGGATTTTAAACTCTTTCTTGTTTTTATATATTAGGTTTTGCAATTGTCGGGAAAAGGGGAAGGCGGGGGATTTTTAACTGAGTGTTGACTCTCAATCCATAAGTCATTTCATGAAAAAAATATACCCCATTATGCATGATAAATCACTTCATAATCATCTGTGATCGTTAGGTCAGCTTTTTGTAAATGGGAAAAATAATGGCTTGTTTGACTCGAGTAAATATTCCACCACCCGTTCACTTGAGAATTTAATGTGTGTTTTTTATTCTCTTTAAAAGGTTTGGAGCCATAAGTCATTTGCATCTTTAACATGATTCAAGCATGCATATCTATTTTTTAAAACATGTGTAGAAAAATCTCTTTCTTAAAAAATTCCAAGCCATTAGGTTTGAACTAATGGAATTACCAAAACATGGATAACAAAACTTTTGTGTTCATTTGTGGTGTGTGAATAAATTTTCTTTACTTACATTTTGTTGTTTCTTTAAATTCTTTCCATACATAAACTCTAAAATTTTCATTTTGTTGTGATATATTTGCCTTTTATCTGTTTTTTGTTTACGTGAAGAAGGGAAAGTGAATACTCAAGTTTTAATTGAAGAAAAAAGTATCAATCTAAAATTTAAATGCACAATGCACAAAAGTAGAGAGAGATAATTCCAAAAAGTGTCTCTAATTTTAAATGGTTGTAAACTTTTTTAAGTTTTTATATATTAGGTTTTTGCAATCGTCCGGAAAAGGGGGAGGCGGGGGATTTTTAACTAAGTGTTTACTCCCAATCCAGAAGTCATTCCTTACAAAAATATAGCCCGTTATGCATGATAAATCACTTTACAATCATTTATGATCGTCATATCAGCATTTTGTAATTGTGCAAAACAATGGGTTGTTTGACTTGGGTAAATATCCCACCGCACATTCACTAGCGAATTTAATGAGCGTTTGTTATTTTCTTTAAAAGGTTTTGATCCATAGGTCATTTGCATGTTTAACATGTTTCAATATTGCATATCCATTTTTTAAATCAAGGGTAGAAAATCTCTTTCTTATAAAATTCCATCCTATGAGGGTTGAACTAGTGGAATTTCCTGAATTTGGATAACAAAACTTTAGTGTTCATCTATTGTGTGTGAAAACATTTTGTTTAAATACATTAATCTTTGCTTTAAATTTTTTCCGTACATAAACTAAAAAATTATCATTTGGTACGACCAATTTGCCTTTTATTTCTTTTTTTCTATGAGAAGAAGGGAAAATGAAAACACAAGTTTTGATTTAAGAAAAAAGTATACATATAAATTGGAAATGTAAAATTCACAAATGTAGAGACAGAAAATTTCAAAAAGTGTTTGTAATTTTTAGGGATTGTTAAATCTTTTTACTTTTTATATATTAGGTTTTACAATCGTCGAGAAAAGGGGGAGGACGGGGATTTTTAACTGAGTGTTGACTTCCAATCCATAAGTCATTCCTTACAAAAATATAGCCCCTTCCGCATGACAAATCACTTTAGAATCATCTATGATCGTCAGGTCAGCTTTTTGTAAATGGGCAAAATATTTTCTTGTATGACTCGCGTAAATTTCCCACCGCACGTTCACTTGAGAATTTAATGAGCGTTTGTTATTCTCTTAAAAAGGTTTGGATGCATAGGTCATTTGAAACTTTAACATGTTTCAAGCATGCATATCCATCTTTTAAAACATGTGTTGAAAAATCTCTTTCTTATAAAACTCCATCCTATTAGGGTTGAACTAGTGGGATTTCCCAAACTTGGATAACAAAATTTTTGTGTTCATTTGTGGTGTGTGTATAAATTTTATTTTCTTTCATTAGTTATTGCCTTAAATTTTTTCCGCACATAAACTCTTAAATTTTCATTTTGTTGTGATCTATTTGCCTTTTATCTGTTTTTTGTTTACGAGATGAAGGGAAAGTGAAAACTCAAGATTTTATTTAAGAAAAAAGTATACTTCTAAAATGAAAATCCACAATGCACATAATTCCAAAAGGTGTCTATATTTTTTAGGGATTGTAAACACTTTTTAGTTTTTATTTATTAGGTTTTCCAATCGTCGGGAAAAGGGTGAGGCGGAAGATTTTTAACTGAGTGTTGCCTCCCAATCCATAAGTCATTCCTTACAAAAATATAACCCATTACACATGATAAATCACTTTACAATCATCAATGATCGCCAGGTCTACTTTTTGTAAATGGGCAAAATTATATCTTGTTTGACTCGGATAAATATCCCACCGCACGTTCACTAGAGAATTTAATGGGCGTTTGTTATTCTTTTTAAAAGGTTTGGATCCAATGGTCGTTTGCATCTTTAACTTGTTTCAAGAATGCATATTCATATTTTTAAACATGTGTAGAAAAATCTCTTTCTTATAAAATTCCAAGCTATGAGGGTTGATCAAGTGGACTTTCACAAATTTGGATGCCAAAACTTTTGTGTTCTTTTTTGGTGAGTGAATAAATTTTGTTTACATACATTTTTTATTGCTTTAAAAATTTTCCATACATGAACACAAAAATTCTCATTTTTATGACCTATTTGCCTTTTATCTCTTTTTTTTTATGAGATGAAGGAAAAGTGAAAACTCTAGTTTTGATTTAAGAAAAAAGTATACAACTAAAATTCAAATGCACAATGCACAAATGTAGAGAGAGAAAATTCCAAAAAGTGTCTGTAATTATTAGGGATTGTAAAATATTTTTATTTTTTATATATAAGGTTTTGCAATCGTCTGTAAAAGGGGGAGGCAGGGATTTTTAACTGAGTGTAGTCTTCCAATCCATAAGTCATTCCTTAGTAAAATAAAGCCTGTTACGCATGATAAATCACTTTTCAATCATCTATGATCGTCTGGTTGGATTTTTGTAATTGGACAAAATAATGGCTTGTTTGATTCGGGTAAATATCCCACGCCACATTCACTTAGGAATTTAATGAGCGTTTATTATTCTCTTTAAAATGTTTGGATCCATAGGTCATTTGCATCTTTAAAATGTTTCAAGCAATCATTTCCATTTTTTAAAACAACTGTAGAAGAATCTTTTTCTTATAAAACTCCATGCCATTAGGGTTGAACTAGTGGGATTTCCCAAACTTGGATAACAAAACTTTCGTGTTCATTTGTAGTGTGTGACAAAATTTTCTTTACTTACATTTGTTATTGCTTTAAATTTTTTCCTTACATAAACTCTAAAATTTTCATTTTGTTGTGATCTATATGCCTTTTATCTCTTTTTTTGTTTACGAGATGAAGGGAAAGTGAAAAATCAAGTTTTGATTTAAGAAAAAATTATACATCTAAAATGGAAACGCACAATGCAAAAATATAGAGAAAGATAATTCCAAAAAGTGTCTGTATTTTTTAGGGATTGTAAACACTTTTTAGTTTTTATTTATTAGGTTTTGAAATCGTTGGGAAAAGGGTGAGACTTGGGATTTTTAACTGAGTGTTGACTCCTAACCCATAAGCCATTTGTTACAAAAATATTACCAGTTATGCATTATAAATCACTTGACAATCATCTATGATGGTCAGGTCAGGTTTTTGTAAATGGGCAAAATAATGACTTGTTTGACTCGGATAAATATCCTACCACATGTTCGCTTGACAATTTAATGAGTTTTTGTTATTCTCTTTAAAAGGTTTTGATCCATGGGTCATTTGCATCTTTAACATGTTTCAAGCATGCATATCCTTTTTTTAAAACATGTGTAGAATAATCTCTTACTTGTAAAACTTCAAGCTATTAGATTTGAACAAGTGGAATTTCCCAAACTTGGAAAACCAAAATTGGTATTCATTTGTGGTGTGTGAATAAATTTTCTTTACTTACATTTGATATTTCTTTAAATTTTTTCCATACATAAACCCTAAAATTTTCATTTTGTTATGATCTGTTTGCCTTTTATCTCTTTTATGTTTATGAGATGAAGGAAAAGTGAAAACTCAAGTTTTGATTTAAGAAAAAAGTATACATCTAAAATAGAAATGCACAATGCACAAATGTAGAGTGAGATGATTCCAAAAATTGTCTATAATTTTTTGGGATTCTAAACACTTTTTAGTTTTTATTTATTCAGTTTTGCAAATTGTAGGGAAAAGGGGGAGGCGGGGGATTTTTTACTGAGTGTTGACTCCCAATCCATAAGTCATTCCCTACAATAATATAGCATGTTACGCATGATAAATCACTTTACAATCATCTATGATCGTCATATCAACTTTTTGTAAATGGGCAAAATATTGACTTTTTTTACTCTGGTAAATATCGCATTGCACGTTCACTTGAGAATTTAATGAGCATTTTTTATTCTCTTTGAAAGGTTTGGATCCATAGGTCATTTGCATCTTTAACATGTTTCAAGCATGCATAGCCATTTTTTAAAACATATGTAGAAAAATCTCTTTCTTATAAAACACATAGCTATTCGGGTTGAACTAGTGGAATTTCCTAAACTTGGATAACAAAACTTTTGTGTTCATTTGTGGTGTGTGAATAATTTTTCTTTACTTACTTTAGTTATTGCTTTAAATTCTTATCATACAAAAACCCTAAATTTTTAATTTTGTTGGGATCTATTTGCCTTTTATCTGTTTTTTATTTACGAGATGTAGGGAAAGGAAAAACTCAAGTTTTGATTTAAGAGAAGAGTATACATCTAAAATGTAAATGCACAATGCACAAATGTAGAGAGATAATTTCAAAAAGTGTCTATAATTTTTAGGGATTGTAAACTCTTTTGAGTTTTTGTATATTAAGTTTTGCAATCGTCGGGAAAAGGGGGGAGGCTAGGGATTTTTGAATGTGTTGTGACTCCCAATCCATAAGTCACTCCTTAAAAAAATACAGCCCGTTATGCATGATAAATGACTTTACATTCATATATGATCGTCAGGTCAGTATTTTGTAAATGGGCTAAATTATGTCTTGTTTGACTCGGGTAAATATCCCACCGCATGTTCACTTGTGAATTTAATGAGCATTTGTTATTCTCTTTAAAAGGTATGGTTCTATAGGTCGTTAGCATGCATGTAAATTTTTTAAAAAATGTGTAGAAAAATCTCTTTCTTATAAAACTCCAAGCTATTAGGGTTGAACTGGTGGAATTTCCCAAACTTGGATAACAAAACTTTTGTGTTCATTTGTGGTGTGTGAAGAAATTTTCTTTACTTAAATTTTTTATTGCCTGAAATTTTTTCTATACAAAAACTATAAAAATTTCATTTTGTTGTGATCGATTTAGATTTTACCTCTTTTTTGTTTACGAGAAGAAGGGAAAGTGATAACTCCAGTTTTGATTTAAGAAAACAGTATACATCTAAAATGGAAATGCATAATGCAAAAATGTGGAGGGAGATAATTCCAAAAAGTATCATTAATTTTTAGGGATTGTAAACACTTTTTAGTTTTTATCTATTAGGTTTTGCAATCGTCGAGGAAAGGGAGACTCCCAATCCATAAGTCATTCCTTACAAAATAATGGTTTGTTTAACTCGGGTAAATATCCCACCCCATGTTCACATGAGAATTTAATGTGCACTTGTTATTCTCATTAAAAGGTTTGGACCCATAGGTCATTTTCATCTTTAACATCTTTCAAGCTTGCATATACATTTTTAAAACTTGTGTAGAAAAATATCTTTCTTATTAAACTCTAAGCTATTTGGGTTGAACTAGTGGGATTTCCCAAACTTGGATAACAAAAATTTTGTGTTCATTTGTAGTGTGTGACTAAATTTTATTTATTTAAATTTGTTATTGCTTTAAATTTTATCCATACTTAAACTCTAAAATTTTTCATTTTGTTGTGATCTATTTGCTTTTTATCTCTTTTTTGTTTACGAGATGAAGGGAAAGTGCAAAATCAAGTTTTGATTTAAGAAAAAAAGTATACATCTAAAATGGAAATGCACAAATGTAGAGAGAGATAATTCCAAAAAGTGTCTATATTTTTTTGGGATTGTAAACTCTTTTATGTTTTTACATATTAGGATTTGCGATATCGGGAAACGGGGGAGGCGGAGGATTTTTAACTAAGTGTTGACTCCCAATCCATAAGTCATTCCTTAAAAAATATAGCCCATTTTGCATGATAAAACACTTTACAATCATCTATGATCATTTGGTCAGCTTTTTGTGAATGGCAAAATAATGGCTTGTTTGACTCAGGTAAATATCCCACCACCCGTTCACTTGAGAATTTAATGAGCATTTATTATTCTCTTTAAAAGGTTTGGATCCATAAGTCATTTGCATATTTAAAATGATTCAAGCATGCATATCCAATTTTTAAAACATGTGTAGAAAAATCTCTTTCTTAATAAATTCCAAGCTATTAGGGTTGAACTAATGGATTTTCCAAAACTTTGATAACAAAAATTTTGTGTTCATTTGTGTTGTGTGAATAAATTTTCTTAACTTACATTTGTATTGCTTTAAATTTTTTCCATACAAAAACTCTAAAATTTTCATTTTGTTGTGATGTATTTGCCATTTATCTCTTTTTTGTTTATGAGAGTAAGGGAAAATGAAAACTCAAGTTTTGATTTAAGAAAAAAGTATACATCTAAAATGGAAATGCACAATGCACAAATGTAGAGAGAAATAATTACAAAAAGTTTTTGTTCTTTCTTGGGATTTTAAACTCTTTTTAATTTTTATATATTAGGTTTTACAATTGTCGGGAAAAGGGGGAGGCGGGGGATTTTTAACTGAGTGTTGACTCCCAATCCATAAGTTATTCCATAAAAAAATATACCCCGTTATGCTTGATAAATCACTTCACAATCATCTGTGATCGTTAGGTCAGCTTTTTGTAGATGGGCAAAATAATGGCTTGTTTGACTCGAGTAAATATCCCACCACCCGTCACTTCAGAATTTAATGTGTGTTTTTTATTCTCTTTAAAAGGTTTGGATCCATAAGTCATTTGCATCTTTAACATGATTCAAGCATATATATCTATTTTTTAAAACATGTGTAGAAAAATCTCTTTCTTAAAAAATTCCAAGCTATTAGGGTTGAACTAATGGAATTACCAAAACTTGGATAACAAAACTTTTGTGCTCATTTGTGGTGTGTGAATAAATTTTATTTAATTACATTTTTTTGTTTCTTTAATTTCTTTCCATACATAAACTCTAAAATTTTCATTTTGTTGTGATATATTTGCATTTTAACTGTTTTTTGTTTACGTGAAGAAGGGAAAGTGAATACTCAAGTTTTAATTGAAGAAAAAAGTATCAATCTAAATTTGAAATGCACAATGCACAAATGTAGAGAGAGATAATTCCAAAAAGTGTCTCTAATTTTAAATTGTTGAAAAGTTTTTTTAGTTTTTATATATTAGGTTTTGCAATCGTCGGGAAAAGGGGGAGGCGGGGGATTTTTAACTGAGTGTTGACTCCCAATCCAGAAGTCATTCCTTAAAAAAATATAGCCCGTTACACCTGATAAATCACTTTACAATCATTTATGATCGTCATATCAGCTTTTTGTAAATGTGCAAAACAATGGGTTGTTTGACATGGGTAAATATCCCACCACACATTCACTAGTGAATTTAATGAGCGTTTGTTATTTTCTTTAAAAGGTTTTGATCCATAGGTAATTTGCATGTTTAACATGTTTCAATCTTGCATATCCATTTTTTTAATCAAGTGTAGAAAAATCTCTTTCTTATAAAATTCCATCCTATGAGGGTTGACCTAGTGGAATTTCCTGAATTTGGATAACCAAACTTTAGTGTTCATTTTTTTTGTGTGAAAACATTTTGTTTACATACATTTATCTTTGCTTTAAATTTTTTCCCTACATAAACTAAAAAATTATCAATTTGTACGACCAATTTGCCTTTTATCTCTTTTTTTCTATGAGAAGAAGGGAAAGTGAAAACACAAGTTTTGATTTAAGAAAAAAGTATACATATAAATTGGAAATGTATAATTCACAAATTTAGAGAGAGAAAATTCAAAAAAGTGTCTGTAATTTTTAGGGATTGTTAAATCTTTTTACTTTTTATATATTAGGTTTTACAATTGCCAGGAAAAGGGAGAGGACATGGATTTTTAACTGAGTGTTGACTTCCAATCCATAAGTCATTCATTACAAAAATATAGTCCCTTTCACATGATAAATCACTTTAGAATCATCTATGATCGTCTGGTTAGCTTTTTATGATCGTCTGGTCAGCTTTTTGTAAATGGGCAAAATATTGTCTTGTATGACTCGCGTAAATTTCCCACCGCATGTTCACTTGAGAATTTAATGAGCGTTTGTTATTCTCTTAAAAAGGTTTGGATGCATAGGTCATTTGAAACTTTAACATGTTTCAAGCATGCATATCCATTTTTTAAAACATGTGTTGAAAAATCACTTTCTTATAAAATTCCATCCTATTAGGGTTGAACTAGTGGGATTTCCCAAACTTGGATAACAAAACTTTTGTGTTCATTTGTGGTGTGTGTATAAATTTTCTTTTCTTTCATTTGTTATTGCCTTAAATTTTCATTTTGTTGTGATCTATTTGCCTTTTATCTGTTTTTTGTTTACGAGATGAAGGAAAAGTGAAAACTCAAGATTTGATTTAAGAAAAAAGTATACTTCTAAAATGATAATCCACAATGTACAAATATAGAGCAAGATAATTCCAAAAAGTGTCTATATTTTTTAGGGATTGTAAACACTTTTTAGTTTTTATTTATTAGGTTTTCCAATCGTCGGGAAAAGGGTGAGGCGAAAGATTTTTAACTGAGTGTTGACTCCCAATCCATAAGTCATTCCTTACAAAAATATAACCCATTACACATGATAAATCACTTTACAATCATCAATGATCGTGAGGTCTGCTTTTTGTAAATGGGCAAAATTATAGCTTGTTTGACTCAGATAAATATCCCACCGCACGTTCACTTGAGAATTTAATGGGCGTTTGTTATTGTCTTTAAAAGGTTTGGATCCAATGGTCGTTTGCATCTTTAAATTTTGTCAAGAATGCATATCCATATTTTTAAACATGTGTAGAAAAATCTCTTTCTTATAAAATTCCAAGCTATGAGGGCTGATCTAGTGGACTTTCACAAATTTGGATACCAAAACTATTGTGTTCATTTTTGGTGAGTGAATAAATTTTGTTTACATACATTTTTTATTGCTTTAAAAATTTTCCATACATGAACGCTAGAATTCTCATTTTTTATGACCTATTTGCCTTTGATCTCTTTTTTCTTATGAGATGAAGGGAAAGTGAAAACTCTAGTTTTGATTTAAGAAAAAAGTATACATCTAAAATTCAAATGCATATGCACAAATGCAGAGAGAGAAAATTCCAAAAAGTGTCTATAATTATTAGGAATTGTAAAATCTTTTTAGTTTTTATATATAAGGTTTTGCAATTGTCTGGAAAAGGGGGAGGCAGGGATTTTTAACTGAGTGTTGTCTTCCGATCCATAAGCCATTCCTTACAAAAATGTAGCCTTGTTACGCATGATAAATCACTTTAGAATCATCTATGATCAACTGGTTAGATTTTTGTAATTGGGCAAAATAATGGCTTGTTTGACTCGGGTAAATATCCCCCGGCACGTTCACTTAGGAATTTAATGAGTGTTTATTATTCTCTTTAAAATGTTTGGATCCATAGGTCATTTGCATCTTTAACATGTTTCAAGCAATCATTTCCATTTTTTAAAACAAGTATAGAAGAATCTCTTTCTTATAAAACTCCATGCCATTAGGGTTGAACTAGTGGGATTTCCCAAACTTGGATAAAAAAACTTTTGTGTTCATTGGTGGTGTGTGACTAAATTTTCTTTACTTACATTTGTTATTGCTTTAAATTTTTTCCTTACATAAACTCTAAAATTTTCATTTTGTTGTGATCTATTTGCCTTTTATCTCTTTTTTTGTTTACGAGATGAAGGGAAAGTGAAAACTCAAGTTTTGATTTAAGAAAAAAGTATACATCTAAAAATGAAATGCAAAAATATAGAGACAGATAATTCCAAAAAGTGTCTGTATTTTTTAGGGATTGTAAACACTTTTTAGTTTTTATTTATTAGGTTTTCCAATCGTCGGGAAAAGGGTGAGACATGGGATTTTTAACTGAGTGTTGACTCCCAACCCATAAGTCATTTGTTACAAAAATATTACCAGTTATGCATTATAAATCACTTGACAATCATCTATGATGGTCAGGTCAGGTTTTTGTAAATGGGCAAAATAATGACTTGTTTGACTCGGATAAATATCCTACCGCACGTTCACTTGAGAATTTAAAGAGCTCTTGTTATTCTCTTTAAAAGGTTTTGATCCATGGGTCATTTGCATCTTTAATATGTTTCAAGCACGCATATCCATTTTTTAAAACATGTGTAGAATAATCTCTTACTTGTAAAACTTCAAGCTATAAGAGTTGAACAAGTGGAATTTCCCAAACTTGGAAAACCAAAATTTGTATTCATTTGTGGTGTGTGAATAAATTTTCTTTACTTGCATTTGATATTTCTTTAAATTTTTTCCATACATAAACCCTAAAATTTTCATTTTGTTATGATTTGTTTACCTTTTATCTCTTTTTTGTTTACGAGATGAAGGGAAAGTGAAAACTCAAGTTTTGATTTAAGAAAAAAGTATACATCTAAACTAGAAATACAGAATGCACAAATGTAGAATGAGATAATTCCAAAAACTGTCTATAATTTTTTGGGATTCTAAACACTTTTTAGTTTTTATTTATTCATTTTTTCAAATTGTAGGGAAAAGGGAGAGGCGGGGGATTTTTTACTGAGTGTTGACTCCCAATCCATAAGTCATTCCCTACAAAAATATAGCATATTACGCATGATAAATCACTTTACAATCATCTATGATCGTCATATCAACGTTTTGTAAATGGGCAAAATATTGACTTTTTTGACTCTGGTAAATATCGCACTGCACGTTCACTTGAGAATTTAATGAGCATTTATTATTCTCTTTAAAAGGTTTGGATCCATAGGTCATTTGCATCTTTAACATGTTTCAAGCATGCATAGCCATTTTTTAAAATATATGTAGAAAATCTCTTTCTTATAAAACACACAACTATTAGGGTTGAACTAGTGGAATTTCCTAAACTTGGATAACAAAACTTTTGTGTTCATTTGTGTTCTGTGAATTAATTTTCTTTACTTAATTTTTTTATTGCTTTAAATTTTTTTCATACAAATACTCTAAATTTTTAATTTTGTTGTGATCTATTTGCCTTTTATCTGTTTTTTATTTACGAAATGAAGGGAAAGTAAAAACTCAAGTTTTGATTTAAGAGAAGAGTATACATCTAAAATGTAAATGCACATTGCACAAATGTAGAGAGAGATAATTTCAAAAAGTGTCTATAATTTTTAGGGATTGTAAACTATTTTTAGTTTTATAAATTAGGTTTTGCAATCGTTGGGAAAAGGGGGAGGCTAGGGATTTTTGAATGTGTTGTGACTCCCAATCCATAAGTCACTCCTTAAAAAAATATAGCCCGTTATGCATGATAAATGTCTTTACAATCATATATGATCGTCAGGTCAGCTTTTTGTAAATGGGCTAAATTATGTCTTGTTTGACTCGGGTAAATATCACACCGCACATTCACTTGTGAATTTAATGAGCATTTGTTATTCTCTTTAAAAGGTATGGTTCTATAGGTCATTATCATGCATATAAATTTTTTAAAACATGTGTAGAAAAATCTCTTTCTTATAAAACTCCAAGCTATTAGGGTTGAACTGGTGGAATTTCCCAAACTTGGATAACAAAACTTTTGTGTTCATTTGTGGTGTGTGAAGAAATTTTCTTTAATTAAATTTTTTATTGCCTGAAATTTTTTCTATACAAAAACTATAAAATTTTCATTTTGTTGTGATCTATTTGGATTTTACCTCTTTTTTGTTTACGAGAAGAAGGGAAATTGATAATTCCAGTTTTGATTTAAGAAAACAGTATACATCTAAAATGGAAATGCACAATGCAAAAATGTGGAGGGAGATAATTCCAAAAAGTATCATTAATTTTTAGGGATTGTAAACTCTTTTTAGTTTTTATCTATTAGGTTTTACAATCTTCAAGGAAAGGGAGACTTCCAATCCATAAGTCATTCATTACAAAATAATGGTATGTTTGACTCGGGTAAATATCCCACCCCACGTTCACATGAGAATTTAATGTGCGCTTGTTATTCTCTTTAAAAGGTTTGGATCCATAGGTCATTTGCATCTTTAACATGTTTCAAGCTTGCATATACATTTTTTAAAACTTGTGTAGAAAAATATCTTTCTTATTAAACTCTAAGCTATTTGGGTTGAACTAGTGGGATTTCCCAAACTTGGATAACAAAACTTTTGTGTTCATTTATGGTGAGTTAATAAATTTTCTTTACTTACATTTGTTATTGATTTAAATTATTTCCATACATAAACTCTAAAATTTTCATTTTGATGTGATCTATTTGCCTTTAATCTCTTTTTTGTTTACGAGATGAAGCGAAAGTGAAAACTCAAGTTTTATTTTAAGAAAAAAGTATACATCTAAAATTGAAATGCACAATGAACTAATGTAGAGAGAGATAATTCCAATTTTTTTTAATTTTTAGGGATTTTAAACACTTTTTAGTTTTTATATATTAGGTTTTGTAATCGTCGGGAAAAAGGGGGAGGTGGGGGTTTTTAACGTAGTGCTGACTTCCTATCCAAAAGTCATTCCTTACAAAAATATAGCCCGTTACGCATGATAGATCACTTTACAATCATCTTTCATAGTTAGGATAGCTTTTTGTAAATGGGTAAAATAATTGCTCGTGTGACTCGAGTAAATATCACACCGCACGTTCACTTGAGAATTTAATGATCATTTTTTGTTGTCTTTAAAAGGTTTGGTTCTATAGGTAATTTGCATCTTTAACATGTTTCAAGAATGCATATCCTATTTTTTAAAACATGTATAGAAAAATCACTTTCTTATAAAATTCCAAGCTCTTAGGGTTGAACTAGTGGAATTTCCCAAACTAGGATAACAAACCTTTTGTGTTCATTTGTGGTGTGTGAATAAATTTTCTTTACTTACATTTATTATTTCTTTAAATTTTTTCCACATAAAAACTCTAATATTTTCATTTTGTTGTGATCTATTTGCCTTTTATCTCTTTTTTGTTTACGAGATGAAGGTAAAGTCAAAACTCAATTTTTGATTTACGAAAAAAGTATACTTCTAAAATGGAAATACACAATGCAAAAATGTACAGAGAGATAATTCCAAAAAGTGTCTGTAGCTTTTAGGGATTGTAAACTTTTTTTAGTTTTTATATTTGAGGTTTTTCTATCGTTGGGAAAAGGGTAGGCGGGGGATTTTTAACTCTGTGTTGACTCCCAATCCAAAAGTTATTCCTTAAAAAAATATAGCCCATTACAGATTATAAATCACTTCACAATCATCTATGATCGTCAGGTCAGCTTTTTGGTAATGGGCAAAATAATGGCTTGTTTCACTCGAGTAAATATCCCACTACACGTTCACTTGAAAATTTAATGAGCATTTGATATTCTCTTTAAAAGCATTAGATCCATAGGTCATTTGAATGTTTAACATGTTTCAAGCATGCATATCCATTTTTTAAAACATGTGTAGAAAATCACTTTCTTATAAAATTCCAAGCTATTAGGGTTCAACTAGTGGTTTTTCCTAAACAAGGATATCAAAACTTTTTTGTTCATTTGTCATGTCTGAATAAATTTTATTTAATTACATTTTTTATTTCTTTAAATTTTTCCATACATAAACTCTAAAATTTTCATTTTGTAGTGATCTATTTGCCTTTTTTCTCTTTTTTGTTTACGAGATGAAGGGAAAGTGAAAACTCAAGTTTAGATTTATGAAAAAAGTATACATCTAAAATGGAAATGTACAATGCACAAATGTAGAGAGAGATAATTCCAAAAAGTGTTTGTAATTTTTAGGGATTGTAAAATTTTTTTAGTTTTTATATAATAGGTTTTGCAATCGTGGGGAAAAGGGGGAGGCAGGTATTTTTAACTGAGTGTTGACTCCTAATCCATAAGTCATTCCTTAAAGAAATATAGCCCATTACGCAAGATAAATCAATTTACAATCATCTATGATCGTTAGGTTAGCTTTTTGTAAATATCCTACAACATGTTCACTTGAGAATATAATGAGCGTTTGTTATTCTCTTTAAAAGGTTTGGATCCATAGGTCATTTGCATCTTTAACTTGTTTCAAGCATGCATATCCATTTTTTAAAACATGTGTTGAAATATCTCTTTCTGATAAAATTTCAAGCTCGTAGGGGTTGAACTAGTAGAATCTCCCAAACTGCAATAAGAATAAATTTTCTTTACTCACATTTTTTATTGCTTTAAACTTTTTCTACACATAAAATCTAAAATTTTCATTTTGTTGTGATCTATTTGCCTTTTATCTGCTTTTTGTTTACGAGATGAAGGAAAAGTGTAAACTCAAGTTTTGATTTAAGAAAAAATGATACATCTAAAATGGAAATGCACAATGCAAAAATTTAGAGAGAGATAATTCCAAAACGTTTCTATAATTCCAAAAAGTCTCTTTAATTTTTAGGGATTGTAAAACTCTTTTAGTTTTTATCTATTAGGTTTTCCCAACATCGAAAAAAGGGGGAGCGGGGGATTTCACTGAGTGTTGACTCTTAATCCACAAGTAATTTCTGACCAAAATATTGTTCGTTACTCATGATCAATCACTTTACAATGATTTATGATCGTTAGATCAACTTTTTTGTAAATGGGAAAAAATGGCTTGTATGGATCGGGTAAATATCCAAGCGCACGTTAACATGTGAATTTAATGAGCATTTGTTCTTCACCTTAAAAGTCTTGAATCTTTAGGCAATTTGCATATTCATCATGTTATGTGCATGCATGCGTATCCATAATTAAAACATGTTAGGATCAATTAGAAATCTCTTTCTTATTATATTCCTAGCTATTAGGGGTTGTACTAGTAGAATTTCCCTAACATGGATAACAAAACTTTGGTGTTCGTTTGACGTGAGTGGATAAATTTTCTTTAATTATATTTATTATTTTTAATTTTTTTTGCATACATAACCTCTAAAATTTTAATTTTGTTGCAATCTATTTGCCTTATCTTTTTCTGTTTATGAGAGAAAAAAAGGAGAGTAAAAAAATCAAGTTTGGATTTTTTAAAAAAAATTTGACTGAAAAAATGGAAATGGACAAATGCAAAGAGAGATAGTTCAAAAAAGTCTATGTATTTTTTAGGTTTTTTAAAACTCTTTTCGATTTTATATATTAGGGCTTGCAAACATCGAAAATAGGGGGGTGTGGGGGATTTCACTGAGTCTTGACTGATAATCCACAAGTCATTTTTTTAAAAAAAATATAGCTCGTTACTCATGTTCAATCACTTTAGAGTGATTTATGATTGTTAGATCAACTTTTAGTAATTGGGCAAAAATTGGATTGTTTAGTAAATATCCCATCGCACTTTCGCTTGAGAATTTAATGAGCATTTGTTGTTCTCCTTAAAAGTCTTGGATCCTTGGGTCATTTGCCTCTTCAACATGTTTCATGCATGCATATCCATATTTTAAACATGTTATGATCGATAAGAAATATCTTTCTAATAAAATTCTTGGCAATTGGGGGTTGTACTAGTGAAATTTCCCAAACATGGAAAAAAAAGCTTTGATGTTCTTTTGTTGTGTGTGGATAAATTTTGTATACTTATATTTATTATTGTTTCAAATTTTATGCATATATAAACTCTAAAAATTTTATTTTGTTGCGATCATTTTTCCTTATCTTTTTTTTTTGTTTACGAGAGAAAACGGGGAGAGTGAAAAACACAAGTTTGGACTTTAAAACAAAAATTGACATCTAAAATGGAAATGCACAAATGCAAAGAGAGATAAATCCAACAAGTCTCTATAATTTTTAAGGATTGTTAAAATCTTTTAGTTTTTATATATTATGTTTTGTAAACATCAAAAAAAGGGCGGAGCGGGGTATTTAACTTAGTGTTGACTCCTAATCCCCAAGTCATTTCTTACAACAATATTGCCTGTTACTCATGATCAATCACTTTACAGTGATCTATGATTGTTAGATCAATGTTTTTTAAATGGGAAAAAAATGGCTAGTTTGGATCAGGTAAATATCCCACCACACGTTCACTTAAGAATTTAATGAGCACTTGTTGTTCTCTTTAAAAGTCTTGGATCCTTGGATCATTTGCATCTTCAACATCTTTCATGCTTGAATATCCATATTTAAAAACATGTTTGGATTAAATAGAAATCTTTTTTCTTATAAAATTCCTACCAACTAGGGGTTGTACAAGTGGAATTTCCATAAGATAGATAACAAAACTTTGGTGTTCCTTTGTGGTGTGTAGAAAAAAATTATTTACTTACATTTATTATTTTTAAATTTTTTTCCTTACATAAAGGCCAAAATTTTTATTTTGTTGCGATCTATTTGCCTTATCTTCTTTTGTTCACTAGAGAAAAAATGGAGAGAAAAAATGGAGAGAAAAAATGGAGAGTGAAAAGTTAAGTTGGATTTTCAAACAAAATATGACATCTAAAATGGAAATGCGCAAATGCAGAGAAAGATCATTCAAAAAAGTCTCTTTAATTTATAGGGATTGTAAAAATAATTTAGTTTTTATATATTAGGTTTTGCAAACATCGGAAAAAGGGGGGAACAAGTAATTTCACTGAGTGCTTACTCTTAATCCACAAGTCATTTCTAACAATGATAAAACTCGTTACTGATGATTAATCACTTTACATTGATCTATGATTGTTAGATCAAAGTTTCGTAAATGGGAAAAATATGGCTTGTTTGGCTCGGGTAAATATCCTACAGCACGTTCACTTGAAAATTTAATGAGCATTTGTTATTCTCCTTAAATGTCTTGGATCCTTGGGTCAATTGCATTTTCAACATGTTTTGTGCATGTATATCAATATTTAAAACATGATAGGATCAATTAGAAATCTCTTTCTTATTAAATTCCAAGCTATTACGGGTTGTACTAGTGGAATTCCCCAAACATAGATAACAAATCTTTGGTTTTCGTTTGTGGTGTGTGGATCAATATTCTTTACTTTCACTTATTATTATTGTTTTAAATTTTTTTCAAACATAAAATCAAATTTTCATTTTGTTACGATCTATTTGTCTTATCTTTTTTTGTTTATGAGAGAAAAAAGGGAGAGCGAAAAACTCAAGTTTGGATTTTAAAGCAAAACTTGACTTCTAAAATGGAAATGCACAAATGCAAAGAGAGATAATTCCAAAAAGTCTCTGAAATTTTTAAGGATTGTAAAACACTTTTTGTTTTAATATATTGGTTTTCAAAACATTGGAAAAAGGAGGGAGCGGGAGATTTGACTAAGTATTGACTCTTAGTCCACAAGTAATTTCTAACAAAAATATAGCTCGTTGCTCATGATCAATCACTTTACAGTGATTTATGATCGTTAGATCAACTTTATATAAATGGGCAAAAACTGGATTGTTTGGATCGAGTAAATATCCAAATCATGTTCTCTTGAAAATTTAATGAGCATTTGTTGTTATCCTTAAAAGTCTTTGATCTTTGGATCATCTGCATCTTCAACAAGTTTCGTGCATGCATATCCATATTTCAAACATGTTAGGATCAATTTGAAATCTCTTTCTTTTAAAATTCCAAGCTATTAGGGGTTGTACTAGAGGAATGTCCTAAACATGGATAACAAAACTTTGGTGTTCGTTTGTGGTGTTTTGATAAATTTTCTTTACATATATTTAGTATTGTTTCAAAAATTTTGCATACATAAACTCTAAAATTTTCATTTTGTTCTGAGAGAGAAAAGGGAGAGTGAAAAACTCAAGTTTGGATTTTAAATAAAACTTGATCTCTAAAATAGAAATGCACAAATGCGGAGAGAGATAATTCCAAAAAGTCTTTGTAATTTTTAGGGATTGTAAAACTCTTTTAGGATCTATATATAAGGTTTTGCAAACATTAGAAAATGGGGGAAGTGGGCGATTTAACTGAGTGTTGAGTCCTATTCCAAAAGTCATTTCTAACAAAAATATAGCTAGTTACTGATGATCAATTACTTTAAAATGATCTATGATTGTTAGATTAACTTTTATGTAATTGGGCAAAAAAGGATTGTTTGGATCAAATAAATATCCCACAGCACGTTCACTTGAGAATTTAATGAGCATTTTTTGTTCTCCTTAAAAGTCTTGGATCCATGGATCATTTACATCTTCAACATATTTCGTGCATACATATCCTTATTTAAAACGTTATAGGATCAAACAAAAATCACTATCTTATAAAATTCCAACCTATTAAGGGTTGAACTAGTGGAATTTCTCAAAGATAGATAACAAAAATTTGGTGTTTATTTGTGGTGTGTTGAGAAATTTTATTTGCTTAAATTTATTATTTGTAATTTATTTTTGCATACATAAAGGAAAAAAATTTCTTTTTTTTGCGATCTATTTGCCTTATCTTTTTTGTTTACAAGAGAAAAAAGGGAGAGTGAAAATGTTAAGTTTGGATTTTAAAACAAAGCATGACATCTAAATTGGAAATGCGCAAATGGAGAGAGACATAATTCAAAAAAGTCTCTTAAATTTTTAGGGATTGTAAAAAAGTTTATTTTTTATATATTAGGTTTTCCAAACATCAGAAAAAGGGGGGAGCGGTGGATTTCACTGAGTGTTGACTCTTAATCCACAAGTCATTTCTAACAAAAATATAGCTCATTACTCATGATCAATCACTTTACAGTGATTAATGATCGTTAGATCAACTTTTTTTAAAATGGGCAAAAAATGTCTTCTATTAATTGGGTAAATATCGAAGCGCACGTTCACTTGAGAATTTAATGAACATTTGTTCTTCACCTTAAAAGTCTTGGATCTTTGGACCATTTGCGTGTTCAACATGTTATGTGCATGCATATCCATATTTAAAACATCTTAGGATCAATTAGAAATATTTTTCTTATAATATTCCTAGCTATTAGGGGTTGTACTAGTGGAATTTCCCTAACATGGATAACAAAACTTTGGTGTTCATTTGTCATGAGTGGATAAATTTTTTTACTTACATTTATTATTTTTAAATTGTTTTTGCATACATAAACTCTAAAATTTTAATTTTTTTGCGATCTATTTGCCTTATCATTTTTTGTTTACGAGAGAAAAAAAGGGAGAGTAAAAAACTCATGTTTGGATTTAAAAAAAACTTGACATCGAAACAGGAAATTCTCAAATGTAAAGAGAGATAGTTCCAAAAAGTCCCTGTATTTTGAGGGATTGTAAAACTCTTTTAGTTTTAATATACTAGGGTTTGCAAACATCGGAAGAAGGGGGTAGTGGGGGATTTCATTGAGTGTTGACTGTTAATGCACAAGTCATTTCTGACAAAAATATAGCTCATTACTCATGATCAATCACTTTACAATGATTTATGATTTTTGATTAAAGTTGTGTATTTTTATGCCAAAAAAATGGATTGTTTACATCTAGTAAATATCCCACCACACGTTTGCTTGAGAGTTTAAAGAGCATTTGTTGTTCTTCTTAAAAGTCTTGGATCGTTGGGTTATTTGTATCTTCAACATATTTCGTGCATGCATATCCATATTTTAAACATGTTAGGATGAATTAGAAAACCCTTTCTAATAAAATTCCAAGCTATTGGGGGTTGTAGTAGTGGAATTTCCAAAACATGAGTAAGAAAACTTTGGTGGTCATTTGTAGTGTGTAGATAAATTTTCTATACTTACATTTATTATAGTTTCAAATTTTATGTATACATAAACTCTAAATTTTTTATTTAGTTACGATCCATTTTCCTTTTCTTTTTCTGTTTACAAGAGAAAAAAGGGTGAGTGAAAAAATCAAGATTGGATTTTAAAACGAAACTTGACATCTAAAATGGAAATGCACAAATGCAATGAGAGATAAATCCAAAAAGTCTCTATAAGTTTTAGAGATCGTAAAAATCTTTTTGTTTTTATAAATTAGGTTTTTCAAACATCGAAAAAATGGGGGAACGAGGGATTTAACTAAGTGTTGACACCTAATCCACAAGTTATTTCTTACAAAAATATAGCTCGTTACTCAAGATCAATCACTTTACAGTGATCTATGATTGTTAGATTAATGTTTTGTAAATGGACAAAAAATTGCTTGTTTGGATCGAGTAAATATCCCACCGCACATTCACTTGAGAATTTAATGAGCATTTGTTGTTCTTTTTAAAAGTCTTGGATCCTTGGGTCATTTGCATCTTCAACATCTTTCCTGCATGCATATCCATATTTAAAACATGTTAGGAATAATTAGAAGTCTCTTTCTTATAAAATTCCAACCTATAGGGGTTGTACAAGTGGAATTTCTGTAAGATAGATGACAAAACTTTGGTGCTCATTTGTGGTGTGTGAAGAAATTTTCTCTACTTGCATTTATTATTTTTAAAATTTTTTTGATTACAGAAATGCTAAAATTTTCATTTTGTTGCGATCTATTTGCCTTATCTTTTTTAGTTTACATGTGACAAAAGGGAGAGTGAAAAGTCAAGTTTGGATTTTAAAACAAAACATGACATCTAATATGGAAATGGGAAAATGCAGAGAGAGATAATTCCTAAAAGTCTCTTTAATTTTTAGGGATTGTAAAACTCTTTTAGTTTTTATATATTAGGTTTTGCAAACATCGAAAAAAGGGGGTAGTGGGCGATTTCACTGAGTGTTGACTCTTAATCCACAAGTCATTTCTAACAATAATAAAACTCGTTATTGATGATCAATGACTTTACAATGATATATGATTGTTAGATCAATGTTTCGTAAAAGGGTAAAATATGGATTGTTTGGATCAGGTAAATATCCCGCCGCACGTTCACTTGAGAATTTAATGAGCATTTGTTGTTCTCCTAAGTCTTGGATCCTTGACTCATTAGCATTTTCAACATGTTTTGTTCATGCATATCCATATTTTAAACAAGTTAGGATCAATTAGAAATCTCTTTCATATTAAATTCCAAGATATTAGGGGTTGTACTAGTGGAATTTCCAAAACATGGATAACAAAACTTTGGTGTTCGTTTGTGGTGTGTGGATATATTTTATTTACTTACATATATTTTTTTTAATTTTTTTACAAATAGAAACTTTTAAATTTTCATTTTTTTTTGCTAACTATTTGTCTTTTATTTTTTTGTTTATGAGAGAAAAAAGGGAGAGTGAAAAACTCAAGTTTGGATTTTAAAACAAAACTTGACATCTAAAATGGAAATGCACAAATGCAAAGAGAGATAATTCCAAAAAGTATCAATAATTTTTAGGGATTGTAAATCACTTTTAGTTTTAAGATACTTGTTTTGCAAACATCGGAAAAAGGGGGGAGCGGGGATTGCTCTAAGGATTGACTCTTAATCCACAAGTAATTTCTAACAAAAATATAGCTCGTTGCTCATGATCAATCACTTTACATTGATTTATGATCGTTAGATCAACTTTATGTTAATAAGAAAAAATGGATTGTTTGGATCGACTAAATATCCCACCGCACGTTCGCTTGAGAATTAAATGAGGATTTGTTGTTCTCCTTAAAAGACTTGGATCCTTGGGTCACTTGCATCTTCAACAAGTTTCATGCATGCATATCCATATTTCAAACATGTTAGGATCAATTAGAAATCTCTTTTTATAAAATTCAAAGCTATTAAGGTTTGTACTAGAGGAATTTCCCAAACATGGATAACAAAACTTTGGTGTTCGTTTGTGGTGTGTGGATAAATTTTCTTCACTTATATATATTAATATTTTTGCATACTTAAACTCTAAAAATTTCATTTTGTTGCGATGTATTTTTCTTATTATTTTGTTGTTTATGAGAGAAAAAAGGGAGAGTGAAAAGCTCAAGTTTGGATTTTAAAACAAAATTTGACATCTAAAATGGAAATGCACAAATGTAGAGAGAGATAATTCCAAAAAGTCTTTGTAACTTTTAGGGAATGCAAAACTCTTTTAGGATCTATATATTAGGCTTTGCAAACATCAGAAAAAGGGGGGAGTGGGGGATTTAACTGAGTGTTGACACCTAATTCACAAGTCATTTATAACAAAAATTATTGCTTGTTACTGATGATCAATTACTTTACAATGATCTATGATTGTTGGATTAAATTTTTTGTAAATAGGCAAAAAATGGTTTGTTTTGATCAGGTAAATATCCCACCGGATGTTCACTTGAGAATTTAATGTGCATTTGTAGTTCTCCTTAAAAGTCTTAGATCATTAGGTCATTTTCATCTTCAACATATTTCGTGCATGCATATCCATATTTAAAACATGTTAGGATCAATTAGAAATCTCATTCTTATAAAATTCCAAGCTATTAGGGGTTGTTCTAGAGGATTTTCCCAAGCATGGATAACAAAACTTTGGTGTTCGTGGTGTGTGGATAAATTTTCTATACTTACATATATTATTGTTTCAAATTTTATGCAAACATAAACTGAATTTTTTTTTATTTTGTTGCAATCTATTTTCCTTATTCTTTTTTGTTTAGGAGAGAAAAAAGGAGAGTGAAAAACTCAAGTTTGGATTTTAAAATGAAACCACTGCGCGCTGCCTCAACTGCTGTTGTCGGCGCCCATTCCGCGCCACCCCCAACCGCCGTCGCTGTTGCTGCAGAAGGTTGGTCGTCATCCCATGCTGTTTAAATAGTGACGTGGGGAAGAAGACGGGTCCATGTTTTTCCTTCAACCCGGTTTGGGTTTTCGTTCAACCCGGTGTGGGTCGATTGGTCTAGTTTTGTGGCCGGTGACAACTTGTTTGATGACCAATTAAAGTGGTTTTGGAGGCATTGGATTCGCCTCATCGTGACGAATCGTCGAGAACCCAAGTTAGGCTATGATGACTGGAGTTTCTTTTGCCTTATTATATATGACAAAATTCAATAGAACAAGGAATTTTCAAATTATGGCAAAGGAGGGTGAAAGACCTGTTAGTGCAGGAGGGCATGTTGAAGGCACTGTACGGAAAACAACCAGTTGAAATGGATGACATGGATTGGAAAGAAATGGAAGTGATTGTTGTGGTGACTATTAAGCTTTGTCTGGTTGATGACGTGATGTATGATGTCATGGATGAGGAATCACTGACAACAGTTTGGTCAAAATTGGAAAGTCAGTATATGTCCAAGTCGTTGATGAAAGCTCTATCTTAAGCAGAAATTATTTGGTCTTAAGATGGCAGAGGGCTCGGATCTGAGCTAGCATATCAACGTTTTCAATCAGCTCAATAGTGATTTGAGGCAGGTTGAAGTTAAGTTCGAAGATGAAGACCAGGCATTAATGTTGCTGAATTCCCTACTGAATTCTCCTACGTAGGAAAATTTGGTTATGACTCTGATGTGGGGAAAAGAAACTCTCGAATTGGAGGAAATCACAAGTCCTCTATCAAGTTTCCTGTAGAGGAAGAAAGCCAGTGGTGAGACTTCACAAGGTGAAGGACTTGTAGTGAAGGGTAACCAGGAACGTGGAAGAAACAAGTCTCGGAATGGATCAAGTAACAACAAATCTCGATCTAAATCCAAGAAGAGGAAATACATCATGTGTTTTAAGTGTGGGAAAAGGGGCACATAAAATGAGATTGTCTAGAGAAAAATAAAGGGAACACAGAGAATAGAGAGGGTCCATCAAAGTCTGCAAATGTAGTGGAAGAAGAAGACTCAGAGAGTGGTGATGAGGATATGCTTTCTATCTCATCCAGTTCAGATCATCTCAGAGATTCCTGGATTCTGGATTCGGCATGCTCTTATCACATGACGCCAAATAAAGATTGGTTTCACACCTATAGGTTAGTAAACTCTGGTTCTTTTCTGATGGTAATGATGCTTCATGCAAAATTGTTGGAATAGGGAGTATACAAATTAAAATGTTTGATGGTGTGATTAGAATGTTGTGTGATATTAGATACATACTTGATTTAAGAAAGAATCTGATTTCATTAGGCACTTTAGACTGTAATGGATATAGTTACAAGTCTGCAAGTGGAATAATGAAAGTTATTAAAGGTGTCTTAACAGTGATGAAGGGACAAAAAAATTCTGTCAATATCTATACACTACAAGGTACCACAGTTGTAGGTGGAGTTGCAGCTGTAGAGTCTGAGTTAGACTGTACAGTCTTGTGGCATATATGGTTAGGTCATATGGGAATGGGTGGGATGATGGATCTTCATAAGAGAAATCTATTGAAGGGTATCAAAACTTGCAAGCTTGATTTCTACAAGTTTTGTGTCCTTGCGAAAAAGAATAAGGTGCAGTTCAAGGCAGCCACACACAAGACGGAGGGGATTCTAGACTATGTTCACTCAGATGTTTGTGGGTCAGTAAGAGTAGCATCCTGAGGAGGACACATATATTTTTTGACCTTTATTGATGACTACTCATTAAATTTTGGGTGTACTTCATGCAGCAAAAGTTAGAAACGTTTGCCAAGTTTAAGTTGTGGAAAGCTGAAGTAGAGAACTAGTCAGGGAGGAAGATTAATTGCCTCCGATCAGACAATGGTACCGAGTACACAAACTCAAAGTTCAAGAAGTTGTGTGAGAAGTATGGAATTAAGAGACACTTCATAGTACACAAGACACCACAACAGAACAGTGTGGCAGAAAAGATGAACATAACAATAGTTGAGAAAGCTCGATGTCTCTAGTTGAATGCAGGGCTGCCAAAGAACTTCTGGGCAGAAGTAGTAAATATGGCATGTTTCTTGATTAAAAGATCACCTAGAGAAACACTAGATGGGAGTGTATCAGAGGAGGTGTGGACAGATAGGGAGGTATACTACTCTAGCTTGAGAGTGTTTGGTTGTCCAGCCTATGTACATGTTTCTAGTGAGGAGAAGTCAAAGCTTGTTGCGAAGTCTAGCCAGTGTATCTTTCTAGGCTATCAGAAATAGAAAGGAGTGCGTTATGGACTCAATAGCATCACGAGTTACCAGCAGACGTAGGAATTAATTAATGTGGTTTTCAATTTTCATGTAATTGATTTTGGTTTGGTTTGGTTTAGAATTTGTTTGGCTTGAACCAGTGACCCAAGGGTCTGAATTGTTTTTGACGTCCGCAACCCTATTTAAGGGGACGATTAGGTTATTGAAAGATAGCAACTGAGTTATAATTTATCCTAGAGTAATTTAGTTAACAGCTCGAGAGTTCCTTCAAGCTCTCCCCCATTTTTCCCCAATTCCCCTTTCCGAAATTCTTCCTCATCACTCCATCAATCTACCTCAACGTCAAGCAAGCAATGGAAGGAAGAGAAGAGAGGAGGGTGACAAGATCCATGGCTCGTGAGGATCCTAACAACATGGTATCAAATGGGTCCACCCTCAGTGACTCCTCTTCTCCAGAGGACATACGTCAAGTGCTTTCAGATCTTCAACAAAGGTCCACTCTTCAAGGTGCTGAAATTACTAACATTCATAATACATTGCACACGCTAGAATCGTCTCTCCAAACCGTCATCCGCCAGCTTGTTGCACTTCAATCGCCAACGCCACCACCAGCAACCAACTTGCAACCACCGGCAGCACATCACCCACATTTCACGCCACCACCACCCCCACCACTGCGTCAACAACCTGTCCCCATGGCTGCTCACGTACAGGGACCAACTACGGTTCCTAGGTACTTTAAACTCAACTTTCCTACATATGATGGATCTAAAGATCCTTTACTTTGGTTCACAAAATGTGAGCAATTTTTCTATCATCAACAAACGGTGGATGTGGACAAGGTCACACTGGCCGCCTACCACCTGCTCGATGAAGCGCTCATGTGGTTCCATCACTACCGAAATGTCCATTCCACTCAGGATTGGCTACATTTTAAACATGCTTGCCAGATGAGGTTTGGACCTCCAGCTAGTAGCAACTCAGTGGGGGAATTGATCAACTATAAACATACTGGCACCTTAGAATTGTACCAGAAAACATTTCAAGAAAGGTTGGCCCGAGCAAGTGAATTTGTTCCTCCTCACCTACATGCTCAGATTTTGAATGCGGGCTTGACTGAGGGGATTCGTTTGGAAGTAGAATTACTTGGTCCGACAGATTTGGACTCAGCCATGAATTATTTGAGGGCTATGGAACAGAAACAAAGAGTTCTGAGGGAATCATTAGGCCAAAAACCATTTCGGACCAACAGACTACTGGGTACTGCACCTGGACCACGTTTTGGCTCCTCTGCCCCTAATCGTGCAGACCAGTCTACTAGTGTGCCCCCCCCACAATCTTCCACATAAATTCGTAACTAGACTGGAAATGGAGGCAAGAAAGGCCAAGGGCCTCTATTTTATTTGTGATGAACAATTTCTTCTAGGACATACCTGTAAATGATAATTCAGTATTGAACTTTGGGAAGAAGGTCCAGAAGAGCTTCCTGAAACTGATTTGGTTGAAGAGGAACAACAAGACCCAGAGCTCTCCATCCATGCCATGCATGGCCTGTGTAGTTCTAATGCCATGCAGGTAAAGGCCAAGTTACACCATCTCCAGTTACTTGCTTTAGTTGATTCTGGCAGCACACATAATTTTATCAGTGAGTCCACAACGAAACAATTGGGATTAGAAATTCAATAGCAAAAGGGTCTCTCGGTTTCAGTGGCCAATGGGGCTAAAATTTCCAGTGTGGGGTTATGTGCAAACACCCCTTTTACAATTGAGGGACATTCATTTAAGGCGGACTTTGGTTATTCCTTTGGCAGGATTTGATTTGGTGCTCGGGGTAAAATGGCTTCAGTTATTAGGCCCTACAGTGTGGGACTTTCAGGCTCGGACTATGACATTTACAGCACAATAAGACCAGATTACATTACAGGGTATTATGGCACATGTGCCTAACTCACTTCACACTTTACAACTTCAGAACACTGGTGATTGTAAGTTAGCTCCATTACTTACAACATTTACAGATTTATTTAATAACCCTACTAGTCTACCACCAGTGCATCACTGTGATCACCGCATTCGTTTTAAGTTGGGCACCGATCCAGTGGTGGTGCGCCCTTATCGTTACCCACATATACAGAAAGATAAAATCGAAAAACAGTGCCTGAATATGCTCGCTCAGGGAGTTATCCAGCACAGTAGGTCTCCCTTCTCATCACCTGTTTTACTGGTGCACAAAAATGATAAATCATGGAGGTTTTGTGTCGACTATAGGCAACTCAATTGGCAAAAAATTATAGACAAGTTCCCCATACTAGTGGTGGACGAGTTGCTGGATGAAATACATGGTGCTGCGATTTTTACCAAGTTAGATTTGAAATCGGGCTATCATCAAATTCGAGTTCACCCTGCAGATGTGGAGAAAACTGCATTCCGCATGCACCACAATCATTGCGAGTTCCTCGTCATGCCATTCAGTCTCTCTAATGCTCCATCCACCTTCTAGGCCCCCATGAATGAGGTATTTTCCTCACTTATACGGAACTATGTGTTAGTATTTTTTTATGACATCTTGGTCTATAGAAAAAATTGGGTCGAACATCTCCAACACCTCCATCAGGTATTTACCATTCTACGCTCCCATCGTTTGGTTTTGAATAAATCCAAATGTTCTATGAGCACCTCAGAAGTGGCATATTTGGGCCTTGTTATATCAGCTGTGGGCGTGAAGGTTGACCAGAGTAAGATCCAAGAACTCACAGATTGGCCTCCTCCCACCTCCCTTACCACATTAAGGGGATTTTTGGGGCTAGCAGGATATTACAAAAAATTTATCCGTTCTTATGGTTAGATAGCAGCACCACTCAACAACCTTCTCAAGAAACATGCATTCAACTGGTCTTCCTCAACAGATCAGGCCTTTCAGCTGTTGAAGAAGGCCTTAGCCTCAGCGCTTGTACTACAACTACAAGATTTTGATGAAGACTTTGTAGTGGAATGTGATGCGTCGGATGGAGGTATTGGTGCAGTGTTACAACAATTGGGACACCCCATCACTTATTTGAGCACCAGTTGGGACAACACCACAACAAGTTAGCTACATATGAGAGGGAACTGATTGGGTTAGCCAAGGTTGTCCAACATTGGTGGCCTTATCTATGGGGATGACCATTTCTCATTCGTACAGATCATTGCAGCCTCAAGTATCTTCTTGAACAATGCCTCACCACATCACCACAACAACATTGGTTGACTAAACTCATGGGCTTCAATTTTACAGTTCAATATAAACCAGACAGTTTGAATTTGGGGGCTGATGCTTTGTCTTGTCGGGACAATCCTGAACCACACGTTTATGTTATCAGCAACCCACAATCACTTTTGTTGGATTCTATTTGAGAGGAGACACATCAATATCCAGAACTTATTTCATTATATCAGGATATTCAGCAATGGACAACAGCTCATCATTGGACGATTCAGGATCGTCTTATCCTATACAAAAACAAGATTTTTATGCATCACACGTCCCCACTTCTTCACACCATTCTGTCTTCTATCTATGATAGCACACATGAGGGTCGACAGAAAACATATTTTCAAATCAGTTGGGAATTTTATTGGAGGGGCATGAAGATCATGATTGCTGATTATGTAGCTGCTTGTCAGATTTGTCAACGAAACAAGGCCGAATCTTTAAGTCCTGCCGGCCTAATACAACCACTGCAGCTACCATCTCAAATCTGGTCTGACATTTCAATGGACTTCATTGATGGCCTTCCCACTTCATCGGGTAAATTAGTGAAATTAGTTGTGGTTGACCATTTTTCAAAATATGGTCACTTCATTGCTTTGGCGCATCCATATACTTCTGCTCATGTAGCTCAGTTATTTATGGACCACATTGTCCGATTACATGGGATTCCAGCATCCATTATCAGTGACAGGAATGCCATTTTTACCAGTACCTTTTGGAAGGGATTATTCAAGTTACAGGGCACCCAATTGGCATTCTTTTCTACTTATCATCCATAGACTGATGGACAAACCGAGGTTATCAATTGCACGATTGAAATGTATCTTCGTTGTTTTGTGGGAGACTCACCTAGATGGTGGGTTAAGTGGCTTTCCTGAGCAGAATTTTGCTATAACAACTCTTACCACAACGCACTGAGCACTACTCCTTTCAGGGTAGTTTATGGCAGAGATCCACCTCGTTTGTTATCCTATGAACCAGGGGCATCCAAAGTCGTCACTTTGGACCAAGTGTTAGCTGAAAGAGACGCTATGCTCACTGAGGTCCGTACTCATCTCCAGGAGGTCCAGCACTCTATGAAGCTTTATTATAATAAGAAGCACCGTGAGGTATATTATTCACCAGGAGATTATGTGTGGTTAAAGCTCCAACACTACCGCCAGTTGTCACTAACTACCTCCAAGCGCCATAAGCTTTCTCCGAAATATTATGGTCCATTTCAGGTCTTGGACTGAATTGGCCCCGTGGCCTACCATTTGAAGCTACCAATCGAGGCAAAGATACATAATGTATTTCACGTATCCCAACTGAAGCCGTTCCAAGGTGACTCGCCCTTGCTGTACACCCCTCTACCGCCACTCCATGAAGGCCGAGTCCTTTCTACCCCAGCTCAGGTATTGAAAGAATGCCACATTCATGGTGATTGGGAAATTCTCGTACGGTGGGCAGATGCAGACCCCAATGACACTACATGGGAGCCCTTATCAGCATTTCTACTTCTCTACCCTTCCTTCAAGCTTGAAGAAAAGCTCTTTCTCATGGGGGGGGGGGGGGGGGGGGGGGGGGGGGGGGGGTGATGTGATGGACTCAATAGCATCACGAGTTACCAGTAGACGTAGGAATTAATTAATGTGGTTTTCAATTTTCATGTAATTGATTTTGGTTTGGCTTGGTTTAGAATTTATTTGGCTTGAACCAGTGACCCAAGGGTCTGAATTGTTTTTGATGTCCTCAACCCTATTTAAGGGGATGGCTAGGTTATTGAAAGATAGCAAATGAGTTATAATTTAGCCTAGAGTAATTTAGTTAATAGGTCGAGAGCTCCTTCAAGCTCTCCCCCGTTTTTCCCCAATTCCCCTTTCCGAAATTTGTCCTCATCACTCCATCAATCTACCTCAACGTCAAGCAAGCAATGGAAGGAGAAGAAGAGAGGAGGGTGACAAGATCCATGGCTTGTGAGGATCCTAATAGAGTGAAAGGCTTCAAGCTCTGGAATCCGTAGGCAAACAAGATGGTGATCAGTAGAGATGTGATTTTTTATGAAAAAGCCATGTTGTAGCGTACTCAGGAAGAAGAGAAAAAGGTGCCAGAAAATTGTAGCACCAATGAGCATGTGGTGTAGGTGAGCTAGAGAACCATGGTAGATAAAAGGATACTCAACATGTAGAAAGTTCTAGCTCAGGTGATCACCAACATCACTGTATAGCCACAAACAGACCCAAATGCACTATCAAGCCACCTACAAGGTATGGTTTTTAAGATTTGGTTTCTTATGCGTTTATTACTAGTAGCGGGGATCCTACTACTTTTCAGGACGCAATACAAAGCCAAGAGAAAAGTAGATGGATGGGTGCTATGGTGGAGGAGATGGAGTCTCTGCATAAAAGCCAGACATGGGAGTTGGTGGAGCTTCCCAAGGGGAAAAGAGCGATAGAGGACTTGATAAATGTCTCTAGTTTCTAGATGAGAGACGACCCCCTACCTATTGTTCCAGGTGGAGTCCTAGTTATGATTTCTTTCTTAAGGGGTGAATATTTGCCAAGGCTGAGATTGTTGACCATATGACTCATATAATATTAGGTTGTGGGGATATTAATGTACATGGATATTTAATTCTTTTTGACACAAATATCTCTAGGGTTTAATATTATATAAGGATTATGTAACCTTGATTATCATTAGTGAAGAATTATCCATGTCGCTTCGATGGATGTAGGCTCAGCCGAACCACTATAAAATTTGTCTTGTTCGTTTCTATCTTTTTGTTCTTTATCAACACATATATGTAGCAATAAGCCCAAATAACAGAGATGTGTAAATAAGTCCTCAAACCAAGGAGAAATGAGATATTTTTCAGATATATCAACTCAAAAAGTGACGCAATACAATGGCCTTAAATTCAGAATTTTCACTGCAACAAAATACCAGCATGACCTTTGATTCTTCCAATGCAAATATATCTTTAAATATAGATCAAATTGACATGAAATTTTCTCCTTATGAAATTAGACTTAAATAAATTTTATAAAAGTAAAAATTCCATTCATAAAATATAATTATAAGAAGATAAATAATCTGATAGATTTCAGTCTCTGTCATCTAGGCGAACTAAACACAGTTTCTCCTTTTTTTCAGCATGACCATTGACTCTCCCAAGATCTATATCTCCTTATAAAAAAATCAGATAGAGAATTGGTTGAATGTTTAAGAAAATAGACTTAAAAATATTTATTTTTATATATAATTCTCCATATAACGTCTTTTTCTTGACAGCATAAAATACCTCGGATATTGAAGCTTTCTGCTGCTGCTCGAACCTCTTTTGTAATCTGACCTTCGCTTCTTCAAATATTGATTTCTCTTTGTAGATAACTCAGATAGAAAATTGGTTGAATAGGTAAGTGAATATACTTATATATATTTCTTTTGATATATATTTTTCCATATAAAGTCTCATTCTTTAGAGCATAAAATACCTCGGACGCTGAAGTTTTCTGCTACTGCTCGAACCTCTTTCGCAATCTGACCTTTGCTCATTCAAATATCGATATCTCTCTGTAGATAACTCCAAAATAAAAAAATATTTTTTATTTCGAAATTAGACTCAAATATCTTTCCATCAATATATAATTTGCAATATAAAATCCTCAGTGTAAAGGTGAAAAATGCAAAGAAAACTATTGGTGTAGGGACTGAAAAAAATAACTACAAACCTAGACTTAGGGTTTAGGGTTTAGAGAAAAGGATCTCATTATCTTTGTGGGTTGACCAAGTCAACTCATAGAACCTTCTCTGATACCATGCTGAATTTAAGAAAAAAAATATTTCATTGACTTCATTAACTTATTATAATCAAAGTACATGAACGTCTATTTATAATAGAGGAAGGTAGTAGAGTCCAATTATAATAAAACTACTTTTGTCCCAATTACATCCAAACTCTAACACTTAAAGATAAGTTCTAGCATAATTAAATAACTCAATATAGATAAAAGGGGAATATACTCAAACTAGAACTCTTCTAGGATGTGACCATAAAGATGCCTTTATGAGTTCTTCTTGATCTTCCAACTTATGTGATAAGGATGCTAGCTTGTGCTAATTATGGTGGGTCCTACTTCTTATGTGGTTGGGCCCATCTTGCGAGCCTTCCTTGGTCGTGTGGCTCATCTTATAATACTCTTAGATATGTGGGTCTTCCTTGGTCGTGTGGGCTTGGGCCTATCTTCCAACAAAAATTATAATGTTTGATGGTGTGGTTTGAACATTATGTGATGTTAGATATATACTGGATCTAAGGAAGAATCTGATTTCATTGGGCACTTTAGATTGTAATGGATATAGTTATAAGTCTGCAAGTGGAATAATGAAAGTGAGTAAAGGTGTTTTAACAGTGATAAAGGGGCAGAAACTATCTAGAAATATCTATACATTGCAAGGTACCACAGTTGTAGGTGGAGTTACAGCAGTAGAGTCTGAGTCAGACTATACAGTCTTGTGGCATATGCGGTTAGGTCATATGGGTGTGTGTGGGATGATGGAGTTGCATAAGTGAGCACTTGTCATATCCTCCAATTTGAGAGTTTCTTTTCGCCACATCAGAATCGATAGGTAAGCTCTGATACCATTTGAAGTCGAATGAATGAGTATTTTTCAATCTATTAATGAAGAAGACAAGGAAGAACGAAGATGGCAATGGGTTTTACGGTGGTTCCTAGTTAACGTTTCTGGTTACCTTTCACCACAAGTCCTTCACCTTGTGAAGTCTCATCATTGGCTTTCTTCCTCTGATGGATGCCTAATAGAGCACTTGTGTATCCTCCAATTCAAAAGTTTCTTTTCCCCACTTGAGAAATCCTTTGAAGGGTGTCAAAACATGCAAGCTTGATTTTTGCATGTTTTTTGTTCTTGGAAAATAGAATAAGGTGCAGTTCAAGGCGGCCACACACAAGACAGAGGGAATTCTTGACTATGTTCATTCAGATGTTTGGGGGCCAATAAGACATCATGAGGAGGACACATGTATTTTGTGACCTTTAATGATGACTACTCAAGAAAGGTTTGGTGTACTTCATGCAACACAAGTTAGAAACGTTTGCCAAGTTCAAGTTGTGGAAAGCTGAAGTAGAAAACTAGACAGAGAGAAAGATTAAATGCCTCAGGTAAGGCAATGGTACTGAGTACACAAATTCAAGGTTCAAGGAGTTGTGTGTGTAGCATGTGATTAAGAGACACTTCAAAGTGTGCAAGACACCACAATAGAACAGTGTGGCAGAAAGGGTGAATAGAACAATATTTGAAAGAGCTTGATGTCTTAGGTTGAATGCAGGGCTTGTAAAGAACTTCTGGGCAGAAGCAGTGAATATGTCATGTTTCTTGATTAACAGATCACCAAGAGAAGCACCAAATGGGAAACTATTAGAGGAAGTGTGGACAGGTAGTGAGGTAGACTACTCTAGTTTGAGAGTGTTTGGTTGTCTAGCCTATATACTGAGGAGAGGTCAAAGCTTGATGTGAAGTCTAGACAATGTATCTTTCTGGGCTATTAGAAAGGGGTGAAAGGCTTCAAGCTCTAGGATCTGAAGGCAAACAAGATGGTGTCACTAGAAATGTGGTTTTTGATGAAAAAGCCATGTTTGCAGCATACTCATGAAGAAGAGAAACAGGTGCCAGAAAATTGCAGCACCAATGATCATGTGGTGCAGGTGGAGCTAGAGAAACATGGTACATAACAATAAGTTTTAGCTCAAGTGATCAGGAACATCATAGGATAGCCATAGACAGAACCAAATTCACTATCAAGCCAACTACCAGATATGGTTTTGAAGATTTGGTTTCTTATGCGTTTATTGCTAGTAGCGAGGACCCTACTAATTTTTCAGGAGGTAGTACAAAGCCATGAGAAAAGTAGATGGATGGGTGCTATGGAGGAGGAGATGAAGTCTTTGCATAAAAACCAGACAAGGGAGTTGGTGGAGCTTCCCGAGGGGAAGAAAGCGATACGGTGAAAATGGGTGTATAAGAAGAAAGAAGCAGTATCAAAAAAAGAGGGGGAAAAATTCAAGGCTCGTTTAGTAGCAAAGGGTTACTCATAGAGGGAAGGGGTTGACTATGATGAAGTCTTCTCCCCGGTGGTCAAACACATCTCCATCAAAGCAATGTTGGCAGTAGTAGCACATTCAGACATGCAGTTGGAGTAGATGGATGTAAAGACAACTTTCCGTCATGGTGACTGGGAGGAACATATTTACATGGAGCAGCCAGAAGGGTTTAGTCACTCTGGATAGGAACATTTGGTCTATAATTTGAAGAAATCACTTTATGGGCTGAAGCAGTCTCCGAGGCAATGGTACAAGCGATTTGACTCTTACATGATCTGGATTGGCTTAAAAATGTGTTAGTATAATTGTTGTGTTTATGTGAAAAGCCTTGATGATGGTTCTTTTATTTTTTTTTGTTACTTTATGTGGATGATATGTTGATTGCTGCAAAGAGTATGAGTGAGGTCAACAAGTTGAAGACTTTGTTGAACAGAAAATTTGACATGAAGGATTTGGGTGCAGCCAAGAAGATTCTTGGGATGGAGATTCGCATGGACAAAGCTTCCAGGAGATTATGGCTATCTCAGCATAGCTACATTGAGAAGGTGTTGGACAGGTTCAACATGGGTAATGCAAAACCAATAAGTACACCTTTGGCTAATCATTTCAGATTGTCTACTGCTCGGTGCTTGAAGATAGATGATGAAGTTCATGACATGTCAAAGGTCGCATATGCCAGTGCAGTGGGGTGTTTAATGTATGCTATGGTTTGTATAAGACCAGATTTGGCACAAGCTGTTTGTGTGGTTACAAAGTTTCTTTCAAATTTGGGTCGACAACATTGGCATACATTCTTAAAAAAAACCAGTCACATTCAAGATCTTAACCACTATATGCAGCAAGCTGGACTTCTACGATGTTTTCTCCCCCCAGCTTGAGAGGGAGTGTTGGAAGACACCTCAAATGGTATCATGGTAATATGCATGCCCACGTCAAGGAGGTGGAATAAAAGGGTGAGTAATCTTCTCATAAGGATGTCACAAAGGTGTAATTATATAAGATGATGTATGTCTACTTATGTCTTTTCCTTTTGAAAGCTTGTAGCCCTAAGGGCATTATAAACATTGTAACACCCTCTCATAAACTATAAATAGAGGCTCAAGGTAAGGGATATAGAATCAAGGCTTCCCCTCTTCTCTCAAAATTTCCCTAGCCTTTGTCTCTTCTCCCAAGCTCACTCAAGCTCCATCTCTCCTTACCCTTCTCTCTTCTCCCCTCTTCTCTTCCTTCTTCCTCTATTTTCTTCTCCTCTACTTCTTCCTATCCTCTCCTCTCTCTCACCCTCTTCTTGAGGACCTTATCATGGGATTCTAAATCCAACAGTTGCTTTAGGGACCTAACAAGTGGTATGAAAGTAAGTATATTCCAATAGCTTGGTGTTTGTCTTGAGTACCAAAGATATCTTGTCAGAATGGCCAAATAGCATATGACCCTTCTATCCCCCTAGATGTTTGTGTAAATGAAAACTCATGATAGCATCGTTTTTATTTTTTGAGTCTCATTCTTCCTTTGCCCCTCTTTTGTTTGATGGACTCAATACCAGCTTTGGACGTATAAATGAAAGTATTCATTTAATAAAAAGTTTAGATATGTGGGATTCCATTAGTGGTAGACCCTATCTCCCATCTCACAAAGTAAATGGAAAGTTGATCCACAAATTTTTATGTGATTACGATGATGTGGATATTTCCCAAGTGAATAGCATTGTTATGCCATGGGACTCATGCCAGTCTCTTGAGCAATGAAATAGTTGATTCAATTTCATCTTCCAAATCCACTAAGGATATATAGGACAAACTAGAATTTTACTATTCTAGGGACACTTACTATAGTTCATCTCACTCTAAGTGATCATTTAGACACTTGTGCTTGATAGGTGATATCATCTCAGATGAAGATGATGAATTTAAGATTTTAGAGTGATGAGAAACTAGATTTGGAGAATTTTTAAGATTTGTAGTACTTCAATACGCAGAAAATATTTGAGCAGTACGAGATCCTTTGTCTTGAATCCAGCACATATCCTTTCATTTGTTTGCTGGATGCCCTCGGGATCACTACTGGTTATAATGATATCATCAACATATACTGCTAGAATTACCTTGCCCTTCGATGTGTCTTTAATAAATATTGAGTGATCTCTAGAGCATCTGTGAAATCCTAAAGGTTTCCTCATAATCAATGCCATAACTTTTGTATATCCTTTAGCCACAAGTTGAGCCATCAGCCGAGACAATAACCCATCCGAATTGTGTTTCACAGTAACCACCATTTTGTAACCAACGAGATTCTTATCTGATGGAAGAGGGACTAGAGCCCATGTCTAATTTTCATTAAGCGTCTGCATTTCTTCATCCATTACTGCCTTCTACCCTAAATGTTTGAGAACCACTTGATAGGATTGTGGTACAGATATGGAGGAAATAGTAGAAAGAAATTGATAACATGCAGGCAAAAGATGATGATGAGACACAAATTTTGATATGGGATGAGATGTAGAAGGTATGGTACATGATCTGGGTTTTTTTTTCTTTGTGAAATGGGATTAGTATCATATTGTGGGCCAAAAACAATTGGAGAAGATTGACTTACCTCGGTGGGATCCGTAAACTCAACAAGTGTGGTGCCAGCCAGTGTTTATGGGGGCTGAGTAGTTTCCGTAGCACGGGGCACAACCAGTCAAGGAGAACCTGGTACTGAAGATAAACCAGGAGGAACATTATCAGAATAATATGGAGTCTTTAAAAATGTGACATCCCTAGACACAAGTAAACGCTGAAGAGTAGGATTATAGCAAACATAACCCTTTTGTATGAGAGTATCCTAAAAATATATACTTGATAGATTAAGGATCAAGTTTACTATGTTTTGGGGGAGCAAATATGAACAAAACATTGACACCCGAAGACCTTTAAGGGCAATGAAAATGGATCATCATTTGGTAACAATATAGAGTAAGGAGATTTATTACCAAGAACGAAAGATGGTAGACGATTTATAAGAAAACATGCGGTAAGGACTGCATGAGGCCAATAAAAGTATGAAACTTTCATGGAATATAATAAACCTCGAGCTACCTCAAGAATATGATGGTTTTTTTGCTCGACTACACTATTTTTTTGAGGAGTGTAGGCACATGATGTTTGATGGATAATGCCATTTTTTCGACAAAAAGAGTCAAGCTCTTTGGAAATGTATTCTTTGGCATTATCAAACTAAATTTTTTTTATTTTTTGACCAAACTGAGTGAGAACCATAGGTTAAAAATGTTTAAAAATCAATGGTATCTCAGAACACTTTAAATAGAAACAATCAAATGGTACGAGTGAAGTTATCAATAAATGTAATAAAATACCTGACTTGAGAAATATTTGAGATGCTCAAGGGTTCCCAAACATCAGTATGAATTAATGAAAATGCAGTAATAATTTTGACTGCTAGATGAGGTGAGTATGTACTCCTTTGATGTTTACTCATTTCAAAAACTTCACAATTAAACTCTGACCTGACTTCAAGAGTAGGAAACATATAATGAAGAGCTTGTACAGATGGATGTCCCAACCGGTTATGCCATAGCCTTGTTTCATGTTCACTGGTGGAAATAATATTTATTTTTGTCTCATCTAGGTAATAGAGCCCACCTTGTTCACTACCTCCACCAATCACCTGCTTCGTTATAAGATCCTGAAATACACACGAAGTGGGTGAGAAGGTGATAAATAAATTAAAGTATTTTTTCAGTTAATTAGCATATAACAGATTCGAATGGAAGGTAGGAACAAATAGAATATCAGTGAGCGGAAGTGGATATATTTCCTTGAACTTTGGTTTGAGAACCTCAGCTATGGTAAAACACTTATGTGAAAAATGCAGAGATACATAATGTAATAAATGTCTATTACCTATAAGATGCTTGGAGGCTCCTAAGTCAATTATCTAGGATGAATATGAGGCATATATCATACCTAAAGCAGTGGTGGCAGCGGTATTTAATGAGGAACTTGGAGAAGAACCCATCATTTTTTGAAACAACTCATATTATTCATCAGTAAAATTTTCCTTTTTAGATGATTTTGTGGGTTGATCCTCATTTGTATCACCTACTAAGGCTTGACTATCTTTTGTCAAGTCTGAGTTGTCATTGGCATTATAACATATTTCTCCATAGTGACCATTTTTTCCATAGTAATTGCCTTCCTTGTAATAGCTTGTATTGATAGTGTGGCCATATGTCCCACAATGAGTGCATTCTTTCCACAATTTTCCATGCTCTTGACTAGCCAACTAATTACAATGGTATCATTTTTTAACCATTTTTTTATAAAAAAAAATGTCTTCTTCATCAATAGGTGGTCCACGGTTGGTGAGATGACCAAGGAGGTCCTTCTTTATAAAAAACCTCTGAACCGATGTGGGCCAACTAATAAAATTTGATACCCTTTGCAATGGTATAGCGGTAATTCTGAGTTTACCACTTTTGCTACTCATATATTCTTCGGCCATAATAGGCACTACAAAGAAAACAAATCTCCAATAAATTCTAATAAAAAATCCTAGTTTTCTTCAAACTACTTGGTGAATGGAAAAATTTAGCATTGATACTAAACAATCATTATTCTGATTTTTTTTCTGAATAAATAACCACTCATAATATACTCAATCTTCTATATCAGGGGAATCTTGTTCCCAAGGTATATTTTTTTTCTTCAACAATCTGATCATGGACTTGTCTCGGTTAACAGAAATTCCAAATGAACAGAACTTCTTTGAGAGTTTCTTCTAGATTGACAGACATTCATATCCACAATCTCATAAGATGAAAAACATTTACATACTCTTCTTTAAATCATCTTCTAAGTTCAGAAAACAGTAACATGAAGTAATAAAAAAAATAATGAAGGAACTTATCTCGTGCTTTTTTTTATCTTCCTTCACAAGGAGCCTTCTATGAGTGGTGTTCATCATATCTTCTTAGAGCATTCCTTTAGACATGGGGATCCTAAATGTAATGCTTTGATACCATGTTGAATTTAGGACCCCATGAATAATATCTTGATCAAGGGAGAGATAAATGAGAAAGAGAAAAGGAAAAGAGGGCTCTAGGGTAGAGAGAGGAGAAGGAGAAAAACTAAAGAGAAGAGAGGAAGATTCTTTCAGGTGAATGAGAGAAGAGGAGAACTTGATGTCTTAGATGTCCACCAATGTCCCATATTTATACTATTTTAATTACACAATTAGGGAAATTCCTTAATCAATTAGGATTCCTACTTTCCCTTATAATACATCAATCTAAGGAAGATAATCAATCATACAAATCAAGGAAGATATGCAAATCTATCCAACTCAAGTTGGGAAAGATACCAACTTATGGTATATTATGCCGGTCCCACTTGATCTTCAAATCTTTCAATGTATTCGAACTCATTCCAGCTCATGTGGTGACTCCTCTTGGCTGACATCCTCATGGTGGGTCCCACCATGGTTGCACATCATGGTGGGTCCCACATTGTAACATATGCAAACTGCACTTAAATCACAGCTTGATCTTACATTTTCTCCTCAATTTTTTAGATAAGATAATCCAGGGGATAACACAATCTATGGAGGATAAATAATCATGCAAAAATATCAGCACCGTTTTCGCAAAAAAAATCCTCCTATCGGTAACCAAGAAAAACAGCCTTCACCAAGCTCTTTAAAGAATAAAACATACATACAACAACATAACCACGCCTTGAACCAATTTAATCATGCTTTGATCATGAAAATCCACATATAAAGAAATAGTACAAGAAATTCTTCATCCAACATACATTTTTCTAGGATAGAAAATCGAACATATGATAATCCAACATAAACTTAAACTGAGTATCCTCTTGCATGAAAAATAAACCGAGCATAAGACATTATCATGCATTAGATGGAACACTTATCTTTTATCCAGATGAGAAACAACCTGTAAACCTATTTCCAAGATCAAGACGTTATCAAAATCATCTCATGAAGATTAAAAAAAACACTTATCTTGTTTATTGAGCCTTTGTTTCTCCAACAACAACATATGAAAATTGATAAAACCTTAGGAAATCATGATTTTGATGTTGGGATCCTAAACCCATTGCTTTGATACTACGTTGAATTTAGAATCCTATGATAAGGTCCTTTAGTAGAGAGTGGTAAAGTAGAGAGGAGCAAGAAGAGGAGAAGAAAAGGAGAGGAAGAATAAAGAGAGAAGAAGAGAAAGAGAGAGGGATGGCAAAGGAGAGGAGAAAGGGAAAGGCTTTGAGAGAAAAGTCTTAAGGACGAAATTGAGAGAGAAGAGGGGAAACTCAATGATCTCACCCTTGCCATCAACCTCTATTTATAATTTATGAAGGAAGGTTGCAATAACTACAATGCCCTTAGGGCTACAAGCTCTCAAAAGTAAAAGACTTAAGTAGAAATACATCAACTTCTTGAATTACACCAATGTGCCATCATTATGAGAAGATTATTTAATTACATTTTGTGCCACCTCCTTGACGTGGGTAAGGTATTTACCTTAATGCCATTTGAAGATTCTTCCAACACTGTTATTAAGGCTAATAAAACTTTTTATTTTGGTTCATCTTGGTACTCTCATTCCAAGTGCAAAATTAAAACCAAAAAATATTGTCGAATTTTTTTGTCTTCTTGGTACTTTTGTTCCAAGTGAAAAAAGAAAAAAAATAAGTATTGCCCCTTGAATTTTGAGACCTTAATAAAGTAAAACAAAGTCGTACTTTTTTTGCATCTATTGTTACTTTCTCTCCAAGTGCAAAAAGAAAAACAATAAATATTGCCATACTTTTTTTTACTTCTTCTTGGTACTTTCTTTCAAAATGAAAAAAATATTGGAAGACAGGCCCAAGCCCACACGACCAAGGAATGCCCACATATCCAAGTGTGTTGGAAGATGGAGCCAAGCCCATAAGACCATGGAAGGTCCACACATCCAAGAGATATGGAAGATGGGCTCAAGGCCATAGATCAAGGAGAAGTCCCATAGGCCCATAATATGATGGCAAGATGGTAAATAAAGAGTCATGTCATAGAGATGTCATTGGTGTAATTAGGTTAAAGTTCTAGGGTTATAATTATAATATTTTAGGTTGATTAATCTATAAATTGAGCTTAGGGGAAGGGTTAGGATAATAAATCCATAACCTCTTCTTCCTCTTGTTTTCTCTCAACCATTCTCTATTTCTCCATGAGCTAAATCCATGGAGTCCTGAAAATCAACATGGTATGAGAGCAGGTTTTGTGAGTTGACTTGGTCAACCCACAGAGGTTATGTGATCCTTTTCTGATCTATTATCTCTAACAGTTTAGGTTCGTATTTATCCTTTTTTCTGCTCTTTTCAGTCCCTTTACCTTGTGTTTACTTTGCATTTTCACCTCTATAATGAGCTTTTCATATTTCATATTATATATTGATGAAAAGAAATTTGAGTCTAATTTCCAAGGAAAATTAATTTGTTGCTATCGGAGTTATCTACAAAGAGAAATCGCTATTTGAAGCAGCAAAGCTCAGATTGCAAAAGTGGTTCAAGCAGCAGCTGAAAGCTTCAACTTCAGAGCTATTTAATGCTATCAAGAACGAGAATTTATATGGAGAATTATATATCAAAAGAAAGATATTTAAGTATATATTTTTACCTATACAGAGATATTCATCTTGGAAGAGTCAATGGTTATGATGGCAACAGGAGAAATAATACTTAGTTCGGCTAGATTATAGTGACCAAAATCTATCAGATTATGTATCTCAATAGAAGTATATTTTATGAAGAGAAGTTATACTTGGACGAAAGGTATTTAAGTACATTTTTAGAAGGAGAAAGTTTAATATCAATTTGATTTATATTTAAGGATATATTCGCAACGAAAGAATCAAAGGTCATGTTGGTATCCTATCGCATTGAAAACAAAAAAACAATAAATATTTCCCATTGCATTGCAAGAGCTTGATAAAACAAACTCTTAATTTTTTTAAACAATAAATATTGTCATACTATTTTTTTTATTTTGTTGGTACTTGCTCTCCAAGTGAAGAAAGAAAAATACTAAATATAGGCGTACTTTTTTTCCTTCTTATTGGTACTTTCGTTCCAAGTGAGAAAAGAAAACCTATAAAAATTTTCATATTTTTTCTTGATAATTTCGTTCCAAGTGAAAAAAACAATAAACATTGTCCCTTGCTTTGTGAGAGAATAATAAAGCAAACAAAGTCATATTTTTTTTGCTTTTGTTGGTACTTCTCTCCAAGTGAAAAAAAAAAAATATTTTCATACATTTTTCTTTTGCTACTTCTTGGTACTTCATTCCTAGTGCTAAAAGAAAACCAATGATTATTTTCATACTTTTAAAAAGAAAAACAATAAATATTGCCCCTTGCATTGGAAGATTAAAGCAAAACAAATTCTTACTTTTTTTCTATATGTTGGTAATTTCTCTCCAACTACAAAAAGAAAAAAAAAATATTGTCATACTTTTTTTTAAAACTTCTTGGTACTTTCGTACCAAGTACAAAATAAAAAACAAGGAATATTGCCTCTTGCATTGCGAGTGCTTGATAAAAACAAAGTCGTACTCTTTTTTTTTATTCTATTGGTACCTTCTCTCTAAGTGAAAAAAGGAAAACTATAAATTTTTTTGTACATTTTTTTTTCTTCTTCTTCTTACGTTCATTCACAGTGCAAACATATAATAATAAATATTGCCCATTGCATTGCGAGAGCATAATAAAGCAAAAAAAAGTTGTACTTTTTTTAAACAATAAATATTATCGTACTATTTCTTTTCTTCTTTTGGTACTTTCTCTCCAAGTGAAAAAAATAAAAATAAATACTGTCATAATTTGTTTTTGCTTCATCTTGGCACTTTCGTTCCAAGTGCAAACAGAAAAAATATATTATCGTACTTTTTTTTACATCTTCTTGGTACTTTTTTTTGAAGTGGATAGAGAAAACCAATAAGTATTATGATAATTTTTTCCCTACATCTTGGTACTTTCGTTCCAAGTGAAAAATAAAATAAATAAAAAATATTGCCCCTTGCATTGCAAGGGCTTAAAAATGCAAAACAAAATCACAATTTTTTTTTTTACTTTTGTTGGTATTTCTTTCCAAGTAAAAAAGGAAAAATAAATATTGTCATACTTTTATTTTTCTTCTTCTTGGTTCTTCATTCGAAATGCAAAAAGAAAATCAATACATATTGTCGTACTTTTTTTTGCTTATGCTTGGTACTTTCATTCCAAGTGAAAAACTAAAGCCAATAAATGTTGTCGTTTTTTTTCTTCTTGGTACTTTTGTTCCAAGTGAAAAAAAGGAAAACAATAAATATTTCCCCATGCATTACAAGAGCATAATAAAGAATAACAATGTCATACTTTTTTTTGCATATGTTGGTACTTTTTCTCCATGTGAAAAAAGAAAAAACGAATAAATATTCTTGTACTTTTTTTTACTTCTTCTTGGTACTTTCTTTCCAAGTGTAAAAAGAAAAACAATAAATATTACCTCTTCCATTGCTAGAGCGTAATAAAGCAAAACAATGTCATAATTTTACATCCATTGGTACTTTTCCTCCAAATGAAAAAAGAAAACATTAAATATTATCGTACTTTTTTTTTTACTTCTTTTTGGTACTTTCATTCCAAAAGTAAAAAAAATAAAAATAAATATTGCCCCTTGCATTGTGAGAGCTTAATAAAGAAAAACAAAGTCATACTTTTTTTTTGCTTCTTTGTACTTTCATTCCAAATGCATACAGAAAAGCAATAAATATTTCCCCATGTATTGCGACAACTAAATAAAGTAAAACAAAGTCTTACTTTTTTTATACAATAAATATTATCGTACTAATTTTTTCATATCTGTTGGTACTTTCACTCCAAGAGCAAAAAGAAAACAATAAAATTTGTCATACTTCTTTTTTGGTACTTTCATTTCAAGTGCAAACAGAAAAGCAATAAATATTGTTGTACTTTTTTCTTTATTCTTCTTGGTACCTTTGTTCCAAGTGCTAAAATAAGGCCAAAAAAATTTGTCATACTTTTTTTTTTTTTTGGCATCTTCTTGATATTTTCATTCCTTGTGCAAAAATAAAACAATAAATATTGTTCCCTACATTGCAAGAGCTTAAGAAGGCAAAACAATTTTGTACTTATTTTTTGCTATTATTGGTTATTTATCTCCTAGTGCAAAAATAAAAACAATACATATTGTCAAAATTATTTTGGCTTCTTCTTTTTACTCTTGTTCCAAGTGTGAATAAAATAAATAAATATTGCCCCTTGCATTGCAAGAGCTTAATATAGCAAAACCTAGTACTTTTTGTTTGTTTCTTCTTGGTACTTTTGATCCAAATACAAATCATAAATAAAAAATATTAATGTGCTTTTGTTTACTTCTACTTGGTCCATTCATTCCAAGTGCAAAACATAAAAAATAAAAAAATATCATACTTTTTTTCTTCTTCTTGATACTTTCGTTTGAACTGCAAAACTAAAACCAATACATTTATCATTTTTTATTTTCTTGGTACTTTCATTTCAAATGAAAAATAATAAATATTGTAGCTCGCATTACAAGAGCTAAATAATGCAAAACAAAGTCTTACTTTTTCTTTTCGAATTTGTTGGTACTTTCTCTCCAAGTAAAAAAAGTAAAACACTAAATATTTTCATACTTTTTTTACTTCTTTTTAGTACTTTTGTTCAAAGTACAAAAGGAAAAACAAGAATATTTCCCCTTGCATTGCTAGGCTTAATAAAGGAAAATGAAGTCGTACTTGTTTTTGCTTCTTTTGATACTTTCTCCCAAAGTGCAAAAGAAAATTAATAAAAAATATTGTACAATTTTTTTTGTTTTGTTTTTATTTTTTTATTTTTTTTATTTTTTTGTGCTTCTTCTTGGTACTTTTCGTTCCAAGTGCAAACAGAAAATCGTTAAATATTACCCCTTGCATTGCAAGAGTTTGATAAAGTAAAACCAAGTCGTACTTTTTTACATAATAAATATATTTGTACTATTTTTTTGTTGTTGCTTCTCTTGGTTCTTTCTCTCCATTGAAAAAAGAAAAAAATAAATATTGTCACCCTTTTTTTTGCTTCTTCTTGGTACATTCATTCCAAGTGCAAGCAAAAAAATAATAAATATTATCATTTTTTTCCTTCTTCTTGGTACTCTCATTCTAAGTTCAAAAAGAAAAAAAAAAAAATATTACCCCTTGTAGTACGAAAGCTTAATAAAGTAAAACTAAGTCATACACTTTTTTATCTTCTTCTTGGTACTTTCGTTCCAAGTCCAAAAAGAAAACCAATAAATATTGAATTACTTTTTTTTGCGTCATCTTCGTATTTTCGTTCTAGGTGCAAAGTAGAAAAAAAAATTGCTCAAGGGCATTGTGAGTGCTTAATAAAGCAAAATGTAGTTGTTCTCTCTTTTTTGCTTCTTCTTATTACTTTCATTCCAAATTCAGATAGAAAAACAATAAATATTGTTGTACTTTTTTTCTTTTATGCTTTTTCTTGGTACTTTTGTTCCAAGTACAAACAAAAAAGCAATAAATATTGCCCCTTACATTGTGATAGCTTAATAAAGTAAAACAAAGTTGTACTTTTTTTTCTTATACTGTTACTTTCTCTAATGCAAAAATAAAAATAATAAATATTGTCATCCTATTTTGTTTGCTTCTACTTGGTACTTTCGTTCCAAGTGCAAAAAAAAAAAAAAAAACTATTGTCGTTCCTTTTTTTTTTTGTGCTTCTTCATGGTCTTTTCGTTCAAAGTGCAAAATGACAAACAATAAATATATCCCCTTGCAGTACAAAAGATTAATAAAACAAAACAAAGTTGTACGTTTTTATCATATTTTTGGTACTTTGATTCCAAGTGAAAAAAGAAAACCAATAAATATTGTCTTACTTATTTTGTGTCTTATTGGTACTTTCGTTCCAAGTTCAAACAGAAAAACAATAAATACTACCCCTTGTATTGCGAATACTTAATAAAGTAAAACCTAGTCATACATTTTTTATCTTCTTCTTGGTACTTTCATTCCAAGTGCAAACAAAAAAGCAATAAATTTTGTCCCTTACATTGTGATAGCTTAGTAAAGCAAAATAAAATCTTACTTTTTTTCTTCTATTGTTATTTTCTCTCCTAGTGCAAAAATAAAAAAATAAATATTATCGTCCTTTTTTTTACTTCTTCTTGGTACTTTCGTTCCAAGTGCAAAAATAAAAATAAAACTATTCTCGTACTTTTTTTTTTTTTTGCTTCTTTTTGGTACTTTCGTTTCAAGTGTAAAAAGAAAACCAATAATTTTGTTGTATGTTTCTTTTTGGCCTCTTCTTGGTACTTTCGTTCAAAGTAAAAAAATAAAAACAAAAAATATTTCCCATTGCATTGTGAGAGTTTAATAAAGAAAAACAATGTCGTATTCTTTTTTTTTTTTGCTTATTCTTCTTATTTTTTTCCAAGTGCGAATAGGAAAAATTATTGCCCCTTGCATTGTGAGAGCTTAATAAAGCAAAACAAAGTGTAAATATTTTTTGTTTCTTCTAGGTACTTTCATTTGAAATGCAAACTAAAAAATAATAAATAATGTTGAACTTAATAAAGCAAAACAATGTTGTACTTTTTTTCCTTTTTCTTCTACCTGGTACTTTCATTCCAAGTGCAAACTGAAAAATTAAAAATTGACATATTTTTTTTTCCTTTTTCTTGATACTTTCGTTCAAAGTGCAAAACTAAAACCAATGAATTTGTCATTATTTTTCTTCTTCTTGGTACTTTTGGTCCTAGTGCAAAAAGTGAAACTATAAATATTGCCACTTGCATTACGAGAGCTTAATAATGCAAAACAAAATCATACTTTTTTGTGTGCATTTAATTGTTCTTTCTCTCAATGTAAAAAAATTAAAACAATAAATATTGTCGTACTTTTTTTTACTTCTTATTGGTTCTTTCGTTCCAAGTGCAAAAAGAAAAACAATAAATATTCCTTCTGGCAATGTGAGTTAATAAAGCAAAATGAAGTCGTAATTTTTTTATATGTTTCTTTTGTTACTTTCTCTTCAAGTGAAAAAATAAAAACTATAATTATTTTTGTACTTTGTTTTATTTTTTCTTCTTCTTGGTACTTTCATTGCAAGTGAAAATCGAAAAACAATAATAATGCCCTTTGATTTGCGATAGCTTGATAAAGCAAAACCAAGTCGTACTTTTTTTAAACAATAAATATAGTGGTACTTATTAATTTTTTTTATTTTTTATGTTACTTTCGTTCAAAGTGCAAACAAAATAATAAATATTATCATACTTTTTTTGCTTCTTCTTGGAATTTTCATTCCGAGTGCAAAAAGAAAAATAATAAATATTTTCCCTTATAGTGCGAGGGCTTAATAAAGAAAAAGAAATTAGTAATTTTTTCATCTTCTTCTTGGTACTTTCATTCCAAGTGCAAAAAGAAAACCAATAAATATTGTCTTACTTTTTTATTGCTTATTATCCGTACTTTCTTTCCTGGTGCATATAGAAAAATAATAAATATTCCCCCTTGCATTGCGAGTGCATAATAAAGCAAAATGTAGTCGTAGTTTTTTTTTTTTTTTTGCTTCTTCTTGGTTCTTTCATTTCAAATGGAAACAAAAAAGCAATAAATATTGCATGTTGCATTCTGATAGCTTAATAAAGCAAAACAAAGTCGTACATTTTTTGCTACTATTGTTACAATGTTACATTCTCTCCTAGTGATAAAAGAAAAACAATAAATATTTTTGTCCTTTTTTTATCTTCTTCTTGGTACTTTTGTTCCAAGTGTAAAAAGAAAAAAATAACTATTGTAGTACATATTTTTCTTCTTCTCGGTACTTTCGTTCTAAGTAAAAAAAGGAAAACACTAAATACTTCCCCTTACTTTGCATGAGCATAATAAAGCAATAAAAAGATGTAATTTTTTTTTTCATCTTTTGGTACCTTCTCTCCAATTGAAAAATTAAAAATTAAATATTATTGTACATTTTTTTTACTTATTTTTGGTACTTTCGTGGCAAGTGCAAACAGAAAAAGGAATACATATTTTTTTTTGTTATGTTGGTACTTTCTCTCCATGTGAAAAAAGAAACAATAAATATTGTCGTACTTTTTTTTTGCTTCTTCTAGGCACTTTCATTCCAAGTGCAAAAAAAAAAACCAATAAATATTGTTGTACTTTTTTTATCATCTTCTTAGTACTTTTTGTTCCAAGTTCAAAAAGAAAAATAATAAATATTGCCCCTTGCATTGCGAGAACTTAATAAAGCGAAACAATGTCTTACTTTTTTTTTCTTTTCTTGTTACTTTCTCTTCAAGTGCAAAAATAATAAAAATAAATAATATTGTTGAATGTATGGAAAAGAAAAATACTTCGTTGACTTGTTGTAATCAGTGTACATGAACCTCTATTCATAATAGAGGAAGGTAGTAGAGTCCAATTACAATAAAACTACCTTTGTCTCAATTACACCCAAACTCTAACACTTAAAGATAAGTCCTAACATAATTAAATAACTCAATATAGATAAAAGACAAACATAACTCAAACTAAAACTCTTGTTGGACGTGATCATAAGATAAAGATACTTTTGTGAGTCATTCTTGATCTTCCAACTGATGTGATAAAGATGCCAGCTCATGGTAATCATTGTGGGTCCTACTTCTTATGTGCTTGGGCCCATCTTGTGGGCCTTCATTGGTCGTGTGGCCCATCTTATAATACTCTTAGATATGTGGGTCTTCCTTGGTCTTGTGGGCTTGGGCCCTATCTTCCAACAAATATTGTACTTTTTTTTCTGCTTCTTCTTGGTTCTTTCGTTCCTCGTGCAAAAATAAAAACAATAAATATTACCCCATGCATTGAGAGAGGTTAATAAGGCAAAACAAAGTCATACTTTTTTTTTGCTTTTGTTGGTTCTGTCCTCCAAGTGAAAAATTAAAAATAATAAAAAATGTCTTACTTTTTTTTGCTTCTTCTTGCTACTTTTGTTCCATGTGCAAAACTAAAACCAATAAATATTTTCATACTTTATTTTATTTTTTCCCTTCTTCTTGGTACTTTTGTTCCAAGCGCAAAAAATAAACCAATAAATATTGTTGCTTTTTTTCTTCTTCAGAGTAATTTTGTTCCAAGTGCAAGAATAAACCAATATATATTGTTCATTGCAATTCTAGAGTTTATTATAGCTAAACAAAGTCATCCGTTTTTTTATATCCATTGGTGCTTTGTCACCAAGTGGAAAAATAAAAACAGTCAATATTGTTTGATGAATTTAGGATCCCTTTTCCAATATTCCGACCAAGAGAAGAGAGCAAGAAAAGAAAGGAAAGGAGAGAAAAGCTCTTGGGTGGAGAGAAGAGAAGAGGAAAAAGAGAGGTGTGCTCCAAGCAAGAGAGAGAGAGAGAGATTTACTCAAGAAGGAGATGTGTAACTTGATTAATTCCGAATTACAACACCTCTATTTATAGTAGAGAAAGTGATAGAGTCCTTATACAATTAACCTTTAAATCTCCTAATTACGTGCCAACTCTAACTCTCTAAGTCTATCATGAAAAGATAACACAATCTACTAGAGGTCTAACATAAGTTAAACTGAACTCTTCTTCAATAACGTGGACATATGGAAGGAGGCTAGCTTGTGGACTTATCCTTGTGGGTCCCACATTATCTTCCAACTCATATTGATAAGATTACTGGCTCGTGGTATCTTTGTGGGTCTCACTTGATCTTAAAGTCTTCTAACTCATTTTAGCTTGTGCTTCTTATCTTTTTAACTCATCCTAGCTTGGGTGAGGACTCTTCTTGGCATCCCACGTCCTCATGGTGGGTCTCACAAGCTCATGCATCATGGTGGATCCCACATTGTAACACTCCCCCCCAAGAGCTGGGGGGTGAGAAAATATCATAGATGCCCAGCTTACTGCAGATGCTAGACATAATCTTCTGAGTGACCGGCTTGGTGAGAATATCTACAACTTGACTTTGTGATGATATATGCCTTAGAGATAAAAGGCCTGCTTGGAACTTTTCTTGTATAAAATGACAATCCACTTCAATATGCTTTGTTCTTTCATGGAAGACTGGATTTGATGTAATGCGTATTGTTCTTTGATTAGATCCATCGAAGCTTCTTGTAGAATCCCAATTCAATGAGAAGAGGTCTTATCCATAGGAGTTGAATAATAGCATGTGCCATGGCTCTGTATTATGCTTTTGTACTAGACCATGTTACTACATTTTGCTTCTTGCTTTTCCATGTAACCAAATTCCCTCTAACCATCTTACAAAATCCTGAAGTAGATTTCCCATCATCCAGGGATCGGACCCAGTCTGCATCTAAGAATCCTTCGATGATTTGCAAGATAAATAGCTATAATTAAGGCTTCCTTCTATTTTTCGTGGATAGAAATATCAGTGGTTGAGGGCTGACCTAACTTCCGTTCTTGAAGAAAGCCTCTAAAGCAGGCCAAGTAGTCATGAATATTTTCTCGTTTAGTATTCAACATTCTTTGGAGAATAGCATAGGGTCTATGTTGTGTATCCAGGCATGAGTATAGTTTAGCACATGTCTCCAAAATTTGTTTAGTAGTATCAAGATGAATAAAATTACTAGAGACATGTTCTTCCATGCTATTTTTTAGCCAACCAATTACCAAAGAATCATTCTTCAGCCATTTCATATAAAAAAATATCATCTTTATCAACAGGTGGTCCTAGGGTAGTGAGGTGACGAAGTAGGTCTTTTGTTATAAGAAACCTCCAAACCGATGTGGACCAACTCATAAAAATTTGATACCCCACAAAGGGCATGGTGGTGATTCTCAGTATATCACCTTTGATATTCATATTTTTGTCAACCATGATAGGCCTTTCTTCAAAAAAATTTCTAATAATTACGCCAAGTAGCACTTCTTCAATCAACTCGATGTATGGGAAAATTTAGCATCAATGCTAAATTATTATTCTTTTTTTAAAAAAAAAAACACTCATAAGAGGCTCAATAAAATTCTTCTATATCATGGAACTCTTATCCCATGAAATTTTTTTTCCAATAATCTGATTATGGACTAGTCTCGGTAAACAGAATTTCCAAACCGATAAAATTGTCTTGATAACTCCTTCTAGATAGAGAGGCGTACATATCCATAATATAATAAGATGAAAGAATTAACATATTCATCCTTGAATCATCTTCTAAATTCGAAAACCAGTAGCATAAAAAAAAATTTGAACACTTATCTCTCAGCTTGTGTTCTTCCTTCAAAAAAGAGCCTTCTTTGAGTGGTGTTGATCATCACTTCTCTAGAGCATTCATTTGACGAGGGATCCTAAATAAAATGCTCTGATACCGTGTTGGATGTAGGATCCATCTTTCATAAATCTGAGCAAGAGAAAGAAGAAATAAAAAAAGAGAAAAGGGAAGAAGAGCTCTCGGGTAGAGAGAAGAAAAAACAAATGAGCAAAGAGAGGTTGCGCCAAGCAAAAGGAGAGAAAGAGAGAGAGTAACTCGAGAATGAGATGTGTAACTTGATTAATTCAGAATTAAAAAACCTCTATTTATAGTAGAGGAGGAGGTAGAGTCCTTATACAATTATCATTTCAATCCTAATTACATTCCAACTCTAACTCTCTAAGATAAGTCTATTTAAACCAAACTACTAGAAGCATAATATGAGTTGAACTAGAACTCTTGCTTTCTTCACTTGAGTATAGGGAAGAAGGCCAGCTCATAGCCTTATCCTTTTGGGTCCCTCATGATCCTTCAGTTCATCTTGATAAGGTTGACAGCTCGTGAGATATTTGTGGGTCCCACTTCATGTTCAAGTCTTCTAACTCAATTATGCTTGTGCTTCTTGATTCCTTAACTCGTGCTTGCTTGGGTGAGGACTCTTCTTGGTGTCCCACGTCCTCATGGTGGGTCCCACCAGCTCGAGCATCAAGGTGGGTCCCACCAGCTCAAGCACCATGGTGAGTCCCACATTGTAACAGATGGTAACCAATTTTTTGCAAAAAAAATTATCATTCCACTAGTGGGATTTGATATGGTTTTGGGCATCAAATGGCTTCAAACGTTGGGGCCAATCTTGTGGGATTTTGCAGCATCGAACATGACCTTTGAATTTGATGGTCACACAACTACCTTACAGGGTCGTAAGGTAGAGGTTACAACACATTTACATGGACTCTTAGAAACTGCAAAATTCAACTACCACGTTAGAAAATTTGTTGGATGAGTTTACCAACCTCTTTCAGGAACTGCAGGCTCTACCTCCATTGAGACATTGTGACCACCAGATTTGTTTGAAGGCCGGGTCTGAAATGGTAGTTGTACAACCATATAGGTACCCACACCTCTAAAAGGTTGAAATAGAACGTCAATTCAAAGTCATGCTCGAACAAGGCCTCATCCGATTGAGTAAATCTCCTTTCTCCTCTCTACTCTTATTGGTGAAGAAACATGACAATAGTTGGAGTTTTTGTGTGGACTATCAAGAATTAAATGCCAAGACCATCAGAGACAAGTTCCCTATCCTAGTAGTGGATGAGTTATTAGATGAATTACATGGGCCTAAATTTTTCACTAAGTTGGACTTGCACTCGGGGTATCATCAAGTCAAAATTTTTCCTCCGGATATTGAGAAGACAACATTCCGTACTCACCATGGCCACTTTGAATTGATCGTCGTGCCCTTCGGTCTGTCCAATGCTCCTTCCACTTTCTAGGCCCTAATGAATGAGGTATTTAGTGCCTATCTCAAAAAGTTTATTTTAGTATTCTTTGATGATATTTTAATCTTCAGCAAGTCATGGCATCAACATTTAGATGACTTATGTCTAGTTTTCCAACTTATTCGAGCACATCATCTTTACTTAAAACGGTCCAAGTGCTCCTTTGGTAGAACACAGGTGGCCTATCTGGAACAGTGGACCCGAAAAAAATTGTAGCTATCACACATTGGCCTCCACCGAGAAACATTACAAAATTAAGAGGATTTTTGGGCTTAGCGGGATACTATAGAAAGTTCACTCCTAATTATGCTGCCAGCTCCATTATCCAAATTTTTCCAACGCAATGCCTTTCAGTGGAATGAAGACACCGACCAATCATTCCAGACACTCAAGCACGCATTAGCCTCCGCACCTATATTACAGTTACCAGATTTTGAGGCTGTACTTGTGGCGAATGTGATGCATTAGGAGGAGGTATTGGGGCGGTGCTTCAACAATCTCCGCACCCAATTGCCTATTTCAGCCATCAACTCGCACTCCACCATCACAAATTACCAGCCTATGAATGAGAACTCATTGGCTTAGCTAAGGTGGTCCGCCATTGGAGACCATACTTGTGGGGCAGATATTTTATCATCCGCACTGACCACTACAGTTTAAAATTTTTGTTGGATCAGCGTATATCAACTTCTCCCCAATAGCACTGGATTAGCAAATTAATGGGGTTTGATTTTTTGGTAGAACATAAAGCGGGAACATTGAACAAAGCTGCGGATGCACTCTCTCGCAGGTCTAAAGAACCAGTGCAGCTGTGTGCAATTAGTCATCCAACACCCCTCCTTTTGGAGTCCATAAAGGAGGAAAACCGGCACACACCAGAACTGCAGGAGTTGTCTCACCAAATTGCAGTAGGGACACTGCCAAAAAAATGGTCATTTCAGGACAACCTTATTTTATATCACTAGCACATTTATTTATCTCACTCTTCTCCATTGGTGCCAGTGGTGTTATCCTCTCTTATCATGACAGTTCTCATGAAGGCCCTCAGAAAATATTACATTGGATTCATGGGGATTTTTATTGGGAAGGGATGAAATCCTCAATTGCAACATATGTGGCGGCTTGTCAGTTGTGTCAAAGGAACAAGGCAGATCATTTAAGCCATGCGGGTGTGCTGCAACAACTCGCTCTTCCCACCCAGGTTTTGTCGGATATCTCTATGGATTTTAATGAGGGCCTCCCTAAGGCTTCGGCGAAATCTATTCTTTTTGTGGTCATGGACAGATTTTCAAAATATGGTCACTTCATTCCATTGGAGCACCCTTATATAGTGGCATCCACGGTATTCCAGAATCAATTGTAAGTGATCGGGATGTCGTCTTTACAAGCCAATTCTGGAGAGACCTTTTCAGGCGTTGTGGCACCAAACTCAATTATTCCTCTGCTTATAACCCTCAATTGGATGGCCAGACCGAAGTGGTGAACCGCACCATTGAAATGTAGTTAAGGTGTCTAGTGGGAGACCACCCTAACGGTGGGTGGAATGCATTCCGTGGGCGGAGTACTGCTACAATACATCCTTCCACACAACCTTACAGGAGACCCCATTCCAGATATTATATGGCCGGGATCCCCCTCGATTGCTTCCCCTCAATTGCTTTCTTATGCTCATGGTTCAACCCAAGTGGAGTCCGTTGACCAAGCCCTTATTGATCAAGATCAATTGCTAGAATCTATGCTACAACGGCTTCGGAAAGCTCAAGCCAGCATGAAGGGCTATTACAATCAGGGCCACAGGGATGTGCAGTACAATCCAGGTGATATAGTATGGTTCCATCTACAACCTTACCGTCAAAACTCCCTGGCCGACAGTCGGCACAAGCTTTCTCCAAAATATTTTTGGCCATTCAACATTATCCAGCGCATGGGGCAGGTAGCATATAAGCTACAACTTCCTCTAGAGTCCAAGCTTCACAATGTTTTTCATGTCTCTCTTCTCAAAGCCATTCAAAGGACCAGATCCACCTTTTACTCCCTCTTTACCATTGATTGAGGACAGAAAAGTTTCTTTCATGCCCACCAAAATTTTGAATGCTCGCCAGAATCAGAATAGGAGGGAAGTACTCATTTAGTGGTCACACAGAGACATCACAAATGCCACTTGGGAAGATCTCGACGTATTTCAATAGGAGTCCCTACGTTCGAGCTTGAGGACAAGCTCATTTTCCAAGGGGGGAGTGATGTTGTGGACTTGATAGCGGAACGAGTCATGCAGAGGCGACATGGGTGAGTGGTAAATCATTAGGACATTCAAGTACATTAGGATATATAAGTTTAATTTATTTAATTACGTGGTAAGATCTAAGCCAACAATGGCATTATTTTAAAACTCTCATTCAGATGCCTTGGCATGATTAGCCTTTAAGGGGCTCATGGAGGGAAAGGAAAGGAAAGCAGAGTTTACCCTAATTCAGGATCGGCTTCATTCTCCATCGATGAACCCACCCATAATCAGCGTTCTCCTAGACAAACCCAAGGGTACAGGTCTCCCATTGACGAGCCAGATCAGTTCATTCCCTTCCATTCCATTTTCCATCACAATTTAGCCATCATAAGTTGCCCAGGTTTTGCCTCTGATCCTCTAAACGACCTCTCCCTCCGCCGAATCACACGATCCATGGTCAGAGACCACAACACAACACTTACTTAAACCCCCAACTCCCCCTTTTTCTGATGTTTGAAAAACCTAATATTTAAAAACTAAAAGAGTTTTACAATCCCTAAAAATTAAAGAGACTTTTTAGAATTATCTCTATCTGCATTTGTGCATTTCCATTTTAGATGTCAAGTTTTGTTTCAAAATCCAAACTTGAGTTTTTCACTCTCCCTTTTTTCTCTCGTATACAAAAAAAAAAAGATAAGGCAAATAGATCGTAACAGAATGAAATTTTAAGAGTTTATGTATGCAAAAAAAATTAAAACATAATAAATGTAAGTAAAGAAAATTTATCCTCACACCACAAACGAACATCAAAGTTTTGTTATCTATGCTTCGGAAATTCCACTAGTACAACCCCTAATAGCTTGGAATTTTTTAAGAAAGAGATTATTAATTGATCCTTACATGTTTTAAATATGGATATGCATTGACAAAACATGTTAAAGATGCAAATGACCCAACGATCCAAGACTCTTAAAGAGAACAACAAATGCTAATTCAATTCTAAAGGGAATGTCTGATGGGGTATTTACTCAATCCAAACAATCCACTTTTTGCCCATTTACAAAAAGTTGATCTAACGATCATAAATCACTATAAAGTGATTGACCATGAGTAACGAACTATATTATTGTTAGAATGACTTGTGGATTAAGTGTCAACAATTAGTGAAATCCCCAGCACCCCCCTTTTTCCGATGTTTGCAAAACCTAATATAAAAAAACTAAAAGATTTTTACAATGCCTAAAAATTAAAGAGACTTTTTGAAATTATCTCTCTCTACATTTTCACATTTCCATTTAGATGTCATGTTTTTTTTAAAAATGCAAACTTGACTTTTCACTCTCCCTTTTTTCTCTCGTAAACAAAAAAAATAAGGCAAATAGATCGGAACAAAATGAAAATTTTACCCCTTATGTATGCAAAACTTTTTAAAATAATAAATATAAGTAAAGAACTTTTCTCCACACACAAAAAATGAACACCAAATTTTTGTTATCTATCTTTGGGAAAATCCACTTGTACAACCCCTAATAGGTTGGAATTTTATAAGAAAGAGATTTCTATTTGATACTAACATGTTTTAAATATGGATATGCATGCACAAAATATGTTGAAGATGCAAATGATCCAAGGATCCAAGACTTTTAAGGAGAACAACAAATGCTCATTAAATTCTCAAGAGAACGTGTGGTGGGATATTTACTTGTTCCAAACAAGCCATATTTTGCCCATTTACAAATCGTTGATCTAACAATCATAGATCATAGTAAAGCGATTGATCATCAGTAACAAACTATATTTTTGTAAGAAATGACTTGAGGATTAGGAGCCAACACTCAGTTAAATTCCCCGCTCCCTTCTTTTTTCGATATTTGAAAAACCTAATATATAAAAAATAAAAAAGTTTTAAAATCCCTAAAAATTATAGAGACCTTTTGGAATTATCTCTCTTTGCATTTGTGCATTTCCATTTTAGATGTCAAGTTTTGTTTTAAAATCCAAACTTGACTATTTCACACTCCCTTTTTTCTCTCATAAATAAAAAAAGAAAAAGCAAATAGATCGCAACAAAATGAAAATTTTAAATTTTATGCTTGCAAAAAAATTAAAACAATTATAAATTTTATTAAAGAAAATTTATCTACACACCACAAACGAACACCAAAGTTTTTTAATCCATGCTATGGAAACTGCACTAGTACAACTCCTAATAGTTTGGAATTTAATAAGTAAGATATTTCTAATTGATCCTAACATGTTTTAAATATGGATATGCATGCACAAAACATGTTGAAGATGCAAATGATCCAAAGATCCAAGACTTTTAAGGAGAACAAAAAATGCTCATTAAATTCTCAAGTGAGTGTGCGCTTGGATATTTACGCGATCCAAACAAGCCATTTTTTGCCCATTTAAAAAAAAGTTGATCTTACAATCATAGATCACTTTAAAGTGATTGATCATGAGTAACAAGCTATATTTTTTAGAAGTCAACTGTCAGTTAAACCCACCGTTCCACCCTTTTTTTGATGTTTGCAAAACCTAATATTTAGAAACAAAAAGAGTTTTACAATCCCTAAAAGTTACAGAGACTTTTTAGAATTACCTCTCTCTTCATTTGTGCATTTCAATTTTAGTTGTCGAGTTTTGTTTTAAAATCCAAACTTGAGTTTTTCACTCTCCCTTTTTTTCTCTCGTAAAAAAAAAAATGTTAAGGCAAATAAATCGCGACAAAATGAAAATTTTTGAGTTCATGTATGCAAAAAAATTGAAACAATAATAAATGTAAGTATAAAAAATTTATCAACACACCACAAATGAACACCGAAGTTTTGTTATCCATGTTTAGGAAATTCAACTAGTACAACCCCTAATAGCTTAGAATTTTATTAGAAAGAGATTTTGAATTGATCCTAACATGTTTTAAATTTGGATATGCATACACGAAACATGTTGAAGATGCAAATGACCCAAGGATCCAAAAATTTTAAGGAGAACAACAAATGCTCATTAAATTCTCAAGCGAGTGTGTAGTGGGATATTTACTCGATCCAAACAATCCATTTTTTTCCATTTACAAAAAGAGTATCTAAGTATCATAAATCAATGTAAAGTGATTGATCATGAGTGACGAGCTATATTTTTGTTAGAAATGACTTGTGGATTAAGAGTCAAAACTCAGTGAAATCCCCCGCTCCCCTTTTTTCCAATGTTTGCAAACCCTAATATATTAAAACTCAAAGAGTTTTGCCATCCCTAAAAAATACAAAGAATTTTTGGAACTATCTCTCTTTTTAATTTTTGCATTTCTGCATTAGATGTCAATTTTTTCTTTTGAAATCCAAACTTGAGTTTTTTGCTCTCCCTTTTTTCTCTTGTAAACAAAAAAAAGATAAGGCAAATAGATCACAACTAAATTAAAATTTTAGACTTTATGTATGCAAAAAAATTTAAAAATAATAAACATAATAAAGAAAATTTATCCATGCACGGCATACAAACATCAAAGTTTTGTTATCCATATTAGGAAAATTCCACTAGTACGACTCCTAATATTTAGGAATATTATAAGAAAGAGATTTCTAATTGATTCTAACATGTTTTAAATATGGATATGATTGCACAAAAGATGTTGAAGATGCAAATGGCCTAAAGATCCAAGACTTTTAAGCCGAAGAACAAATGCTCATTAAATTCTCAAGTGAACGTGCTCTTGGATATTTACCCAATCCATACATGCCATTTTTTGCCCATTTACAAAAAAGTTGATCTAACAATCATAGATCACTGTCTAGTGATTGAGCATAAGTAACAAGCTATATCTTTTTAAGAAATGACTTGTGGATAAGGAGTCAACACTCAGTTAAATCCCTTGCACCCCCCTTTGTCCGATGTTTGGAAAACCTAATATATAGATACTAAAAGAGTTTTACAATCCCTAAAGATAATGAAGATTTTTTGGAACTATCTCTCTTTGCATTTGTTTTTAGATGTCAAGATTTGTTTTAAAATCCAAACTTGAATTTTTCACTCTCGCTTTTTTCTATTGTAAAATAAAAAAGATAAGGCAAATAATTCACAACAAAATGAAAATTTTAGCATTTATGTATGCAATATTTATCCACACACCACAAACGAACAACAACGTTTTGTTATCCATGTTTGGGAAATTCCACTAGTAAAACCCCTAATTGCAAGGAATTTTATAAGAAAGAGATTTCTAATTGATCTTTACATGTCTTAAATATGGATATGCATGCATGAAACAAGTTAAAAATGCAAATGACCCAAGGATCCCAAACTTTTAAGGAGAGCAACAAATGCTCATTAAATTCTAAAGCGAACGTACGGTAGGGTATTTACTCAATCCAAACAATCCATTTTTTCCCATTTACAATAAGTTGATATAACCATCATAAATCACTGTAAAGTGATTGATCATGAGTAACAAGCTATATTTTTTTATAGAAATAACTTATGGATAAAGAGTTTTACAATCCCTAAAAATTACAGAGACTTTTTTGAACTATCTCTTTGCATTTGTACATTTTCATTTTAGATGTCAGGTTTATTTTTTAAATCCAAACTTGAGTTTTTCACTCTCCCTTTCTTCTCTCGTAAAAAAAAAAAGATAGGGCAAATAGATCTCAACAAAATAGAAATTTTAGGGTTAATATATACAAAACATTTTAAAAAATAATAAATATAAGTAAAGAAAATTAATCCACATAGCACAAACAAACACCAAAGTTTTGTTATCCATGTTTGGGAAATTTTACTAGAACAACCCTAATAGCTTGGAATTTTATATGAAAGAGATTTCTAATTGATCATAACATGTTTTTAATCTGGATATGCATGTACAAAACATGTTGAAGATGCAAATGACCCAAAGATTCAAGACTTTTAAGGAGAACAACAAATGCTCATTAAATTCTCAAGTGAACGTGCGCTTGGATATTTACCTGATCCAAACACGCCATTTTTTCCCCATTTACAAAAAAGTTGATCTAACAATCATACATCACTGTAAAGAGATTGATCATAAGTAACAACCTATATTTTTTGTTAGAAATAACTTGGTGATTAGGAGTCAACACTCAGTTAAATCCCCCGCTCCCCCCTTTTTTTTATGTTTGAAAAACTTAATATTTAAAAACTAAAAGAGTTTTACAATCCCTAAAAAGTACAAAGACTTTTTGGAATTCTCTCTCTCCACATTTTTCCAATTCCATTTTAGATGTCAATTTTTTTTAAAAAAAATCCAAACTTAAGTTTTTCACTCTATAGTTTTTCTCTCTTCCGTTTTTCTCTCATAAAAAAAAAAGATAAGGCAAATAGATCACAACAAAATAAAAATTTTAGTGGTTACGTATGCAAAAAATTTGAAAAAATAAAAATTGAAGTAAAAATATTTATCCACACACCACAAATGAACACCAAAGTTTTGTTATCTATGTTTTGGAAATTCCACTAGTAAAACCCCTAATAGCTTGGAATTTTATAAGAAATAAATTTCTGATTGATCCAAACATGTTTTAAATATGGATATGCATGCACAAAACATGTTGAAAATACAAATGACCCAAGGATTCAAAACTTTTATGGAGAACTACAGATGCTCATTAAATTCTCAAGTGAACATGCAGTGGGATATTTACTCGATCCAAACATGCCATTTTTTGCCAATTTACAAAACGTTAATTTAACAATCATAGATCACTGCAAAGTGATTGATCTTGAGTAACGAGCAATATTTTTTTAGGAAATGACTTTTGGATTAGGAGTCAACACTTAGTTAAATCCCCTGCTCCCCCCTTTTTTCGATGTTTGCAAAACCTAATATATAAAAACTAAAAGAGTTTTACAATCCCTAAGAATTACAGAGACTTTTTGGATTTATCTCTCTTTTCATTTGTGCATTTCCATTTTAGATGTCAAGTTTTGTTTTAAAATCCAAACTTGAGTTTTTCACTCTCCCTTTTTCTCTCGTAAAAAAAAAAAGATAAGGAAAATGGATCGCAACATAATAAAATTTTAGAGTTTATGTATGCATAAAATTTGAAATAATAATAAATGTAAGTATAGAAAATTTATCCAAGCACCACAAACGAACACCAAAGTTTTGTTATCCATGTTTGGGAAATTCCACTAGTACAACCCCTTATAGCTTGGAATTTTATAAGAAAAAGATTTCTAATTGATACTAACATGTTTTAAATATGGATATGCATGAACAAAACATGTTGAAGATGCAAATGACCATAGATTCAAGTCTTTTAAGGAGACAAAAAATGTTCATTAAATTCTCAAGTGAACGTGCGCTTGGATACCTGATCCATACAAACCATTTTTAGCCCATTTAAAAAAATGTTGATCTAACATTCATAGATCACTGTCATGTGATTGATCATAAGTAACGACCAATAGTTTTGTAAGAAATGACTTGTGGATTAGAAGTCAACACTCAGTTAAATCCCCTGGTCCCCCCATTTTCTGATATTTGCAAAACCTAATATTTAAAAACTAAAAGAGTTTTACAATACCTAAAAAGTACAGAGACATTTTGGAATTATCTCTCTCGGCATTTGTCCATTTCCATTTTAGATTTCAATTTTTCTTTTAAAATCCAAACTTAAGTTTTTCACTCTTCCTTTTTTCTCTTGTAATAAAAAAAAGATACGGTGAATAGATCACAATAAAATGAAAATTTTAGTGGTTACATATGCAAAAAATTTGAAATAATAATAAATTGAAGTAAAAATATTTATCAACACACCACAAACGAACTCCAAAGTTTTGGTATCCATGTTTGGGAAATTCCAATAGTACAACCACTAATAGCTTGGAATTTTATAAGAAATAGATTTTTGATTGATCCAAACATGTTTTAAATGTGGATATGGATACACGATACATGTTGAAAATGAAAATGACCCAAGGATCTAAAACTTTTATGGAGAACTACAAATGCTCATTAAATTCTCGAGTGAACGTGCGGTGGGATATTTACCCGATCCAAACAAGCCATTTTTTGTCCATTTACTAAACATTAATCTAACAAACATAGATCACTGTAAAGTGATTGATCATGAGTAACAAGCTATATTTTTGTAAGAAATGCCTTTGGGATTAGGAGTCAACACTCAGTTAAATCCCTTGCTCCCCCATTTTTTTGATGTTTGCGAAACGTAATATATAAAAACTAAAAGAGTTTTACAATCCTTAAAAATTTCATGGACTTTTTAGATTTATTTCTCTTTGCATTTGTGCATTTCCATTTTAGATGTCAAGTTTTGTTTTAAAATCAAAACTTGAGTTTTTCACTCCCCTTTTTTCTCTCATAAACAAAAAAAGATAAGGAAAATGGATCACAACAAAATAAAAATTTTAGAGTTTATGTATGCATAAAATTTGAAACAATAATAAATATAAGTATATAAAATTTATCCACACACCACAAACAAACACCAAAGTTTTGTTATCAATGTTTGGGAAATTCCAGAATTACAACCCCCAATAGCTTGGATTTTTATTAGAAAGATATTTCTAATTGATCCTAACATGTTTAAAATATGGTTATGCATGCACGAAAAATGTTGAAGATGCAAATGACCCAAGGATCCAAGACTTTTAAGAAGAACAACAAATGCGCATTAAATTTTCAAGTGAATGTGCGGTGGGATTTACCTGAACCAAACAAGCCATATTTTCCCTTTTACAAAAAGTTAATCTATCAATCATAGATCACTGTAAAGTAATTGATCATCAGTAACGAGCTACATTTTTTATAGAATTGACTTGTGGAATAAGAGTCAACACTCAGAGAAATCCCCTGCTCCCCCCTTTTTCTGATGTTTGCAAAACCTAATATATAAAAACTAAAAGATTTTTACAATCCCTAAAATTTACAGAAACTTTTTGGAACTATCTCTCTTTGCATTTGTGAATTTCCATTTTAGATGACAATTTTTTTTAAAATCCAAACTTGAGTTTTTCGCTCTCCCTTTTTTCTCTCGTAAACGAAAAAGATAAGGGAAGTAGATCATAACAAAAAGGAAATTTTAGAGTTTATGTATGCAAAAAAATTTTAAAAATAATAATCGTAAATATAGAAAAATTATCCACACTACACAAACGAACACCAAAGATTTGTTATCCATGTTTGGGAAATTCCACTAGTACAATCCCTAATAAGTTGGAATTTTGTAAGAAAGTGATTTCTAATTGATCCTAACATGTTTTAAATAAGGATATGCATGCACAAAACATGTTGAAGATGCAAATGATCCAAAGATTCAAGACGATTAAGGAGAACAACAAGTGCTCATTAAATTCTCTAGTGAACATGCGCTTGGATATTTACCTGATCTAAACAAGCCATTTTTTGCCCATTTACAAAAAAGTTGATCTAACAATCATAGATCATTGTGAACTGATTGATCATAAGTAATGACCTTTATTTTTGTAAGAAATATCTTGCAGATTAGTAGTCAACACTCAGTAAAATCCCCCGTTCCCTCCTTTTTTTTATGTTTGCAAAACCTAATATTTATAAACTAAAAGAGTTTTACAATCCCTAATAAGTACGAAGACTTTTTGGAATTATCTCTCTCCGCATTTGTCCTTTTTCTATTTTAGATGTCAAGTTTTGTTTTAAAATCTCACTCTCCCTTTTTTCTCTTGGAAACAAAAAACATTAAGAAAATTAGATCGCAACAAAATGAAAATTTTAGCGGTTACATATGCAAAAAATTTGAAACAACAATAAATTTAAGTAAAAATATTTATCCACACACCACAAATTAACACCAAAGGTTTGTTAACCATGTTTGAGAAATTCCATTATTACAACCCCTAATAGGTTGGAATTTTATCCGAAATAGATTTTTGATTGATTCAAACAATTTTTAAATATGGATATGAATGCACAAAAGATATTGAAAATGCAAATGACCCAAGGATACAAGACTTTAAGGAGAACAAGAAATGCTCATTAAATTTTAAAGTGAACGTGCAGTGGGAAATTTACCCGAACAATCCATTTTTTGCCCATTTAATCTAAAAATCATAGATCACTATAAAGTGATTGATCATGAGTAACGAGCTATATTTTTGTAAGAAATGACTTGTGGATTAGGAGTCAACACATAATTAAATCCCCCGCTCCCCCCTTTTTTCGATGTTTACAAAACCTAATATATAAAAATTAAAATATTTTTAAAATCCTTAAAAATTACATAGACTTTTTGGATTTATCTCTCTTTGCCTTTGTGCATTTCCATTTTAGATGTCAAGTTTCATTTTAAAATACAAACTTGAGTTTTTTACTCTCCTTTTTTCTCTCGTAAACAAAAAATAATAAGGAAAATAGATTGCAACAAAATAAAAAAATTTCAGTTTATGTTTGCATAAAATTTGAAACAATAATAAATGTAAGTATAGAAAATTAATCCACACACCACGAACACCAAAGTTTTGTTATCCATGTTTGGGAAAATCCTCTAGAACAACCCCTAATAGCTTGGAATTTTATAAGAATGAGATTTCTAATTGATCCTAACATGTTTTAAATATGGATATGCATGCACGAAATATGTTGAAGATGCAAATGACCCAATGATCTAAGACTTTTAAGGAGAACTACAAATCCACATTAAATTCTCAAGTGAACGTGCGGTGGGATATTTACCTAATCAAAACAAGCCATTTTTTGCCCATTTACAAAAAATTTAATCTAACAATCATAGATCACTGTAAAGTAATTGATCATCAGTAACAAGCAATAATTTTTGTTATAAATGACTTGTGGATTAGGTGTCAACACTCAGTTAAATCCCCCACTCCCCCCTTTTTCAGATGTTTGCAAAACCTAATATATAGATCCTAAAAGAGTTTTACATTCCTTAAAAGTTACAAAGACTTTTTGGAATTATCTCTCTCTGCATTTGTGCATTTCCATTTTAGATGTCAAGTTTTGTTTTAAAATCCAAACTTGAGCTTTTCACTCTCCCTTTTTTCTCTCGTAAACAAAAAAAGAATAAGAAAAATACATCGCAACAAAATGAAATTTTTAGAGTTTAAGTATGCAAAAATCTTGAAACAATAATAAATATAAGTGAAGAAAATTTATCCACACACCACAAACGAACACCAAAGTTTTGTTATCCAAGTTTGGGAAATTCCTCTAGTACAAACCTTAATAGATTTGAATTTTATAAAAAGAGATTTCTAATTGATCCTAACATGTTTGAAATATGGATATGCATGCACGAAACTTGTTGAAGATGCAAATGACCCAAGGATCCAAGACTTTTAAGGAGAACAACAAATCCTCATTTAATTCTCAAGCGAACGTGAGGTGGGATATTTAGTCGATCCAAACACTCAGTTAAATCCCTCGTTCCCCCGTTTTTTCGATGTTTGAAAAACCTAATTTATAAAAACTAAAAGATTTTTACGATCTCTAAAACTTATAGAGACTTTTTGGATTTATCTCTCATTCCATTTGTGCATTTCCATTTTAGATGTCAAGTTTCGTTTTAAAATCCAATCTTGATTTTTTCACTCACCCTTTTTTCTCTTATAAACAAAAAAAAGATAAGGAAAACGGATCGTAACTAAATAAAAATTTAGAGTTTATGTATACATGAAATTTGAAACAATAATAAATGTAAGTATAGAAAATTTGTCCACACAACACAAACGACCACCAAAGTTTTCTTATTCATGTTTTGGAAATTTCACTAGTACAACTCCCAATAGCTTGGAATTTTATTAGAAAGGGTTTTCTAATTGATCCTAACATGTTTAAAATATGGATATGCATGCATGAAACATGTTGAAGATCAACAAATGACCCAAGGATCCAAGACTTTTAAGATCAACAAATGCTCTTTAAATTCTCAAGCAAACTTGTGGTGGGATATTTACTAGATCTAAACAACCCATTTTTTGGCATCTACAAAACTTTTATCATACAATCATAAATCATTGTAAAGTGATTGATCATGAGTAATGAGCTATATTTTTGTCAGAAATGACTTGTGGATTAATAGTCAACACTCAGTGAAATCCCCCACTACCCCCTTCTTCTGATGTTTGCGAACCCTAGTGTATTAAAACTAAAACAGTTTTACAATCCCTCAAAATACATTGACTTTTTGGAACTACCTCTCTTTGCATTTGAGAATTTCCAGTTTTGATGTCAAGTTTTTTTTTTAAAATCCAAACATGAGTTTTTTACTCTCCCTTTTTTTCTCTCATAAACAAAAAAAGATAAGGCAAATAGATCGCAACAAAATTAAAATTTTAGAGTTTATGTATGCAAAAAAAATTTTAAAATAATAAATGTAAGTAAAACAATTTATCCACTCACGACAAATGAACACCAAAGTTTTGTTATCCATGTTAGGGAAATTCCACTAGTACAACCCCTAATAGCTAGGAATATTATAATAAAAATATTTCTAATTGATCCTAAGATGTTTTAAATATGGATATGCATGCGCATAACATGTTGAAGACGCAAATGGTCCAAAGATCCAAGACTTTTAAGGTGAAGAACAAATGTTCATTAAATTCTCAAGTGAACGTGCGCTTCGATATTTACCCAATCAATACAAGACATTTTTTGCCCATTTAAAAAAAAATTGATCAAACGATCATTAATCACTGTAAAGTGATTGATCATGAGTAAGGAGCTATATTTTTGTTAGAAATGACTTGTGGATTAAGAGTCAACACTCAGTGAAATCCACCGCTCCCCCCTTTTTCTGATGTTTGGAAAACCTAATATATAAAAAATAAAAAAGTTTTACAATCTCTAAAAATTTAAGAGACTTTTTGGAATTATGTCTCTCTGCATTTGCGCATTTCCATTTTAGATGTCATGTTTTGTTTTAAAATCCAAACTTGACATTTTCACTCTCCCTTTTTTCTCTTGTAAACAAAAAAGATAAGGCAAATAGATTGCAAAAAAATTAAAATTTTTGCCTTTATGTATGCAAAAATAAATTACAAATAATAAATTTAAGAAAATAAAATTTCTCAAGACACCACAAATAAACACCAAAGTTTTGTTATCTATCTTCGAGAAATTCCACTAGTTCAACCCTTAATAGGTTGGAATTTTATAAGAAAGCGATTTCTGTTTGATCCTATAACGTTTTAAATATGGATATGTATGCACGAAATATGTTGAAGATGTAAATGATCCATAGATCCAAGACTTTTAAGGAGAAAAACAAATGCTCATTAAATTCTCAAGTGAACATGTTGTGGGATATTTATTTGATCCAAACAAGCCTTGTTTGCCCAATTACATAAAAGTTAGTCTAACAATCATAGATCATTTTAAAGTAATTGATCATCAGAAACGAGCTATATTTTTGTTAGAAATGACTTTTGGAATAGGATTCAACACTCAGTTAAATCCCCCGTTTCCCCCTTTTTCTGATGTTTGCAAAACCTTATATATAGATCCTAAAAGATTTTTACAATCCCTAAAAATTACAAAGACTTTTTGGAATTATCTCTCTCCGCATTTGTGCATTTCTATTTTAGAGATCAAGTTTTGTTTTAAAATCCAAACTTGAGTTTTTCACTCTCCCTTTTCTCTCTTAGAACAAAATGAAAATTTTAGAGTTTATGTATGCAAAAATTTTGAAACAATACTAAATATACGTAAAGAAAATTTATCAACACACCACAAATAAACACCAAAGTTTTGTTATCCATGTTTAGGACATTCCTCTAGTACTACCCCTAATAGCTTGGAATTTTAAAAGAAAGAGATTTCAAATTGATCCTAACATGTTTGAAATATGGATATGCATGCATGAAACTTGTTGAAGATGCAGATGATCCAAAGATCAAAGACTTTTAAGGATAACAACAAATGCTCATTAAATTTTCAAGAGAACATGCATTGGGATATTTACTCGATCCAAACAATCCAGTTTTTGCCCATTTATATAAAGTTGATCTAACGATCATAAATCACTGTAAAGTGATTGATCATGAGGAACGAGCTATATTTTTGTTAGAAATTACTTGTGGACTAAGAGTCAATACTTAGTGAAATCCCCCGCTCCCTCCTTTTTCCAATGTTTTCAAAACCAATAAATTAAAACAAAAAGTGTTTTACAATCCCTAAAAATTACAGAGACTTTTTGGAATTATCTCTCTTTGCATTTGTGCATTTCCATTTTAGAAGTCAAGTTTTGCTTTAAAATCCAAATTTGAGTTTTTCGCTCTCCCTTTTTTCTCTCATAAACCAAAAAAGATAAGACAAATAGATCGCAACAAAATGAAAATTTGATTTTATGTTTGCAAAAAATTTAAAACAATAATAATAAGTGAAAGTAAAGAATATTGATCTACACACCACAAACGAAAACCAATGATTTGTTATCTATGTTTGGGAAATTCCACTAGTACAACCCCTAATAGCTTGGAATTTAATAAGAAAGAGATTTCTAATTGATCCTATCATGTTTTAAATATTTATATGCATGCACAAAACATGTTGAAAATGCAAATGACCCAAGGGTCCAAGACTTTTAAGGAGAATAACAAATGCTCATTAAATTCTCAAGTGAACGTGTGGTGGGATATTTACCCGAGCCAAACAAGCCATATTTTTCCCATTTACAAAACGTTGATCTAACAATCATAGATCAATGTAAAGTGATTAATCATTAGTAACGAGTTTTATCATTGTTAGAAATGACTTGTGGATTAAGAGTAAACACTCAGTGAAATTACTTGTTCCCCCCTTTTTCCGATGTTTGCAAAACCTACTATACAAAAACTAAATTATTTTTACAATCCTTATAAATTAAAGAGACTTTTCTGAATGATCTCTCTCTGTATTTGCGCATTTCCATTTTAGATGTCATGTTTTGTTTTAAAATCCAACTTGACTTTTCACTCTCCATTTTTTCTCTAGTAAACAAAAAACGATAAGGCAAATAGATCGCAACAAAATAAAAATTCTGGCCTTTATGTAAGAAAAAAAAATAAAAATAATAAATGTAAGTAAATAAAATTTTTCTACACACCACAAACGAACACCAAAGTTTTGTTATCTATCTTTGGGAAATTCCACTTGTACAACCCCTAGTTGGTAGGAATTTTCTAAGAAAAAGATTTCTATTTAATCCAAACATGTTTTAAATATGGATATTCAAGCACGAAAGATGTTGAAGATGCAAATGACCCAAGGATCCAAGGCTTTTAAAGAGAACAACAAATGCTCATTAAATTCTTAAGTGAACGTGTGGTGGGATATTTACCTGATCCAAATGCTCATTTAATCCAGCCATTTTTTTCCCATTAAAAAAACATTGATCTAACAATCATAGATCGTAAAGTGATTGATCATGAGTAACGGGCAATATTTTTGTAAGAAATGACTTGTGGATTAGGAGTCAACAATCAGTTAAATACCCCGCTTGATGTTTACAAAACCTAATATATAAAAACTAAAAGATTTTAACAATCCCTAAAAATTACAGAGATTTGTTGGATTTATCTCTCTTTGCATTTGTGCATTTCCATTTTAGATGTCAAGTTTTGTTTTAAAGTCCAAACTTGTGTTTTTCACTCTCTCTTTTTTCTCTCATAAACAAAAAAAAGATAAGGAAAATGGATTGCAACAAAATAAAAATTTTCGAGTTTATATATGCATAAAATTTGAAACAATAATAAATGTAAGTATACAAAATTTATCCACACACCACAAACGAACATCAAAGTTTTTTTTTCCATGTTTGAGAAATTTCACTAGTACAACCCCCAATTGCCAAGAATTTTATTAGAAAGAGATTTCTTATCATTCATAACATGTTTAAAATATAGATATGCATGCATGAAACATGTTGAAGAGGCAAATGACCCAAGGATCCAAGACTTTTAAGGAGAACAACAAATGCTCATTAAATTCTCAAGCGAAAGTGCGGTTGGATGTTTATTAAACAATCCATTTTTTGCCCATTTACTAAAAGTTGATCTAACAATCATAAATCACTCTAAAGTGATTGAACATGAGTAATGAGCTATATTTTTTAAAAAATGACTTGTGGATTATCAGTCAAGACTCAGTGAAATCCCACACACGCCCCTATTTTCGATGTTTGCAAGCCCTAATATATAAAATCGAAAAGAGTTTTAAAAACCCTAAAAAATAAATAGACTTTTTGGAACTATCTCTCCTTGCATTTGTCCTTTTCCATTTTTTAAGTCAATTTTTTTAAAAAAAATCCAAACTTGATTTTTTTACCCTTCTTTTTTTCTCTCGTAAACAGAAAAAGATAAGGCAAATAGATTGCAACAAAATTAAAATTTTAGAGGTAATGTATGAAAAAAAAATTAAAAAAAAAATATAAGTAAAAAAAATTTATCTACTCACGTCAAACGAATAACAAAGTTTTGTTTTCCATGTTAGGGAAATTCTACTAGTACAACCCCTAATAGCTAGGAATATTATAAGAAAGAGATTTCTAATTGATCCTAACATGTTTTAATTATGGATATGCATGCATGCACATAACATGATGAATATGCAAATTGCCTAAAGATCCAAGACTTTTAAGGCGACGAACAAATGCTCATTAAATTCACATGTTAACGTGAGCTTGGATATTTACCCGATCCATACAAGCCATTTTTTTCCCATTTACAAAAAAGTTGATCTAATGATCATAAATCATTGTAAAGTGATTGATCATGAGTAACGAGCAATATTTTGGTTAGAAATTACTTGTGGATTAAGAGTCAACACTCAGTGAAATCCCCCGCTCCTCCTTTTTTCGATGTTGGCAAAACCTAATAGATAAAAACTAAAAGAGTTTTACAATCCCTCAAAATTAAAGAGACTTTTTGGAATTAACTCTCTCTGTATTTGCGCATTTCCATTTTAGAAGTCATGTTTTGTTTTAAAATCCAAACTTGACTTTTTCACTCTCCCTTTTTCTCTCGTAAACAAAAAGAAAAAGGCAAATAGATCACAACAAAATGAAAATTTTTGTAGGCAAAAAATTTTAAAAATAATAAATGTAAGTAAAGAAAATTTCTCCGCACACCACAAACAAACACCAAGTTTTGTTATCTTTCTTTAGGAAATTCCACTAGTACAACCCCTAATAGGTTGGAATTTTATAAGAAAGAGATTTCTATTTGATCCTAACATGTTTTAAATATGGATATACATGAACGAAATATGTTGAAGATGCAAATGACCCAAGGATTCAAGACTTTTAAGGAGAACAACAAATGCTCATTCAATTCTCAAGTGAACGTGCGGTGGGATATTTACCTGATCCAAACAAGCCATTTTTTGCCCATTTACAAAAACATTAATCTAACAATCATAGATCACTGTAAAGTAATTGATCATCAGTAACAAGTTATATTTTTGTTAGAAATGACTTATCGATTAGGAGTCAACACTCAGTTAAATCCCCTGCTCCCCGCTTTTCTCAATGTTTGCAAAACCTAATATACAAATCCTAAAAGAGTTTCACAATTCCTAAAAATTAAAAAGACTTTTTTGAATTATCTCTCTCTGCATTTGTGCATTTCCCTTTTAGATTTCAAGTTTTGATTTAAAATCCAAACTTGAGTTTTTCACTCTCCCTTTTTTCTCTCGTCAACAAAAAAAATAAGGAAAATAGATCGCAACAAAATGAAAATTTTACATTTCATGCTTGCAAAATTTTTGAAACAATAATAAATATAAGTGAAGAAAATTTATCCACACACCACAAACGAACACCAAAGTTTTCTTATCCATTTTTGGGAAATTCCTCTAGTACAACCCCTAATAACTTTGGAATTTTATAAGAAAGAGATTTCAAATTGATCCTATCATGTTTTAAATATGGATATGCATGCACAAAACTTGTTGAAGATGCAAATGACAAATGGATCCAAGAATTTTAAGGAGAACAACAAATGCTCATTAAATTCTCAAGCGAACCTGCGGTGGGATATTTACTCGATCACAACAATCCTTTTTTGCCAATTTATATAAAATTGATCTAACGATCATAAATCACTGTAAATTGATTAATCATGACCAATTGGCTATATATTTTTTAGAAATTACTTGTGGATTAAGAGTCAATACTTAGTGAAATCCCCCGCTCCCCCTTTTTCGGATGTTTGAAAAACCAATATATTAAACTAAAAGTGTCTTACAATCCCTAAAAATTAAAGAGAATTTTTTGAATTATCTCTCTTTGCATTTGTGCATTTCCATTTTAGATGTCAAGTTTATGTTAAAATACAAACTTGAGTTTTTCAGTCTCGCTTTTTTCTCTCATTAAAAAAAAGATAACACGAATAGATCACCACAAAATGAAAATTTTAGAGTATATGTTTGCAAAAAAAATTAAAAATAATAAATATATGTAGAAAAAATTTATCCACACACCACAAATGAACACCAAAGTTTAGTTGTCCTTGATTGGGAAATTCCACTAGTACAACCCCTAATAGCTTGGAATTTAATAAGAAAGAGATTTCCAATTGATCCTAACATGTTTTAAATATGGATATACATGCACAAAACATGTTGAAGATGCAAGACCCAAGGATCCAAGACTTTTAAGGAGAACAACCAATGCTCTTTAAATTCTCAAGTGAACGTGCGGTGGGATTTTACCCGATCCAAACAAGCCATATTTTGCCCATTTACAAAACGTTGATCTAACAATCATAGATCACTCTAAAATAATTGATCATCAGTAACAAGTTTTATTATTTTTAGAAATGACTTGTGGATTATGAGTCAACACTCAGTGAATTCGCCTGCTCCCCCCATTTTCCGATGTTTGCAAAACCTAATATATAAAAACGAAAAGAGTTTTACAATCTCTTAAAATTAAAGAGACTTTTTGGAATTATCTCTCTCTACATTTGCACATTTTCATTTTAGATGTCATGTTTTTTTAAATCCAAACTTGATATTTCACTTTCCCTTTTTTATCTCGTTAACAAAAAAGATAAGGCAAATAGATCGCAACAAAATGAAAATTTTAGCCATATGTATGCAAAAAAGTTTTAAAAATAAAAAATGTAAGTTAAGAAAATTCTCCACACACCAAAAACGAACACCGAAGTGTTGTTATCTATCTTTAGGAAATTCCACTTTTACTACCACTAATAGGTTGGAATTTTATAAGAAAGAGATTTCGATTTGATCCAAACATGTTTTAAATATGGATATGCATGCACGAAATATGTTAAAGATGATATTGACCCAAGGATCCTAGACTTTTCAGGAGAACAACAAATGCTCATTAATTTCTCAAGTGAATGTGCGGTGGGATATTTACCCGATCCAAACAAGTCATATTTTGCCCATTAACAAAACGTTGATCTAACAATGATTGATCAATGTAAAGTGATTGTTCATTAGTAACGAACTATATTTTTGGAAGAAATGACTTGAACAGTAGGAGTCAACACTCAGTTAATTCCTCAGCTCCCCCCTTTTTTCAATGTTGGTAAAACTTATATATAAAAACTTAGAGAGTTTTACAGTCCCTAAAAATTACAGAATTGTTTTTGAATTATCTCTCTTTTCATTTGTGAATTTCAATTTTAAATATGGATATGCATCCACAAAACATGTTGAAGATGAAAATGACCCAAGGATCCAAGACTTTAAAGGAGAACAACAAATGCTCATTAAATTTTCAAGCGAATGTTTGGTGGGATATTTACTCGATCCAAGCAATCCTTTTTTCCCATTTAAAAAAAGTTGATCTAACAATCATAAATCACTTTAAAGTGATTGAACATGGGCAACGAGCTATATTTTTGTTTGAAATGACTTGTGTATTAAGAGTCAATACTTCGTGAAATCCCCTGCTCCCTTCTTTTTCGATGTTTCCAAAAACTAATATATAAAAACTAAAAGTGTTTTACAATCTCTTAAAATTACAGAGACTTTTTGGAATTATCTCTCATTACATTTGTGCATTTCCTTTTTAGATGTCAAGTTCTATTTTAAAATCCTAATTTGAGTTTTCACTCTCCCTTTTTTCTCTCATAAACAAAAAAAAGATAAGGCAAATAGATCGCGACAAAATGAAAAATTTAGAGTTTATTTTGAACAAAAATTTTAAAAAATAATAAATATAAGTATTGAAAATTTATCCATACACCACAAACGAACACCAAAGTTTTATTATCCATGTTTGAGAATTTCAACTAGTATAACCCCTAATAGCATGGAATTTAATAAGAAAGAGATTTCTAATTGATCCTAAAATGTTTTAAATATGGATATGCATACACAAAACGTTTTGAAGGTGCAAATGACCCAAAGATCCAACTTTTAAGGAGAACAAAAAATGCTCATTAAATTATCAAGTTGATGTGAGCTTGGATATTTACTTGAACAAAACAAACCATTTTTTGCCCATTAACAAAAACGTTGATCTAACAATCATAGATCACTGTAAAGTGATTGATCATGAGTAACAAGCCATATTTTTGTAAGAAATGATGTGTGGATTAGGAGTCAACACTCAGTTAAACCCCCTGCTTCCCCCTTTTTCTGATGTTTGTGAAACCTAATATTTAAAAACTAAAGAGTTTTACAATCCCTAAAAATAATAGTGACTTTTTAGAATTATCTATCTCTACATTTGTGCATTTCCATTTTAGATGTCATGTTTTGTTTTAAAATCTAAACTTGAATTTTTTAGTCTCCCTTTTTTCTCTCATAAACAAAACAAAGATAAGGCAAATAGATCACAACAAAATGAAAATTTCAGCCATTATGTATGCAAAAAAAAATTAAAAATAGTAAATGTTAGTAAAGAAAATTTATCCACACACCACAAACCAACACCAAAGTTTTCTTATCCATGTTTGGGAAATTCCACTAGTACAACCCATAATAGTTTGGAATTTTATAAGAAAGATATTTCTATTTGATCCTAACATGTTTGAAATATGGATATTCATGCACGAAATATGATGAAGATGAAAATGACCCAAGGATCCCGGACATTTAAGGAGAACAACAAATGCTCATTAAATTCTTAAGTGAACGTGCAGTGGGATATTTACTCGATTCAAACAAGCCATTTTTCGCCCATTTACAAAAAAAGTTAATCTTACAATCATAGATCATTGTAAAGTGATTGATCATCAGCAATGAGCTATAGTTTTGTTAGAAATGACATGTGGATTAGGAGTCAATACTCAGTTAAATCCCCTGCTCCCCCCTTTTTCTGATGTTTGCAAAACCTAATATATAGATCCTAAAAGTGTTTTACAATCCCAAAAAATTAGAGAGATTTTTTGGAATTATCTCTCTCAGCATTTGTGCATTTCCATTTTAGATGTCAAGTTTTGCTTCAAAATCCAAACTTGAATTTTTCACACTCCCTCCTTTCTCTCGTAATAAAAAAAGGATAAGGAAAACAAATCATGACAAAATGAAAATTTTAGAGTTTATGTATGCAAATAATTTGAAACAATAATAAATATAAGTAATGAAAATTTATCCACACACCACAAACAAACACCAAAATTTTGTTATTCTTGTTTGGGAAATTCCTCTAGTACAACCCCTAATATCTTTGAATTTTATAAGAAAGAGATTTCTAAATTTTCCTAACATGTTTTAAATATGGATATGCATGCACGAAGATGCAAATGATCCAAGACTTTTAAGGAGAATAACAAATGCTCATTAAATTCTCAAGCGAACGTGCGGTGGGATATTTACTCGATCCAAACAATCCATTTTTTACCCATTTACAGAAAGTTGATCTAACGATCATAAATCACCGTAAAGTGATTCATCATGAGTAACGAGCTATATTTTTTTTAGAAATGACTTGTAAATTAAGAGTCAATACTCATTGAAATCCCCGGCTCCCCCCTTTTTTCGATGTTTGCAAAACCTAATATATAAGAACTAAAAGTGTTTTACAATCCCTAAAACTTCCAGAGACTTTTTGGAATTATCTTTCTTTTCATTTGTGCATTTCCATTTTAGATGTCAAGTTTTGTTTTAAAATCCAAACTTGCGTTTTTCACTCTCCCTTTTTTTATCTCGTAAAAAAAAAGATAAGGCAAATAGATTGCAACAAATTGAAAATTTTAGATTTTAGTTTGCAAAAAAATTGAATCAATCATAAATGCATGTAAAAAATTTTATCCACACACCACAAACGAACACATAAGTTTTGTAATCCAAGTTAGGGAAATTCCACTAGTACATCCCCTAAAAGCTTGGAGTATTATAAGAAAAAGATTTCTAATTGATCCTAACATGTTTTAAATATGGATATGCATGCATAAAACATGTTGAAAATGCAAATGATCCCAGGATCCAAAAATTTCATTAAATTCTCAAGAGAACGTACGCTTGGATATTTACTCGATCCAAACTAGCCATTTTTTGCCCGTTTACAAAAAAGTTTATCTAAGAACCATAGATCATTGTAAAGTGATTAATCATCAGTAACGAGCTATATTTTTGTAGGAAATGACTCGTGGATTAGGAATCAACACTCAGTTGAATCCCCGCTCCCTATTTTTTTTATGTTTGCAAAACTTAATATATAAAAACTAAAAGAGTTTTACAATCCCTAAAAATTAGAGAGACTTTTTGGAATTATCTGTCTTTGCATTTGCGCATTTCTATTTTTTATGTCAAGTTTTGTTTTAAAATCCCAACTTGAGTTTTTCACTCTCTCTTTTTTCTCTTGTAAACAAAAAAAAGATAAGGCAAATAGATTGCAACAAAATGAAAAATTTAACCTTTATGTATGCAAAAAAATTACAAATATGATAAATGTAAGTAAATAAAATTTCTCCACACACCACACACGAACACAAAAGTTTAATTATATATCTTTGGGAAATTCCACTAGTACAACCCCTACAAGGTTGGAAATCTATAAGAAAGAGATTTCTATTTTATCCTAACATGTTTTAAATATGGATTTGCATGAACAAAAAATGTTGAAGATGCAAATTACCCAAGGATCCTAGACTTTTGAGGAGAACAACAAATGTTCATTATATTCGCAAGTGAACGTGCGCTGGGATATTTACATGATCCAAACAAGCCATTTTTTGCCCATTTACAAAAAAGTTAATCTAACAACCATAGATCACTGTAAAGTGATTGAACTTCAGTAATGAACTATATTTTTGGTAGAAATGACTTCTGGATTAGGTTTCAACACTCAGTTAAATCCCTCGTACCCCCCTTTTTTCGATGTTTGCAAAACATAATATATAGATCCTAAAAGAGTTTTACAATCCCTAAAAGTTACAGAGACTTTTTGGAATTATATCTCTCAACATTTGTGCATTTCAATTTTAGATGTTAAGTTTTGTTTCAAAATCCAAACTTGAGTTTTTCACTCACCCTTTTTTTTCTCGTAAACAAAAAACAAAAAAAAGATAAGGCAAATAGATCGCACCAAAATAAAAAATTTAGAGTTTATGTTTGCAAAAAAATTGAATCAATAGTAAATGCAAGTAAAAAAATTTATCCACACACCACAAACTAACACATAAGTTTTGTTATCCAAGTTAGGGAAATTCCACTAGGACATCCCCTAAAAGCTTAGAGTTTTATAAAAAAAAATTCTAATTGATCCTAACATGTTTTAAATATGGATATGCATGCATGAAACATGTTAAAAATGCAAATGACCCAAGGATCCAAAACTTTTAAGGAGAACAACAAAATCTCGTTAAATTCTCAAGAGAACGTGCGGTAGGATATTTACTCAATCCAAACAAGCCATTTTTTGTCCATTTACAAAAAAGTTGATCTAACAACCATAGATCATTGTAAAGTGATTGATCATCAGTAATGAGCTATATTTTTGTAGGAAATGACTCGTGGATTAGGAGTCAACATTCAATTGAATCCCCCGCTCCCCCCTTTTTTTGATGTTCGCAAAATCTAATATATAAAAACTAAAAGAGTTTTACAATCCCTAAAAATTACAAAGACTTTTTGGAATGATCTCTCTCTGCATTTGTGCATTTCAATTTTACATCTCAAGTTCTGTTTTAAAATCCAAACTTGAGTTTATCATTCTCCCTTTTTTCTCTCGTAAACTAAAAAAGATAAGGTAAATAGATCACAAATAAATGAAAATTTTAGCGTTTTTGTATGCAACAATTTTTTTTAAAAAATAATAAATGTATGTAATGATAATTTCTCCACACACCACTAACGAACACCAAAGTTTTGTTATCCATGTTTGGGAAATTCCACTAGTACAACCCCTAATAGCTTGGAATTATATAATAAAGTGATTTCTAATTGATCCTAACATGTTTTAAATATGGATATGCATGCACAAAATATGTTGAAGATGCAAATGACCCAAGGATCCAAGATTTTTAAGGAGAACAACAAACGTTCATTAAATTCTCAAGCGAACGTGTTGTGGGGCAGTTACTCGATCCAAACAATCCATTTTTTTTGCCCATTTACAAAAAGTTGATCTAACGATCATAAATCATTGTAAAGTGATTGATCACGAGTAACGAGCTATATTTTGATTAGAAATGACTTGTGGATCAAGAGTCAACACATAGTGAAATCCTCCCCTCCCCCGTTTTTTTGAGGTTTACAAAACCTAATATATAACAACTAATAGAGTTTTACAATCCCTAAAAATTAAAGAGATTTTTTGGAATTATCTCTCTCTGTATTTGCACATTACCATTTTAGATGTCATGTTTTGTTTTAAAATCCAAATCTGACATTTTCACTCTCCCTTTTTTCTCTCATAAACAAAAAAAGATAATGCTAATAGATCGGAACAAAATGAAAATTTTAGCCTTTAAGTATGCAACAAGATTTTAAAAAGAATAAATGTAAGTAAAGAAAATTTCTCCACACACCTCAAACGAACACCAAAGTTTTGTTATCTATCTTTGGGTAATTCCACTAGTACAACCCTTAATAGGTTGGAATTTTATAAGAATGAGATTTCTAATTCATCTTAACTTGTTTTAAATATGGATATGCATGCACAAAAAATGTTGATGATGCAAATGATCCAATGATCCAATACTTTTAAGGAGAACAAAAAATGGTCATTAAATTCTCAAGTGAACGTCCGATGGGATATTTACCTCATCCAAACAAGCCATTTTTTGCCATTTTAAAAAAATGTTAATCTAAAAATCATATTTCACTATACAGTGATTGATCATCAGTAACATGTTATATTTTTGTTAGAAATGACTTGTGGATTTGGAGTCAACACTTGGTTAAATCCTCAGGTCCCCCCTTTTTTTTATGTTTACAAATCCTAATACAAAGATTCTAAATGAGTTTTACAATCCCTAAAAATTATAGAGAATTTTTGAAATTATCTCTCTCTGTATTTGGGCATTTCCATTTTAGATGTCAAGTTTTTTTTTAAAAAAAATCTAAACTTGAGTTTTTCACTCTCCCTTTTTTCTCATGTAAACAAAAAAGGATAAGGAAAATAGATCGCAAAAAAATGAAAATTTTAGAGTTTATGTATGCAAAAAATTTGAAACAATACTAAATATAAGTAAAGAAAATTTATCCACACACCAAAACGAACACCAAAGTTTTGTTATCTATGTTTGGGAAATTACTCTAGTAGAACACCTAATAGCTTGAAATTTTATAAGAAAGAGATTTCTAATTGATCCTAACATGTTTTAAATATGGATATGCATGCATGAAACATGTTGAAGATGCAAATGACCCAAGGATCCAAGACTTTTAAGGAGAACAACAAATGCTCATTAAATTCTCAATCAAATGTGCAGTGGGTTATTTCCTTTGATCCAAACAATCAATTTGTTGCCCATGTACAAAAAGATGATCTAACGATCATAAAGCACTGTAAAGTGATTGATCATGAGTAAGTAGCTATATTTTTGTTAGAAATGACTTGTAGATTAAGCTTCAATACTCAGTGAAATCACCCGCTCCCCCCTTTTTCCAATGTTTGCAAAACCTAATATTTAAAAACTAAAAGAGTTTTACAATCCCTAAAAATTACAGAAATTTTATAGAATTATCTCTCTCTGCATTTGTGCATTTCCAATTTAGATGTCAAGTTTTGTTTTAAAATCCAAACTTGAGTTTTTCACTCTCCGTTTTTTCTCTCATATACAAAAAATGATAAGGCAAATAGATCACAACTAAATGAAAATTTTAGCGTTTATGTATGCAAAAAATTAGAAACAATTATAAAAGTATGCAAAAAAAAATAATCCATACACTACAAACGAGCACCAAAGTTTTGTTACCTATGTTTGGGAAATTGCAATAGTACAACCCCTAAAAGGTAGGAATTTTATAAGAAAGAGATTTCTAATTGATCCGAATATGTTTTAAATATGGATATGCATGTACGAAAAATGTTGAAGATGCAAATGACCCAAGGATCCAAGACTTTTAAGGAGAACAACAAATGCTCATTAAATTCTTCAGAGAATGTACGGTGGGATATTTACTCGATCCAAACAAGCCATTTTTTTCCCATTTACAGAAAGTTGATCTAAAAGTCATAGATCACTATAAAGTGATTGATTATGAGTAACAAGCTATATTTTTGTAAGAAATTACTTGTGGATTAGGATTCAACACTCAGTTAAATCTCCCGCTCCCCTCTTTTTCTGATGTTTGAAAAAAATAATATATAAAACACTAAAAGAGTTTTACAATCCCTTAAAATTACAGAGACTTTTTTTAATTATCTCTCTCTGCATTTTCGGATTTCCATTTTAGATGTCAAGTGTTAAATTTATGGAAAATAAAAATACTTCATTGACATCAATAACTTATTGTAATCAGAGTACATCAACGTCTATTTATAATAGAGGAAGGTAGTAAAGTCCAATTACAATAAAACTACCCTTGTCCCAATTACACCCAAACTCTAACACTTAAAGATAAATCCTAACATAATTAAATAACTCAATACAAAGAAAAGACAAACATAACTCAAACAAAAACTCTTCTTGGTCGTGACCCTAAGATAAAGATACTGTTGTGAGTCCTTCTTGATCTTCCAACTGATGTGATAAGGATGCCAGCTCATGGTAATCATTGTGGGTCCTACTTCTTATAGGCTTGGGTCCATCTTGTGGGCTTTCCTTGGTCGTGTGGCCCATCTTATAATAATCTTAGATATGTGGGTCTTCCTTGGTCGTGTGGGCTTGAGCTTATCTTCCAACACTCCCCCTCAAGCTGGGGATGAGAGAGCAACATGAACTCCCAGCTTGCTGCAAATGATGTATAGAATATTTTTTAATAAAATGGCACATCTTCCTATACTCCTCATCATGCTGTTGCATCCTTCATTGAGGCCCTGTGGCATTATATAAGTGAGAGTAAAAATCACTCCTTGTCGGTAAGCCATTGCTTCATACTTCAGTCCTAATGCTGGATGTAGGGCACACTCTGTCTTCTATCGGTAGTGTGTCTATCGGCATTGCTCTGAAGTGTCCACCACCATGTCCCTCCACTGGACAATGAATTTCAAGTGGTAGGAGACATAAAACCCATTACAGGTGGGGGGGGGGGGGGGGGGGTACATAGATGTAATAATAAGTTCCTCTGACATGGACTTCCAACCACAAATAATTTTGGTCTTTTTGACGGGGATGAAGTTCCTTTGTAATGGACTTCCAACCACAAATAATTTTGATATTTTTGACGGGGATGAAGTTCCTCCATCATGGACTCCCAACCACAAACAATTTTGATCTTTTTGTCAGGGTAAAATAAATGATGACATGAGACCACCTCTTCTTCAATGATAATGTCCCCAAAGAGACATAATAGCTGCAACTGAATATAACATGGCCATCTTCCAACACATATAACACGAAACAAATAATAAACTTTGTAAAAGAACCCATGAAATAATCCGATATAAAAATTTCTTCTTAGATGCACAAGCTTCATCTTTTGTGCTCCTCTTTTTTGTACTTCTTGTACTTCTCCCTCTCAAGCTAGGAAGTAATGGCAATGATCCCAGCTTGAACCAAATATCGTAATAGGCCAAAATAACAAAGATGTACAAATAAGCCCTCAAACCAGGGAGAAGTGAGATATTTTCCTGATATATCAACTAAAAAAATGACACAAAACAATTGGCTTAAATTCAGATTTTCAATGTAAAAGAATACCAGCATGACCTTTGATTCTTCCAATACGAATATATCTTTACATATAGATCAGACTGAGATGAAATTTTCTTTGTCTGAAACTAGAATTAAATAAATTTCATCCAACTATAATATCTCTTCATAAAATATAATTATGAGAAGATAAATAATCTGATAGGTTTCGGTCTCTGTCATCTCGCCGAACTAAATATTGTTTCTCCTTTTTTCTAGAATGACCATTGACCCTTCAAAGATCAATATCTCCTCATAATAAAATCATACAGAGAATTGGTTGAGTAGATAAGAAATTAGACTTATGCATATTTCTTTTCATATATAATTATCCATATAAATTTTCTTTCTTGATATCATAAAATACCATGGAATTTGAAGCTTTCTGCTACCGATCGAACCTCTTTTTTAATCTAACCTTTGCTGCTTCAAATATCAATTTATCTTTGTAGATAACTCAGATAAAAAATTGGTTGAATAGGTAACAAAATATACTTACAAATATTTTTTTTGATATATATTTCTCCATATAAAGTCTAGTTCTTGATAGCAAAAAATACTACTGAATCTGAAGATTGCTACTGCTGCTCGAACCTTTTTTGTAATTTGACCTTCTCATTCAAATATCTATATCTCCTTGTAGATAACTCAGATTGGAACAAATCATTTTTCTTTGGAAAGTAAACTCAAATATCTTTCCGTCAATATATATTTGAAATATTAAAAACTAAATATAAAGGTGAAATACGCAAAGAAACCTATTGGTGTAGGGACTAAAAAAAATAACTATGAACCTAGACCTAGGGTTTAGGGTTTAGAGAAAAGGATCACATTACCTCTGTGAGTTGACCAAGTCAACTCACAGAACCTGGTCTGATACCATGTTGAATTTATGAAAAAAAAATACTTCATTGACATCAATAACTTGTTGTAATCAGAGTACATGAACCTCTATTTATAATAGAGGAAGGTAGTAGAGTCCAATTACAATAAAACTACCATTGTCCAATTTACACCCAAACTCTAACACTTAAAGATAAGTCCTAGCATAATTAAATAACTCAATATAGATAAAAGACAAACCTAACTCAAACTAAAACTCTTCTAGGAGTGACCATTAGATAAAGATACTTTTGTGAGTCCTTCTTGATCTTCCAACTGATGTGATAAGGATGCCAACTCATGGTAATCATTGTGGGTCCTACTTCTTATGGGCTTGGGCCCATCTTGTGGGCCTTCCTTGGTTGTGTGGCCCATCTTATAATAATCTTAGATATGTAGGCCTTCCTTGGTCGTGTGGGCTTGGGCTTATCTTCCAACATTAAGTTTTGTTTTAAAATCCAAACACGAGTTTTTCACTCTCCCTTTTTTCTCTCGTAAACAAAAAAAGATAAGGCAAATTGATCGCAATAAAATAAAATTTTTTGCCTTTATGTATGCAAAAAAATTTAAAAAATAATAAAGTTGAGTAAAGAAAATTTTTTCACACACCACAAACGAGCACCAAAGTTTTGTTATCTATGTTTGGGAAATTTCCACTAGTACAACCCTAATAGGCAGGAATTTTATAAGAAAAAGATTTCTAATTGATCCTAACATGTTTTAAATATGGATATGCATGCACAAAAAATGTTGAAGATGAAAATGACCTAAAGATCCATGACTTTGAAGGAGAACAACAAATGCTGATTAAATTCTCAAGTGCACGTGTGGTGGGATATTTACCCAATCCTAACAAGCCATTTTTTTCCCATTTACAAAAAATATTTATCTAACAATCATCGATCACTGTAAAGTGATTGATCATCAGTAACGAGCTATATTTTTGTAAGAAATGACTTGTGGATTAGGAGTCAACAATCCCTTGCACCCCCCTTTTTTTGATGTTTACGAAACCTAATATATAGATACTAAAAGAGTTTTACACGCCCTAAAAATTTTAGAGACTTTTTGGAATTGTCTGTCTCTGTATTTGTGCATTTCCATTTTAGATTTCAAGTTTTTTTTTAAAATCCAAACTTTATTTTTTCACTTTCCCCTTTTTCTCTCATAAAAAAAAGATAAGGAAAACATATCGCAACAAAATGAAAATTTTAGCATTGAAGTATGCAAAAAGTTTTAAACAATAATAAATCTAAGTAAAGAAAATTTATCCACTCACCACAAATGAACACCAAAGTTGAGTTATCCATGTTATGGAAATTTCACTAGTACAACACCTAATAGTTTGGAATGTAATAAGAAAGAAATTTCTAATCGATACTAACATATTTTAAATATTTATTTGCATGCACGAAACTTGTTGAAGATGCAAGTGACCCAACGATGTAAGACTTTTAAGGAGAAAAAAATGCTCATTAAATTCAAAAATGAACGTGCAGTGGGATATTTACTCGATCCAAACAAGCCATTTTTTGCCCATTTAAAAAAAAAGTTGATCTAACAATCATAGATCACTGTAAAGTCAGTGATTGGTCTTGAGTAACGAGATTTATTTTTGTCAGAAATTACTTGTGGATTAGAAGTCAACACTCAGTTAAATCCCCCGCTCCCCCCTTTTTCCAATGTTTGCAAAACCAAATATATAAAAACTAAAAAAGTTTTACAATCCTTAAAAATTACTAAGACATTTTGGAATTATCTCTCTCAGCAGTTGCATATTTCCGTTTTAGATGTCTAGTTTTGTTTTAAAATCAAAACTTGAGTTTTTTCACTCCCTTTTTTTCTCTCGCAAACAAAAAAACATATCGCAAATAAATCCCAACAAAATGAAAATTTTAGAGCTTATTGATAGATGTCATATTCTGACATGAGAACTAGGTTAATTATAATAGAATAACCTTTATAATTGTGTTATAGGTGGTTACTTATCGGTTTTCAAATGAAATGAGCATTTATTGAATTTGGCATTAATCACTGTCAATATTGCATATTTCTCTCTCCTGAATTATATTTCATTATTTTTTAGTCTTATTTCTTCCTGAAATGCTTTTTATAGATTCAATTATGGAATTTTAGGAGAATTTGGGTGGAGAAAAAGATATTTACCAAAATGCCCTTAGTGAAATGGAGGTAATTTCTAGGGCAAATCGTTTTAAAATAAGAAAATCATATTTAAAGGAGGGAGGCGTCGAACGAGAGGGAGGAGGAGCGTGAAAGGAAAAGAGAAACAGAGTATCGAAAAACAGAGGAGCACCGTCGACCGAAACAAGGGAGGATCCGAGAGGAGTTCCCCACCGTCGTCCACCGCCGTCCAGCAACCGAGAACAACCCCGAGGAGAGCTCGAAGAGAGTCTTCGTCGAGGTGATTTCAACAGTGCTATTTTTTTGCTCGCCAGGCCGGAAGGGGATCCGAGAGGGCTTCTCCGGTGCCACTTCTTCTTTTCGACCATCCTCCGGCGTCGTTTACATATTCTGACCAGTCCCGGAGCCATTCTGACTCCAACCGAGACTCGAGAGAGCCGGTTAGAGAACGTCAGCTCTGTTTCGCTCTTCGCCGGACTTTACCTCCGTCCGTCGGCTTCTAACCGTCGTCGTCGACGTCGTCTCTACCTCCGGCCACTCACTATTGCTACCCGACGCCACCAATTTCCGGAAATTGCAGCACCCATGAGAACGAGTTGCTGCCCGAGTGAGAGGAGGAAGAAGGGGAGTAATTCATCATTATTGAATTTAATTTTTCATATAGTTTGAACTTAGGTTTTGAATGTTAATTGAATCTGATTTGATAATTAAGGTTTATTTAAGATTTGTTTTCTTGATATTTGATTAAATTAGCTAATTAGGGTTAGATTATAATTGAGGTTGGATTTTGGTATTTTAATCCGATTTCTGTCTTTAACTCTAGGCGCCTGAGAGGGGCTAGACGCAAGGATTGAGAATCCGGATTCGTGGTTACGTGGCGCTCGAGAGAGGCACGAATCACGGTAAAATCCAAAGTTGATAATTTTAGCATCATCACAATAGGAAATTGATTCTCTGCATTCTATTGTAATCCGATCTTTGTCATTAACTCTAGGCGCCCGAGAGGGGCTAGATGCAAGGATTGAGAATCCGGATTCGTGGTTACGTGACGCTCGAGAGAGGCACGAATCACGGTAAAATCCAGAGTTGACGTTTCCTGTTGTGCAAGTAGTTAATTAAATTATTGCTTGATAATTTAGGAAGTAGTTAATTAAATTATTGCTTGATAATTTAGGATATAATTAGTGTGTAGTTCAGATTAATTCATCATATGTGGTTAGGCTAGTTGACTGAAGAATACACAAAATTCAATCCTCCCTATGGATATGACCCTCGCTTACTGCTAGATTACATGAACGATTCGTACGCTTGCGAGGTATTAAAGCCGATGTAACTAAAATTCTACATCAAGTTTTTGGCGCCGTTGCCGGGGAGGCACGTATTAAGCGTATTTCTTTGTTCTCCATAGTCTTAGGTTAGATTTTTGTATTTTATTTTATTTTTATTTTTATTTTATTTTTATTTTTTATTTTTATTTTTATTTTTATTTTTATTTTATTTTTATTTTAATTTTATTTTTAATTTTATTTTTAATTTTTTTTTATTTTTTGGAATTTTTTTTTATTTTTTGGAATTATTTTTATTTCTTCTAGTTAGTTCATATTTTTAGTAGCGAGTTTGTTAGCTTAATTTGATAGTTCATTTTGTTTCTTTTTGTGTTTTTATGCACGGGCGCCGCTCCCTAGGTGGACCATTAGCTCCCTTTGTGGAAGAGGTAGAACATATTTGTAGGAAAACACCCGAAGTCAAGTTAGGAGCTACCATGGCCAATCAGGGCGAACCATTACAGTTACCTGCAGCAGGTGACCGTAGAGCCCTGAGGGATTATTCTATCCCATCCCACTTCACATCACCTTCTTGCATTATATTGCCACCCACTACTGCCGCCAGTTATGAGTTGAAACCGGGTGTGATCCAACTCCTCCCTACATTCTATGGGTTGGAGAAGGAGGACCCATATTACCACATCAAGGAATTCTTAGATATTTGTGCAACTTTTAAATTCCAGAATTTCTCAGATGACTCTATCCGGTTAAGACTTTTTCCATTTTCACTTAAGGATAAGGCCAAGTCTTGGCTTAATTCCTTAGAGGTGGGCAGCATTACTTCATGGGACACATTAGTCAAGAAAGTTTTGTCCAAGTACTTTCCCATTCAGAGAACTACAGCCCTCAGGAGAGAAATCTCCAACTTTATGCAGCAGGAGGGTGAACACTTTTATGAGGCTTGGGAGAAATGGAAGGATTTGATCCATAGGTGTCCGCATCATGGGTTTGAGAAATGGCATTTAGTGCAATACTTTTATCAAGGTCTTACACCCCAGGTTAGATCCATGGTAGATGCAACGAGTGGTGGGAGTTTGATGGGTAAGAGTGCTAGTGAGGCGTGGGATTTTTTTGAAACGTTGAGTGATCAATCCCAGCAATGGGGTTCGTCATTTAATGTTGATAGGAAATCCCACGAAGCCAAAAGAGGGGGTCTCTATGAGGTTAGTGAAACACCTATGCTCATGGCCAAGATTGAAGGGTTGACTAGAAAAATTGATGCCCTTATGGTGTCCAAGAGTTCACCTGCTCCTAACCCATCTACTGTCTGTGCCATATGCTCTGGTTCATCTCATCACACAAATGTGTCCATCTAGTTCATCCTACCCAGAGCTCATTGAGGACTTGAATGCAGTCCAGAATTTTCATAGACCAAATCGAAACGATCCTTTTTCAGAAACATATAATCTGGGTTGGGCTAGGCACCCAAATTTCTCATGGTCCAAGGGCCCACAGGTTGGGGGTCCTCTAGGGTTTACTCAACCCCAAGCTCTGCGCCCACATTTCACTCAACAACCATTGATTCCACAAAAACCTTCACTTGAGGATACACTTCAATTATTCATCCAGAATACACAGTCCTCCATTGCTAAACTTGAAATGCAAGTGAGTCAGTTGGCCAGCCACATGAGTGAACAAGCACAAAATAGACTCCCGAGTCAAACCATTCTTAACCCCAAAAGCACACATGAGAGTGAGTTGAGTTCCAAACCCCACCATGAGCAAGCCAAAGCCATAACCACCCTTAGGAGTGGTCGTGAGTTGAACAATGGGGTAGGGACCATTAAGTCTAAGGAGTCAAAGGATGACAATGGGGACACATCATTGAGTGAAGAACCTCCAAGTTCTCCACCAACAGCCAAGCAGATCCCTACCCAAGTCCCATTAGCTCCTTATCCGCAGAGGTTATCGGGCCCACCTAGGAAAGGAGATAGCATGCATGAAACGTTGGAACTATTTAGTAAGGTTCACATTAACATTCCACTTCTTGATGCTATTAGGCAAGTGCCTGCCTATGCACGATTTTTGAAAGACCTTTGTACACAGAAGAGAAAACAACATGTTAACAAAAAGGTCTTTCTTACTGAGAATGTAAGCTCAATTCTGAAGCATAACACTCCTCCTAAAGTTAAAGATCCTGGATGTCCCACAATTTCATGTGTCATTGGTGAACATACCATCCAGAGAGCTCTTCTTGACTTAGGGGCAAGTGTGAATTTGCTTCCTTTCTTTGTGTACCAGCAATTAGGTTTGGGGGAATTGAAGCCTACTTCCATCACACTTCAACTAGCTGACCGTTCTGTCAAGATACCACGAGGAATAGTTGAAGATGTTTTGATAAAAGTGGACAAATTTCTGTTCCCGGTTGATTTCATTGTTCTTGATACAGAACCAGTAGTCGATGTGACCAACCAAATTTCTGTCATCCTAGGACGTCCCTTCTTAGCCACATCTAATGCTATCATTCATTGTAAAAGTGGTCAGTTGGAGTTGTCTTTTGGAAATTTTAAGATCTCATTGAATGTATTTAATGCCGGGCACCACCCACTTGAGTCTGATGATCTGAGTCCTGCATTTAATATAGAAACTGTTATGCTTGATAACGAATCCACTCTTGAATCTTTTGAGTCTTGCATAACATCTTTAGACATGGACTATTTTGATGAGGAAACATATTTCCCAGAGGTTAATTCTTTACTCGATTATGTACCTCTGTTGGAGGAAGCTTATGAGGTTATCACAACTGAACATCCACAGGATCTTCCTCTTGACTTGGACAAACCTCTTGAAACTTCCAAGGTAGACCTTAAGCCACTCCCTCCCACATTGAAGTATGCGTTCTTGGGACCCATGAACTCATTACCAGTTATTATTTCCTCTTATTTGAGTACTGAGCAGGAGGAACAATTGATTGAAGTTTTACAAGCACACAGAGAGGCATTGGGGTGGACTCTTGATGCCTTAAAAGGGATTAGCCCCTCCATATGCATGCATCGTATTCATTTGGAGGAGGGGACTAAAGCCTCACGTGAGATGCAACGTAGGTTAAATCCCCATATGCTGGAGGTTGTGAGAGAAGAAGTCATCAGGTTGCTTGTGACAGGAATCATTTACCCTATTTCCGATAGCACCTGGGTTAGTCCAATTCAAGTTGTCCCTAAGAAATGGGGGATAACAATAATGAAAAATGAGAGTGGTGAATTGATTCCCACAAGAACTACCACCAAGTGGCGTGTCTGCATTGACTATAGAAAACTTAATTCCGCCACTAGGAAGGATCACTTCCCACTACCTTTCATTGATCAGGTACTAGAGCGATTGGCCGGCCACAATTTTTATTGCTTCTTAGATGGATACTCCGGCTACAATCAAATTCCCATTGCTCCAGAAGACCAGGAAAAGAACACATTCACGTGTCCGTTTGGCACCTATGCTTACAGACGCATGCCTTTTGGTTTATGCAATGCGCCAGCCACTTTCCAACGGTGCATGATGAGTATCTTTTCTGACATGATTGGTGAATTTTTAGAGGACTTTATGGATGACTTTTCTGTGTTTGGCTCTAGTTTTGATACATGTCTGCACAATCTTTCACTCGTATTGTCCCGTTGCATTAAGTCCAATTTAGTCTTGAATTGGGAAAAATGCCACTTCATGGTGAAAGAAGGAATTGTTTTAGGACATGTAGTGTCTGAGCGGGGTGTAGAAGTGGACAAAGCCAAGGTTGACCTAATTGCCAATCTGCCACCACCTACTTCTGTGAAGGGGGTGCGTTCTTTCCTTGGCCATGCTGGGTTCTATAGGTGTTTCATTAAAGACTTTAGCAAAATTTCTCGTCCTTTGACGAATTTACTTGCTCAAGATGTTGCTTTCGCCTTTGATGATGCTTGTATTCATGCTTTTGAAACACTGAAGAAATCTTTGTCCACTGCACCCATTGTCCAACCCCCTATTTGGTCTTTGCCTTTTGAGTTGATGTGTGATGCCTCTGACTATGCATTGGGGGCTGTTTTGGGGCAAAAGACGGATAAAATGCTCTGTGTCATTCAATATGCTAGCCGAACTCTTCATGATGCTCAATTGAATTACACTACCACTGAGAAGGAGTTGCTAGCTGTTGTGTTTGCCTTGAAAAAATTCAGATCATATCTGTTAGGGTCAAAGGTTATAGTGTTCACTGATCATTCTGCTTATTATCCATCAAGGACACTAAACCTCGCTTGATTAGATGGATCTTGCAATTGCAAGAATTTGACCTTGAGATTCGAGATAAGAAGGGTTGTGAGAATGTTGTTGCTGATCATCTATCTAGGATCTATGTAGTACCTCAGGAAGGATTCCTTCCTTTAAATGATTCCTTCCCTGATGAACAACTTCTCCAAGTATCCCAGTTGCCTTGGTTTGCTGACATAGTCAACTATCTTGTAACTCATAAGATTCCTGATTATTGGAGTAAACAAGATAGGTTGAAATTCTTTTCCCAAGTCAAACATTTTTTTTGGGATGACCCTTATTTGTTCAAGGTGTGTTCTGACCAAGTCATTAGGCGTTGTGTACATGAGCAAGACTTTGCCAACATTCTTGAATTTTGTCATTCCCATGCATGTGGTGGACATTTTGGTGCTAGAAAGACAGCGGCTAAAGTCTTGCAATGTGGTTTCTATTGGCCTTCATTATTTAGAGATGCCCATGAGCAAGTAAAAAAATTTATCTGCACAACACAAACGAACACCAAAGTTTTGTTATCCATGTTTGGCAAATTCCACTAGTACAACCTAGGTAGTTTGGAATTTTATATGAAAGAGATTTCTAATTGATCCTAACATGTTTCAAATATGGATATGCATGCATGAAACATGTTGAAGTTGCAAATGACCCAATGATCCAAGACTTTTAAGCAGAACAACAAATGCTCTTTAAATACTGAAGTGAACGTACGGTGGGATAATTACCCAATCCAAACAAGCCATTTTTTGCCCATTTACAAAAAGCTAATCTAACAATCATAGATCACTATAAAGTGATTGATCATGAGTAACGAGCTATATTTTTGTAAGAAATGGCTTGTGGATTAGGAGTCAACACTCAGTTTTACAATCCCTAAAAATTATAGAGACTTTGTGGAAATATCTCTCTCTGCATTTGTGCATTTCCATTTTAGATATCAATTTTTGTTTTAAAATCCAAACTTGAGTTTTTCACTCTCCCATTTTCCTCTCGTAAATAAAAAAAAAAGATAAGGCAAATAGATAAGGCAAATAGATTGCAACAAAATGAAAATTTTAGAGTTTATGTATGCAAAAAATTTGAAACAATATTAAATGTAAGTAAAGAAAATTTATCCACACACCACAAACAAATACCAAAGTTTTGTTATCCATGTTTGGGAAATTCTAGTAGTACAACCCTTAATAGCATGGATTTTTTTAGGAAAGAAATTTCTAATTGATCCTAGCATGTTTTAGATATGGATATACATGCACGAGACATGTTGAAGATGCAAATTACCCAAGGATTCTAGACTTTTAAGGAGAACAAAAAATGCTCAATAAATTCTCAAGCGAACATACGGTGGGATATTTACTCGTTCCAATAAAGCCATTTTTTTCCTATTTCCAAAATAGTTGATCTAACAATCATAGATCAATGAAAAGTGATTGATCATGAGTAACGAGCTATATTTTTGTTTGAAATTATTTGTGGATTAGGAGTCAACACTCAATTAAATCGCCTTCTCCCCCCTTTTTCAAATGTTTGTGACGCGTAATATATAAAAACTAAAAGAGTTTTACAATCCCTAAAAATTACAGAGACTTTTTTTGGAATTATCTCTCTCTACATTTACGGATTTCCATTTTAGATGTAAAGTCTTTTTTTTTAAATTGAAACTTTTGTTTTTCACTCTCCCTTGTTTTATCTTATAAACAAAAAATGATAAGGCAAATAAATCACAACAAAATGATAATTTTAAAGTTTATGTATGCAAAAAATTTCAAAAAAATAATAAACGAAGACCAAAGTTTTGTTATCCATGTTTACTAAATTCCACTAGTACAACCCCTAATAGCTTGGAATTTTATGTGAAAGATATTTCTAATTGATCCTAACATGGTTTAAATATGGATATGCATGCATCAAACATGTTGAAGATGCAAATGACCTAATGATCCAAGACTTTTAAGAAGAAGAACAAATGCTCATTAAATTTTGAAGTTAACGTATGGTGGGACATTTACCTGATCCAAACAAACCATTTTTGCCCATTTACAAAAAGTTGATCTAACAATCATAGATCATTATAAAGTGATTGATCATGAGTAATGAGCAATATTTTTTTAAGAAATGATTTGTGGATTAGGAGTCAACACTCAATTAAATCCCTCACTCCCTCCTTTTTTCGATGTTTGTAAAATATAAGATATAAAAACTAAAAGAGTTTTACAATCCTTAAAAATTAAAGAGACTTTTTGGAAATATCTCATTTTGCATTTGTGCATTTCCATTTTAGATGTCAAGTTTTGTTTTAAAATCCAAAAATGAGTCTTTCACTCTCCCTTTTTTCTCTCGTAAACGAAAAAAGATGAGGCAAATAGATCGCAACAAAATTAAAATTTTAGAGTTTATGTTTGCAAAAAAAATTTAAAAATTATAAATGTAAGTAAATAAAATTTATCGACACACCACAAACGAGCACCAAAGTTTTACTATCCATATTTTGGAAAATTTACAAGGGCAACCTCTAATAGATTGGAATTTTATAATAAAGAGATGTCGAATTGATCCTAACTTGATTTAAGTATGGATATGCATGTACGAAACCTGTTGAAGATGCAAATGACCCAAGGATCCAAGACTTTTATGGAGAACAATAAATGCTCATTAAATTCAAAAATGAATGTGTGGTGCGATATTTTCCCAATTTAAAGAAGCCTTTTTTTTACCCATTTACAAAAAGTTGATCAAACAATCATAGATCATTGTAAAGTGATTGATCATCAGTAACGAGCTATATTTGTAAGAAATTACTTGTGGATTAGGAGTAAACACTCAGTTAAATCCCCCTCTCACCCCTTTTTTTGATGTTTGAAAAACCTAATATATAAGAACTAAAAGAGTTTTACAATCCCTAAATGTTATAGAGACTTTGTGGAAATATCTCTCTCTGCATTTGTGCTTTTCCATTTTAGATGTCAAGTTTTGTTTTAAAATCTAAACTTGAGTTTTTCACTCTATCGTTATTATCTCATAAACAAAAAAAAAATATAAGGAAAATAGATCGCAACAAAATAAATATTTAGAGTTTAAGTATGCAAAAAAAAAAAATAATTATAAATGGAAGTAATGTAAATTTATCCACACACAACATGTTTTAAATAAGGATATGCATGCACGAAAAATGTTGAAGATTCAAATGACCCAAGGATCCAACACTTTAATGCAGAACAACAAATGCTCATTGAATTCTCTAGCACACGTGTGGTGGGACAGGTACTCGATGCAAACAAGCCATTTTTTGTCCATTTACAAAAACTTGATCTAAGATATTGATCATGAGTAACAAGCTATATTTTTGTTAGAAATTACTTGGGGATTAGGAGTCAACACACAGTTAAATCCCTCGAACCTCCCATTTTTCGATGTTTGCAAAACCTAATATATATATATATATATATATATATACTAAAAGATTTTTAAAATCCCTAAAAATTATAGAGACTTTTTGGAATTATCTCTCTCTGATATGCAGATTTTCATTTAAGATGTCAAGTTTTGTTTTAAAATCCAAATTTGAGTTTTTCACTCTCCCTCTTTTCTCTCGTAGACAAAAAATGATAAGGCAAATAGATAAAAAAAAATGAAAAATTTGAAACAATAATAAGTGTAAGTAAAGAATAATGAGTGTAAGTAAATAAAATTTATTTACACACCACAAACGAACACCAAAGTTTGGTTGTCCATGTTTGGCAAATTCCACTAGTCCAACCCCTAATAGCTTGGAATTTTATATGAAAGAGATTTCTACTTGATCCTAACTTGTTTTAAATATGGTTATGCATGCACGAAACATGTTAAAGATGCAAATGACCCAAGGATCCAAGACTTTAAAGGATAACAACAAATGCTCATTGAAGTAAAAAATGAACGTGTGGTGGAATATTTACCCTATATAAAGAAGCCATTTTTTGCCCATTTACAAAAATTTGATCTAACAATCCAAGATCACTGTAAAGTGATTGATCATCAGTAACAAGCTATATTTTTGTAAGAAAGGACATGTAGATTAGGAGTAAACACTCAATTAAATCCTCGTTGCCCCCTTTTTCTAATGTTTGCAAAACCTTATATATAAGAACTAAAACAATTATACAATCCCTAAAAATTACATGGACTTTTTGGAATTATCTTTGTCTACATTTGTGAATTTCTATTTTGGATGTCAAGTTTTGTTTTAAAATCCAAACTTCGACTTTTTTACACTCTCCTTTTTCTCTCGTAAACTACAAAAGATAAGGAAAATAGATTGCAATAAAATGAAAATTTTAGAGTTTATGTATGCAAAAAATTTGAAACAATAATCAATGAAAGATAAGAAAATTTATCACACACCACACACCAAAGCTTTGTTATCCACGTTTGGGACATTCCACTTGTACAACCCCTTATAGCTTGGAATTTTATAAGAAAGAGATTTCTAATTGATCCTAACATGTTTTAAATATAGATATGCATGCACGAAACATGTTGTAGATGCAAATGACCCAAGGATCCTAGACTTTTAAGGAGAACAAAAAATGCTCATTAAATTTTCAAGCGAACATGCGGTGGGATATTTACTCGATCCAAACAAGCAATTTTTTGCCAATTTACAAAAACGTTGATCTAACAATCATAGATCACTGTAAAGTGATTGATAATAAGTAACGAGCTATATTTTTGTTAGAAATTACTTGTGGATTAGGTGTCAACACTGAGTTAAATCCCCTGCTCCCCCTCTGATGTTTTCAAATCCAAGACTTTTATGGAGCACAACAAATTGTCATTAAATAATCAAGGGAACGTGTGGTGGGATATTTACCTAATTCAAACAAGCCAGTTTTTGCTCATTTACAAAAAGTTGATCTAACAATCATAGATCACTGTAAGGTGATTGATCATGAGTCACGAGCTATATTTTTGTAAGAAATCACTTGTGGAATAGGAGTCAACACACAGTTAAATCCCATGGTCTCCATTTTTTTGATTTTTGCAAAACCTAATATATAAAAACTAAAAGAGTTTTACAATCCCTAAAAATTAAAGATAATTTTTGGAATTATCTCTCCCTACATTTGTGCATTTCCATTTTAGATATCAAGTTTTGTTTTAAAATCCAAACTTGAGTTTTTCTTTCTCCCTTTTTTCTCTCGTAAAAAAAAAAGATAAGCAAATAGATCGCAACAAAAGAAAAATTTTAGAGTTTATGTATGCAAAATAAATTTAAAAAATAAAAATGTAAGTAAAGAATATTTTTCCACACACCACAAATGAACACCAAAGTTTTGTAATCCATGTATGGCAAATTCCAGTTGAACATCCCCTAATAGCTTGGAATTTTATAAGAAAGAGATTTCTAATTGATCCTAACATGTTTTAAATATGGATATGCATGCACGAAACATGTTGAAGATGCAAATGATCAGAGGATCCAAGAATTTTAAGGAGAACAACAAATGCTCATTAAATTATCTAATGAAGGTGTGGTGGGATATTTACCCGATCCAAACAAGCCATTTTTTTCCCACTTACAAAAAGTTGATCTAACAATCATAGATCATTCTAAAGAGATTGATCATGAGTAACAAGCTGTATTTTAGTAAGAAATGACTTGTGGATTAGGAGTCAACACTCAGTTAAATCCCCCGCTGGATCCTTTTTTCGATGTTAATTAAACCTAATATATAAAAACTAAAAGAGTTATAAAATCCCTAAATATTACAGAGATTTTTTGGAATTATCTCACTCTGCATTTGTGAATTTCTTTTTTAGATGTCATGTTTTGTTTTAAAATCCAAAAATGAGTTTTTCACTCTCTGTTTCTTCTCACGTAAACAAAAAAAATAAGGCAAATAGATTGCAACGAAATGAAATTTTTAGTGTTAATGTATGCAAAAAATTTAAAACAGTAATAAGTGTAAGTAAAGAAAATTTATCAACACCACAAACGAACACCAAAGTTTGGTTAACCATGTTTGGAAAATTCCACTAGTAGAACCCCATAAAGCTTTGAATTTTATACGAAAGAGATTTCTTATCGATCCTTGTTTTAAATATGGATATCCATGTACGACATATATTGAAGATGCAAATGACCCAAGGATCCAAAACTATTATGGAGAACAACAAAGGCTCATTAAATTCTCAAGTGAACGTGCAGTGGGATATTTACCAGATCCAAACAAGCCATTTTATGCCCATTTAAAAAAAAGTTGATCTAATAATCATAGATCACTGTAAAGTGATTGATCATGAGTAATGAACTATATTTTTGTAAGAAAATACTTGTGGATTAGGAGTAAACACTCAGTTAAATCCCTTTTTCTGATGTTTTATAAACCTAATATTTAAAAACTAAATGAGTTTTACAATCCCTAAAAATTACAGAGAATTTTTATAATTATGTCTCTACATTTTTGCGCATTTCTATTTTACATGTCAAGTTTTGTTTTAAAATCCAAACATGAGTTTTTCACTCTCCCTTTTTTCTCTCGTAAACAAAAAAAAGATAAAGTAAATAGATCGCAACAAAATGAAAATTTTAGAGATTATGTATGCAAAAAATTTAAAACAATAAAAAGTGTAACTAAAGAAAATTTATCCACACACCACAAATGAACACAAAAGTTTTACTATCCATGTATGAGAAATTCCACTAGTACAACCCCTAATAGAATCAAAATTTTGAATGAAAGATATTTCTAATTGATCCTAACATGTTTTAAATATTGATATGCATGCACGAAACATTTTGTAGATGAAAATGACCCAATGATCCAAGACTTTTAAGGAGAATAACAAATGCTCATTAAATTCTGAAGGGAACGTGCGGTGGGATATTTTACGCAATCCAAACAAGCCATTTTTTGCCTATCTACAAAAAGTTGATCTAACAATCACTGATCACTCTAAAGCGATTGATCATGAGTAATGAGCTATATTTTTTTAAGAAATGAGTTGTGGATTTGGAGTCAACACTTAGTTAAATCTCCCGCTCCCTCCTTTTCCTGATTTTACAAAACCTATTATATACAAACTAAAAGAGTTTTACAATCCTTAAAAATTACAGAGACTTTTTGGAATTATCTCTCCTAGCTTTTGAGATTTTCCATTTTAGATGTTATGTTTTGTTTTAAAATCCAAACCTGAGTTTTTCACTCTTTCTTTTTTCTCTCGTAAACAAAAAAAGATAAGGCAAAAAGATCACAACAAAATGAAAATTTTAGTTTATGTAAGGAAACAACATTAAAAAATAATAAATGTAAGTAAAGAAAATTTATCCACACACCACAAACGAACCCCAAAGTTTTGTTATCCATGTTTGGAAAATTCCACTAGTACAATCCCTAATAGCTTGGAATTTTATAAGAAATAGATTTCTAATATATACTAACATGTTATAAATATGGATATGCATGCACGAAACATGTTGAAGATGCAAATGACCCGACGATCATAGACTTTTAAGGAGAACAACAAATGGTCATTAAATTCTCAAGTAAACGTGAGGTGGGATATTACCCGATCTAAATAATCCATTTTGTGCCCATTTACAAAAAAGTTGATCTAACAATCATAGATCACAGTAAATTGGTTGGTCGTGAGTCATAGCTATAGTTTCTTAAGAAATGACTTGTGGATTATGAGTCAACACCCAGTTAAATCCCCCCGTCCTCCTTTTTCCTATGTTTGCAAAACCTAATATATAAAAAATAAAAGAGTTTAAAAATTCCTAAAAGTTACAGAGAGTTTTTAGAATTATCTCTCCCTACATTTGTGCATTTCCATTTTTTATGTCAACTTTTGTTTTAAAATCCAAACTTGAGTTTTTCAGTCTCCCTTTTTTCTCTCGTAAACACAAAAAAGGGATAAGGCAAATAGATCGCAACAAAATGAAAATTGTAGAGTTTATACATACAAAAAATTGAAACAATAATAAATGTACGTAAATAAAATTTATCCACACACCCCAAACGAACACAAAAGTTTTTCTATCCTTGTATAGGAAATTTCACTAGTACAACCCCTAATAGCTTGGAATTTTAATAAGAAAGAGATTTCTAATTGATCGTAACATGTTTTAAATAATTGTATGCTTGCACGAAACATTTTGAAGATGCAAATGACCCAAGGATCCAAGACTTTTCAGGAGAACAAAAATGCTCATTAAATTCTCAAACGAACGTGCGGTGGGATATTTACTTGACCCAAACAAGCCATTTTTTGCACATTTACAAAAATATTGATCTAACAATCAAAGATCACTATAGAGTGATTGATCAGGAGTAACGAGCTATATTTTTGTAAGAAATGAGTTGTGTATTAAGAGTAAATACTCAGTAAAATCCCTGTCTCCCTCCTTTTTCTCATTTTTCAAAACCTATTATATAAAAACTAAAAGAGTTTTACAATCCCTAAAAATTACCGAGACTTCTTGGAATTATCTCTCTCAGTATTTGAGCTTCTCCATTTTAGATGACATGTTTTGTTTTAAAATCCAAACTTGAGTTTTTAACTCCCTTTTTTCTCTCGTAAACAAATAAAGATAAGGAAAAAAAAGCAAAAAAATGAAAATTTAAGAGTTTATGTATGCAAAAAATTTTAAAAAATAATAAATGAGAGTAAAGAAAATTTATCAACACACCACAAATGAACACCAAAGTTTGTTATCCATGTTTGGGAAATTCCACTAGTACAATCCCTAATAGCTTGGAATTTTATAAGAAATAGATTTCTAATTGATACTAACATGTTTAAAATATGGATATGCATGCATAGAACATCTTGAAGATGCAAATGACCCATGGATCCAAGACTTTTAAGGAGAACAACAAATGGTCATTAAATTCTCAAGTTAATATGCGGTGGTATATTTACCCGATCCAAACATGCCATTATTTGCCAATTTACAAATAGTTGATCTTAAAATCATAGATCATTGTAAAGTGATTGATCATGAGTCATGAGCTATATTTTTTTAAAAAATGACTTGTGGATTAGGAGTCAACACTCAGTTAAATCCCCAGCAGCCCCTTTTTCCGCTATTTTCAAAACCTAATATATAAAAACTAAAAGAGCTTAAGAATCCCTAAAAATTACAGAGACTTTTTAGAATTATCTCTCCCTACATTTGTACATTTCCATTTTAGATGTCAAGTTTTGTTTTAAAATCCAAATTTCAGTTTTTCACACTCCCTTTTTTCTCTCGTAAACAAAAACAAAAGATCAGATAAATAGATCGCAACAAAATGAAAATTTTAGAGTTTATGTATGGAAAAAATTTGCAACAATAATATATGTAAGTAAATAAAATTTATCCACATAGCACAAATGAACACAAAAGTTTTGTTATCGATGTTTGGGAAATTACGCTATTACAACCCCCCTAATTGCTTGGAATTTTATAAGAAAGAGATTTCTAATTAATCCTAACATGTTTTAAATATTGATATGCATGCATGAAACATTTTGAAGATGCAAATAACCCTAGGATCCTAGACATTTAAAGAGAACAAAAAATGATCATTAAGTTCTCAAGGGAATGTGTGGTGGTATATTTACTTGATCCAAACAAGCCATTTTTTGCACATTGACAAAGAAGTTGATCTAACAATCATAGATCACTCTAAAGTCATTGATTAGGAGTAACAAGCTATATTTTTGTAATAAATGAGTTGTGGATTAAGAGTCAACACTTAGCGAAATCCCCTGCTCCCCCATTTTCTGATGTTTGCAAAACCAATTATATAAAAACTAAAAAAGTTTTAAAATCACTAAAAATTACAGAGACTTTTTGGAATTATCTCTCTCTGCATTTGTGTTTTTCCATTTTAGAAGTGAACTTTTTTTTAAATCCAAACTTGAGTATTTCGCTCTCCCTTTTTTCTCTCGTAAACAAAAAAAGATAAAGCAAATAGATAGCAACAAAATAAATTTTGAGACTTTATGTATGCAAAAAATTTAAAAATAAATAAATTTAAGCAACTAAAATTTTCCACTCACCACAAACGACCACCAAAGTTTTGTTATCCATGTTTTGGAAATTCCACTTGTACAATCCCTAATAGTTTGGAATTTTATAAGACATAGATTTCAAATTGATACTAACATGTTTTAAATATGGATATGCATGCACGAAACATGTTCAAAATGCAAATGACTCAAGGATCCACGACTTTTAAAAGGAACAACAAATCCTCATTAAATTTTCAAGTGAATGTGCGGTGCGATATTTACACGAGCCAAACAAGCCATTTTTTGCCCATTTAACAAAAAAGTTGATCTAACAATCATAGACTGTAAAGTGATACATCATGAGTAACAAGCTATATTTTTGTAAGAAAATACTTGTGGATTTGGAGTCAACACTAAGTTAAATCCCCTGCACCCTCTTTTTTTCTAATGTTTTCAAAACCTAATATATAAAAAATTAAAGAGTTTTACAATTCCTACAAATTACGGAGACTTTTGGTATTATCTCTCTCTGCATTTGTGCATTTCCATTTTAGATGTCAAGTTTTATTTTAAAATCCAAACTTGAGTTTTTCACTCTCCCTTTTTTCTCTCGTAAACAAAAAAATATAAGGAAAAAAAATCGCAACAAAATGAAAATTTTAGAGTTTATTTATGCTAAAAATTTAAAACAATAATAAATGTAAGTAAAAAAATTTATCCACACACCACAAACGAACACCAAAGTTTTGTTATCCATGTTTGGAAAATTCCACTAGTACAACCCCTAATTGCTTCAAATTTTATAAGAAAGAGATTTCTAATTGATCCTAACATGTTTTAAATATGGATATGTATGCACGAAACATGTTGAAAAATGCAAATGACCCAAGGATCCAAGAATTTTAAAGAAAACAACAAATGCTCATTAAATTCTCTAGTAAACGTGCGGTGGGATTTTTACCCGATCCAAACAAGCCAGTTTTTGCCCATTTACAAAAAGTTGATCAAACAATCATATATCATTGTAGAGTTACTGCCCATTTTTTTAAGAAATGACTTGTGGATTAGGAATCAACACACAGTTAAATCCCCTGTTCCCCCCTTTCTTCGATATTTGTTAAAACTTATATATAAAAACTAAAAGATTTTTAAAATCCCTAAAAATTATAGAGACATTTTGGAATTATAACTCTCTGCATTTTTGAATTTCTATTTTAGATGTGGCGTTTTGTTTTAAAATCCAAAAATGATTTTTTCAGTCTCCCTTTTTTTCTCTCGTGAAAAAAAATGATAAGGTAAAAATTTTAGAGTTTATATATGCAAAAAAAATTTTAAAAATAATAAGTGTAAGTAAAGAAAATTTATTTACACACCACAAATGAACACCAATGTTTGGTTATCCATGTTTGCCAAATACCACTAGTACAACCTCTAATAGTTTGGATTTTATAAGAAAGAGATTTCTCAGTGATTCTAACTTGTTTTAAATATTGATATGCATGCACAACATATGTTGAAGATGCAAATTACCCAAGGACCCAAAAAATTTAAGGAGAACAAAAAATGCTCATTAAATTCTCAAGTGAACGTGCGGTGGGATATTTGCCCTATCCAAACAAGCCATTTTTTGCCCATTTACAAAAAAAAGTTGATCTAACAATCATAGATCATGTAAAGTGTTTGATCATGAATAACGAGTTGTATTTTTGTAAGAAAATAATTCTGGATTAGGAGTCAACACTCAGTTAAATCCCTCGATTCCTTTTTTTTTTATGTTTGTTAAGCCTAATATATAAAAAATAAAACAGTTTTACATTCCCAAAAAATTATAGAGACTTTTTGGAATTATCTCTCTCAGTATTTGTGCATTTCTATTCTAGAGGTCAAGTTTTTTTTAAAATCCAAACATGAATTTTTCACTCTCCCTTTTTTCTCTTGTAAACAAAAAAAAAAAAAGATAAGGTAAACAGATCGCAAAAAAAATGAAAATTTTAGAATCTATGTATGAAAAAAATTTAAACAATAAAAAGTATAAGTAAAGAAAATTTATCCACTCACCACAAACAAAACCCAAAGTTTGGTTATCCATGCTTGGGAAATTCCACTAGCACAAACCCTAATAGCTTGGAATTTTATAAGAATGAGATTTCTAATTGAACCTAACATGTTTTAAGTATGGATATGCATTCATGAAACATGTTGAAAATGCAAATAATCCATGGATCCAAGACTTTTAAGGAGAAAACAAATGCTCATTAAATTCTCAAGTGAATGAACTGTGGGATATTTACCCGATCCAAAAAAACCATTTTTTGCCCATTTACAAAAAGTTGATCTTACAGTCATAGATCACTGTAAAGTGATTGATCATGAGTCTCGAGCTATATTTTTTTAAGAAATGACTTGTAGATTAGGAGTCAACACTTAGTGAAATCCCCCGCTCCCCCATTTTCTGATGTTAGCAGAACATATTATATAAAAACTAAAAGACTTTTACAATCCCTAAAAATTACAGAGACTTTTTGGAATTATCTCTATCTACATTTGTGCTTTTCCATTTTAAAAGTCAAGTTTGGTTTTAAAATCCAAACTTGAGTTTTTCGCTCTCCCTTTTTTCTCTCGTAAACAAAAAAAGATAAGGTAAATAGATCACAATGAAATGAAAATTTTAGAGTTTATGTAAGCAAAAACTTTAAAAAAATAATAAGCGTAATTAAAGAAAATTTATCCATACACCACAAACAAACACCATAGTTTGGTTATCCATGTTTGGCAAATTCCACTTGTACAACCTCTAATAGCTTGGAATTTTATAAGAAAGAGATTTCCAATTGATTATAACTTGTTTTAAATCTGAATACGCATGCACGAAACATGTTGAAGATGCAAATGACCCAAGGATCCAAGACTTTTAATGAGAACAACAAATGCTCATTAAATTCCCAAGTGAACGTGCGGTGGGATATTCACCCAATCAAAAAAAGCGATTTTAATCCATTTACAAAAAGTTGATCTAACAATCATATATCACTGTAAAGTGATTGGTCATGAGTAACGAGTTATATTTTTGTTAGAAATGACTTGTGGATTAGGAGTCAACACTATGTTAAATCCCCTGTTCCCCACATTTTCTGATGTTTGAAAAACCCAATATATAGAAACTAAAAGAGTTTTACAATCCCTAAAATTTACAGAGACTTTTTTGAATTATCTCTCTCTGCATTTGTGCTTTTCCATTTTAAATGTCAACTTTTGTTTTAAAATCCAAACTTCTGTTTTTCACTCTCCCTTTTTTCTCTCTTAAACCAAAAAAGATAACGTAAATAAATAACAACAAAATGAAAATATAAGATTTTATGTAAGAAAAAAATAATTTAAATATTAATGTGAGTAAAGAAATTTCTCCACACACCACAAACGAACACCAAAGTTTTGTTATCTATGTTTGGGAAATTCCTCTAGTACATAACCTAATATCTTTGAATTTTATAAGAAATAGATTTGTAATTTATTTTAACATGTTTTAAATATGGATATGAATGCACAAAAAAATGTTGAAGATGCAAATGACCCAAGGATCCAAGAATTTTAAGGAGAACTACAAATTCTCATTAAATTCCCAAGGGAACGTGCGGTGGGATATTTACCGGATCCAAACAAGCCATTTTGGCTCATTTACAAAAAGTTGATCTAACAATCATAGATCATGACTAATGAGCTATATTTGTTTTAAATATTAGTTGTGGATTAGGAGTCAATATTCTGTTAAATCCCATGCTCCCCCTTTTTTTGATGTTTGCAAAATCTAATATATAAAAATTAAAATATTTTTACATTCCTTAAAAATTACAGAGACTTTTTGGAATTATCTCTCTCTACATTTGTGCATTTTTATTTTATATTTCCATTTTTTTTTAAATACAAACTTGAGTTTTTCACTCTCCCTTATTTCACTCGTAAACAAAAAAGGATAGTGTAAATAGATCACAATAAAATGAAAATTTTAGAGTTTATGTATGCTAAAAGTTTAAAAAAATAATGAGTGTAAGTAAAGGAAACTTATCCACTCACCACAAATGAACACCAAACTTTGTTTATCCATCTTTGGAAAATTCCACTAGTACAAGCCCTATTAGCTTTTAATTTTATAAGAAAGAGATTTCTAATTGTTGAATTTATGGAAAAGGAAAATACTTCATTGCCTTGTTATAATCTGAGTACATGAACCTCTATTTAAAATAGAGGAAGGTAGTAGGGTCCAATTACAATAAAACTACCTTTGTCCCAATTACACCCAAACTCTAACACTTAAAGATAAATCTTAGCTTAATTAAATAACTCAATGTAGATAAAAGACAAACATAACTCAAACTAAAACTCTTCTTGGTTGTGACCCTAAGATAAAGATACTTTTGTGAGTCCTTGATCTTCCAACTGATGTGATAAGGATGCCAGCTCATGGTAATCATTGTAGGTCCTACTTCTTATGTGTTTGGGCCCATCTTGTGGGCCTTCTTTGGTCGTGTGGGCATGGGCCCTATCTTCCAATACTAATTATCCAAACTTGTTTTAAATATGCATTATGCATGGATGAAACATGTTGAAGATGCAAATGACCCAAGGATCCACGAATTTTAAGGAGAACAAAAAATGCTCATCAAATTCAAAAATGAACGTCTGGTGCGATATTTACCTGATTCAAACAAGTCATTTTTAGCCCATTTCAAAAAAGTTGATCTAACAATCACAGATCAGTGTAAAGTGATTGACCATGAGTAACGAGCTATATATTTTTAATAAATGACTTGTGGATTAGGAGTCAACACTCAGTTAAATCCCCCCGCTCCCCCCTTTTCCTGCTATTATCAAAATCGAATATATAAAAACTAAAACGGTTTTACAATCCCCAAAAATTATAGAGACTTTTGGAATTATCGCTCTCAGCATTAGTGCGTTTCCATTTTAGATGTAGAGTATTGTTTTAAAATCGAAACTTGAGTTTTTCACTCTCCCTTTTTTCTCTCATAAACAAAAAAAAGATAAGGTAAATAGATTGCAAAAAAATCAAAACTTTAGAGTTTATGTACAGAAAAAATTTGAAACAATAATAAAAGTAAAGAAAATTTATCCACACACCACAAATGAACACCAGAGTTTTGGTTATCTGTGTTTGGAAAATTCTACTAGAACAACCCCTAATAACTTGGAATTTTATGAGAAAGAGATTTCTAATTCATCCAAAAAGTTTTAAATATGGATATAAATGCACAAAAGATATTGAAGATGCAAATGACCCTAGGATGCAAGAATTTTAAGGAGAACAACAAATGTTCATTAAATTTTCAAGGTGTGATGGAATATTTACTTGAAACAAACAAGCAATTTTTGCCCATTTAAAAAAAAATTGATCTAACGTTCGTAGATCAATGTAAAGTGATTGATCATGAGTAACGAGCTATATTTTTGTTAGAAAATACTTGTGGATTAGGAGTTAACACTCTGTTAAATCCCCCACTCCCTCCTTTTTTTGATTTTTGCAAAACTTAATATATAAAAACTAAAACAGCTTTGCAATCCCTAAAACTTACAGAGTCTTTTTGTAATTATCTATCTCTACATTTACGAATTTTCATTTTAGATGTCAAGTTTTTTTTTAAAAATCCAAAATTCAGTTTTTCACTCTCCCTTTTTTCTCTCGTAAACAAAAAAATATAAGGCAAATAGATCGCAACAAAATGAAAATTTTAGAGTTAATGTTTGCAAAAAAGTTTAAAAAATTATAAATGTAAGTAAAGAAAATGTATCCACACACCACAAACGAACACCAAAGTTTTGTTATCCTTGTTTTGGAAATTCCACAAGTACAACTTCTAATAAATTGGAATTTTATAGGAGAGAGATTTTGAATTGAGTTTAAAAATCCAAAATTCAGTTTTTCACTCTCCCTTTTTTCTCTCGTAAACAAAAAAATATAAGGCAAATAGATCACAAAAAAATGAAAATTTTAGAGTTTATGTTTGCAAAAATTTTAAAAAAGTTATAAATGTATGTAAAGAAAATGTATCCTCACATCACACACGAGCACCAAAGTTTTGTTATCCTTGTTTTGGAAATTCCACAAGTACAACCTCTAATAACTTGGAATTTTATAGCAAAGAGATTTTGAATTGATCCTAACATGTTTTAAATATGGATATGCAAGCACGAACAAATATTGCAGATGCAAATGACCCAAGGATCGTAGACTTTTGTGGAGAACAACAAATGGTCATTAAATTCTCCAACGAACGTGCGGTGGGATATTTATTCAATCCAAACAAGCTATTTTTTGCCCATTTACAAAAACGTGATCTAACAGTCATAGATCATAGTAAAGTGATTGATAAGGAGTAATAAGTTATATTTTTGTTAGAAATTACTTGAGGATTAGGAGTCAATACTTAGTTTAATCCCCCGTTCCCCCCATTTACGGATGTTTGCAAAACCTAATATCAAAAAGCTAAACGAATTTTACAATCCCTAAAAGTTACAAAGACTTTTTGGAATTATCTCTCTCTACATATGCGGATTTCCATTTTAGATGTCAAGTTTTGTTTTAAAATCCAAACATGAGTTTTTCACTCTCCCTTTTATCTCTTGTGAACAAAAAAAAAGATACAGTAAATAGATCGCAAAAAAATGAAAACTTTAGAATCTATGTATGAAAAAAATTTAAACAATAAAAAGTGTAAGTAAATAAAATTAATCCACTCACCACAAACAAAACCAAAGTTTGGTTATCCATGTTAGGGAAATTCCACTAGCACAAACCCTAATAGCTTGGAATTTTATAAGAATGAGATTTCTAATTAAACCTAACATGTTTTAAATATGGATATGCATTCATGAAACATGTTGAAAATGCAAATAATCCATGGATCCAAGACTTTTAAAGAGAACAACAAATGCTCATTAAATTCTCAAGTGAATGAATTGTGGGATATTTACCCGATCCAAACAAACCATTTTTTGCCCATTTACAAAAAGTTGATCTTACAGTCATAGATCACTGTAAAGTGATTGATCATGAGTCTCGAGCTATATTTTTTTAAGAAATGACTTGTAGATTAGGAGTCAACACTTAGTCAAATCCCCCGCTCCCCCATTTTCTGATGTTAGCAAAACATATTATGTAAAAACTAAAAGAGTTTTACAATCTCCAAAATTTACAGAGACTTTTTTGAATTATCTCTCTCCGCATTTCTGTTTTTCCATTTTAAATGTTAACTTTTGTTTTAAAATCCAAACTTCTGTTTTTCACTCTCCTTTTTTCTCTCTTAAACCAAAAAAAATAAAGCAAATAAATAACAACAAAATGAAAATATAAGAGTTTATGTAAGAAAAAAAATTTAAATATTAATGTGAGTAAAGAAATTTCTCCACCACAAAAGAACACCAAAGTTTTGTTATCTATGTTTGGGAAATTCCTCTAGTACATAACCTAATATCTTTGAATTTTATAAGAAACAGATTTGTAATTTATCCTAACATGTTTTAAATATGGATATGAATGCACAAAAAAATGTTGAAGATGCAAATGACCCAAGGATCCTAGACTTTTAAGGAGAACAACAAATTCTCATTAAATTCCCAAGGGAACGTACAGTGGGATATTTACCCGATCCAAACGAGCCATTTTGGCCCATTTACAAAAAGTTGATATAACAATCATAGATCATTGTAATATGATTAATCATGACCAACGAGCTATATTTGTTTTAAATATTAGTTGTGGATTAGGAGTCAATATTCTGTTAAATCCCATGCTCCCCCTTTTTTTGATGTTTGCAAAATCTAATATATAAAAATTAAAAGATTTTTACATTCCCTACAAATTACCGAGACTTTTTGGAATTATCTCTCTCTACATTTGTGCATTTTCATTTTATATTTCAATTTTTTTTCCCAATACAAACATGAGTTTTTCTTTCACTCTCCCTTATTTCTCTCGTAAACAAAAAATGATAAGGTAAATAGATCACAATAAAATGAAAATTTTAGAATTTATGTATGCTAAAAGTTTAAAAAAATAATGAGTGTAAGTAAAGAAAACTTATCCACTCCCCACAAATGAACACCAAACTTTGTTTATCCATTTTTGGAAAATTCCACTAGTAAAAGCCCTATTAGCTTTTAATTTTATAAGAAAGAGATTTCTAATTGTTGAATTTATGGAAAAGGAAAATACTTCATTGACTTGTTATAATCTGAGTACATGAACCTCTATTTAAAATTGAGGAAGGTAGTGGGGTCCAATTACAATAAAACTACCTTTGTCCCAATTACACCCAAACTCTAGCACTTAAAGATAAGTCCTAGCTTAATTAAATAACTCAATGTAGATAAAAGACAAACATAACTCAAACTAAAACTCTTTTTGGTCGTGACCCTAAGATAAAGATAATTTTGTGAGTCCTTGATCTTCTAACTGATGTGATAAAGATGTCAGCTCATGGTAATCATTGTAGGTCCTACTTCTTATGTACTTGGGCCCATCTTGTGGGCCTTCTTTGGTCGTGTGGGCATGGGCCCTATCTTCCAACACTAATTATCCTAACTTGTTTTAAATATGCATTATGCATGGACGAAACATGTTGAAGATGCAAATGACCCAAGGATCCATGAATTTTAAGGAGAACAAAAAATGCTCATCAAATTCAAAAATGAATGTGTGGTGCGATATTTACCTGATTCAAACAAGCCATTTTTTGCCCATTAAAAAAAAGTTGATCTAACAATCACAGATCACTATAAATTGATTGACCATGAGTAACGAGCTATATATTTTTAAGAAATGACTTGTGGATTAGGAGTCAACACTTAGTTAAATCCCCCCACTCCCCCCTTTTCCTACTATTCTCAAAATCGAATATATAAAAACTTAAATAGTTTTACAATCCCAAAAAATTATAGAGACTTTTGGAATGATCTCTCTCTGCATTTGTGCGTTTCCATTTTAGATGTAGAGTATTGTTTTAAAATCAAAATTTGAGTTTTTCACTCTCCCTTTTTTCTCTCATAAACAAAAAAAGATAAGGTAAATAGATTGCAACAAAATCAAAACTTTAGAGTTTAGGTACACAAAAAATTTGAAACAATAATAAAAGTAAATAAAATTTATCCACACACCACAAACGAACACCAAAGTTTTGGTTATCTGTGTTTGGAAAATTCTACTAGAACAACCCCTAATAGCTTGGAATTTTATGAGAAAGAGATTTCTAATTCATCCAAAAAGTTTTAAATATGGATATAAATGCACGAAAGATATTGAAGATGCAAATGACCCTAGAATGCAAGAATTTTAAGGAGAACAACAAATGTTCATTAAATTTTCAAGTGAAGGTGTGGTGGGATATTTACTTGAAACAAACAAGCAATTTTTTGCCCATTTAAAAAAAATTGATCTAACATTCGTAGATCAATGTAAAGTGATTGATCATGAGTAACGAGCTATATTTTTGTTAGAAATTACTTGTGGATTAGGAGTCAACACTCAGTTAAATCCCCCACTCCCTCTTTTTTTTTTATGTTTGCAAAACATAATATACAAAAACTAAAATAGTTTTGCAATCCCTAAAAATTACAGAGACTTTTTGGAATTACCTATCTCTACATTTATGAATTTCCATTTTAGATGTCAAGTTTTTTTTTAAATTCCAAAATTCAGTTTTTCACTCTCCCTTTTTTCTCTCGTAAAAAAAAAGATAAGGCAAATAGATCGCAACAAAATGAAAATTTTAGAGTTTATGTTTGCAAAATTTTTTAAAAAATTATAAATGTAAGTAAAGAAAATGTATCCACACATCACAAACGAACACCAAAGTTTTGTTATCCTTGTTTGGGAAATTCCACAAGTACAACCTCTAATAGCTTGGAATTTTATAGGAAAGAGATTTTGAATTGATCCTAACATATTTTAAATGTGGATATGCAAGCACGAACAAATATTGCAGATGCAAATGACCCAAGGATCATAGACTTTTGTGGAGAACAACAAATGGTCATTAAATTCTCCAACGAATATGTGGTGGGATATTTATTCAATCCAAACAAGATATTTTTTGCCCATTTACAAAAAGGTGATCTAACAGTCATAGATCATAGTAAAGTGATTGATAAGGAGTAATAAGTTATATTTTTGTTAGAAATTACTTGTGGATTAGGAGTCAATACTTAGTTAAATCCCCCGTTCCCCCCGTTTACGGATGTTTGCAAAACCTAATATCAAAAAAGCTAAAAGAATTTTACAATCCCTAAAAGTTACAAAGACTTTTTGGAATTATCTCTCTCTACACATGCGGATTTCCATTTTAGATGTCAAGTTTTGTTTTAAAATCCAAACATGAGTTTTTCACTCTCCCTTTTTTCTCTTGTAAAGAAAAAAAAAAAGATAAGGTAAAGAGATCGCAAAAAAATGAAAATTTTAGAATCTATGTATGAAAACAATTTAAACAATAAAATGTTTAAGTGAAGGGGAGCACAAAAGATGAATCTTATGCATCTAAAAAAAATATTTATATCAAATTATGATTATTTCATGGGTCCTTCTACAAGGTTTATTATTTTGGTTTGTGTTATATGTGTTGGAAGATGGTTGTGTTACATTATAGCTGTTGGTATTATGTCTCTTTGAATGAGACATTATTATTGAAGAAGAGGTGGCCTCAGTACCTTTTCTCATATTATAATTTATTTGACTCTCAAAAATATCACAGTTGGGACACCATGAGAGTCGGTGCCCGGATTGGGACACCATGATAAATTTAACTCTAAAAAATATCATGATTGGGATACCATGAGAGTCTATATCTAGATTGGGACACCATTATAAATAAACCCACTACCTCCTTGTAATGGATTTTATTACTCCTACCTCTTGAGAGTCGTCGTCCTGTGTAGGGACACGATGGTGGACACTTTAGAGCAATGCCGATAGACACACTACCTATTGAAGATGGAGTGTGTCCTATATCCAACATTAGGACTGGAGTATGGAGTAATATCTTACCGGCTAGGAGTGATTTTTACTCTCACTTATATTATGCTAGCAGGACCTCATGGAAGGATGCAATAGTGTGAGGGGGAGTGTTGGAAGATAGGACCAAGCCCACACGACCAAGGAAGGCCCACATAACTAAGAGTATTATAAGATGGGCCACGCGAGCAAGAAAGGCTGACAAGATATGGACCCACCATGACAAGCTGGCATCCTTATTACATAAGTTGGAAGATCAAGAAGGACTCAAAATGGCATCTTTATCTTATGGTCGCATCCTAGAAGAGTTCTAGTTTGATTTATGTTTGTCTTTTTATCTATATTGAATTATTTAATTTGCTAGGACATATCTTTAAGTGTTAGAGTTTTGGTGTAATTGGGACAAAGGTAGTTTTATTATAATTGGACTCTACTACCTTTCTCTATTATAAATAGAGGTTCATGTACTCTGATTATAATAAGTTAATGAAGTCAATGAGTTTTTTATGCACACAATAACATTAATATTAATTTTTTATTTAATTTACATTATTTTATTTCAGTTTAGGCCATAGGGGTATTTTTTGAATATTTTATTTATTGGGTATTTTTGTAATATTTTATCTTAAACCCTAACCAGGTGAACCCTATTTAAGGGGTAAGAGTAATGAGAAAGACAAACATTGATTTTAGGTTAAATTTAGGTTATACATGCTTGGAGCTCTCCTCAATGAGCTCTAGGGTTTTCGAATGATTTTCATCTTCCTCTCCATGTCTCCCTACAATTCTGCCATGTTGTTCTACAATTCCCCATGGCCGAACCAGAACGTCAACAATGAATCTTTGTGTCAGATTCGGGACCATAACAACTAGTATCAGAGCGGGAACACAATGAGCCCATCTATGTCCCTAGAAAAAGGGATTGCCCTGCGTGATCAACGGGAAGAAAGACGTGCACGATATAGAGCAATTGATGAAGAATTGCATACAACGAGAGAAGTATTTTCTGCTCGTGTTGCCGCCGAAAAAGTCATACTACTTGAAATCCCCGAGCAAGATGTACGAGAACGAAAAGCAGCAGAAGTTGTCTCGGACGGAGCAACAGGTCACGGCCCGAAAAAATCAAAACTTTTGTCCTGTTTACTAGCCGAAGGCCCTGCAAAAGATTTGGGGGAAACCACAAATCCGGACGGACAGAAAGGCCATGTCTCGGAAACCTTCAAAATTTCAGTGCAGGGTGAGCCAAAGCCGCACAGTGGCGACCACGATTTGGGGCATTCGGCAGGGTTTTATCCCAAGAAGTTGTCGATCATGGACGATACTGGTATGAACCCAAATATGAATACGGGGACCTCAAAAATCTCTAAGAAGGTCCCTGGAAATCCGAAATCGGAGGGGGATGCGGACACAATCTCATCGATAAAAGTTTATTTGGTTTCGACCTCCAAAAATCCATTATCATGACCGGTAGAAGGTCGGTTCTTCACCGTCGATAGGGAAAACTACCAAATGGTGAAGCCCCAATGGGCTGCGATTCGCCATCGGAGAAGCAGGAGACTCCATCGGGTCCGTCGGTGAAATTTCCACTCAAACTCGGTCTTGGCAGTACAACGGCAAACGAACTTCCACAAAATTTGAGGTAAACTCCTGCGATGAATTTTCCCAAATTTTGTCTTCCCTTCACTCATATCCATCTATGTTTTACATAATTCCTCCCCAATGGCATCAAAATTGTTCCATGAAAATTTTGGTGTTGCGAAACAAAGGGGTTTTCTATTTAATTTTTGGGATCCCATGTATGTTGTTTGGCCATGAACTTCCAATTCGAAATTTTGGCCTGGTGAGTTTTTGTTCTGAGAAGCAGAGAAATTTTGGGTATATGAATTTTGACATGTAATTTTTCTGGGGCTGCCGGGATTTATAGAAATAATTTTATGGGGAATGTTGAATTTTTTTTAGGGGCTTTGTTTTTCTGTGGATGAGCACAGTATCTGTGCGGCTGTGAGTCTTCAAATTTTCGAATGTGGGGTTCAAATTGAAATTGTTTTGGAGGAGACTTGCCGTTATGTAGTTGAGGTCCTTGTCCAAACACTTTGGGTTGATGTAATAGGCAATATGACTTCCACAAAAAAGGATGTAACTACAAATATTGAAGAGATAACAAGTCCTAAAAATATGGGGAAGCCTAACGCCATAAACTATAGCGTGTTGGCCACTAATGAAGCATCTATGACTTCAATAACTAACAAACAGAAAACAGTGGACATCCCAGATGCAGCTTCTGATCTTGTGGAGGGCAAAATGGCTGAAAGTACATCAGGAGTCCACCCAAACATTGGGATTGAAGTTCCTATTACAATGCAAAGTTTCTATTCAGGCAAGGGAGAATTAGAAGTAGTTGTTGCTGAAAAAATTTGTTCTCCTATTGAGAAGGAGTTATACATGAAAGGAATTGAGAATTTTGGAAGAAATAGTTGCCTTATAGCTAGGAACTTACTACCTGGCTTGAGGAGCTGCATGGAGTTATTCAGTTATATGTTTAATGATGCAGAAGATGCTTCCAACAACACTTCCACATTGCCCAGCTTAACGTTGGACGACAAAGAAAAAAATGAACTGGAGTATATGGAACAATTGGAAAAATCTCCATTCCTTGAGAGGCTCGCCAAGAAAGACTGAGGTAATTTTCTTCACAGCCCCAGTATTTGAATTTGGAGAATTTGGAGGCAATTCAACAGAAGTGTCCTTCCATACTATCACTGTTGGCACTACTTGTGCCTCTGTCCCTGAAGGGAAGACATTAGATGAAACCATTCATGTCGAAGGATGCATTTTTTCATAGTTTTGGCAGGGATGAAGATGACTGAGATGAATGTACCCCAACAGTTGACAAAGAGGAATTCCTGAGGGAGGTGGACTACGTCAAAGATTTTGCTGAAATTTGCTTGGTGGATGAGAATGTTCTTGATGCTGTTTTATATGAACTTGATTATGTTCATGGACCCTTTAAGAAGGTACATGAAGATGTTCATGAAGTTCCAATTGCTGCTTACAAGGTCCAAAATGTTATTGCTGGAAATGGCATGCCTGGGGGTGAGCTTGGAAGATTTCCTGCATGGGAAAGGAAGGATAATAGTTTGAAGGGTTCTTTTGCAAATGTTGCTGCCAGAGTAATCAAGAATGTAAACGAGAATTATTTTGGGACGTACAGTTCTTTTGGAAGTCACAGAGAGATGATCAGCGAGATGGTGAGGACAGAATCTTATAGGGCAGCTATTCTGAATAATCCTTCTCTCATGAGCCATGCAACAGTTCTGGATGTTGGTTGTGGTACTGGAATACTGATTTTATTTGCTGCAAAAGCAGGGACCATTCTCACTGATATGGCAACTATGATTTCTGCTAGAGTTGGGAGAGGTGGACCTAGCGTTCCATTATGGGAAAATGTCTATGGATTTGACATGTCTATCGTTGGGATGGAAGTTCTGGAAGATACGACCCAGCTTCCTATTGTTGATGTAGTCGACATTAGTGATATTGTAACAGGCACATCAGTTCTCAAGACCGTTGATCAGGTGACAATGGAGTCTAGTTATGTAGACTTAACCTCTAGCTTTGAGTTGGAGCCAAAGAGGCTATGTTATGGACTCTATAGCATCATGAGTTACCAACAGGCGTAGGAATTAATGAATGTGTTTTTCAATTTCCATATAATTATTTTTGGTTTGGTTTTGTCTTTGGTTTGGGTTGGTTTAGCATTTATTGGTTTGAACCCTTGACCCAAGGGGTCTTTAGTGTTTTGGACATCCTCAACCCTATTTAAGGGGATGGCTAGGGTAATGAGAGATATGAATTGAGTCTACTTTAGCTAGAGTAAATTAGATAAACAGGTCAAGAGCTCCTTCAAGGTCTCTCCCATTTTCCCCCAATTCCTTTCCAAAATTCTCCTTTCTGAAATTCAATCTCCATCATTCCCTCATTCCATCTCAACATCAAGCAAGGTAATGGAAGGAAGAGAAGAGAGGAGGGTGACAAGATCCATGGCTCGTGAGGATCCTAACAGGCTATCTCATGTTGTTGTTGCTATTGTAGTGCAGATAAGGGCACCCTAGCAGCAATGACAACCTAAAAAATATAATGCAATACCATATTGCGTACAGAGACAGAACCATGAATGGGACAAAGCTTCATGCACACCTGACTTGGACAGTGGCCTGCAAATTGCTACTGTGGTGGCACTGTAGCAATGGGGTCAACATAAAAAAATAACACCAGGTTGAAGTGATGCAGATGAGAAAAACCTGGAATATGTAGACCAAAATGGAAATGACTCACAGGGTGCATCTATAGCTGATTTGATTCAGGGACATGCTGTTGTGATTAATGCTGTCCAGTTCGGTGAACACCAATGGGAAACAACACAACTAATCGGTCCATATTTAGGCAAGCGGTATGGCAATGTTTATGGGCAGAGAGGAAGTTCCACTCCATGGAGTTCTTTACACCCAGCAAAGGCTCTCTTAACCTAGTGGAGTTCTGTGGCAGTCCAGCATACTCTGCTAACAGCCAGCCAAGCCAACAAGGCTGTTGTAACTGTCCAGCATACACTGCTGCTAGCCAGCCCAACCGAGGTGCTTCTTGTGGATGCAGAGGGTTATTGGCATGCAATCAAGGCACTAACCCAGAGTATTGGACACGGGTTGTATCATTCCGGTGATGCTGAATCTACTGCTTCTACTGAACCTGTTATTAGTGATGGTTTCTGGCCTCTGAGTGTTTCAAGGTGCAGCAAATGGAGGGGGTTCGTGCTGCTGATTATTCTCCGTCCCAGGGGGCTGGTATTGATGTTGTTGCTGCCAGGCTGGCAAAGTGTAGACAATGCAACCTAGCCAACGGGGGGCCACCGTGAGGGGCTGTTTCACACCAGTCCAGGACTGAGGGAGGGCAGAGATGCTCCTTGGGGAGATGTAGCGACATTCAACACGCATCCTTACAGTCGAGCATAAAAAAAAATTTCTAGAGGGAGTGCTCTAGTTTTGGGGCTTCCAGAGGGCGAACCTAGTGATCGCAGATGTTACTTGGGCCCAGGAGGAGACGTCGTCATATAGATCCTACTTACGAGCTTAAGGACAAGCTCGTTCTTCTGAAGGGGAGGAATTTTATGCACGAAATAACATTAATATTTAATTTTTTATTTAATTTACATTATTTTATTTCAGTTTAGGCCACAGGGGTATTTTTGGAATATTTTAATTATAGGGGTATTTCTGGAATATTTTATTTAGGGTGAACCCTATTTAAGGGGTAAGAGTAATGAGAAAGACAAACATTTATTTTAGGTTAAATTTAGGTTAAAGAGGCTTGGAGCTCTCCTCAACGAACTCTAGGGTTTTCGATTGATTTTCATCTTCCTCTCCATGTCTCCCTACAATTCTGCCATGTTGTTCTACAATTCCCCATGGCCGAATTGGAACGTCAAGAATGAATCTTTGTGTCAGATCCGGGACCATAACAGAAGTATTTCTCTTTTCCATAAATTCAACAATCGACATCTATGCACCAATTTGAGGGGGAGTGTTGAAATGAGCTATAAATTATAGGTTGTAATTTGTTACCGTAATTGTAGGAAACAATTTATTTCCTTGATTTGTTCCTAATTCTAGGATCTAATTTGGACCAAAATTAGGTTGTAATTGTATAATAAAAACCCTCCGTATAAGAGAAGAATACATCAGAAAATTATTATTTGAAACCTCTATTTTGATAGATTATTTCTGAGCGACGCTATGGAAGAAAAGGGAGGAAGAAGATTATTCAGAGAGAACAAGAAACCACTACAACAGAGAGGAAAGGTGGATAGAAGAAGGAGAGAAAAATTATTCTGAGTAGAGAGGGAAAACATTGCGGAAGGAGAAAATTATTCTGGGTAGAGAGACAAGAACTTACAGTGAGAAGAAGTTTGCATTACTGGTTGGTGGAGCAGTTTGGTTGTGTGACCAAGCTCAATCACCTTGTCCATCGAATTGTCTGCCATCTCTAATCTTCAATCCGTCGTTAACCTACCGAAGAGAAAAATTATTCTGAGTAGTTTTGAAGATGTTGCGGCAGCGAAGCAGATGAAGAGGAAAATTATAATCGGATTCATTTCCTTCTATTCAGATTCATTTTATTCTATTCCCCTCATAAAACAAATATGGTGAAGTTGTTGATGTTGAATTTAATTTTTATTATGAACTAAATTTTTTTTATTCTATGAAAATGCTATAATCTAGTTTTGAATTATGCTTGCTTTTCTATGCTAATTGTAATTCTCTTCTATGTTTGTCTGATATTATTGCTCCTAATTGACTAGCCATTAATTAGATGATTTTGATCTTGTGATTTTCTATCGAAAGCTGGAATTATAGAATAGATCTTGGATATTTTGGCATAGGTAAATATAGAGATCGAAAGACTTGTATGAACCTATGTAGTATTAAAATCATTGGTCTTAATACTTTCTTGCTTTATTAATTTGCATACTCTTATGTAAAATGATGAACAATATTTGTCAAAAGTAAGTTACCAATCCTTGAGGACGATACTTTTCTTATCACTTTACTATAAAACTAAGATATTGTGCACTTGCAATTTTGCACCGATTACTCGGATCGATGCAACCCCTAGCTACTAGCATTACCTTTGGCTCTTCCAATGATAATATCTCTTTTTAGAAAGATTAGATTTAGAAATGATTTATTGGGATAGAAAGTAGAGTCACATATATTTATTTTGAGATATATTTCTCAATATAAAATTTCAGCTATTTTGGTACAAACCGTTCAGAAAGTTAACCCTTTCTAGTGCTACTTGAAACTTTTCATTGGCTTGATATTTGCTACTTCAAATATCGAATTCTCTATCTAGGAAAAAATAGATCTCCACAATTCTTTTTGAGTTAGAAACTAGAATAAAATATATTTCCAATGGTACATAATTTTCTATATAAAACACATGGTATGAGAGTGAAAAAAACGTAGAAAAGTAGGAATTGAGAAAGAAGATTAAAGACAAACATCAGAAACTCTTTTTTTTCTTATTCTTCTTCTTCCTCCTCCGTTTCTTCTCCATCTTCTTATCCTTGTCCACTTTAGATATTTACCTTCTCTAATACCATGTTGATTTCTAGGGCCAATACATAAACACAAGAGATCTCAGGGGAAGGAGAAAAGAGAGGAACTCTTGTTCTTGGAAGAGAGGAGAGAAGAAACCAAGGGAGAGAAAAAAGAGGAAAAGAGAGAGAGGTGTAAGGACAAATTTGAGCCAAGAAGAAGAGGTTTCTATGCTCTACCACTTGCCTTGAGACTATATTTATAGTCGTGGGAAAGTGTTTAGAATGATTGCAATGCTATTAGGGCTACATGATTCAAAAGGAGAAAGATATAAGAGGACATACACCAGCTTGCATAAATACAATTTTATGTAGAAGTTCTCCTTATTTACTACCCATTCCACCCCTACATATGTGGGTCTCTTTTAATCATTATATTATTAATTTTTGTTCAGTTTTTTATGAACTTTTTTTAGTCCATATTATTTGTTAATCAATTTCCACGCCTTTTGATCCTGTCCATGAGCAAGACAACCTTTTGTTCTATATAAATTACTCTTAGTAGTCTTTCCAGAAGGTATTTTAACATCTATATGATTGATTTCAAGTTCATATGCGGTTAGCATTCAACTTATAGTTATCTTAATAAGTGGAGAGCAAGTATAAAAGTAATTTGTTCCATTATTTTGACACATAAGTTTGTAGTTTCTAGGAATTCATCTTGATCATGTTTCTTTTTGTAAGATTGATTTAGAGTCTAGAGGTAAAACTATCAAAGTCCATGGATTATATACAAGAAATAATTTTATTTCACTTCGATGTCTCCCTTCATTGTATTACCATGGTCTTTGCTTCGACATCAATCAAGAATTATCCTCAACTAAAAATACCTAGAAACCATCTTTTAGGTTTCTTTCTATCTAAAGGGGGATTATCGTGTCTGAAATTGCATTAGATTTGGGCTTTAGTGGCAGATTAATTGTGATATATTCTATATAGTGTTTGGAGTTATGAAAATATTTTCTTGGAGCCTCATTTTTAGTAATTTTTGAATTCAATTTCATTTTCCAAAAACTTAAATGAATTTTTAATAGAAAATAAAAAAAATAAAAAATTAAACATTTTAAAAAAGGAAGGCAATTCTCCTTCCTTGTCCTCAAACTAGAGGAGGATCCCCATTGTCTTCACTCTATTGGCAGCACAAGGAGGGTATCAACCTCCTCTTTCCTCATTTGGAGTATGGAGGCAACCCTCCTCCTTAGGGCAAAAACGAAAAGGGGTAAGGGGGCTTGACCCTCCTCTTGTTAAGCACCTGTCAAAAACTACCCAAATGACCGGCCTGGTAGGTAGCGGAAAGCCAAATACTTAACCCCAGGATCATAACAATACTCGCACCATTATGAGCCGACGTCCATGATGGCCCACTCTAGCGACGACCTACTCTAGCGACACCGCTATGTCGCCCCCTCTGGTAGATTTGCTCACATCGGGATTCAAACTCATGACGACGGTATAACTATGATACCAAATGTTAATCACCTAGCAAATACTACCCCAGTGACCGGCCTGGTAGGTAGTAGAACGCCAAGTACTTAACCCCAGGATCATAACAATACTCCCATCGTTATGAGCCGACGTCCACGGCGGTCCACTCTAGAGACACCGCTAGGTCACCCCCTCCGCTAGGTTTGTTCACGCTAGGATTCAAACTTGCGACGACGGTATAGCTCTGATACCAAATGTTAAGCACCTAGCCAATACTATCCAAGAGATAGGCCTGTTAGGTAGCAAAAAGCCAAGTACTTAACCCAAGGTTCATCACACCTCCCCCCACTCCCTCCCCCATTTTTTATCATTGATTGAAAGGAAAATGGACGAGGGGAAGGACGCCTTGCCCTTTCCATATATTTCCTTCTCAAAGGAGGCAGATGACCCTCATGACAAAACATGGAACAACACATCATATTGGGCAAGGAAGAGGATGACAACGTGACCTGAAAACCTTGTGTTTATGTTTTTGCTTTCACCCCAAGGGTAAAAATTGGGATAGAAAAAAATCCATTGGGTTTTGGGTTAGATACGAGTTTTCCCAAACCCGACCTGCAAGGACAAGACATGATATAAAACTTGTCGGAATGGGTTGGATTTATAGGGATGGGGCAGAGATGGGTTGGGTTTAAGTTGGGTTTATGGGGATGAGGTGAGGATGGGGTTGTGGGGAAAGTGATCGGGTCAGATTTGGGTTTGACATTCATTGTTTTTATAGTTTTTTTTATGTTCGGGTTTTCGAACACCCGACCCGTGCCCACCACCAAGGTGAAAACACCCTCTTCCAAGAGGTAGGATAACTAAATTATATAAAAAAGATAATTGAAATTAAAATTTTTATTTAGTTAGTTTAATCGAATCAAAATTATTTTATTTTACTTAAAAAATAATAATTATTTATAAATAAAATTTTGAAATTAATAATTTTCTGATAATTTTGAAAAATGGGATTTTTATTCAAAATATAATACAAAAAATTTAATGCAACAATTATTTTGTTACTTATTTTATTTACATAATATTCATGATAATTATTTTATACATTCAATTAATTATTTTAACTCCATAACTCCAGCAGTTAAACCAACTCTAGGATTCTTTATTCTAAAAATATTTACTCTAGAATCTTATAAACCAACAACATAATTCCAATAGAAAAATAACACTCACACAAAACCCCATTCCTCTTTCCCTTCTAAGTGAAAGTTTTAGTACTACTTCAGAAATATCATTTTGAAGTCTAGAAGATTGTTAAGCACCTAGCCAATACTACCCAAAAGACCGGCCTGGTAGGTAGCGAAAAGCCAAACACTTAACCCAAGATCATAACATCGCACACCCCTTGGAGAAAGAGCTTGCCCTCAAGCTCAAATGCTAGGTAGACTTGTTGTGCCCTCTGGAGGCAATCAGTAATATTATGTAGCACCTGGTCTCGGTCAATGAGTGCCTGATCAATCGCTTCCACTTGTGTGGACCCCAGAGTATAAGATAGAAGCCGAGGAGGATCTCTGCCATATAGAACTCGGAATGGAGTAGACTGGAAGGTTGTGTGGAAGGAAGTGTGTGGTATATAGAGGCATTTGTTGTAGCAAATAAGAGAATCCTAGAATGACCACTTAGAGTCCATTGTCCCCTATGTATTTTTTTTGTGCAGCTCTTGTAGGACCGGATTATTGGTATTTCCCTCCTTAACCAAGTCTAAGAGGAGAAAACGAGGCTGGGTGATGGCATAGATGAGTTGTTGATTCTCCAAATATCGTGACAAGGCATCCATAGCCTTGTTTAACCTCCCAAAGCGGTACTCCACTGAAAAGTCAAACCCCATCAATTTACAAATCTAGTGTTGTTGAGGAGAAGTAGTGAGGCGCTACTCAAGCAAAAATTTAAGACTATAATGATCAGTGCGGCCCCAAATTTTAAGAAATGCAAGGCCGCAAGTAAGGTCGGCATTGTTGGACAACCTTGACCAATCCGATTAATTCCCGTTCATATGCTGCCAATTTGTGATGCCTTGCTGCCAATTGTCAGCTGAAATATGCAATGGGGTGGGATTGCTACTGTAGAACAGCTCCAATGCCCCTTCCGGATGCGTCACACTCGACCACAAATAATTCCTCAAAATTTGGTAGTTGCAAAACTGGTGCGGAGGTGAGAGCTAGTTTGAGATCTTGAAAGAACTATGTGGCTTTTTCATTCCAAAAAAAGGATTTTTTCTTGAGGAGGCTGGTCAATGGTGCGGTCAACAACCCATAATTTTTTATGAACTTTCTATAGTATCCAGCTAACCCTAAAAACCCTATCAAAGCGGTGTTATTCAGAGGTTGTGGCCAATCGGTAATTGCATGAATCTTCTCGGACTCAACAGTGACCCCTTCATGTGAAATAATATGGCCGAGATAGGCCACATGGAACTTGGAAAAAGAGCATTTAGATTTATTTAAATAAAGTTGGTGGGCTCTTAACGATTGAAACACCAAATGTAAATCCTCTAAATGTTGATCCTTAGACTTATTGTTAATGAGTATATCATAAAAAAAATACAAGCACAAACTTTTGGAGATAGTTTCAGAATACCTAATTCATTGATGCTTGAAAAGTGGATGGGGCATTTGATAACCCAAACGACATCACAAAAAATTCAAAATGGTTGTGACATGTGCCGAAGACAGTTTTCTGAATGTCAGAAGGATTCATACGAAGCTGATGATACCCTGAATGCAAGTCCAATTTGGCGAATACCCATGAACCATGTAATTCATCTAGGAGCTCCTCCACCACAGGTCTAGGGAACTTATCCTTTATGGTTTGGTCATTCAATTCCCTATAATTGAAACAAAATCTCCATGTACCATCATGTTTCTTAACAAGGAGGACTAGTGAAGAGAATGGGGAATGACTGTTGTGAATAAGGCCCTATTGCAGCATTGTGTGGCATTGCCTTTCTATTTCATCTTTCTGGAGGTGTGGATACTGGTATGGTCTAACCACCACCACATCTGAGCCACACTTTAAACAAATCCGATGATCACAGTGCCTCAAGAGAGGCAGCCCTGAAGGCTCTCAGAACAGTTCTGAGAAATCGTCTAGGATTTTGCCTAAAGTGATGTCCGATTGGTCCTGTGTGTGGAGGGTATGAATGTGATGTGACTTGTCAACTTTACTACCCTGTAACAGCACTTGGCGTCCGCCGTTGCAAATCTCATAGTTAAATTAGAGAAGTCCCACAAAATGGGGCCCAAGGTTTGCAACCATTTAATACCCAGTACCATATCTAACCCGGCTAAAGGTATGCCAAAAAATTCTGAATGAAAGGGAGTCGTACCAATTGAAAACTTTACCACTTTGTTGATCCCATTGCTAGGGACTTTCTCTCCATTGGCAATCAAAATCGTAACTATTGGGTGGGGAAAGATCTGCAGTTGAAGGTGTTGAGCAGTTGTTAAGCTAAGAAAATTGTGTGTACTTCCTGAATCCACGAGTCGCACAAGTTCCTGGTCCATCACCCGTGCCCTAACTTGCATAGTTTTGGCAGATTTATGCCTTGTAATGGCATTCAGAGAGATTTTCAGTGCGTCCTCCTTTGTACGACCATCACTCATTTATGGTTCTGATTCTTCATCAAATTCTAGCCAAAACAACCATTTACACTGGTGGCCTGCCCTGTACGGTTCATCACAGTTGTAACACAGGTTCTTTGCCCTACGGCCAGCCATCTCCAAACTTGTTAATTTTTTTATATACTAGGCTGGTGAGTTGCTAAGGCGTGTATTTTCTGCCAAAGTAGTAATTGGATTACTTTTCGGCAATTGCACTATAGGAAAGGTCACATGAGGTGAAGTGTTTTGCCTCCCTTGCCAACGAGTGGAATTGTTCCATTCCCCTTGCCAAACTGTCCTCCGATTTTGAACTTTTTGTCTGGTTTCAAGTGCTCAAGATAGATTCATTGCTCGAGCCAAATCACTAGGTGCATGGAGCTTCACTTCTAACCTTAAGGGCTCATTAAGGCTGGCTATAAATAAATTGACCTACTGGTCTACGTGAACTATCCGGCTGGCTCGGGCAAATTTTTCTTGAAACTATTTTTGATATAGCTCTGAGCCAATCTACCTTAACAAAACCAAATCCCCCAACGGGTTATTGTGTTCTAGAGGACTTAACTGTATAGTGCATAATTCTTTAAACTCCTCCCAATCTAGCACCTGCCTATCCTAATCAACTTGATGAAACCAAAGTTGTGCTTCATCGAGCATGTGGAAGGCGGCCTGTTATCGTCCCTAGCCATGGATCTAGTAACTCAGCGTGGGAGTGGTGAATCTAGAGTTCAACACTGGTAGGTGCTACTGCTCTCGGTAAGAGGTATAGGGACCTCTCATGGAACTCAAAAAAAGGAGATTTCAAGAAATCCCCCCCTCTCTTGCTGGTCTTGGCTGAGAGGTTGAGAACCCTCTTGTTCTTCACGGGAAGAGAGGATTTTTATCCTCTTGTGGTACTGGGAAAATCAGAATAGGGCCTTCTCTCTCTCTCTCTCTCTCTCTCTCTCTCTCTCTCTCTCTCTCTCTGAATGTTGTAGACAACAACAGATCAAAAAGGGTAGAAGAGAAATCAGGTTCAAGAGGGAACCTGGACCTAGAGCTCATCAAGGAGAACTCAAAACCCTAGAACTGATCAAGGAGAACTCTCAAAGCCTGTTTAACCTAAAAATATATACTTGCCTTCTCTTTATTCCTTTACCCTCTAAATAGGGTTTGACGCAAATAGAGTTTAGGGTTTCATAATTATATTTCTACCTCTGCAGCATGTAACCATAATAATGAAAAATATACTTTAAAGCAATATAAAATATGGAAGTAAAAGTATTTAACTCAGTGAGTCAATGGCACCTCATTTGGGTCACTCGGTTAGCTATTGAGTCCTCAAGCTTGTAAGTTGGGTAGACTTGCAACAAGTTGTCCCACGGTTCCCATGTAGCAGCTGCTGGTTCAGTGTCCTTCCATTGTACTAGAATCTCCCACTGGTCATGAATAAGGTAGGCACGCAATACCATGGCTGGAGTAAGAATAACCCGTCCAATGTCCACCTGAGGAAGGGACGGGGTGGAATGAGGGGGTGAGCCCTGAAAGGGTTTAAGTAGGGAGACATGAAACACATCATGAAGATTGGTCGTGGTTGGAAGTTGGAGTTGATAGGCAACCGACCCCACGTGTCGAATAATAGAGAAAGGGCCAAAGTACTTTGGGGAAGGTTTATTACGCTGTTTGCCAGCAATTGAATGTTGTCAGTGCGGTTGGAGGCATAACAAAATGTAGTCCCCTTCCTTGTATGAGATAACTTGTGCTTTGAGGAGGCGAGCTGAAATATTTTGTAGCACTTGGTCCCGTTCAATTAGTGCATGATCAATAGAGTCCACTCCGGTGGAGCCAGGAGTAAAATAGAGAAACCGAGGAGGATCTCTTCCATATAGAATGCTGAAGGGAGCTAGGTTGTGTGGAAGGAAGTGTTGTAACAATATTCAGCCCACAATAACCAATTAAACTAGTTTTTAGGATGATCACCCACAAGGCATCACAGATACATTTCCACGGTCCAATTAACCACCTTTGTTTGGCCATCTATTTGAGGATGATAGGATGATGAAAATTTCAGCTTGCTGCAAACAAAAAAGTTTCCGCCAAAAAGTGATGGTAAAGACTGCATCACAATCACTGACAATCGATTCTGGAATGTGATGTAGATGAACGATATGCTCTAGAAATATCTATGCCACACTGGATGCAATATATGGGTGTGCCATGGGAATAAAGTGAGCATACTTTGAGAACCTATTTACCGCCACAAATAATACCGAATTACCTTAAGATTGTGGAAGACCTTCGACGAAATCCATAGATATATCGGCCCACACTTGTGTAGGAAGTGCAAGAGGCTACAGAAGACCCTCTAGAATTAAGTGGTCGGACTTGTTATGCTGACAAACTAGACAAGATGTGACATATGCCTGCCAATAGATATCTGCTCGAATGTGATGCAAGGTTTTATGTATGCCTTCATGAGTGTTGTCATGGTATGCAGAGAGGATGGCTGAAAACAACTCTGAAGTTTGTGGTACATATAAGCGCAATTTTTAGTAAATTAGAGAATCCTGAATGGACCATCTAGAGTCTAGTGCCCCCCTCTATAATTTTTGTGTGCAGATTTTGGACAACTAGATTGCTGGTATTTTCCTCCTTAACCAAGTCTAAGAGAAGAAAACGAGGCTGACTGGCATAGAGAAGCGGCGGATTCTCCAAACGTCATGACAAGGGATCGGCCGCCTTATTTAACCACCCAGTGCAGTATTCCACTATAAAGTCGAACCCCATCAATTTACTAATCCAGTGTTGTTGAGGAGAAGTCTTGAGGTGCTGCTCCAGCAAATATTTAAGATTGTAATGATCAGTGAGAATGAGAAATGCACGGCCCCATAAGTAAGGTCGCAAATGTTGGATAGTTTTGGCTAACCTGATTAACTCGCATTCATATGCTGCCAATTTGTGATGCCATTTTGCCAATTGTCTACTGAAATATGTAATAAAGTGAAAGTTCTACAGTAGAAAGTCCCCAATGCCCCTTTCGGAAACGTCACACTTGACCTCAAATAAATCTTCAAAATTTGGAAGTTACATAACTGGTGTTAATGCAAGAGCTAATTTTAGATCTGTGAAGGATTGTGTGGCTAGGTCATTCCAAATAAAGGAATTTTTCCTGAGGAGGTTTGTCAATGGTGTTGCTAACAGCCCATAATTCTTGATAAATTTTCTGTAATAACTTGTAAATCCCAAAAACCCTCCCAAAGCAGAGGTATTCATAGGTTGCGGCCAATTGGAAATGGCTTGAATTTTCTAGGCATCAACCATGACCCTATCATGGGAAATAATATGACCAAGATAGGCCACATGTGACTTTTCAAAAGAGCATTTAGATTTCTTTTAAATATAGCTGATGTGCACATAACAATTGAAATACCACTCCTAAATGCTCTAAATGTAGAGTTCCAGACTGGCTATAAATGAGTATGTCATATAAAAATACAAATTTGCGTTGATAGTTGCAAAATACCCTGTTCATTAATGCCTGGAATGTGGATGGGGTGTTGGATAACCCAAACGACATCACCACAAATTCAAAATGGCCGTGATGAGTGCAAAAGGCAGTTTTCTCGATGTTGGCTGGATGCATTTGAAGTTGATGACATCCAGAGTGTAAGTCCAATTTGGTGAATACCTATGACCCATTTATCCAGAGTCTCCTCCACCACAAGAATAGGGAAGTTGTCTTTTACAGTTTGGGCATTCAAATCCCGATAATCGACACAAAATCACCAAGTACCATCATGTTTATTAACGAGGATGACTAGTGAAGAAAATGGTGAATGGCTATTGTTGAATTTAGGATCCCTTTTCCAAGATCACGAACAAGAGAAAGAAGAAAGAAAATCGAGAAAAGGGGAGGAAATCTCTCGGTAGAGAAGAGAAAAAATAAAAGGAGAAGAGTGGGCTGTGCAAAGTAAGGAGAGGGAGAGAGAGAACCAACTCGGGATTGAATGTGTGACTTGCTTTGGGAGAGGACTCTTCTTAGTGTCCCATGCCCTCTAGGACTCTTCCTGATGACCTACGTCCTTATGGTTAGTCCCATCAACTCGAGCACCATGGTGGGTCCCACATTGTAATAGTCCCCCTCAGGCTGGGGGTGAGAAGACATCATAAACGCCCAGCTTGCTGCATATAGTAGACATAATCTTGTGAGTGACTGGTTTGGTGAGGATGTCTATAACTTGATTTTGTCATGAGATGTGCTTCAGGGATAAGAGACCAGCTTGGAATTTTTCTCGTGTAAAGTGGCAATCTACCTCAATATGCTTTGTCCTCTCATGGAAGACTGGATTAGATGCAATATGTATTGCTGCGTGATTATCACACTATAGATCCATTGGAGCTTCTTTATAAATCCCAATTCAGTGACAAGAGACCTTATCCATAACAATTCACTTACAGTGTGTACCATGGCTCTGTATTCAGCTTTTGCAATTGACCGTGCTACTACATTTTGTTTTTTGCTTTTCCATGTAACCAGATTTCCTCCAACCATCGTGCAAAAACCAAAAGTAGATTTTCTATCATCTGGAGATCCAACCCAATCTGCATCAGCGAATCCCTCAATGTTGAAGTGACCATGTTTTTTTATAGAGGATCCCCCTTCCATGAGCACCTTTCAGATAATGTAGTATTCTCTCAAGTGATTGTCAATGACTAAGTTGTGGCTTGTGCATATATTGACTAACCACACTTATTGCATATGAAATGTCTGGCCTCGTTACACATAGGTAAATAAGTTGTCCCACTAACCTTTGATATTTTCCTTATCTCCAGTGTCTCCACATAATTTTTTATTTGCATCCATAGGAGTGTCTACCAGTTTGCATCCCATCATACCTATTTATTCTAGTAGATCAAGGGCATATTTTCTTTGGGATAGAATAATCCCATGTCTAGCTTTTAAGACCTCAATACCCAAAAAGTATTTTAGTAATCCAAGATCCTTTGTCTTGAATTCAGCACATATTCTCTCTTTTATTTTCTGAATGCCCTCAGAATCACTCCCAGTTAAAATAATATCATCAACATAAACAGCTAGAGTCACCTTACCTCTTGCTATGTTCTCAATAAATACTGAGTGGTCTGCAGAGCATCTGTAAAAACCTACCTATATGATGGCTTGACTAAATTTCTCAAACCATGCCTATGGCGATTGCTTCAGTCCATATAAAGATTTTTTAAGATGACATACAGAATCCCCCTCAACCACATATCCAGGTGGTTGTTGCATATAAATATCTTCTTTGATGTCACCATTGAGAAAAATTGTTTTTTACATCCAGTTGATATATTGGCCATGATGAATTAGCTTCCAAGGATAATAATATACGTACCGAGGTCATTTTTCGCCATTGGAGAGAATGTCTCATCATAATCAATTCCATAGCATTGAGTGTATTCTTTAGCAACCTGTCGAGCCTTCAGACATGCAATAGTCCCATCTGGATTATGTTTTACTGTATAAACCCACTTGCAACCAATGGGTTTTTTATCTGTAGGTCGAGGAACCAGTGACCATGTATGTTTATCATTGAGTGCCTTCATTTCTTCATCCATTTCCGCCTTCCACCCTGGATGTTGGAGAGCCGCCTGATATGACTATGGAACGGATATGGAGGAAATAGAAGTAAGAAACTGACAACATAAAGGTGAGAGGCGATGATGAGACACAAAATTTGAGATAGGATGAGAATTAGAAGGTTGAGTGCATGAACGAGGTTCTTTTCTTATAGCAATAGGACGAGTATCAAATTCAGGACCAAAAATGACTGGTGATGAAGGACTTACCTCTGGTGGATCCAACAATTAAGCAGGTGTGGTATCGGCCATTGTCTCTAGGGTCTGAACAATCTCTATATCACAAGGCACAACCGGTCGAGGAGAACTTGGTACTGATGACATACCAGGTGGAGCTCTATCAGAATAATATGAGGATTCTTCAAAGAATGTTACATCCCTGGACACAAATAAACGTTGCAAAGAGGGACTATAACAAACATAACCCTTTTGTGTGAGAAAGTATCCCAAAAAGATACACTTTGTAGGATTAGGGTCAAGTTTGTTGTGTCTAGGTAAAGTATTATGAACAAAACATTGACAACCGAAGACTTTCAATGGTAATGAAAATGAATCATCATGTGGTAACAGTTTAGAGTAGGGAGATTTATTCCCAAGAGCAGTAGATGGTAGACGATTTATAAGAAAACACAGTGTAAGCACAGCATGGGGCCAATAAAAATATGAAACTTTCATGGCATATAATAGACCTCGAGATACCTCAAGAATATGACAATTTTTCTTTTTGGCTACACCATTTTGTTGATGAGTGTAGGCACATGATGTCTGATGGATAATGCCATTCTCTTGACAAAAGGATTCAAGGTCTTTTGAAATATACTCTTTGGCATTATCAGACCGGAGGATTTTTATCTTCTGACCAAATTGTATGAGTACCATCACTTAAAAAGATTTAACAATAGATGGTATCTCAGAACACTCTTTAAAACTAAACAACCAAGTTGTGCGAATGAAATCATCAATAAAAGTGATATAATATTTAGCTTGAGAAATATTAGAGACACTCAAAGGCCCCCAAACATCAATATGAATCAATGAAAAAGGAATGTTACTTTTGACTTCTGGACGAGGAGAGTATGTACTCCTTTGATGTTTACTTAACTGACACATCTCACAACTGAATTCTGACCTTATCTTAAAGGAATTTTTCTTGAGTACACTAGTCAATGGTACTGCCACTGACCCATAGTTCTAAATAAATTTGCGGTAGTAGCCCGCAAGACCCAAAAAACCCCGTAATGCAGAACACGACTGTGGCTGCGGCCACTCGTGAATAGCTCGGATCTTCTCGGGATCCACCATAACCCCCTCATGTGAGATAATGTGTCCCAGATACCCCACATGTGAATCTGCAAAAGAACACTTGGAATGTTTCAAATAGAGCTTATGTGCTCGTAACAAGTCGAAAACAATCCTCAAGTGTGCCAAGTGCTCCTCAACCAACTTGCTATATATCAAAATATCATTGAAAAATACAAGAACAACTTTTTGAAGATAGGGACTAAATACCTCGTTCATCAAAGCTTGAAAAGTGGAGGGTGCATTGGATAACTCGAACGGCATGATGACGAAATCAAAGTGGCCATGGTGTGTGCGGAATGTCGTCTTCTCGATATCAGAGGGGTACATCCGAACCTGATGGCATCCTGAATGGAGGTCGAGTTTAGTGAATAACCATGACCCATGTAACTCATCCAGAAGCTCATCCACTACCGGAATCGGAAACTTGTCTTTTACTGTATGGACGTTCAACTCCCGATAATCCACATAGAACCTCCATGTCCCATCATGTTTCTTCACAAGTAAGACGGGTGAAGAGAACGGGGAGCGGCTGGGATGAATAAGACCCTGTTTCAACATCTCATGGCACTGACGCTCTATCTCATCCTTCTGAAGGTGAGGGTAACGATATGGTTGCACGACCACTACCTCAGATCCTTGTTTTAGACAGATCCTAGTGTCACAGTGCCTCAGGGGAGGCAACCCCGAAGGCTCCTGGAATAGGTCAAAGAACTCCTCAACCAAACCATCACTAGTATTGTCAGGTTGATCCCGTGTCTGCAAAGTGTGCATGCAGTGGGTCCTGCCCATCTGAAAGCCTTGTAAGAGCACCCGATTTCCAGCCAAATGAAAGCTCATGGTTAAAGCCAAAAAGTCCCACAGGATGGGGCCCAACGTTTGTGTAGAATTTAAGATCTCATGAAAGGAACTTTAGATCAACAAGAAAGAAGAAGAAGAAGAAGAGAGAAGGAGAAGAGAAGAAGAAGAACGTGGAAGAAGAGAGTTTGGATTAAAGGAGAAGAGGGTTGTGTCAAAAAGAAAAATGAGGGCTGGACGAATTTGTGGAGAGAGAGGAGAGTGCTTCAATGCCCTACCTCTTAGCCAATGCCTTTATTTATAGTTTTACAATACCCTTAGGGCTACAACTTGATAAAACAAAAGACATAAAAGGAACACATATTTACACTTCTATGACATCTTTATGGAAAGTACCATATTTTACACATATGCCACTCCTTTGACGTGTGGGCTTCTTGTCTTGAGCTCGTGGGCTTGAGCCCATCTTCCAACACTCCCCCTCAAGCTGGAGGAGAAAAGACATCATAAATATCCAGCTTGCCACATATAAACGAAAGGATTTTAGATGTAACGGGTTTAGTGAGAATATCAGCTACTTGCTCTTGAGATGACACACGTTTGAGAGAGATTATTCCTGCTTGAAACTTCTCCCATATAAAATGACCATCCACGTCAATATGTTTAATTCTTTCATGAAAAACTGGATTTGATCTGATATGAATGACTGCTTGATTATCACAATGCAAATTCATGGAACCTTTTTTATAAAAACCTAGTTCGGTAAGAAGGATCCTGATCCATAAAAGTTCACTAACGGTATGGGCCATAGCTCTGTATTCTGCTTTGGCACTAGATCTTGCAACCACATTTTGCTTCTTACTTTTCCATGTAACCAAGTTTCCCCCAACCAAAGTACAATATCCTAATGTAGATTTTCTATCATCAGGAGATCCAGCCCAATCTGCATCTGAGAAGCCTTCTATGTGGAAGTGCCCATATTTTTTATTCAACAATCCTCTTCCTGGAGCTCCTTTTAGATAACGTAATATTCTCTCTAAAGCCTGCCAGTGGGTAATTTGTGGTTTGTGCATGAATTGACTCACTACACTTACAACATATGATATGTTTAGCCTAGTTACCATGAGATAAATCAGTTTTCCCACGAGTCTTTGATATTTGCCAATATCAATATCTTCTTCATTTGTCGCACATAATTTTACATTTGTATCCATAGGTGTGTCAACTGGTCTACAACCCTTCATTCTTGTTTCTTCAAGGAGATCCAAGACATATTTCCTTTGAGAAAATATTATCCCATGTTTGGATTCAAGAACTTCTATACCCAAAAAATATTTAAACATACCAAGGTCTTTAGTCTTGAATTCTTGACATATCATATGCTTCACCTCTTGTATGCTCAAAGCATCATCACCGGTAAAGATAATATCATCCACGTATATGGCCAATAATATTTTCCCTTTGACCGTATCTTTATAATATACGGAATGAAAACAAAACCATAGGAGTGTTTGACTAATTTATCACATCAAGCCCGAGGGGACTGCTTAAGCCCATATAAAGACTTTTTTAACTGGCATACTGACTCCCCCTCAACCACATAACCAGGTGGTTGAACCATATAAATTTCCTCACTGATATCAACATTTAAAAAAGCATTTGTAACATCCAACTGATAGACGGGCCATGAGGAGTTAGCAGCAATAGATAAGATGATGCGTACCGAATTCAATTTTGTATTGGGGGATGGATCCACTTCAAGATTGAATGGCACAAGCGGACAAGGAGTAGTAGAAGAACAAGTCCATCCTGGAGGAGCATCATGGGAGGAGTAGAAGGGAGTGTCCTCAAAGAAAATCACATCCCTAGAGATAAACATCCTTGGAAGGTTAGGGCTGTAACAGACATAACCTTTCTAGGTGCGAGAGTATCCCAAAAAAATGTACTTCATAGACCGAGGATCAAGTTTATTTTTATGTGGAAATGTAACATGAACAAAACATGTACATCCAAACATTTTCAAAGGAAGAGAAAAAGGATCTTCACCATTAAATAACACAGAGTAAGGAGTTTTATGATGAAGGACTGATGAAGGTAACCTATTAATGAGAAAGCATGTTGTAAGTATAGCATGAGGCCAATAGAAATAGGCTACCTTCATGGAGTAGAGGAGGCCCAGAGCAACTTCAAGAAGATGACGATTCTTCCTTTCAACAACACCATTTTGTTGAGGAGTATAGGCACATGATGTTTGATGAATAAGTACATTACTCTCACAAAATGATTTGAAGTCATGAGACATATATTCCTTAGCATTATCAGATCTAAGGGTTTGAATTTTCTTCCCAAATTGTGTCAAGACCATAGCATGAAAATTTTTAAACAAAGGAAGAATTTCGGAACACTCTTTAAATAGATATAACCAAGTCACTCGAGTAAAATAATCAACAAAAATGACAAAATATTTAACTTGGGAAATATTTGAGACACATAAAGGGCCCCATACATCAGAATGTATTAGCTCAAATGGAGCAGTACTTGTAGTTGTAAGACGAGGAAAATATGTACTCCTGACATGTTTACTTAACTGAAAAACCTCGCAACTGATATTAGAAAGTCCTTTTAAAGATGGAACCAAAGAACGAAGTGAAGGGGTAGACGGATGACCAAGTCGGTTCTGCCAAAGTTGGGCCTCATATGTAGTGGACGATAATGCAGCTAATGGTGGAAGAGTGAAATAGTACAAACCCCCCTTTTCATGACCGACACTAATCACCCACTTCGTAGTGAGATCCTGAAAGACAAAAGAAGACGGTGAGAAGGTGATAGAGCAATTTAATTGTTTGGTCAATTGGCTAACCGAGAGCAAATTTACAGGAAATTGAGGAACAAACAAAACATCTTGAAGGGGAATAGATGAGGTAAGAGAGGAGGAACCTTTGCCAAGGACCTTGGTTTGGGTACCATCAGAAATAGTAACGAATTTATGAGGATAACAAGGAGATAAGGACTGCAACAAGTGTTTGTTACCTGATAGATGTTCGGAGGCCCCGGAGGCGATGATCCAAGAGGAAGAGGAAGAAGAGGAAGAAAGCATACCTGAGGCAATAATAGTGGCAGCAATAGATGATGAGGGAATAGATGATTCGATGAAGAACTTCATTTTCTGAAATGCAGCATAGTCCTCAGCCGTAAGAGTCACATTTCCGGATGATGATTCAGCCTGATCTTCATTTTTCTCAACGTTAACTGAGACTGGGTTAGATGTGGCCCAATAAGGCTTGCCATGAAGTTTCCAGCTTGATGCCACAAGGTGGTTTTGATGGCCACAATAAGTGCAAAGTAGAGGCTCAGTACAGAAAGAATTCTGACCCGTTCTACCACCTCTATTTTCAGCCTCTCTCATAGTTCGACCCCATCTCTTATTTCTACCCCGTCCTCGGGACGAGGAAGATGTTCCCCGATTGCCAGAGAACATCACCGATGGAGCATCAATAGGACAAGGAGGGGATGGATCCGGTATCCTAAGTAATGTAGCACTAATATCATCAAAGGATGGAAGAGCAGAAGAACTTAGTAGTTGAGTTTTGGCCAGCTCAAGGTATGGTTTAATATTCGATCAGCAAATGGCTGCTGCCAAAGCTTCTCTTTGTCGTTCTTGAACGGCAATATCAGTGGAATATGGCTGAGCTAGTTTCCATTCTTGAAGAAGACTGCGAAACTGTGCCAAAAAATTGTGAATATTATCTCCATGTTTCGTATGCAACATGTTTTGTAAGACATCATATATTTTTTGTAATGAAGCAGTGCTTGAGTAAAGCTTGGCACAAGTGTCCCATATGTTCTTGGTGGTTTCCAAGGGGACCACATTGTTGGCCACCTGCTCTTCCATTCTATTAATGAGCCAACTTATCACCATGTTATCATCCTTAACCTACTTGTGGTAGGACGCATCTTCTTCATCAATCAGAGGAGGAAAGTTAACAACGTGGCTCAAGAGGTCACGAGTAATGAGAACCCTCCGAACCGATTGTGATGAGCTCATGTAATTGGAGAGACCTCTAAGTGGGATTGTAGTAATATGGAGTATATCACTCTTATTATTATTGTATCCAATCTCCATGATGAGGCAAGTAAAATATGCAGGTCAAGTGAAAAGGCCTTCTTCAAAGAACAATTACTCTATGAAATTTGAAGAACCCGTAGACCAAATCAATCACCAACAAAAGAGAACAAGAAGCAATTTCTTTCACAAGGGCAGGCACCAAACTATCAAAAAATTTGTGCCTTTAAAAAGTGATAATAACATCCAGCCATCACACATCTTCTCTTGTATTCATAAGAACAAAGAGAAGAAAATAGATGCAACCGATTAGGCCTTAATCCAAACTCCAACACAAATGAGCAATAGACCAAAATTTAGAGAAGATTTAACGACAAACCAAGACACTTGGAAGAGATTTATCTTCAGCTCATGAGAGACTTCAACATAAGAAAAAATTCAAATTTTGAAGTAAAAAAAAAAATGGAACTACAAAGGGTAAATGACTGCTGGCATTTCATCAAACATAATATGGGCATCCAACAACATAACACAAACCCATGAGCAACCTTAAGTAGGAGAAGATACAGTAACATGTGCTGGAAATCTACCTCAAATGAGATGGATCCAAATTACATAAAGGTAATTGAATTTCACCCATCAATCTTAATAAGATGCAAATAGCAAATGATCTTGATCACTCTTGTAATTGATTTACAAGGAGTCAAGATTATAACATCAATTTAATCATAGAAATAAATCTTTACAACATATAAAGATTTATTTTGACGTGATGTGACTCAAAATTCTAGAAGTAAAGAAAAACAGTAAAAAGGAGTATGTAAATAAGAAAAGGAAACAAAAACATACGTAAATAAGAAGATGATGAACTTATCTCTTTACGACTGAACTCCTTTTAAAACTTCTTGAACAGATTTCATAATAACTCCATGAAGAGATCCTAAAATCCTTGCTCTGATACCATGTAGAATTTAGGATCTCATGAAAGGAACTTTAGATCAACAAGAAAGAAGAAGAAGAAGAAGAAGAGAGAAGGAGAAGAGAAGAAGAAGAACGTGGAAGAAGAGAGTTTGGATTAAGGGAGAAGAGGGTTGCGTCAAAAAGAAAAATGAGGGCTGAACGAATTTGTGGAAAGAGAGGAGAGTGCTTCAATGCCCTACCTCTTAGCCATTTCCTTTATTTATAGTTTTACAATACCCTTAGGGCTAGAACTTGATAAAACAAAAGACATAAAAGGAATACATATTTACACTTCTATGCCATCTTTATGGAAAGTACCATATTTTACACATATGCCACTCCTTTGACGTGTGGGCTTCTTGTCTTGAGCTCGTGGGCTTCAGCCTATCTTCCAACATTTTGTAACCCTTTAATGCCTAATACCATATCAAATCCCGCCAGGGGAATAACAAAAAATTTAGCATTAAACCAAGTAGAGCCAATGGAAAAAGTTACTGCCTTACTAATCTCATATTTAGGGACCTTCTCGCCATTGACCACTGAGACGGTGGCTATTGGATGAGTGTATATCTAGGGCTATAGATGCTGTACAGCTATCAAACTCAGAAAATTGTGTGTACTCCCCGAGTTGACTAGTCCTACCAGTTCTCGATCGATGACATGAGCTCGGACTTGCATTATAGTGGGCGATTTCTACCCAGTAATAGCATGCAAGGATATCTCTGGTGGTTCCTCCTCGATAATATCCTCTAGCTCCTCTGAATCCTCCACCTCGAGACAAAACAATCGTTTACATTGGTGTCCTACCCGATACTGCTCATCGCAGTTATAACATAAATTTTGGACCACCTTTCTGCCATCTTCGTACTCATCAATTTTTTTGTAAAGCTCGATAGGGAATTACCAGGGCGGGGATTGGCTAACCGAGTCGTAGTCGGAGTGTGTCTGGATGGTGCTGCTGGAGATGCTCCCTGAGATGAATTATAGTGGCACCCTTGCCACGTGGAGAAAGTGTTCCTCTCACCCGATCAACTCGGCTTTCGTTGCTGCAACTGTTGTCGTTGTTCCATTGCTCCGGCCATATTCATGGCATGAGCTAAATCCGTGGGCATAAGGAGTTCTATCTCTAGCCCTAAATACTCATTGAGACCTGCTGCGAATAAGGAGACCTGTTGGTTAACCAATACTCTCTCACTAGCACGAGGCAACTTTTCCAAGAAAAGCTTTTGATATTGTTCCACTGAACCAGTTTGTCTCAATAGGACTAACTCTCCCAGGGGTTGCTGGGAGGCCCAAATCTAATTGTGCATAGATTTTTAAATTCTCCCCATGTCATTCCCAGTCTCTCTTTCTCTACTTGAGTAACCGATAACAGGGCTTCATCTGTCATATAGAAAGAGGCTAATTGCACCTTATCCCATTCAGTAGTCCCTTGGTTCAAAAAAAAAAATTCACATCTATGCAACCAAATTAAGGGATCAACAGAACCATTGAAAGAGGGAAACTCTAACTTGGTGTACCTTGGAACTGTGCCGCCATGTTGAGGTCCTTGGACAGCAATGAGCCACGGACACTGGTCTCCTCTTCTGTGATTTGGTTGAGCAACCTCTCTCACATCTGGACTCTGATGTCTCTCTGTCCTCAACTCCTGTAGCATGTTGATGACTCGGCTCATCTCTTCTTCCAAACCACAAACCTTCCCCAACATTGGTTGAGTTGTTTCAAGGCTATCTTCTATCTTTTGTATCCTGATTTGGATTTCTTCATTGCTGATATTATCCCCCAAGTTACCCTGCTCTGATACCAAATTGTTATGGTCCCAGGTCATGGATTGAGATTTGTGAATCCAGCACTGGTATTGAGTTGCTGGACTCGATAAGGAGGGTTAAAGATCCCTTATTTGGGTAATCTTCCACCAGTGATCAGTCTCTATTTTTATGAACTCATTCTAGTGCTAAAGTTATAGCTAGAATGGAATTAATTTAGGTGGAGAGATAATGGAGGAATACCTATTCTTGCTCACATAAATTAGGGTTTCAACCCTGATTTGATGCAGCTTGTTCTAGGACTTGAAGGCCTAGCTTAGGGGGCAACCTTGGCTCACGTTGATGGCTGTCCTTGCTCTGTTTCTGTGATGACTCCCCAGCATGAAGAGTTGTTCTAATCCTTCATGTGAAAGAACCAGAAATCTTCTTTTTTTGCTGCTCGTCAAGAGTGAATTGAACCCTACTTGTTGTTGACGCTGATGATGAGGGAAGACCCACTCTTTGGGCTTGGAAAAGGGGCAGGAAGCTCCTCTTCTTAGTATGGATGATGTGGGATGAATTTGGGTGAAGATGGATGGCAATGGAAGGTGAAGGATAGGTTGGATTTTTGGTGTAAACCCTAAACTCGAGATCAAAAGGTGATCTCAACCTGTTTAGACTAGGTTATTCTAAAATCTCAAGGCTTACCTATTTCTTTCCTTCCTCTCCCTTAAATAGGTCACGTCATGGAGTTTTATGGTTAGGGTTACAATAATTCCCCATAATGCCCTTACATATAAAGTAATTACAAATAACTCCTACTTAAAACAATATAAGAAACAAATCCTACTCAAAGTAATATAAGAAATAAATCCTATTGAGTGAGTTGTTGTTGCCTCCTTTGAACCCTGCTAAAGCTATGACAAAAAATTATAAATGAAATAAAGTTATACCGATTGAGAAGTTTACTGCTTTGTTGATTCCATAACTAGGAATTTTCTCTCCATTGGCAACCAAAACCGTGGCTATTGGGTGTGGAAGGATCTGTAGTTGAAGGTGTAGAGCAGCCGTTAAACTAAGAAAATTATGTATACTTCCCGAATCCACAAAGCTGACAAGGTTTGGTCCATCACCCGAGTCCTAACTTGCATAGTTTTTGGGGGATTTCTAGCCGGTAATGGCATGTAGAGAGATTTCTTGTGCATCTTCCTTAGTATGATCATCACTTTGTTCTGGTTATGCTACTTCATCAACTTCTAACCAAAACAACCATTTACACTGATGGCCTGCCCTATACGGTTCATCACAGTCTTAACATAAGTTCTTTGTCTTGTGGTCAGCTATCTCCAAACTAGTTAATTTTTTAATATACTGGGCGGGTGGGTTACTGGGCCATGTATCTGCTGTAAGAGTAGTAATGAGATTATTTCTGGCCTTTTGCCCTATTGGGAAAGTTATATAAGGGTACTGTTGCACCTCCCTAGCCAAGTATTGGAAGTGTTCCAATCCCCTTGCCAAGTTGTCCTCCTATTTTGAACTTTTTGTTGAGTTTCCAATGCGCAAGCTAAATTCATTGTTCAAGCTAAGTTAGTAGTTCTGAGGAGCTCCACCTCTAACCTTAAAGAGTCATTAAGGCCTGCTGTAAATGAATTGACCTCTTGGAACTGTTTTTGATATAGTTCCACTACCCCAGTTTGTCATAACAGCACCAAATCCCCCAAGGGGTTGCTGTGGGCTGGAGGACCGAGCTGTATAGTGCATAATTCTTTAAACTCTTCCCAATCAAGCGCGAATCTATCCAACTTTACTTGATGAAACCAAATTTTTGCTTCATTGAGCATGTTGAAAGGCTGCTAGTCCCACCATATCAATTTCTAAAGTTCTTTGATGGCTAAAATTTTTTTTGCACCTATGTAGCAAATCAAGAGGTTGTCTGACCCATTAAAAGTAGGAAAATCCAATTTTGTATACATGGATACGGTGCCAGCTCCCTGGTTGAAATTTCTAGTCAGGGTAGGAAAGGTAGTGCGCCCTGCAAACTGGTCTCCCCCTCTGCTGTGCAAGTTGTCCTCTCATCTTTGTTCTTGTTGGAAGATGGGCTCAAGCCCATGAGCTCAAGACAAGAAGCCCACATGTCAAAGGAGTGACATATGTGTAAAATATGGTACTTTCCATAAAGATGGCATATAAGTGTAAATATGTGTTCCTTTTATGTCTTTTGTTTTATCAAGTTGTAGCCCTAAGGGCATTGTAAAACTATAAATAAAGGCATTGGCTAAGAGGTAGGGCATTGAAGCACTCTCCTCTCTTTCCAAAAATTCATCCAGTCCTCATTTTTCTTTATGACGCAACCCTCTTCTCCTTTAATCCAAACTCTATCCTTTCACGTTCTTCTTCTTCTTCTCTTCTCCTTCTCTCTTCTTCTTCTTCTTCTTTTGTGTTGATCTAAATTCCTTTCATGAGATCCTAAATTCTACATGGTATCAGAGCAAGGAGTTTAGGATCTCTCTTCATGGAGTTATTATGAAATTTATTCAAGAAGTTGTAAAAGGAGTTCAATCAAGAAGAGATAAGTTTATGCTCTTCTTATTTACATTTTTTTTGTTTCCTTTTCTTATTTACATACTCCTTTTTATTTTAATTCTTTGCATCTTGAATTTTGAGTCACTTCAAGTCAAGATAAATCTTTATATGTTGTAAAGATTTATTTCTATGACAAAATTGATGTTATAATCTTGACTCCTTGTAAATCAATTACAAGAGTGATCAAGATCATTTGATGTTTGCATCTTATTAAGATTGATGGGTGAAATTCAATTACCTTTATGTAATTTGGATCCATCTCATTTGAGGTAGAATTCCAGCACATGTTGTTGTATCTTCTCCTACTTAAGGTTGCTCATGGGTTTGTGTTATGTTGTTGGATGCCCATTATATGTTTGATGAAATTCCAGCGGTCATTTACCCTTTGTAGTTCCATTTTTTTTAACTTCAACAATTGAATTTTTTTTTATGTTGAAAGTCTCCCATGAGCTGAAGATAAATCTCTTCCAAGGTCATGGTTTGCCGTTAAATCTTCTCTAAATTTTTGTCTATTGCTCATTTGTGTTGGAGTTTGGATTAAGGCCTAATCGGTTGCATCTACTTTCTTCTCTTTGTTCTTATGAATAGAAGAGAAGTTGAGTGATGGCTGGATGTTATTATCACTTTCTAAAGGCACAATGTTTTTGATAATTTGGTGCTTGCCCTTGTGAAAGAAATTGGTTCTTGTTCTCTTTTGTTGGTGACTGATTTGGTCTACGGGTTCTTCAAATTACATTGAGTAATTGTTCTTTGAAGAAGGCCTTTTCCCTTGACCTCCATATTTTACTTGCCTCATCATGGAGATTGGATACAATAGTAATAAGAGTGATATACTCTATATTACTACTATTCCACTTAGAGGTCTCTCCAATTAAATAAGGTGGTCATGATCGGTTCAGAGGGTTCTTATTACTCGTGACCTCTTGAGCCACGTTGTTAACTTTCCTCCTGCGATTGATGCAGAAGATGCATCCTACCACAAGTGGGTTAAGGATGATAACATGGTGATAATTTGGCTCATTAATAAAATGGAAGAGCAGGTGGCCAACAATGTGGTCCACTTGGAAACCGCCAAGAACATATGGGACACTTGTGCCAAGCTTTACTCAAGCACTGCTTCATTACAAAAAAAATATATGATGTCTTACAAAACATGCTGCATACGAAACATGGAGATAATATTCATGAATTTTTGGCACGGTTTCAAGGTCTTCTTCAAGAATGGAAACTTGTTCAGCCATATTCCACTGATATTACCGTTCAAGAACGACAAAGAGAAGCTTTGGCAGCAGCCATTTGCTGATCGAATATTAAACCATACCTTGAGGTGGCCAAAATTCAGCTTCTAAGTTCTTCTACTATTCCATCCTTTGATGATATGCGTGTTACATTACTTCGAATACCGAATCCATCCCCTCCTTCTCCTATTGATGCTCCATCGGTGATGTTCTCTGGCAAACGGGGGAACATCTTCCTCATCCCGAGGTCGGGGCAAAAATATGAGTGGGGGTCGAACTATGAGAGGGGCTGAAATAGAGGTGGTAGAACGGGTCAGAATTTTTTCTGTAATGAGCCTCAACTTTGCACTAATTGTGGTCGTCAGAACCACCTTGTGGCATCATGCTGGAAATTTCATGGCAAGCCTGATTGGGCCACAACTAACCCAGTCTCGGTTAACGTTGAGAAAAATTAAGAGAGGGTTGAGTCATCATCCGAAAATGTGACTCTTACGACTGAGGGCTATGTTGCATTTCAGAAAATGAAGTCCTTCATGGAATCATATGTTCCCTCATCATCTACTGCTGCCACTACTATTGCCTCAAGTATGTTTTTTTCCTCTTCTTCCTCTTCCTCTTGGATCATTGACTCTGAGGCCTCCGAACATCTATTAGGTAACAAACACTTGTTGCAGTCCTTATCTCCGTGTTATTCTCATAAATTCGTTACTATTGTTGATGGTACCCAAACCAAGGTGGTTCCTCCTCCCTTACTTCATCTATTCCCCTTCAAGATGTTTTGTTTATTCCTCAATTTCCTTTAAATTTGTTCTCGGTTAGTCAATTGACCAAAAAATTAAATTGCTCTATCACCTTCTCACCGTCTTCTTGTGTTTTTCAGGATCTCACTACGAAGCGGGTGATTGGTGGCGGCCATGAAAAAGGGGGTTTGTACTACTTCACTCTTCCACCATTAGTTGCATTATCATCCACTACATCTGAGGCCCAACTTTGCACAACCAACTTGGTCATCTGTCTACCCCGTCACTTCGTTATTTGGTTCTATCTTTAAAAGGACTTTCTAATTTCAGCTGTGAGGTTTGCCAATTAAGTAAACATATCAGGAGTACATATTCTCCTCATCTTACAACTACAAGTACTGCTCCATTTGACCTAATACATTCTGATGTATGGGGCCCTTTATGTGTCTCAAATATTTCCCAAGTTAAATATTTTGTAATTTTTGTTGATAATTTTACTCAAGTGACTTGGTTATATCTATTTAAAGAGCGTTCCAAAATTCTTCCTTTGTTTAAAAATTTTCATGCTATGGTCTTGACACAATTTGGGAAGAAAATTCAAACCATTAGATCTGATAATGCTAAGGAATATATGTCTCATAACTTCAAATCATTTTGTGAGAGTAATGGGCTTATTCATCAAACATCATGTGCCTATACTCCTCAAAAAAATGGTGTTTTTGAAAGGAAGAATCGTTATCTTCTTGAAGTTGCTTGGGGCCTCCTCTACTCCATGAAGGTACCCTATTACTATTGGCCTCATGCTATACTTACAGCATGTTTTCTCATTAATAGGTTACCTTCATTAGTCCTTCATCATAAAACTCCTTAGTCTGTATTATTTATTGGTGAATATCTTTTTTCTCTTCCTTTGAAAGTGTTTGGATGTACGTGTTTTGTTCATGTTACATCCCCACATAAAAATAAACTTGATCCTTGGTCTATGAGGTGCATTTTTTTGGGGTACTCTCACACCCAGAAAGGTTATGTCTGTTACAATCCTACCCTTCGGAGGATGTTTATCTCTAGGGATGTGACTTTATTTGAGGACACCTCCTTCTACTCCTCCCATGACGCTCCTCCATGATGGACTTGCCCTTTTACTACTCCTTGTCCGCTTGTGCCATTCAATCTTGAAGTGGATGCATCCCCTGATGCATTGCCCGTACCTTCACCTGTGGAGTTGCTGGATCCACCCAAGGTAAGTCCTTCTCCTCCTATGTATGGGCCTAAATTTGATACTCAGCCTATTGTTTTAAGAAAAGAATGTCGCTCATATACTACTTCACATCCTATCTCAAATTTGATGTCTCACCATCGCTTGTCTTCCGAGAGTTTTCAGCTTCTTGCGTCCCTTTCTTCTAGTTCCATTCCGTAGTCGTATCAAGAGGCCCTACGACATCCAGGATGGAAGGTGGCTATGGATGAAGAAATGCACACCTTATACGGAAACCAAACCTGGTACTTAACATCACTCCCGAAAGGTAAAAGACCGGTGGGTGGTCGATGGGTTTTTTCAGTGAAACATAATCCGGATGGATCAGTTGCTCGTCTTAAAGCTCGACTGGTTGCTAAGGGCTATACGTGGTGCTATGGGATAGATTATGAGAAGACCTTTTTTCCTATTGCAAAATTGAATTTGGTACGCATCATCTTATTTATTGTTGCTAACTCCTCATAGCTTGTCTATCAGTTGGATGTTAAGAATGCTTTTTAAAATGGTGATATTAGCGAGAAAATTTATATGGTTCAACCACCTGGTTATGTGGTTGAGGGGGAGTCAGTATGCTGGTTAAAAAAGTCTTTATATGGGCTTAAGCAGTCCCCTCGGGCATGGTTTGATAAATTTAGTCAAACACTCCTACAGTTTGGTTTTCATCGGTGCTCAGTTGATCATTCTGTATATTATAAAAATACGATCAAAGGGAAAATATTATTGGCCGTATACGTGGATGATATTATCTTAACCGGTGATGATGCTTTGAGCATACAAGAGGTGAAGCAGATGATATGTCAAGAATTCAAGACTAAAGACCTTGGTATGCTTAAATATTTTTTGGGTATAGAAATTCTTCAATCCAAACATGGGATAATATTATCTCAAAGGAAATATGTCTTGGATCTCCTTGAAGATATAGGAATGAAGGGTTGTAGACCAATTGACACACCTATGGATACAAATATAAAATTGTGTGCCACAAATGAAGAAGATATTGATATTGGCAAATATCAAAGACTTGTGGGAAAACTGATTTATCTCACAGTAACTAGGCCAGACATATCATATGCTGTAAGTGTGGTGAGTCAATTCATACACAAACCACAAATTACCCACTGGCAGGCTTTAAAGAGAATATTACGTTATCTAAAAGGAGCTCCAGGAAGAGGATTACTGTATAAAAAACATGGGCACTTCAACATAGAAAGTTTCTTAGATGCAGATTGGGCTGGATCTTCTGATGATAGAAAATCTACATCAAGATATTGTACTCTGGTTGGGGGCAACTTGGTTACATGGAATATTAAGAAGAAAAATGTGGTTGCAAGATCTAGCGCCAAACCAGAATACAGAGCTATGGCCCATACCGTTAGTGAACTTTTATGGGTCAGGACCCTTCTTACCAAACTAGGTTTTTATAAAAAGGGGTCCATGAATCTGCATTGTGATAATCAAGCAGCCATTCATATCACTTCAAATCTAGTTTTTTCATGAAAGTATTAAACATATTGAGGTGGATTGTCATTTTATACGGGAGAGTTTCAAGCAGGAATAATCTCTCTCAAACATGTGTCATCTCAAGAGCAAGTAGCTGATATTCACACTAAACTCATTACATCTAAAATCCTATCGTTTATATGTGGCAAGCTGGGTATTTATGATGTCTTTTCTCCTCCAGCTTGAGGGGGAGTGTTGGAAGATGGGTTCAAGCCCATGAGCTCAAGACAAGAAGCCCACACGTTAAAGGAGTGGCATATGTGTAAAATATGGTATTTTCCATAAAGATGGCATAGAAGTGTAAATATGTGTTCATTTTATGTCTTTTGTTTTATCAAGTTGTAGCCCTAAGGGCAATGTAAAACTATAAATAAAGGCATTGGCTAAGAGGTAGGGCATTGAAGCACTCTCCTCTCTTTCCACAAATTCGTCTAGCCCTCATTTTTATTTTTGACGCAACCCTCTGCTACCTTAATCCAAACTCTCTGCTTCCACGTTCTTCTTCTCTTCTCCTTCTCTCTTCTTCTTCTTCTTCTTTCTTGTTGATCTAAAGTTCCTTTCATGAGATCCTAAATTCTACAGTTCTAGGGTTTAGTTCCTTACAGCCGTAATATTTCCCATCATCCCATAAAGTCTATGGATCTGGATATTCGTTTTTGAAAGTTGTTCCAACTTCTCCATGATTAGAGCAAACTTTATTTCATTTTCTGCCTATATTTCTACCTGCTCCTGCTACCCTCTGATCAACAATTCTTTTAACTCGACATTGTTGGGCTCCCCCGTGTTACCCTGCTCTGATACCACATTGTTATGGTCAGCCATGGATCTAGTAACTCAGCGTGGGAGTGGTGAATCTAGAGTGAGAAAAATGAGTTTAGCAATGGTAGGTGTTGTTGCTCTCGGTAAGAGGTATACCCTCTTATGGAACTCGAAAAAGGAATATTTCAGAGCCCCCTTGCTGGTCTTGGATGAGAGGTTGAGAACCCTCTTGTTCTTCACGGAAAGAGAGGATTTTTGACCTCTTGTTGTTCACGGAAAATGAGAATTGGAGCTTTCTCGCTTTCTGTAATGCTGTAGAGAAAAATAGAGATAAAAAAGGGGTAGAAGAGAAATCAGATTCAAGAGGGAACCTAGACCTATAGCTCTTCAAGGAGAACTCTTAAACCCTGTTTAACCTAAAAATCAATACATGCCTTCTCTTCATTCCTTTACCCTCTAAATAGGGTTTGACGCAAATAGAGTTTAGGGTTTTATAATTACAATTTTGCCCCTACGGCATGTAGCTTAAATACATAATGAAAAATATACTTAAAAGCAATATAAAATATGAAAGTAAAAGAAATTAACTCAGTGAGTCAATGGTGCCTCCTTTGGGTGACTCGGTTAGCTATTGAGTCCTCAACATAGGGATCTAGGTTGGTTAACCTAGGGTTTTGTAAGTGCTTGTGAAAGTTCGCATTGGAAATTGGCTGGTATGGCATAAATGCATAGTAAAACAATGGCCCCTTGTAGTTGTTTGATCTAAATAATGTTTGACCCTTCTACATAGTTGATTCAACTCTAAGGTGTACACACCTTGGGATTGTACATAGGAACTTGAGTTTTTGTTTTGAACCACTATAAATCTCAATATTGATGAGTGATTATGATTGTTTGGCTTGAACTTATTTAAAAATCAAATTGCATTAGAATCTCTCTTCTTCTCTCTTCTCTTCCTTCGTCCTCTCATTTCTTCTCCTCTTCTCCTTCCTCTCCCCTCTCTCTCACCCTCTTCTCATGGACCTTATCATGGGATCCTAAATCCAACATCGTATCAGGGCATTGGGTTTAGGATCTCAACATTAAGGTGGTGATTAAGAGGTTTTTATCAAGCTTCATCTATCTGAGTTGGTAAGGCAAAGGCTCAACAAGAAGATAAGTGATTTTTCTCTCTTTCATGAGATGTTATTGATAATGCCTTGATCTTATTAAGATGTTTACTTATTGTTACTCATTGGATAAAATTTTCGTGATTCATCTCATGCATGAAAATGTCTTGTGCTTGGTTTATTTTGCATGCAAAAAGAATGCTCAGTTTGAGCTTATGTTGGATTATCATAAGTTCAATTTTCTCTCTTAGAGAAACCAATGTTGGATGAAATTTTTGTTGTCATATTGATGTATATGAGGACTGAAATGATCAAAGTATGACTAAATTCGTTCAAGATGACTTTGTATTTTTGTTTGCATGTTTTACTCTCTAAAGAGCTGGATAGAGGTTGATTTTCTTGTTATTGAGAGAAGTTTTTTTTTAAAGGTGCCAAAATATTTTTGCACGATTTTTTTCTCCTTGATATCTTCCATTGGTGATGTTATCCTCTGGAGTATATTACCTAAAACAATTAAGGAAAAAAAGAAAATATTTGGCTATGATTTTAATCAAAAATTTGGCACACTTTCATAGAAGAAAATTGTTAAGCATCTAGCTAATACTACCCAAAATATCGGCCTTTTAGGAGCAGAAGACATAGGTACTTAACCCTAGGACCATAAAAATACACCCCACCTTCGAGTGCTGATGTCCACGGCAGCTTAAAACTCAATGACGGGTGCCGGGTCAAGATCCCATAATCCCTTCCAGCGATCACGTCCGGGGCTCGCGACACCCGCGCTGGATTAAAATTACTGGTAGGGCAGAGAGGCTGGATGAAAATTACTGGTAGGCTGCATTTGGGGCAATGTCACTGCACCACCGTAGTCGTCGGCTCATCGTGAGTTCAAATCCCCGAGGGGAGTCCCGGCGCGGGTGTCGCGAGCCCCAGACGTGGTCATCGTAAGTGATTATGGGATCTTGACCCAGCACCCGTTGTTGAGTGTTAAGCCACCGTGGACGTCAGCTCGCGAAGGTGGGGTGTACTATTATGGTCCTGGGGTTAAGTACCTATGTCTTCTGCTCCTAAAAGGCCGGTCTTTTGGGTAGTATTGGCTAGGTGCTTAACAAAAAATTTCCTTACTCTTTAAAGCTGGTGTCCTTGAAGATTGTGATCATATCTTACTATGACTGATCTATTTTAAGGCTTCCTCTATTGATTTTTTCTCTGTAATTTCTTCCTAATCCAGTTAGGAAAACAAAATTCAAGCCAAAGATTGTGATATCCACTCTCTACTTGGCACATGTGCCATAGAAGGGAAATTTCCTTCTTTAAGAAGATCTTCTAAGTTGTCAAACATCTCTTGATATTTCTATTTCTGGTATAATTCCTTCTCAATTAAGAACGATTGTGAATCAATTTTAAAATATTTGGATGAGCATGAGGAGTTAAAAAATCAGAAATTAAGTGCTTGGTTTGGTTTGGAATCAGTGCTTGGCTCGGTTTTTTGGCATGGTTCTTCTTCTCTTCTCGATTCGATCAATTGGTTTGGTTCAAATTGATAAACCAAGTGTTTGAATATTCCTAGTGATGGGTGAAAATTATGTGAATATGAGTGGTAAAATTTATTTTTAAAAGATTACCACAATACCTTTGAGTCGATTATCAAATTATTGATAATCCTAGTTATTTCCTAGTTTAGGACATTTGTCTAAACCATCTCCACCCATAGATGAAGATGATAGTTCACATATCAAATGGCTTAAGAATAACACACTTGTCATTAGTTGGCCCATTAACAACATCAAAGAACATGTGGATAACAATGTTGTGCACCTTGAGACCACAAGGCAGATATGAAACACTTGCTTCAAGTTGTATTCAAGCACCAAGATTTTACAAAAGTTATATGATGTATTTAATAATTGTTAAGGACTCGTTCCACATGTATTAGTGAGGACAAAGATTTTGAGTTTATTAGTTGGAAAAGAGGTTTCCTAAGTGGGCTAGTCATTTTGGGATAGGCCTTGGACCCAATTTAACATGGTATCAAAGCAAGTACTCGTATGTGGGCCTCCACCCAAATTATCCACGTGAGGGGGAGTGTTAAGGAATCCCAAATGGATTACTGAGTACAAAGACCTTGAGTTTATTAGTTGGAAAAGAAGTTTCCAAAGTTGGCTAGTCATTTTGGTATAGGCATTGGACCCAATTTAACAATAATATGTTTACTACAAAACTAGAAGAGAACTTTCATGATTTCTTGCCAATATTCATAGGGTTGATTAAGGAATGAAAACTTGCTCAGCCCCTATCAATCGATATATTTGTTACCAAATTCTTCCTCCAGCTCTCATGCTGAGGTATCATCTGCTATGTACTAAGGAAATAGGGGTACATCTTCTACCACTCAAGGGCATTATAGAAATTATAGAGGCCAAACAAGAGGATGTAGGAATGGTTCTAGTCATTCAAGATCAAACAACCGGTTATGCACTCACTATGGTGGACTTAACCATATGGTGGAGACCTATTGGAAGCTTCATGGCAAACCATATTGGGTCACTGCTAACCAAGTCTCGGTTTAGAATGAGAAGCAGACTCCAATTGACAATGATTATGACCTCTTATAGAGGATGAAAACTCTTATGGTATCTCCTCCATCTTCTCCAGCACCTTCCACTATTTTTGTTTCGACTACTACTACAAGTATGATTTCTACCACTCCCTCCTCTTCATTTGGGATTATCAACTAAGTGGCCTCTGAGCATCTTACAGGTAATAAGAATTTGTTACATTCTATATCTCCATGTCTACCAAGTAAGTTTGTTACCATCATCGACAGATCCCAAACAAAATTCTTGGGAAGGGATCCTCCCTTGTTACACCATCTCTTCTACTTACCAATGTCTTATTTGTCCCTCAATTTCCTTTAAACTTATTATCTATTATCCAATTAACCAAGCATTTGAATTGCTCCATTACCTTCTCACCTTCTTCTTGTGTCTTCCATGATCTCACAACAAAGCAGGTGATTGGCGGTGGGCCATGAATAGGGGAACCTCTATTACTTGAACTTGCTTCCAGTCACCATGATTGCTAATTCTCTGATAGAGGTAAGGTTATGGCACAACTTGCTTGGTCATCCATCCACAACATCACTTTAGCTCTTACTTCCATCCTTCAAAACTTTACCAACTTTCAATTGTGATGTTTATCAATTGAGCAAACACCAAAGGACATCCTATTCTCCTCGAACTGAAATTAAAGATGTTTCTCCCTTTTCATTAATATATTCAAATGTATGGGGACCCTTAAGCGTCTCAAATATTTATTGAGTTAATATTTTTTCACCTTTGTTGATGACTTTACTCGAGTCACGTGGCTTTTTCTTTTGAAAGAACAATCTGAAATTTTCTCCCTCTTTAAATCTTTTCATGCTATGGTCTCTACACAGTTTGGGAAAAAATAAAAATGCTTCGATCAGATAATGGCAAAGAAAACCTTTGTAGTGATTTTCAATCCTTTTATTGTGATAATGACATTATTCATAAAAAATCTTGTGCTTACACCCGTCAACAAAAAGGGGTAGTTCAAAGAAAAAAACTGACATCTCTTGAAGTAGTTTGAAGCTTAATCTACTCTTTGAAGGTACCCTACTTTTATTGGCCTCATGCCATTTTTACTGCCTGCTACCTTATTAATAGGCTACCTTCATCAATCCTTATCCATAAATCCCCATACTCATTATTATTTTTGAAGGAATACTCCTCCCTTTGAAAAGTTTTGGTTGCACATCCTTTGTTCATATCACATCTCCACAAAAGAGTAAACTTGAGCCAAAATCACTTAAGTGTATTGTTTTAGGTCACTCTCGTACCCAAAAAGGCTATGTTTGTTATAATCCCTATCTTCAGAGGATAATTGTCTCGAGGGATGTCACATTTTTTTAGGAAACACCTCTTTATTCCTCAAAAGATGCACCCCGTGTTTTTCTTCTGTGCTACCATCTCCAAAGCCATTTGTACCCTTTAATGTAGGTCTACTTCAGCCCCTTGAAGACTCGGTCAACACCACACCTATGGAGTTTACGAATCCATCCAAGGTAAGTCCATCTTTCGTTATTGTATTTGGCCCACAATTTGACACTCAGCCCATAACTCTAAGAAAGGAGTCTAGGACTTGCACTAGGCCCACTACTTCTCATCCCATTTCAAACTTTATTTCTCACCATCATTTGTCTTCTTCATGTTGTCAATTTCATGCATCTATTTCTTCCCTATATGTTCCATAGTCCTATCTGGAGACTCTGATTCATCTAGGATGGAAGAAGAAATCCATGCCTTATATGAGAATTAGACTTGGGCCCTTGTTCCTCTTCCTCCCAATAAAACTCATGGGTTGTAAATGGGTAATTACTAGCAAACATAATCCTGATGGTTCTGTTGCTCCCCTCAAAACCTGACTCATTGCCAAGGAATACACTCATTTTTATGGAGTGGACTATGAGGAGACTTTTTCCCAAGTGGCTAAATTAAACTTAGTATGCATTTTATTATTTGTAGTTGTGAATTCCTCTTGCTCGGTGTTTCAATTGGATGTTAAAAAAGTTTTTTTGAATGGGGACGTCAAGGAGGAGATATATATGCATCAACCACCTAGTTTTGTGGTTGAGGGGGAGTCTATATGTAAATTGAGAAAATGTTTATATGGACTTAAATAGTCTCCTTGGGCTTGGTTTGACAAATTTAGCAAAATACTATTACGGTTTGGATTCAGCTAATGCTCAGTAGATCATTTTGTCTTCATCAAGAATACCTTAAAAGGGAAAGTAATATTAGCACTTTATGTTGATGATATCGTCTTAACCAGTAGTGATGCAAAGAGCATAAAAGAAGTCAAAGAAAAGATATGTCAAAAATTTAAAACAAAAGATCTTGGACTTCTAAAATACTTTATGGGAGTTGAGGTATTCCAGTTTAAGAATGAAATTGTATTATCTCAGAGAAAGTATGTTTTGGATATATTTGAAGACACAAGGATGATGGGGAATCGACTTACAGATACTCCTGTGGATGCTATTGTAAAACTATGTGCAAAATCTGGAGAAGATATGCACAAACCACAACTTACCCACTAGCAAGCCTTAGAGAGGATAGTGTTGAAAGACGTAAACAAGTTTGAGTAGCATTATTGTAATATTCTTAGGGTGAAGGATATACTATAATTTATGTATCATTTTTATCTATAAATAAAGGTTAAGGGGTGTTATGAACTCGATAGCGAGCCGGGTAACTCAGCGGCACCATGGGTGAGTTCTGCATATTTTAATTACATTTTGGTTTTTATGCTATTTCTGTTTAAATATGCCTCTGGGCATTTTTGTAATTTTTGCCTTAAACTCATATTGGCGTGAACTATTTGTAAGGCAGCAATGGAAATGAATCGTCAAGTTGAATTTGGCCCAAAACAGGATTCGAGTTCTCCTTTCCGAACTCAGGGTTTGAGTTCCTCTTGAGCTCTAGTTATCCCCTCCAAATCTCTTCCTCTTCACCTCTATCTCTTCCCGTTTTACAGATTTGATCCGGGAACAGTAGCCTTCTCTGGTATCAGATGCTGCTGTTCGTGGTGTTTTACAGCAGAGCCAAGAGTCATTGCAGATAGAACAGCACCTCGGGGTGTAGTGCTGGGATTGGTCGGAGAACAGCAGGTAGGTGCTGCCGAAATTCCACCAAGAACAGCCGCAACTGCTGCTCAGACCTCGACCAGCCGGCAGTTCGCTGTTGTTCTGCCCTCCGAGCACGACAAGGGTTGATACCCAGTCCACCAAGAGCAGCAGAGGGGCACGATTCCGTTCTGGCCAACTTCCAGAAACCCACGGCTGCTTACAGAGACGAGCATACACGGGAGTTTCAATTAAATCATCCAGCAGTAAGCTGCAGTTCAAATCTGCCCATATCTGTGGGCCCACTCCCTCACAGTTGCTGCTGCTGTCCAGATCTGTGGGCCCATTCCCTCACAAATTGCTGCTGCTATCCAGACCAGTCCAGATTTGTGGACCACTCCCTCACAGCTGCTGCTGTCGAGACAGCCCAGAGGTAACTTCCACAAAACCTTATTCTTCCCTCTTTTCTCCTCTACGTATTCATCTCTCTTTCTCTCTTTCTCTCTCATCTGAACTTACCTCTATCTTCCTTCATTCATTTCACCTCACCTCTTCTCTTTTCCTTCTTCTCCCTTCTCTCCTACACTCTCATTAAAAATCTTAACAATATGGAATCCTGAACTCCGAGCAATGATTTCAGGATTCCAAAAAAAATAAAATAAATAAATTGGTACTTGGATAATAATTCATGAAGGAATTATTCAGCATGGAAGAGCTGCATGACAAAGATAAGGTTCTCTTATCCTTGGATCTAAAGCAGTTGATGCTTTATGCTTTCCTTCAGTATTATTTATTGCTACTAATCTAGGTCTTTTAATGATGATTTGTTATTGTTAATCTATTTGAATGTTATGCTCGATATACTTGTTGGTATATTACTAGAATGTTATGCATGGAGAATTCGTTTTTCCTCTTGAGTTGCTAGATGGAACTGACTTCTCTGCAATACCTCTGAGAAGTTAATTCGTTTATTTCCATCCAAGAAAGAAAAAATTATACAAGAAATGAAAGTGAAGATTGGTATTACTCCTAGCACTGTCTATGGTATATTCGGATTGGTGAATGTTGTTGGTTCATAGCACAGTCAATAAGCTAATGAGACTTCTGATTCACATTGAGGTAAGCATCTGTTGATCCTTACTCTACTGCTGTCATCTAATGAGCTCCCTATAGCTTCCACTTCATGTCCATCATTGTGATCAAAGGAAAGGGATTCTTGAGCAAAATCTTTCTGCTGTAGATCGATTGATGTTGGAGCATATGGCGTATATACTTAGGTTGGGGGGGGGGGGGGGGGGGGGGGGTATTTTTGTATAGAGGTATTTGTGTATTTTATACAAAAATACATTTAGGGTTAGTATAAATTACAATGATGAAACCCTAATGAAAAAAGAGTGAAATTTTTCAAGTCGTTGCTTCGGTGGATGTAGGTGTATTGTCGAACCACCATAAAACCCATTGTCGTCTTCGTTCTTTATTGTCTTCTTCGTTAATTGATCAGGAAATAGCCATTCGTTTCACATCAAATGGTATCAAAGCTTACCTGTCGATTTTGAAAAAATCCTATCGTCTATTCCATTACCGCCTCCGGTTCCGACAACGATTCCATCGAGGTTTCCTTCAGTTTGGACATGTGTAACCCTGCCCTTTGACTTTGTCCACTGTAGAGTGTTGAAGGAGTCTTTGTTTCAGGAAACAGAGGAGGTTGCACGTTGAAATTCCTGATGACGAGACCGAAGCTCCATTTTGATTCACGAAACAATGACACACTGACGCTACTGTGTCTTCCACACCGAAGGTTTGTCTGAGTTTTCACCGCCGTCTCTGACCTCAAACGTCGACTACCTACCGGTGACTGGGGTTTCTTCTACCAAATTTGACATGACAAAATTTGACAGGACTGGGAATTTCGGATTATGACAGAGGAGAGTGAAGGACCAGTTAGCACAACAAGGCTTGTAGAAGGCACTATACGAAAAACAACCAGTGGGAATGGATGACATGGATTGGAAAGAAATGGAAGTGAAGGATGTGGTGACTATTAGGCTTTGTTTGGCTGTTGAAGTGATGTATCATGTCATGGATGAGGAATCATTGACGGAAGTTTGGTTGAAACTAGAAAGTTGGTATGTCCAAGTCATTGACGAACAATCTCTATATTAAGCAGAAACTATACGGTCTTAAGATGTCAGAGAGCTCGGATCTAAGCCAGCATATCAACATTTTCAATCAGTTTATTAGTAATTTGAGGCGGGTTGAAGTGAAGTTTGAAGACGAAGACAAGGCGTTAATGTTACTGAATTCCCTACCAAATTTTCCTACATACGAAAAATTTGGCTACGACTCTGATGTAGGAAAAATAAACTCTTGAATTGGAGGATATCACAAGTGCTCTATTAGGCTTCCATCAAAGGAAGAAAGCCAATGATGAGACTTCACAAGGTGAAGGACTTGTGGTGAAAGGTGACCAGGAATGTGGAAGAAACAAGTCTCGGAGTGGATCAAATAACAACAATTCTCGGTCTAAATCCAGAAAGTGGAAGGATATCACATGTTTTAAGTGCCGGAAAAGGGGCACCTAAAACGGGATTGTTCAGAGAAAAAGAAAAGGAATCCAGAGAACCAAGAGGGTCCATCAAAGTCTGTGAATGTAGTAGAAGCAGAAGACTCAGAGAGTGGTGATGGGGATATGCTTTCTGTTTTATCTATTTCAGATCATCTTAGAGATTCTTGGATTTTTTATTCAACATGCTCTTATCACATGACACCCAATAAAGGTAGGTTTCACACCTACAGGTTAGTAAACTCTGGTTATGTTCTGATGGGTAATGATGCTTCATGCAAAGTTTTTGGAATAGGGAGCATAAAATTATTGAATTTATGGAAAAAAATACTTCATTGACTTCATAAATTATTATAATCATAGTACATGAACCTCTATTTATAATAGAGAAAAGTAGTAGAGTCCAATTACAATAAAACTACCTTTGTCCCAATTACACCCAAACTCTAACACTTAAGGAAAATTCTTAACATAATTAAATAACTCAATATAGATAAAAGACAAACATAACTCAAACTATAACTCTTCTAGGACGTGACCATAAGATAAATATGCCTTTGTGAGTCCTTCTTGTTCTTCCAACTTATGTGATAAGGATGCCAGATTGTGCTAATCATGGTGGGTCCTACTTCTTATGTGATTGGGTCCATCTTGAGGACCTTCCTTGGTTGTGTGGCCCATCTTATAATACTCTTAGATATGTGGGTCTTCCTTGGTCTTGTGGGCTTGGGCCTATCTTCCAACACTCCCCCTCAAGCTGGGGGTGAGAGAACAACATGAACTCTCAGCTTGCTGCAAATGATGTATAGAATCATTTTGTATAAAATGCCACACCTTCCAATATGCCTTCATCTTCCAACACTCCCACTCACACTGTTACATACTTCCATGAGGCCCCACTGACATAATATAAGTGAGAGTAAAAATCACTCCTAGCCGGTAAGACATTGCTCCATACCCCAGTCCTAATGTTGGATGTAGGGCACACTCCATCTTTTGTAGGTAGTGTGTCTATCGGCATTGCTCTGATGTGTCCACCACCGTGTCCCTCCATAGGACAACAACTCTCGAGTGGTAGGAGTAATAAAAGCCATTATAGGGTGGGGGGTTTAGTGGGTTTATTTATAATGGTGTCCCAATCCGAACATCGACTCTTATGGTATCCCAACAATGACATTTTTTAGAATTAATTTTTTCATGGTGTCCCAACCGTGATATTTTTTAGAGTCAAATAAATTATGGTATGAGAAAAGGTATTGAGGCTACTTCTTCTTCAATAATAATGTCTCATCCAAAGAGACATAATAGCAGCAGCTGTAATGTAACACGACCATCTTCCAACACATCAAGGAGGGGGGGGTGGTTAGTCCACAATGAAGTGGAATGAATTCCCCCCGCATTACTTAGTTCATTAAATAATGGCATTAGTGTAGAATGAATTATATTGAAGTGAAATTACACCACTTCATTCGCTCAGGAAAAAATCGGGGAAAGCTGATACAGAAGCGCACGGTGCGCGTTGCTCCTTCCCCTCTCCCCCCGTGATCCTTCAGCAAAGTTTTATTTTCTCCTCCCCCGACCCCCCCCCCCCCCCCCCTGTCGGCCTTCCTCCCTCTCCTCTCCCTCTCGACCTCCGTTGCAAAGCACAGGAGGCCAAGCCTCTGTCGTAGAGCCTCTCGGCCTCACGACTTCTCTTCTCTCTCGGCCTCCCTCTCTCCCCCACCCCCCCTCACCCCTCCGTCGACCTTCCTCCCTCTCGACCTCCTTCGCAGAGCACGGGAGGCCAAGTCTCTCGGCCTCCCGACTTCTCTTCTCTCTGGGTGTACCGTCGGAGCGTCGCCATTGCCCGTTGGCCAGCCACTGAGGAAGACGACGCGTGCTAAGGAAGACGATGTTTAATTTTTCCTAAGTTAGGAAAAATTAAACCTTCGTCATAATTGGTTTAATTATCCAATTAATTAAACCATTAGTTTTTCATTTTTTTAATATATTATTAATTAATAATGTGTAAAATATATATTATGTTATTGATAAATTGATATATTTATTTTTTTTTTTATCATACTTTTCATTTGGGGGCACAAACATTGGAATCTGTTTTCAAGTGCACTTGAACTCGTCTACACTAACACCTAAAGATGAGTTGAAGTTGAATCAATTCATTTAAGTTCAATTCAGTTATTCACTTCAATTCAAGTTCTTCGTGGACTTACCCCCCCACTAACACAAACCAAAATAATAAACCTTGTAGAGGGACCCATGAAAGAATCATAATCTGATATAAATATTTTTTTCTTAGATGCGTAAGCTTCATCTTTTGTGCTCCCCCTTTCTTGAATATTTTTGTGACATAAACTTATCCACAATATATGGAATAAAATACCTCTTTCTTGTACTTCTTCAACTTCCCCCCCTCAAGCTGGGAGGTAATGGCAGTGATCCCTACTTGAACCAAATATCATAGTGTTTAGCTTCAGGTGTTTTAGGAAGAGGATTTTCGGAAGGAGTGTTTTATTTTTTTTGGTTCTAAACTCCAAAAACAGAGAAGGAAATCAAATCCCTCTCTGTCAACAGTATCAGCTGCCAAGAGTTGAAGGAGGCTCTGTTTCAAGAAATAGAGAAGCTTTCCAGCATTCTACGATGATGCAAGTACGTTAGACGACCATCCAGTCGTAGACAGAGGATGACGGACAATCCTACATCACCGCTATCTGGGACGATGATGGAGACGACGTGAGTTCGTCACTAGAGGATGATGGAAGGTGACCGTTGCATGGAATGAAGCTGAAAAAAAATTCTTGGAGAAGAGGAGAAAGTTTCACTTTGTCGTCGCCCCAGCTGCCACCAGGTGCCCGAAGGTTTTTGTTGCCATCAGCGGTTCCACACCACCATGCGCAGCGCCCTAGCTTCCATCGTCGTTGCCGCAGAAGGTTGACGACAATGACTCTATTAGTCTCCTGACTTTACTTCATTTTCATTACCGGTTCCACGCCACTGCGCGCCGCCCCAACTGCTGTTGTTGGCGCCCATTCAGTGCCACCCCCAGCCGCTGTCGCCGTTGCTGCAGAAGGTTGGTCTTCATCCCACGCTGTTTAAATAGCGACATGGGGAAGAAGACGGGCCCATGTTTTTTCGTCAATCCGGTTTGGGTTTTTGTTCAACCCGGTGTGGGTCAATTGGTCTAGTTTTGTGGTCGGTCACAACTTGATTGACGACCAATTAAAGTGATTTTGGAGGCATTGGATTTGCCTCATCGTGACGAATCGTTGAGAACCCAAGTTAGGCTATGATGACTGAAGTTTCTTTTGCCATATTATATATGACAAAATTCAACGGAACAAGGAATTTTCAGATTATGGCAGAGGAGGGTGAAAGACCTGTTAGTGCAGTAGGGCATGTTGAAGGCACTGTACGGAAAACAACCGGTCAGAATGGATGACATGGATTGGAAAGAAATGGAAGTGATTGTTGTGGTGACTATTAAGCTTTTTCTGGTTGATGACGTGATGTATGATGTCATGGATGAGGAATCACTGACAACAGTTTGGTAGAAATTGGAAAGTCAGTATGTGTCCAAGTCGTTGACGAAAGCTCTATCTTAAGCAGAAATTGTTTGGTCTTAAGATGACAAAGGGCTCGGATCTGAGCCAGCATATCAACGTTTTCAATGAGCTCATTAGTGATTTGAGGTGGGTTGCAGTTACGTTCGAAGACGAAGACAAGGCGTTAATGTTGCTGAATTCCCTACTGAATTCTCCTACGTATGAAGATTTGGTTACGACTCTGATGTGGGGAAAAGAAACTCTCGAATGGGAGGAAATCACAAGTACTCTATCAAGTTTCCAACAGAGGAAGAAAGCCAGTGGTGAGAAGTCACAAGGTGAAGGACTTGTGGTGAAGGGTAACCAGGAACGTTGAAGAAACAAGTCTCGGAATAGATCGAGTAACAACACATCTCGATCTAAATCTAGGAAGAGGAAATACATCATGTGTTTTTAAGCGCGGGAAAAGGGGCACATAAAATGGGATTGTCTAGAGAAAAATAAAGGGAACACAGAGAATAGAGAGGGTCCATGAAAGTCTGCAAATGTAGTGGAAGAAGAAGACTCAGAGAGTGGTAACGAGGATATGCTTTCTATCTCATCCAGTTCTGTTCTGATGGTAATGATGCTTCATGCAAAATTGTTGGAATAGGGAGTATACAAATTAAAATGTTTGATGGTGTGATTAGAATGTTGTGTGATGTTAGATACGTACTTGATTTAAGAAAGAATTTGATTTCATTAGGCACTTTAGACTGTAATGGATATAGTTACAAGTCTGCAAGTAGATTAATGAAAGTTAGTAAAGGTGTCTTAACAGTGATGAAGGGACAAAAAAATTCTGGCAATATCTATACACTGCAAGGTACCACAGTTGTAGGTGGAGTTGCAACTGTAGAGTCTGAGTTAGACTGTACAGTCTTGTGGCATATGTGGTTAGGTCATATGGGAATGCGTGGGATGATGGAGCTTCATAAGAGAAATCTATTGAAGGGTATCAAAACTTGCAAGCTTGATTTCTACAAGTTTTGTGTCCTTGAGAAAAAGAATAAGGTGCAGTTCAAGGCAGCCACACACAAGACGGAGGGGATTCTAGACTATGTTCACTCAGATGGTTGTGGGTCAGTAAGAGTAGCATCCTGAGGAGGACACATATATTTTTTGACCTTTATTGATGACTACTCAATAAATTTTGTGTGTACTTCATGCAGCAAAAGTTAGAAATGTTTGCCAAGTTTAAGTTGTGGAAAGCTGAAGTAGAGAACCAGACAGGGAGGAAGATTAATTACCTTCGATCAGACAATGATACTGAGTACACAAACTCAAAGTTCAAGAAGTTGTGTGAGCAGTATGGAATTAAGAGACACTTCATATTACACAAGACACCACAACAGAACGGTGTGGCGGAAAAGATGAACATAACAATAGCTGAGAAAGCTCGATGTCTCTAGTTGAATGCAGGGCTTGCAAAGAACTTTTGGGCAAAAGCAGTAAATATGACATGTTTCTTGATTAAAAGATCACCTAGAGAAACACTAGATGGGAAAGTATCAGAGGAGGTGTGGATAGGTAGGGAGGTAGACTACTCTGGCTTAAGAGTGTTTGGCTGTCCAACCTATGTACATGTTTCTACTGAGGAGAGGTCAAAGCTTGATGCGAAGTCTAGCCAGTGTATCTTTCTAGGCTATCAGACATAGAAAGGAGTGTGTTATGGACTCAAATAGCATCACGAGTTACCAGCAAACGTAGGAATTAATTAATGTGTTTTTCAATTTTCATGTAATTGATTTTGGTTTGGTTTGGTTTAGAATTTATTTGGCTTGAACCAGTGACCCAAGGGTCTGAATTGTTTTTGACGTCCACAACCCTATTTAAGGGGACGGCTAGGTTATTGAAAGATAGCAACTGAGTTATAATTTATCCTAGAGTAATTTAGTTAACAGGTCGAGAGCTCCTTCAAGCTCTCCCCTATTTTTCCCCAATTCCCCTTTCCGAAATTCTTCCTCATCACTCCATCAATCTACCTCAACGTCAAGCAAGCAATGGAAGGAAGAGAAGAGAGGAGGGTGACAAGATCCATGGCTCGTGAGGATCCTAACAACGTGGTATCAGACAGGTCCACCCTCGGTGACTCCTCTTCTCCAGAGGACATACGTCAAGTGTTTTCATATCTTCAACAAAGGTCCACTCTTCAAGGTGCTGAAATTACTAACATTCATAATACATTGCACACGCTGGAATCGTCACTCCAAACCGTCATCCGCCAGCTTGTTGCACTTCAATCGCCAATGCCACCACCAGCAACCAACTTGCAACCATCAGCAGCACATCACCCATACTTCACGCCACCACCACCCCCACCACTGCGTCAACAACCTGTCCCCATGGCTGCTCATGCACAGGGACCAACTACGGTTCCCAGGTACTTTAAAATCAACTTTCCTACATATGATGGATCTAAAGATCCTTTACTTTGGTTCACAAAATGTGAGCAATTTTTCTATCATCAACAAACGGTGGATGTGGACAAGGTCACACTGGCCGCCTACCACCTGCTCGATGAAGCGCTCATGTGGTTCCATCACTACCAAAATGTCCATTCCACTCAGGATTGGCTACATTTTAAACATGCTTGCCAGATGAGGTTTGGACCTCCAGCTAGTAGCAACTCAGTGGGGGGAATTGATCAACTATAAACAGACTGGCACCTTAGAGTTGTACCAGAAAACATTTCAAGAAAGGTTGGCCCGAGCAAGTGAATTTGTTCCTCCTCAACTACAAGTTCAGATTTTTAATGTGGGCTTGACTGAGGCAATTTGTTTGGAAGTAGAATTACTTGGTCCGATAGATTTGGACTCAGCCATGAATTATGTCAGGGCTATGGAACATAAACAAAGAGTTCTGAGGGAATCATTAGGCCGAAAACCATTTTGGACCAACAGACTACCGGGTACTGCACCTGGACCACGTTTTGGCTCCTCTGCCCCTAATGGTACAGACCAGTCTACCAGAGTGCGCCCCCCCCTCCACAATCTTCCATGTAAATTCTTAACTAGACTGGAAATGGAGGCAAGAAAGGCCAAGGGCCTCTATTTTAATTGTGATGAACAATTTCTTCCAGGACATACCTGTAAACGATTATTCAGTATTGAACTTTGGGAAGAAGGTCCAGAAGAGCTTCCTGAAACTGATTTGATTGAAGAGGAACAACAAAACCCAGAGCTCTCCATCCATGCCATGCATGGCCTGTGTAGTTCTAATACCATGCAGGCAAAGGCCAAGTTACACTAACTCCTGTTACTTGCTTTAGTTGATTCTGGTAGCACACATAATTTTATCAGTGAGCCCACGACGAAACAATTGGGATTAGAAATTCAACAGCAAAAGGGTCTCTTGGTTTTAGTGGCCAATGGGGCTAAAATTGCCAGTGTGGGGTTATGTGCAAACACCCCTTTTACAATTGAGGGACATTCATTTAAGGCGGACTTACTGGTTATTCCTTTGGCAGGATTTGATTTGGTGCTCGGGGTAAAATGGCTTCAGTTATTAGGCCCTATATTGTGGGACTTCCAGACTTGGACTATGACATTTACAGCACAACAGGGCCAGATTACATTACAGGGTATTATGGCACAGGTGCCTAACTCACTTCACACTTTACAACTTCAGAACACTGGTGATTGTAAGTTAGCTCCATTACTTACAGCATTTACGGATTTATTTAATGACCCTATTGGTCTACCACCAGTGCGTCACTGTGATCACCGCATTCGTTTTAAGTTGGGCACCGATCCAATGGTGGTGCGCCCTTATCGTTACCAACATATATAGAATGATGAAATCGAAAAACAATGCCTAAATATGCTTGCTCAGGGAGTTATCCAGCACAGTAGGTCTCCCTTCTCATCACTTGTTTTACTGGTGCGCAAAAAGGATAAATCATGGAGGTTTTGTGTCGACTATAGGCAACTCAATTTGTAGACAATTAAAGACAAGTTCCCCATACCAGTGGTGGATGATTTTCTGGATGAATTACATGGTGCTACGATTTTTACCAAGTTAGATTTGAAATCGGGCTATCATCAAATTCGAGTTCACCCTGCAGATGTGGAGAAAACTGCATTCCTCACGCACCACGGTCATTTCAAGTTCCTCGTCATGCCCTTCGGTCTCTCTAATGCTCCATCCACCTTCTAGGCCCCCATGAATGAGGTATTTTCCTCACTTATACGAAACTATGTGTTAGTATTTTTTTATGACATCTTGGTCTATAGAAAAAATTGGGTCGAACATCTCCAACACCTCCATCAGGTATTTACCATTCTACGCTCCCATTGTTGGGTTTTGAATAAATCCAAATGTTCTATGAGCACCTCAGAAGTGGCATATTTGGGCCATGTTATATCAGCTGTGGGCGTGAAGATTGACCAGAGTAAGATCCAAGCAGTCACAGATTGGCCTCCTCCCACCTCCCTTACCGTATTAAGGGGATTTTTGGGCCTAGCAGGATATTATAGAAAATTTATCCGTTCTTATGGCCAGATAGCAGTACCACTCAACAACCTTCTCAAGAAACATGCATTCAACTAGTCTTCCTCGGCAGATCAAGCCTTTCAGCTGTTGAAGAAGGCCTTAGCCTCAACGCCTGTACTACAACTACCAGATTTTGATGAAGACTTTGTAATGGAATGTGATGCATCGGATGGAGGTATTGGTGCAGTGTTACAACAATTGGGACACCCCATTGCTTATTTCAGCTGCCAGTTGGGACAACACCACCACAAGTTAGCTGCATATGAGAGGGAACTGATTGGGTTAGCCAAGGTTGTCCAACATTGGCGTCCTTATCTATGGGGATGACCATTTCTCATTCGTACAGATCATTGCAGCCTCAAGTATCTTCTTGAACAACGCCTCACCCCATCACCACAACAACATTGGTTGACTAAACTCATGGGCTTCGATTTTACAGTTCAATATAAGCCAGACAGTTTGAATTTGGGGGCTGATGCTTTGTCTTGTCGAGACATTCCAGAACCACATGTTTATGTTATCAGCAACCCACATTCACTTTTGTTGGATTCTATTCGAGAGGAGACACATCAATATCCAGAACTTATTTCATTATATCAGGATATTCAGCAAGCGACAACAACTCATCATTGGACGATTCAGGATCGTCTTATCCTATACAAAAACAAGATTTTTATGCATCACACGTCCCCACTTCTTCACAACATTTTGTCTTCTATCCGTAATAGAACACATGAGGGTCGACAGAAAACATATTTCTGAATCAGTCGGGAATTTTTTTGGAGGGGCATGAAGATCATGATTGCTGATTATGTAGCTGCTTGTCAGATTTGTTAAAGAAACAAAGCCGAATCTTTAAGTCCTGCCGGCCTAATACAACCACTGCAGCTACCATCTCAAATCTGGTCTGACATTTCAATGGACTTCATTGATGGCCTTCCCACTTCATCAGGTAAATCAGTGAAATTAGTTGTGGTTGACCATTTTTCAAAATATGGTCACTTCATTGCTTTGGCGCATCCATATACTTCTGCTCATGTAGCTCAGTTATTTATGGACCACATTGTCCGATTTCACGGGATTCTAGCATCCATTATCAGTGACAGGAATGCCATTTTTACCAGTACCTTTTGGAAGGAATTATTCAAGTTACAGGCACCCAATTGGCATTCTCTTCTACTTATCATCCATAGACTGATGGACAAACCGAGGTTGTCAATTGCACGATTGAAATGTATCTTCGTTGTTTTGTGGGAGACTCACCTAAACGGTGAATTAAGTGGCTTTCCTGGGCAGAATTTTGCTATAACACCTCTTACCACAACGCACTGAGAACTACTCCTTTCAGGGTAGTTTATGGCAGAGATCCACCTCGTTTGTTATCCTATAAACCAGAGGCATCCAAAGTCGTCACTTTGGACCAAGCGTTAGCTGAAAGAGACGTTATGCTCACTGAGGTCCGTACTCATCTCCAGGAGGCCCAACACTCTATGAAGCTTTATTATGATAAGAAGCACCGTGAGGTATATTATACACCAGGAGATTATGTGTGGTTAAACTCCAACACTATCGCCAGCTGTCACTAACTGCCTCCAAGGGCCATAAGCTTTCTCCGAAATATTATGGTCCATTTCAGGTGTTGGACCGAATTGGCCCCGTGGCCTACCATTTACAGCTACCAACCAAGGCAAAGATACATAATGTATTTCACGTATCCCAACTGAAGCCGTTCCAAGGTGACTCGCCCTTGCTGCACACCCCTCTACCGCCACTCCATGAAGGCCGAGTCCTTTCTACTCTAGCTCAGGTATTGAAAGAATGCCACATTCAAGGCGATTGGGAAATTCATGTACAGTGGGCAGATGCAGACCCCAGTGACACTACATGGGAGCCCTTATCAGCATTTCGACTTCTCTACCCTTCCTTCAAGCTTGAGGAAAAACTCTTTCTAATGGAGGGGGGTGATGTTATGGACTCAATAGCATCCCAAGTTACCAACAGACGTAGGAATTAATTAATGTGTTTTTCAATTTTCATGTAATTGATTTTCATTTGGTTTGGTTTAGAATTTATTTGGCTTGAACCAGTGACCCAAGGGTCTGAAATGTTTTTGATGTCCTCAACCCTATTTATGGGGATGACTAGGTTATTGAAAGATAGCAATTGAGTTATAATTTAGCCTAGAGTAATTTAGTTAACAGGTCGAGAGCTCCTTCAAGCTCTCCCCTGTTTTTCCCCAATTCCCCTTTCCAAAATTCGTCCTCATCACTCCATCAATCTACCTCAACATCAAGCAAGCAATGGAAGGAAGAGAAGAGAGGAGGGTGACAAGATCCATGGCTCGTGAGGATCCTAACAGAGTGAAAGGCTTCAAGCTCTGGGATCCGAAGGCAAACAAGATGGTGATCAGTAGAGATGTGATTTTTTTATGAAAATGCCATGTTGTAGCATACTCAGGAAGAAGAGGAATAGGTGCCAGAAAATTGTAGCACCAATGAGCATGTGGTGTAGGTGGAGGTAGAGAACCATGGTAGATAAAATGATACTCAACATGTAGAAAGTTCTAGCTCAGGTGATCACCAACATCACTATATAGCCACAAACAGACCCAAATGCACTATCAAGCCACCTACAAGGTGTGGTTTTTAAGATTTGGTTTCTTATGCGTTTATTACTAGTAGCGGGGATCCTACTACTTTTCAGGACACAATACAAAGCCAAGAGAAAAGTAGATGGATGGGTGCTATGGTGGAGGAGATGGAGTCTCTGCATAAAAGCCAGACATGGGAGTTGGTGGAGCTTCCCAAGGGGAAAAGAGCGATAGAGGACTTGATAAATCTCTCCAGTTTCTAGATGAGAGACAACCCCCTACCTATTGTTCCAAGAGGAGTCCTAGTTATGATTTCTTTCTTAAGGGGTGAATATTTGCCAAGGCTGAGATTGTTGACCATATGACTCATATAATATTAGGTTGGGGGGATATTAATGTACATGGATATTTATTTCTTTTTGACACAAATATCTCTAGGGTTTAATATTATATAAGGATTATGTAACCTTGATTATCATTAGTGAATAATTATCCATGTCGCTCCGATGGATGTAGGCTCAGCCGAACCACTATAAAATTTGTCTTGTTTGTTTCTATTTTTCTGTTCTTTATCGACACATATATGTAGCAATAAGCCCAAATAACAGAGATGTGTAAATAAGCCCTCAAACCAAAGAGAAGTGAGATATTTTTCAGATATATCAACTCAAAAAGTGATGCAATACAACGGCCTTAAATTCGGAATTTTCAATGCAACAAAATACTAGCATGACCTTTGATTCTTCCAATGCAAATATATCTTTAAATATAGATCAGATTGACATGAAATTTTCTCCTTATGAAATTAGACTTAAATAAATTTTATAAAAGTACAAATTCCATTCATAAAATATAATTATAAGAAGATAAATAATCTGATAGATTTCGGTCTCTGTCATCTAGGCGAACTAAACACAATTTCTCCTTTTTTTCAGCATGATCGTTGACTCTTCCAAGATCAATATCTCCTTATAAAAAAATCAGATAGAGAATTGGTTGAATATTTAAGAAAATAGACCTACAAATATTTCTTTTTATATATAATTCTCCATATAAAGTCTTTTTATTGATAGCATAAAATACCTCGGATATTGAAGCTTTCTGCTGCTGCTCAAACGTCTTTTGTAATCTGACCTTCACTTCTTCAAATATTGATTTCTCTTTGTAGATAACTCAGATAGAAAATTGGTTGAATAGGTAAGAGAATATACTTACATATATTTCTTTTGATATATATTTCTCCATATAAAGTCTCGTTCTTTAGAGCATAAAATACCTCGGACGCTGAAGTTTTCTGCTACTGCTCGAACCTCTTTTGCAATCTGACCTTTGCTCATTCAAATATCGATATCTCTCTGTAGATAACTCCAAAATAAAAAAATAGTTTTTATTTCGAAATTAGACTCAAATATCTTTCCATCAATATATAATTTTCAATATAAAAATCTTAGTGTAAAGGTGAAAAATGCAAAGAAAACTATGGGTGTAGGGACTGAAAAAAATAACTACGAACCTAGACTTAGGGTTTAGGGTTTAGAGAAAAGGATCTCATTATCTTTGTGGGTTGACCAAGTCAACTCATAGAACCTTCTCTGACTCCATGCTGAATTTAAGGAAAAATATACTTCATTGACTTCATTAACTTATTATAATCAGAGTACATGAACGTCTATTTATAATAGAGGAAGGTAGTAGAGTCCAATTATAATAAAACTACCTTTGTCCCAATTACATTCAATTTCTAACACTTAAAGTAAGTTCTAGCATAATTAAATAACTCAATATAGATAAAAGATGAATATACTCAAACTAGAACTCTTCTAGGACGTGACCATAAGATAAAGATGCCTTTGTGAGTTCTTCTTGATCTTCCAACTTATGTGATAAGGATGCTAGCTTGTGCTAATTATGGTGGGTCCTACTTCTTATGTGGTTGGGCCCATCTTGCGAGCCTTCCTTGGTCGTGTGGACCATCTTATAATACTCTTAGATATGTGGGTCTTCCTTGGTCGTGTGGGCTTGGGCCTATCTTCCAACAAAAATTATAATGTTTGATGGTGTGGTTTGAACATTATGTGATGTTAGATATATACCGGATCTAAGGAAGAATCTGATTTCATTGGGCACTTTAGATTGTAATGGATATAGTTATAAGTCTGCAAGTGGAATAATGAAAGTGAGTAAAGGTGTTTTAACAGTGATAAAGGGCAGAAATTATCTAGAAATATCTATACACTGCAAGGTACCACAGTTGTAGGTGTAGTTGCAGTAGTAGAGTCTGAGTCAGACTATACAGTCTTGTGGCATATGTGGTTAGGTCATATGGGTGTGTGTGGGATGATGGAGCTGCATAAGAGAGCACTTGTCATATCCTCCAATTTAGAGTTTCTTTTCCCCACATTAGAATCGATAGGTAGGCTCTGATACCATTTGAAGTTGAAAGAACGACTATTTTTCAATCTATTAATGAAGAAGACAAGGAAGAACGAAGATGACAATGGGTTTTACGGTGGTTCCTAGTTAACGTTTCTGGTTACCTTTCACCATAAGTCCTTCACCTTGTGAAGTCTCGTCATTGGCTTTCTTCCTCTGATGGACCCCTAATAGAGCACTTGTGTATCCTCCAATTCAAAAGTTTCTTTTCCCCACTTGAGAAATCCTTTGAAGGGTGTCAAAACATGCAAGCTTGATTTTTGCAAGTTTTTTGTTCTTGGAAAACAGAATAAGGTGCAGTTCAAGGCAGACACACACAAGACAGAAGGGATTCTTGAATATGTTCATTTAGATGTTTGGGGGCCAATAAGACATCACGAGGAGGACACATGTATTTTGTGACCTTTAATGATGACTACTCATGAAAGGTTTGGTGTACTTCATGCAGCACAAGTTAGAAACATTTTCCAAGTTCAAGTTGTGGAAAGCTGAATTACAAAACTAGACAGGGAGAAAGATTAAATGCCTCAGGTAAGGCAATGGTACTGAGTACACAGATTCAAGGTTCAAGGAGTTGTGTGAGTAGCATGGGATTAAGAGACACTTCATAGTATGCAAGACACCACAATAGAACGGTGTGGTAGAAAGGGTGAACAGAACAATAGCTGAAAGAGCTCAATGTCTTAGGTTGAATGCAGGGCTTGTAAAGAACTTCTGGGCAGAAGCAGTAAATATGTCATGTTTCTTGATTAATAGATCACCAAGAGATGCACCAGATGGGAAACTATCAGAGGAAGTGTGGATAGGTAGTGAGGTAGACTACTCTGGTATGAGAGTGTTTGGCTGTCTAGCCTATATGCTGAGGAGAGGTCGAAGCTTGATGTAAAGTCTAGACAATGTATCTTTCTGGGCTATTAGAAAGGGGTGAAAGGCTTCAAGCTCTAGGATCTGAAGGCAAACAAGATGGTGATCACTAGAAAAGTGCTTTTTGATGAAAAAGCCATGTTCCAGCGTACTCATGACGAAGAGAAACAGGTGCCAGAAAATTGCAGCACCAATGATCATGTGGTGCAGGTGGAGCTAGAGAAACATGGCAGATAACAAAAAGTTTTAGCTCAAGTGATCAGGAACATCACAGGATAGCCATAGACAGAACCAAATTCACTATCAAGCCACATACCAGATATGGTTTTGAAGATTTGGTTTCTTATGCGTTTATTACTAGTAGCGAGGACCCTACTACTTTTTCAGGAGGTAGTACAAAGCCATGAGAAAAGTAGATGGATGGGTGCTATGGAGGAGGAGATGGAGTCTCTGCATAAAAACCAGACAAGGGAGTTGGTGGAGCTTCTCGAGGGGAAGAAAGCGATAGGGTGAAAATAGGTGTATAAGAAGAAAGAAGTAGTATCAGAGAAAGACGGAGAAAAAATTCAAGGGTCGTTTAGTAGCAAAGGTTACTCACAGAGGGAAGGGGTTGACTATGATGAAGTCTTATCCCCTGTGGTCAAACACACCTCCATTAGAGCAATGTTGGCAGTAGTAGCACATCCAGACATGCAGTTGGAGTAGATGGATGTAAAGACAACTTTTCATCATGGTGACTGGGAGGAACATATTTACATGGAGTAGCCAGATGGGTTTAGTCACCCTAGACAAGAACATTTGGTCTATAATTTGAAGAAATCACTTTATGGGCTGAAGCAGTCTCCAAGGCAATGGTACGAGCGATTTGACTCTTACATGATCTGGATTGGCTTAAAAAGGTGTTAGTATAATTGTTGTGCTTATGTGAAAAGCCTTGATGATGGCTCTTTTATTTTTTTGTTACTTTATGTGGATGATATGTTGATTGTTACAAAGAGTATGAGTGAGGTCAACTAGTTGAAGACTTTATTGAACAGAAAATTTGACATGAAGGATTTGAGTGCGGCCAAGAAGATTCTTGGGATGGAGATTCGCATGGACAAAACTTCCAAGAGATTATGGCTATCTCAGCATAGCTACATCGAGAAGGTGTTGGACAGGTTCAACATGGGTAATGCAAAACAAGTAAGTACACCTTTGGCTAATCATTTCAGATTGTCTATTGCTCGGTGCTTGAAGATAGATGATGAAGTTCATGACATGTCAAAGGTCGCATATGCCAGTGCAATGGGGTGTTTAATGTATGTTATGGTTTGTATAAGACCAGATTGGGCACAAGCTGTTTGTGTGGTTAGAAAGTTTCTTTCAAATTCAGGTCGACAACATTGGGATACAATCAAGTGGATTTTCAAATACTTGAGGGGTACTACAGACTATGGCATCATGTTTAGCATATAATAGAGTGATCCTTAAGTTGTGGGATATGTGGATACAAACTATGAACGATTTCATTCTCTAGCCCGCTGCTATTTATCCAATCTTGTTGGCGTAAATTGTTGAAAGATTGAATCGGTTGTTTGCTCGAGGATCTTATTTTGGATTGACACAAAATAACGGTATGGAATTGTTGACATTGGGTTATCCACGAGATTAGCATCGACAATAGAACCCAGCTCTGATTTATTTCTTGAAGATTAGCTTAAAACATCTTGGAAAGCAACTGGGTTGGTATCTATTACTCAGCATTTAGCTTGGAAAGTTTAGCTGGGATTCCTTCTCTAGCTTGTCATTCCAGTATCTTCTTAGGCTTATTTTGCTCTCAATACAGCAAGACAACTCTACTACATGATTCATTTTTTGGAAGTTACTGAGCTACATGATTCTCATTGGCATAGTTTTTTGGAAGAATTGCTAAGCTATATGCTCGATTTGTATCAAGATACAAAATTGGAAATTTCTTCCTTTGCTGCTGGCCGAGTATCTCTTTGATATCTGAGTATATTGTTATCCAAGTTGCACCAACAAGGCATAACTCAGGCTGAGTTCACTTAGCAGAACTCAAAGGTCTACCTCGAGCCCGATCAACTCAAACTCGCAATTCAACTCTGTCACTCAATCTCGTGACTCCCTCACTCGGTTTCTTGACTCAGGCTTGATTGGTACCCTGAGATATTTTACCTTGCATTACAATGAAGCTTATTTCTGCAGAAGAATTTGAGCTATTTCTAATGATAAAGCATTTGATAAAAAAAATTGGCCACCGCCAACAAGAATTCTCCTATTACTGCTACTACTATACAAGGTATGGTCTCAGATACTCCTCCATGCACGATGACCCATGTTAAAGCCCTAGTGGTGGCAAAAGAATATACCCAGTGTTATGAGATTTATTATGAGAAAACTATTTCTCATGTTGCCAAGCTCAACTCGTTGCATCTCTTAATATCTCTAGCTGCTAATTCTCAATGGTCTGTCTTTCAGCTAGATGTAAAAAATGTCTTCCTCAATGGTGATATTAAATAAGATATTTACATGCAGCAACCACCTGGATATGTGGTTGAGGGGGAGTTGGTGTGCCGTCTTTCAAAATCATTATGTGGTCTAAAACAATCTTCGCGAGCCTGTTTTGACAAGTTTAGTCAAGCAATGATTTGTTTTGTGTTCACAAGGTGCTATGTGGACCATTATGTATTTTTCAAACATACTAACAAAGGAGTTGTACTACTAGCTATATATGTGGATGATATTATTCTAATAGGTAGTGATTTCGATAGCTTCTATCAAGTAAAAAATAGGATATGCAATGAGTTCAAGATGAAAGATTTGGGACTTCTCAAGTATTTTCTTGGTATTGAGGTTCTTCAGTCCAAGCATGGTATTATATTATCCCATAAAAAATATGTCCCTGACATGCTTGAAGAAACAGGAATGATAGGATGTCTTCCCACTGACACCCCCATGGAAACAAATACAAAACTATGTGCTGGCTCGGGAGAAAAAGTTGATGTTGGAAAGTACCAGAGGCTAGTTGTCCAATTTATCTATCTCACTATGACTAGACCAAATATTTCTTTTGTTGTCAATATGGTCCGTCAACATATGCATAAACCTCAGATGTCTCATTGGCAGGCATTGGAAATGATTCTCAGGTACATAAAAAAGGCCCCATGACTAGGGCTCTTATATAAGTATCATGGCCATTTCAAAATTGTAAGCTTTTCCGATGAAGATTGTGCTGGATTACCAGATGATAGAAAATCTACTTCATGATATTGTACTCTAGTTGGAGGCAACCTTGTTACATGAAGGAGTAAAAACCAAAATGTAGTTTCAACGCCTAGTGCATGAAGCAAAATAAAAATCCATGAGACATGTGGTAAGTGAGCTTTTATGGATTAAATCCCTTCTAATTGGAGTCGGATTCCACAAACAAGGCCTATGGATCTCTATTGAGGTAATCAAGCAACAATCCACATTGCCACCAACCGAGTGTTTCATGAGAGAACTAAGCATATCGAGGTGGACTGTCAGTTTGTGAGAGAAAAGCTACAAACAGAAATAATAAGCCTCAAACATGTATCAACTCATGGACAACTTGTTGATTTGTTCGCAAAGTCAGTCAATTCTAGAATTCTCTCCAGTGCATGTACCAAACAAGGATTATATGATGTTTTCTCACCATCGGCTTGACGGGAAGTTTTGACAGACATAAACAAGCTTGATTGGCATTATTGTAATATTCTTAGGGTGAAGGGCATGCTTTTAATTTGTATATTTTTCATCTATAAATAAAGGTTAAGGGGGAAGGTTGAGGTAGCTTTCACAACCCTTATCCTTTCATCTTTTGTCCTCTACGTATTCACTTTCTCTCTTAGCCGACCTTACCTCTCTCTTCCTTCAATTCACCTCACCTCTTCTCTTTTCCTTCTTCTCTCTTGTCTCCTACACTGTCGTTGAAGAATAGTATGAAATCCTAAAGTCAACAGATACTAAGATATTTAAAAGAAACTTTGGGGAAAGGGCCTCTCTACAAGAATCATGGTCACTAAAAAATTGAACTCTTTTCATATGCAGATTGGGCTAGATCACACGATGACAGGAAGTCCACTTTGGGGTATTGTACCTTAGTTAGAGGTAACCTAGTTACATAGAGAAGTAAAAAGTAGAATGTGGTGGCAAGGTCTAGTGCAGAGGTAGAGTACAAATCCCTTCTTACGAAATTGGGGTTCTATAAAGGAGCTTCTATGGAATTATATTATGACAACCAGATAGCCATTCATATAACCACAAATCCTATCTTCCATTATAGGACAAAACACATTGAAGTAGACTGCCATTTTATATGGGAGAAATTTCAGGCTAGTATCTTAGGTCTTAGTCATGTTTCATCACTAGGACAAGTGGCATACATTCTTAAAAAAAACCAGTCACATTCAAGATCTTAACCACTATATGCAGCAAGCTGGACTTCTATGATGTTTTCTCCCCACAGCTTGAGAGGGAGTGTTGGAAGACACCTCAAATGGTATCATGGTAATATGCATGCCCACATCAAGGAGGTGGCATAAAAGGGTGAATAATCTTCTCATAAGGTTGTCACAAAGGTGTAATTATATAAGATGATGTATGTCTACTTATGTCTTTTCCTTTTGAAAGCTTGTAGCCCTAAGGGCATTATAAACATTGTAACACCCTCTCATAAACTATAAATAGAGGCTCAAGGTAAGGGATATAGAATCAAGCCTTCCCCTCTTCTCTCAAAATTTCCCTAGCCTTTCTCTCTTCTCCCAAGCTCTCTCAAGCTCCATCTCTCCTTACCCTTCTCTCTTCTCCCCTCTTCTCTTCCTTCTTCCTCTCTTTTCTTCTCCTCTACTTCTTCCTATCCTCTCCTCTCTCTCACTCTCTTCTTGAAGACCTTATCATGGGATTCTAAATCCAACAGTTGCTTAAGGGACCTAACAAGTGGTATGAAAGTAAGTATATTCCAATAGCTTGGTGTTTGGCTTGAGTACCAAAGATATCTTGTCAGAATGGCCAAATAGCATATGACCTTCTATCCCCCTAGATGTTTGTGTAAATGACAACTCATGATAGCATCATTTTTATTTTTTGAGTGTCATTCTTCCTTTGCCCCTCTTTTGTTTGATGGGACTCAATACCAGCTTTGGACGTATAAATGAAAGTATTCATTTAATAAAAATTTTAGATATGTGGGATTCCATTAGTGGTAGACCCTGTCTCCCATCTCACAAAGTAAATGGAAAGTTGATCCACAAATTTTTATGTGATTACGATGATGTGGATATTTCCCAAGTGAATAGCATTGTTATGCCATGGGACTCATGCCAGTCTCTTGAGCAATGAAATAGTTGATTCAATTTCATCTTCCAAATCCACTAAGGATATATAGGACAAACTAGAATTTGACTATTCTAGGGATACTTACTACAGTTCATCTCACTCCAAGTGATCATTTAGACACCTGTGCTTGATAGGTGATATCATCTCAGATGAAGATGATGAATTTAAGATTTTAGAGTGATGAGAAACTTGATTTGGAGAATTTTTATCCCTATTAGATAAAACATAAAAGAAAACAAGGAACTTAGGGTGCAACTCATTTAGTTAGAAAAGAAAATTGAATCCATGATATATGAGAGTTTCTCAAGATTGAATGAGCTAAAAATTAAAATGCATGCTTACTTCCAAATGAGAAGAGCTTGACGTTTATTCTATAACCTATGTACAATTGAGAAATGAGTATGACAACATTTTTATAAGGACATTAGAGCTCTAAGAAGAAAATGTGTTATGGATGTCCCAAAAATGGCAAGTTGAAGCAAAAGTTTTAGGTCTGCTCAATGCCTTAGAAAAATTGCTTTAAGGAAGTTGATCCTCCAAGACAAATCAGAAATAGAGTAAATGTTTAGGGGTGGTCATAGAATAGTGGTTGGAATAGCTACTGTTGAATTTATGAAAAAAATAAAAACTTCATTGACTTGTTGTAATCAGTGTACATGAACCTCTATTTATAATAGAGGAAGGTAGTAGAGTCCAATTACAATAAAACTACCATTGTCCCAATTACACCCAAACTCTAACACTAAAAGACAAGTCCTAGCATAATTAAATAACTCAATATAGATTAAAGACAAACATAACTAAAACTAAAACTCTTCTTGGACGTGACCATAAGATAAAGATGCTTTTGTGAGTCCTTATTGATCTTCCAACTGATGTAATAAGGATGCCATCTCATGGTAATCATTGTGGGTCCTACTTCTTATGTGCTTGGGCCCATCTTGTGGGCCTTCCTTGGTCGTGTGGGCTTGGGCATATCTTCCAATAGCCACAAAGATGTCCTTGTATAATGATGGGTGCGTCTATTGTGGATACTTCAATTGCTTTTTTTTTGAATGGTTAGTAAGAAAAATTGAGATAAAGGATGTGAAGCAAGTTTGGAAACCTAAATTTGACTTCAAATATGAGGGTTGTGGAACACAAAAATTTGGATACACAAGATCACGTAATATCCATGATTTGAGAATATGCCCCCAACCCAAGTTCTGAGAAAGTAATCTAGAATTCCTTGTTAGGTTGAGGTGTTTGATTTGCAAAAATAAAGGTTATTGACAAGCAAACTTGGAGACATTGATCGGTCTTAAGTGGATTAGACCATGTCCACATACACTTGAATTATCATTGGGGGAGTGAGAACTTCTCCTTTGAAATCAACAAAATCCTCTTGAAGAAAATTTGGTGGGTTTTCTTCCATTTAGTATGTTTTCCTGTGCAACACTCTGTCCAAAGCAATGAACTATTTGATTTTCATATTGAAGAATCATGAGGAAATTTTTTGGGACCAAACACATATATTGGGGTCCTTCTAACACTTGATACTCCATTTTGAGTACTATCTCCATGCCCAATCTTAATCCAAAAATTTCAAATTTGTTAAGCATAAAAATTTTGACCAATGGCGTGATGGTCATCTTGGAGTTAATGGACACAAGATTTGTTAGTCTAATGATCCCCATAAAGATAATTTTCATGATATCAAACTTTTGGAAACTAACCTGGAAATTTTAGTAAGCAAAATTGGTAGAAGTGTATCAATTCAAAAGTAGTAGAATATTAGTTAGATTGAATAAGAACTATCCAAATGACCTATGTGTTGGATTTAGAATCCCATGATAAGGTCCTTGAGTAGAGGGTGAGGTAAATGAGAGCAATAAGAAGAGGAGAAGAAAATGGGAGGAAGAAGGAAGAGAGAAGAAGAGAAAGAGGGACGGCTAAGGAGAGGATAAAGGGAGAGACTTTGAGAGAAAAGTCTAAGGACGAATTTGAGAGTTAAGAGGGGAAACGTAATGATCTCCGCCTTGCCTAGAGCCTCTATTTATAGTTTGTGAAGTAAGGTTACAATGACTACACTACCCTTAGGGCTCCAAGCTCTCAAAAGGAAAAGACATAAGTAGATATACTTCATCTACTTTAATTAAACACTTGTGTCATCCTTATGAGAATATAATTTAATTAAACTTTGTGCCATCTCTTTGACATAGGTAAGGTATTTACCCTCATGCCACCTGAGGTGTCTTCCAACACTCCCCCTCAAACTGGTGAAGAGAAAATAACATAGATACCCAGTTTGCGGCATATAGTGGTAAAGATCTTGAATGTGATCAGATGCATAAGAATGTTTGCCACCTGCCCTTGTGATGAAACATGATTGAGAGATAAGAGACCAGCCTGAAATTTCTCCCGTATAAAGTGGCAGTCTACTTCAATGTGTTTTGTCCTCTCATGGAAAACATGATTTGAAGTGATATGAATGGCTGCCTGGTTGTCGCAATATAATTCCATAGAAACTCCTTTATAGAATCCCATTTGGTAAGAAGGGATTTGATCCGTAGAATCACCGACTATGTGGGCCATAGATCTACTTGCTTCTGCGCTACACCTTGCAACAATATTCTATTTTTTGCTTCTCCATGTGACCAGGTTACCTCTAACTGAGGTACAATGCCCTAAAGTGGATTTCCTCTCATCAAGTAATCCAGCCCAATCTACATATGAGAAACTTTATATGTTGTAGTGGCCATGATTCTTATAGGGAAGCCATTTTCCCATAGCTCCTTTAAAAAATCTTTGTATCCTCTCCAAGGCTTGCCAATGGGTAAGTTGTGCTTTGTGAATATACTAACTCACCACACTTACTGTATATGATATATCTAGTTTGTTTACAATTAGATTAATAAGTTTTCCCACAAGCCTCTGATATTTACTATATCAATATCTTCTCCAGAGCTTGAACATAGCTTTACATTAGTATCCATAGGAATATTTTTAGATCGACTCCCTATCATCCATGTGTCCTATAGTAGATCCAATATATACTTTCTCTAAGATAATATAATCCCATGCATTGAATGGAATACCTCATTTCCCATAAAATATTTTAGAAGTCCAAGATCCTTTGTTTTAAACTGTTGCTATTTCATTTTGTTGACTTCTTTTATATTGTCCACATCACTACTATTAAGAAATTATCATCCACATAAATTTCTAATAAATTTTTTCCCTTTAGGGTATTCTTGGTAAAGATAGAATGATCTACTAAGCACTGGCTGCAATCAAACTGTAATATTGCTTGGCTAAATTAATCAAACCAAGCTCAAGGAGACTGTTTAAGCCCATATAGGGACTTTCTTGATTTGCATACAGACTCCCCCTCAACCAAAAAATCAGGTGGTTGATATATATATATATATATATACCTTATTTTATATCCCTATTCAAAAAACAAATTTTGACATCCAATTGCAATACCAGCCAAGAGGAATTAGCAAGTAGAGATAATAAGATGTGTATCAAGTTTAATTTAGCCACTAGGGAAAATGTTTCTTCATAATAGATTCCATAAAACTGAGTGTATCCCTTCGCAACTAGTTGGGTTTTGAGGCAAGCAACAAAACCATCTGGATTGTGTTTGGTAGTAAAAACCCATTTACAGCCCACTGGTTTCTTACAGTAACGCAGAGCAACAAGGCTAGGTCTGATTCTAATATAAGGCCTGCATTTCTTCTTCCATGGCAACCTTCCATCCTGGATATCTTAGAGCCTCTTGATAGGATTGTGGAATAGAGATGGAAGAAATAGATGAAAGAAACTGACAGCATGAAGAAGACAATAAATAGTGAGAAACAAAGTTTGATAAAGATGAGAAGTGGAAGGCCTAGTACATGTCTGAGGCTCCTTCCATAGATCTATGGGCTGAGTATGAAATTGTGGGCCAAATATAACATGGGAAGACAGACTTATCTCAGAGGGATCCATAAACTCCATGGGTGAGGTGTCAGCCGAGTCTTTAGAGGGCAGATGTAGAACTGCATCAAGTGGCACAATTGGCTTTGGAGTTGGCTAACTGGATGAAACACCTAGAGGTTCATGTTTATAGGAATAAAAGGATATGCCCTAAAAAAAGGAGACATCCCCAAAGACACTTAACTTTTGAAGAGAGGGATTATAACAAATATAGCCTTTTTGTGTATCAGAGTTACCCAAAAAGATATAGTTGAGTGATTTAGGCTCAAGTTTACTCTTTGGAGAGAATGTTATATGATAAAAAACATGTGCAACCAAAAACTTTCAAAGGAAGGGAGGAGTCTTGATCCAAAAATAATAATGAGTATGGGGATTTATGGCTAAGGACTGAAGAAGGTAGTCTATTAATAAGATATGCTTCAAGAATGGCATGATGCCAGTAAATGTAGCGCACCTTCTTAGAGTAGCTTACGCCATGGACTATCTCAAGGATATGTCGGTTTTTTCTTTCAACTACACCATCTAATTGAGGGGTACAAGCACAAGATGTTTGATGAATAAAGCCATTATCAAGACCAAATTATTGAAATTCACTAGATAGGTACTATTTGGAATTATCTGATCGAACCACTTGTATTTGTTTTCCAAACCGAGTGGATACCATAACATGAAAGGATTTAAACATGGAAAAACTTTTAGACCGTTCTTTAAATAGAAATAGCCATGTGAATCGAATAAAGTCATCAACAAAAGTTACAAAATACTTAACTTGAGATATGTTCGAGATACTTAAGAGTCCCCATACATCTGAATGAATTAATGAACAAGGAGCAACACCTTTAAGTTCATCTTGTGGAGAATCTGATGCCCACTTGTGCTTGCTCAAATGATAGACTTCACAATTGAAATTTGGTAAAGTTTTTAAGGATGGAAATAAGTGTTGAAGTGATGTTGTGGATGGATGACCAAACCGGTTGTGCCATAACTGTGCCTCTGTCTGAGAAGTGGCAATTACATTGACTGGAGGCAGGTTCAAATAATAAAGGCCCCCCTATTCTTGGTCACCACCAATCACGTGCTTCATTGTGAGATCCTTATAGACACAAGAAGAAGTTGAGAAGGTTATTGAGCAAGTAAAACGTTTTATTAAATGGCTAACTGATAATTGAGGGACAAATAGGACATCGATAAATAGAAGAGATGGTATAATATGGGAGGATCCCTTCCCAAGAACTTTGGTTTGGGATCATTTGGCAATGGTAAAAAACTTGTTTTCTAGACATGGAGATAGGGAATGTAACAATTTTTTATTACCTGTAAGATGCTTGAACGTCCCTAAGTCGATGATCCTGGATGAAGAGGAGGAAGTGGTGAAAATCATACCTAAAGCAATGGTGGCAATAGCAGTAGTTGAAGATGCTGAAGAAAATGGAGGAGATACCATCAAAGTTTTCATCCTTTGTAAGAGATCAAAATCATCATCGGTGATAGTCTGCTTTCCTTATTGTGACTCATATTGGGCAACAATCTTCTCATTTTGAATTGAGGCTTGATTGCCAGTGACCCAATTAGTCCAATTTGCCATGAAGCTTCCAACAGGTATCCACTAGATAGTTCTGTCTACCATAGTGAGTGTAGACCCAGTTATCTGACCTTGAAGGATCTAAGCCACTTCCACCACCTCTTGTTTGGCCTCCTCTATAATTTCTATAGTGCCCTCGGGTGGTAGAAGAGATGTACCCCTATTTCTTGAGTGCATAGTAGATGATAATTTTGTATTAGTGGTGGAGGAAAGATCTAGTATTCGAAGTTATGCTGCATTGATGTCATTAAATAATGGAAGTTCAGAAGAACTAAGGACTTGGATTTTGGCCACTTCAATATATGACTTAATATTTGACAAGAAAATAACAACAGCTAAGGCCTCACATTGCTTTTCTTGAACCGATATATCAGTTGAATAGGGATAAGCAAGTTTCCACTCCTGAATTAGCCTTCTAAATCTAGCAAAGAAATCATGCAGGTTCTCCCCTTGTTTTGTTGTAAACATGTTCTAAAACACATCATATAATTTCTGTAAATTCTTCCATATTTTTTCTATTCTCACGATGGGCAACATTATTTGCCACAACTTCCACCATGTTGTTAATGAGCCAATTAATGACAAGTTTGTCATTCTTGAGCCATTTAATATAGGAACTATCATCTTAATCTATGGGTTGAGCTAGTTTATCAAAATTTCCTAAGAGATCTCTAGTGATAAGGAATCTCTTAACTGACTGAGCCCAAATTAAGTAATTTGATAACCCTCTTAAGGGTATTGTGGTAATATTAAATAAGTCACTTTACCACTCATATTCACATAATGTTCACCCATCACTAATGAATATTCAATGCACTATATCAACAAACCAATAATAGAGGAGAGGAAACCAATCAAATCAAACAGAGCCAAAGTGAGTCAATTATCAATTCACACTAAGCCAAACCAAACCAAGACCTTAATCATACAAATAATCAAGGAGATTATGACTCCACGTTCTAATCCAAATCAGATAAAATTGACTCCAAATCTTTCTCGTTTAAGAAAGAATTATAAAGGCAAGTGAAATCTCAAGGGATCTTGTACAACTTAGAAGATCTTCTTTTCCTAAATGATTTAGGAAAAAAATTCCAGAGAATAATCTCATATAAGAAGCCTTTAAATAGATAAATCACAACACTTTCTTTTCTCCAACCTTCCTTTTCTTTGAGCTCTAGAAGAAGGAATTTTCCTTCTATGCTATTGAATTTAGAAGCCCATGAATAATATCTCAAACAAGGGGAGAGAGAAAGAAAAAAGAGAAAAGGAAAAGAGGGTTGCCAGGTAGAGAGAGGAGAAGGAGAAAAACTAAAGAGAAGAGAGGGAGATTATTTCACATGAATGAGAGAAGAGGTGAGCTTGATGTCTTAGACATCCACCAAGGTCCCCTATTTATACTATTTCAATTACATAATTAGGGAAACTCCTTAATCAATTAGGATTCCTACTTTCCCTTATAATACATCAATACAAGGAAGATAATCAATCATATAAATCAAGGAAGATATGAAAATCTTCCCAACTCATGTTGGGAAAGATACCGGCTCATGGTATATTATGTGGGTCCCACTTGATTCTCAAATCTTTCAATGTACTCTAGCTCATTCCAGCCTATGTGGTGGCTTCTCTTGGCTGACGCCCTCATGGTGGATCCCACCATGGTTGAATGTCATGGTGGATCCCACATTGTAATACTCCCCCTCAAGCTGGGGATGAGAAAACATCGTAGATGACCAGCTTGTTGCAGATGGTGGACAAAATTTTATGAGTGACTGGTTTGGGGAGAATGTCTGCAACTTGGTTCTCCGAAGATATATGCTTGAGAGACAAGATGCCTGCAATGAATTTTTCCCGTATGAAGTGACAATCTACTTCAATATGCTTTTTTATTTCATGGAATATTGGATTTGGTGTAATGTGTATTGCCGTCTGATTATCACAATATAAGTCGGTTGAAGCTTTTTTGTAGAATCCCAGTTCAATAAGAAGGGATCTGATCCATAGTAGTTCACTGGTCGTGTTTGTCATGGCTATGTATTCTACTTCTGTACTAGACCGTGCAACTACATTTTCTTTCTTGCTTCTCCATATAACCAAGTTCCCTCCAACCATCGTACAGTATCCCGAAGTAGATTTTCTATCATCCGGGGATTTGGCCTAGTCCACATCTGAGAATACTTCGATGTCGAAGTGACCATGATTTTTATAGAGAAGTCCTCTTCCTGGTGCTCCTTCAGATATCGTAATGTCCTTTCTAGTGCTTACCAATGACTGAGTTGTGGGTTGTCCGTATATTGACTTACCACACTGACTACATATGAAATATTTGGCCTCATTACGTAAGGGTAAATAAGTCTTCCCCCCAATCTTTGACACTTTCTGATGTCTACTTCTTCTCCAGTGCCTGCACATAATTTTGTATTTTGGTCCATAGGAGCTTTTGCTGGTTTGCATCCCATCATTCTAGTCTCCTCCAATAGGTCAAGCACATACTTCCTTTGAGATAATATAATGCCATGTCTGGATTGTAGTACTTCAATACGCAGAAAATATTTGAGCAGTACGAGAGCCTTTGTCTTGAATCCAGCACATATCCTTTCATTTGTTTGCTGGATGCCCTCGGGATCACTACTGGTTATAATGATATCATCAACATATACTGCTAGAATTACCTTGCCCTTCGATGTGTCTTTAATAAATACTGAGTGATCTCGAGAGCATCTGTGAAATCCTAAGGGTTTCCTCATAATCAATGCCATAACTTTTTGTATATCCTTTAGCCACAAGTTGAGCCATCAGCCGAGTCACGAACCCATCCGAATTGTGATTCACAGTAACCACCATTTTGTAACCAACGAGATTCTTATCTGATGGAAGAGGGACTAGAGCCCATGTCTAATTTTCATTAAGCGTCTACATTTCTTCATCCATTGCTGCCTTCTACCCTGAATGTTTGAGAAGGGTTAGGATAATAAGTCCATAACTTCTTCTTCCTCTTGTTTTCTCTCAACCATTCTCTATTTCTCCATAAGCTAAATCCATGGAGTCCTGAAAATCAAATGGTATGAGAGTAGGTTTTGTGAGTTGACTTGGTCAACCCACAGAGGTTATGTAATCCTTTTCTGATCTATTATCTCTAGCAGTTTAGGTTCGTATTTATCTTTTTTCTGCTCTTTCAAGTACCTTTACCTTGTGTTTGCTTTGCATTTTCACCTCTATAATGAGCTTTTCATATTTCATATTATATATTGATGAAAAGAAATTTGAGTCTAATTTCCAAGGAAAATTAATTTGTTGCTATTGGAGTTATCTACAAAGAGAAATCGCTATTTGAAGTAGCAAAGCTCAAATTGCAAAAGTGGTTCAAGCAGCAGCTGAAAGCTTCAACTTCAGAGCTATTTAATGCTATCAAGAACGAGACTTTATATGGAGAATTATATATCAAAAGAAAGATTATACAGAGATATTGATCTTGAAAGAGTCAATGGTTATGATGGCAAAAGGAGAAATAATCCTTAGTTCGGCTAGATTACAGTGACCAAAATCTATCAGATTATGTATCTCAATAGAAGTATATTTTATGAAGAGAAGTTATACTTGGACGAAAGGTATTTAAGTACATTTTTAGAAGGAGAAAGTTTAATATCAATTTGATCTATATTTAAGGATATATTCGCAATGGAAGAATCAAAGGTCACGTTGGTATCCTATTGCATTGAAAAAAAAACAATAAATATTTCCCATTGCATTGCAAGAGCTTGATAAAACAAACTCTTAATTTTTTTAAACAATAAATATTGTCATACTATTTTTATTTTATTTTATTTGTTTTGTTGGTACTTGCTCTCCAAGTGAAGAAGGAAAAATACTAAATATAGGCATACTTTTTTTTCCTTCTTATTGGTACTTTTGTTCCAAGTGAGAAAAGAAAACCAATAAAAATTTTCATATTTTTTTCTTGATAATTTCGTTCCAAGTGAAAAAAAAACAATAAACATTGTCCCTTGCATTGCGAGAGCATAATAAAGCAAAAAAGTTCATATTTTTTTTTGCTTTTGTTGGTACTTCTCTCCAAGTGAAAAAAATAAAAACAATAAATATTTTCATACATTTTTCTTTTGCTTCTTCTTGGTACTTCATTCCTAGTGCTAAAAGAAAACCATACTTCATTCCTAGTGCTAAAAGAAAACCAATGATTATTTTTATAATTTTAAAAAGAAAAACAATAAATATTGCCCCTTGCGTTGGAAGATCTTAATAAAGCAAAACAAATTCGTACTTTTTTTCTATATGTTGGTAATTTCTCTCCAAGTGCAAAAAGAAAAAAAAATATTGTCATACTTTTTTTTTAAAACTTCTTGGTACTTTCGTACCAAGTACAAAATAAAAACCAAGGAATATTGCCTCTTGCATTGGGAGTGCTTGATAAAAACAAAGTTGTACTCTTTTTTTATTCTATTGGTACCTTCTCTCTAAGTGAAATAAGGAAAACTATAAATTTTTTTGTACATTTTTTTTCTTCTTCTTCTTACTTTCATTCACAGTGCAAACATAAAATAATAAATATTGCCCATTGCATTGCGAGAGCATAATAAAGCAAACAAAGTTGTACATTTTTTCAACATTAAATATTATCATACTATTTCTTTTCTTCTTTTGGTACTTTCTCTCCAAGTGAAAAAAATAAAAATAAATACTGTCGTAATTTGTTTTTGCTTCATCTTGGCACTTTCGTTCCAAGTGCAAACAGAAAAAATATATTATCGTACTTTTTTTTACATCTTCTTGGTATTTGTTTTTGAAGTGGATAGAGAAAACCAATAATTATTGTGATAATTGTTTTTCTACATCTTGGTACTTTCGTTCCAAGTGAAAAATAAAATAAATAATAAATATTACCCCTTGCATTGCAAGGGCTTACAAATGCAAAACAAAATCACAATTTTTTTTTTACTTTTGTTGGTATTTCTTTCCAAGTAAAAAAGGAAAAATAAATATTGTCATACTTTTATTTTTCTTCTTCTTGGTTCTTCATTCGAAATGCAAAAATAAAATCAATACATATTGTCGTATTTTTTTTGCTTATGCTTGGTACTTTCATTCCAAGTGAAATACTAAAGCCAATAAATGTTGTCGTTTTTTTTCTTCTTCTTAGTACTTTTGTTCCAAGTGAAAAAAAGGAAAACAATAAATATTTCCCCATGCATTACAAGAGCATAATAAAGAAAAACAATGTCATACTTTTTTTTGCATAAGTTGGTACTTTCTCTCCATGTGAAAAAAGAAAAAAACAATATTTTCTTGTACTTTTTTTTACTTCTTCTTGGTACTTTCTTTCCAAGTGTAAAAATAAAAACAATAAATATTACGCCTTCCATTGCTAGAGCATAATAAAGCAAAACAAAGTCATAATTTTACATCCGTTGGTACTTTTCCTCCAAATGAAAAAAGAAAACATTAAATATTATCATACTTTTTTTTACTTCTTTTTGGTACTTTCATTCCAAATGTAAAAAAAATAAAAATAAATATTTCCCCTTGCATTGTGAGAGCTTAATAAAGAAAAACAAAGTCGTACTTTTTTTTTGCTTCTTCTTTGTACTTTCATTCCATGTGCATACAGAAAAGCAATAAATATTTCCCCATGTATTGCGACAACTAAATAAAGTAAAACAAAGTCTTAATTTTTTTATAGAATAAATATTATCGTACTAATCTTTTCATATCTGTTGGTACTTTCACTCCAAGAACAAAAAGAAAACAATAAAATTTGTCATACTTTTTTTTTTTTTGTTTCTTCTTGGTACTTTCGTTCCAAGTGCAAACAGAAAAACAATAAATATTGTCATACTTTTTTTTTATTCTTCTTGGTACCTTTGTTCCAAGTGCTAAAATAAGGCCAATAAAATTTGTCATAATTTTTTTTTTTTGGCATCTTCTTGATATTTTCATTCCTTTTGCAAAAATAAAAACAATAAATATTGTTCCCTACATTGCAAGAGCTTAATAAGGCAAAACAATTTTGTACTTGTTTTTTTGCTATTATTGGTTATTTCTCTCCTAGTGCAAAAAGAAAAACAATAAATATTGTCAAAATTATTTTGGCTTCTTCTTTGTACTTTTGTTCCAAGTATGAATAAAATAAATAAATATTGCCCCTTGCATTGCAAGAGCTTAATATAGCAAAACAAAGTAGTACTTTTTTTTGTTTCTTCTTGGTACTTTTGATCCAAATACAAATCATAAATAAAAAATATTACTGTGCTTTGTTTACTTCTACTTGGTCCATTTATTCCTATTAAAAAACATAAAAAAATAAAAAAATATCATACTTTTTTTCTTCTTCTTGATACTTTCGTTTGAACTGCAAAACTAAAACCAATACATTTATCATTGTTTATTTTCTTGGTACTTTCATTTCAAATGCAAAATAATAAATATTGTAGCTTGCATTACAAGAGCTTAATAATGCAAAACAAAGTCTTACTTTTTCTTTTCGAATTTGTTGGTACTTTCTCTCCAAGTACAAAAAGTAAAACAATAAATATTTTGATACTTTTTTTACTTCTTCTTAGTACTTTTGTTCAAAGTACAAAAGGAAAAACAATGAATATTTCCCCTTGCATTGCTAGGCTTAATAAAGGAAAATGAAGTTGTACTTTTTTTTGCTTCTTTTGATATTTTCGTTCCAAGTGCAAACAGAAAACCATTAAATATTACCCCTTGCATTGCAAGAGTTTGATAAAGTAAAACCAAGTCGTACTGTTTTTAAATAACAAATATATTAGTACTATTTTTTTGTTTTTGCTTCTCTTGGTTCTTTTTCTCCACTGCAAAAAGAAAAAAAAATTGTCGCCCTTTTTTTGGCTTCTTCTAGGTACATTCATTCCAAGTGCAAGCAAAAAAGTAATAAATATTATCATTTTTTTTCTTCTTCTTGGTAATTTCATTCTAAGTTCAAAAAGGAAAAAAATAAATATTACCCCTTGCAGTACGAAAGCTTAATAAAGTAAAACTAAGTCGTACATTTTTTTATCTTCTTCTTGGTACTTTCATTCCAAGTGCAAAAAGAAAACCAATAAATATTGAATTACTTTTTTTTGCGTCGTCTTCGTACTTTATTTCTAGGTGCAAAGTAGAGAAAAAAAATTTCCCAAGGGCATTGTGAGTGCTTAATAAAGCAAAATGTAGTTGTACTCTCTTTTTGCTTCTTCTTATTATTTTCGTTCCAAATTCAAATAGGAAAACAATAAATATTGTCGTACTTTTTTTCTTTTATGCTTTTTCTTGGTACTTTTGTTCCAAGTACAAACGAAAAAGCAATAAATATTGCCCCTTGCATTGTGATAGCTTAATAAAGTAAAACAAAGTTGTACTTTTTTTCTTATACTGTTACTTTCTCTAATGCAAAAATAAAAACAATAAATATTGTCATCCTATTTTGTTTGGTTCTACTTGGTACTCTCGTTCCAAGCGCAAAAAAAAAAAAAAAAAAAAAAAAAAAAAAACTATTGTCGTTCCTTTTTTTTGCTACTTCTTGGTCTTTTCGTTCTAAGTGCAAAATGACAAACAATAAATATTGCCCCTTGCAGTACAAAAACTTAATAAAACAAAACAAAGTTGTACTTTTTTTATCATATTTTTGGTACTTTGATTCCAAGTGCAAAAAGAAAACCAATAAATATTGTCTTACTTTTTTTTGTGTCTTCTTGGTACTTTCGTTCCAAGTTCAAACAGAAAAACAATAAATACTACCCCTTGTATTGCGAATACTTAATAAAGTAGAACCTAGTCATACATTTTTTATCTTCTTCTTGGTACTTTCATTCCAAGTGAAAACAAAAAAGCAATAAATTTTGTCCCTTACATTGTTTAATAAAGAAAAACAATGTCGTATTCTTTTTTTTTTGCTTATTCTTCTTTTTTTTTCCAAGTGCGAACAGGAAAAATTATTGCCCCTTGCATTGTGAGAGCTTAATAAAGCAAAACAAAGTGTAAATATTTTTTGTTTCTTCTAGGTGCTTTCGTTTGAAATGCAAACTAAAAAATAATAAATAATGTCGAACTTAATAAAGCAAAACAATGTTGTACTTTTTTCCTTTTTCTTCTACCTGGTACTTTCATTCCAAGTGCAAACTGAAAAATTAAAAATTGTCATATTTTTTTTTCCTTTTTCTTGGTACTTTCGTTCAAAGTGCAAAACTAAAACCAATGAATTTGTCATTATTTTTCTTCTTCTTGGTACTTTTGTTCCAAGTGCAAAAAGTAAAACTATAAATATTGCCGCTTGCATTACGGGAGCTTAATAATGCAAAACAAAATCGTACTTTTTTGTGTGCATTTAATTGTTCTTCCTCTCAATGTAAAAAAATTAAAACAATAAATATAGTCATACTTTTTTTTACTATTTATTGGTTCTTTCGTTCCAAGTGCAAAAAGAAAAACAATAAATATTGCTTCTGGCAATGTGAGAGTTTAATAAAGCAAAATGAAGTCGTACTTTTTTTATTAGTTTCTTTTGTTACTTTCTCTTCAAGTGAAAAAATAAAAGCTATAATTATTTTTGTACTTTGTTTTATTTTTTCTTCTTCTTGGTACTTTCATTCCAAGTGAAAATCGAAAAGCAATAAATAATGCCCTTTGATTTGCGATAGCTTGATAAAGCAAAACCAAGTCGTACTTTTTTTAAACAATAAATATAGTGGTACTTATTAATTGTTTTTTTCTTTTTTATGTTACTTTCGTTCAAAGTGCAAACAAAATAATAAATATTATCATACTTGTTTTGCTTCTTCTTGGAATTTTCAATCTGAGTGCAAAAAGAAAAATAATAAATATTTTCCCTTATAGCGCGAGGGCTTAATAAAGCAAAAGAAATTCATACTTTTTTCATCTTCTTCTTGGTACTTTCATTCCAAGTGCAAAAAGAAAACCAATAAATATTGTCTTACTTTTTATTGCTTATTATTCGTACTTTCTTTCCTGGTGCATATAGAAAAACAATAAATATTCCCCCTTGCATTGCGAGTGCATAATAAAGCAAAACGTAGTCGTAGTTTTTTTTTTTTTTTTTTGCTTCTTCTTGGTTCTTTCATTCCAAATGGAAACAAAAAAGCAATAAATATTGCATGTTGCATTCTGATAGCTTAATAAAGCAAAACAAAGTCGTACTTTTTTTGCTACTATTGTTACAATGTTACATTCTCTCCTAGTGAAAAAATAAAAACAATAAATATTTTTATCCTTTTTTTATCTTCTTCTTGGTACTTTTGTTCCAAGTGCAAAAATAAAAAAAATAACTACTATCGTACATTTTTTTTCTTCTTCTCGGTATTTTCGTTGTAAGTAAAAAAATGAAAACACTAAATATTGCCCCTTACTTTGCATGATCATAATATAGCAATAAAAAGATGTAAATTTTTTTCTTCTTTTGGTACTTTCTCTCCAATTGAAAAATAAAAAAATTAAATATTATTGTACATATTTTTTGCTTATTTTTGGTACTTTCGTGGCAAGTGCAAACAGAAAAAGCAATACATATTTTTTTGTTATGTTGGTACTTTCTCTCCATGTGAAAAAAGAAACAATAAATATTTTCGTGCTTTTGTTTTTCTTCTTCTAAGCACTTTCATTCCAAGTGCAAAAAAAAAAAAAACCAATAAATATTGTTGTATTTTTTTTGCATCTTCTTAGTACTTTTTTTCCAAGTTCAAAAAGAAAAATAATAAATATTGCGAGAACTTAATAAAGCGAAACAATGTCTTACTTTTTTTTCTTTTCTTCTTACTTTCTCTTCAAGTGCAAAAATAATAACAAAATAATATTGTTGAATTTATGGAAAAGAAAAATACTTCGTTGACTTGTTGTAATCAGGGTACATGAACCTCTATTTATAATAGAGGAAGGTAGTAGAGTCCAATTATAATAAAACTACCTTTGTCTCAATTACACCCAAACTCTAACACTTAAAGATAAGTCCTAACATAATTAAATAACTCAATATAGATAAAAGGCAAACATAACTCAAACTAAAACTCTTGTTGGACGTGATCATAAGATAAAGATACTTTTGTGAGTCTTTCTTGATCTTCCAACTGATGTGATAAAGATGCCAGCTCATGGTAATCATTGTGGGTCTTACTTCTTATGTGCTTGGGCCCATCTTGTGGGCCTTCATAGGTCGTGTGGCCCATCTTATAATACTCTTAGATATGTGGGTCTTCCGTGGTCTTGTGGGCTTGGGCCCTATCTTCCAACAAATATTGTACTTTTTTTTCTGCTTCTTCTTGGTGCTTCGTTCCTCGTTCAAAAATAAAAACAATAAATATTACCCCATGCATTGAGAGAGGTTAATAAGGCAAAACAAAGTCATACTCTTTTTTTGCTTTTGTTGGTTCTGTCTCTCCAAGTGAAAAATTAAAAATAATAAAAAATGTCTTACTTTTTTTTTGCTTCTTCTTGGTACTTTTGTTCCATGTGCAAAACTAAAACCAATAAATATTTTCATACTTTATTTTATTTTTTCCCTTCTTCTTGGTACTTTTGTTCCAAGCGCAAAAAATAAACCAATAAATATTGTTGCTTTTTTTCTTCTTCTAAGTAATTTTGTTCCAAGTGCAAGAATAAACCAATATATATTGGCCGTTGCATTTCTAGAGTTTATTATAGCTAAACAAAGTCATCCATTTTTTTATATCCATTGGTACTTTGTCACCAAGTGGAAAAATAAAAATAGTCAATATTGTTTGATGAATTTAGGATCCCTTTTCCAATATTCCGACCAAGAGAAGAGAGCAAGAAAAGAAAGGAAAGGAGTGAAAAGCTCTTGATTGGAGAGAAGAGAAGAGGAAAAAGAGAGGTGTGCTCCATGCAAGAGAGAGAGATTTACTCAAGAAGGAGATGTGTATCTTGATTAATTCTGAATTACAACACCTTTATTTATAGTAGAGGAAGTGATAGAGTCCTTATAGAATTAACCTTTAAATCTCCTAATTACGTGCCAACTCTAACTCTCTAAGTCTATCATGAAAAGATAACACAATCTACTAGAGGTCTAACATAAGTTAAATTAGAACTCTTCTTCAATAACGTGGACATATGGAAGGAGGCTAGCTTGTGGACTTATCCTTGTGGGTCCCACATTATCTTCCAGCTCATATTGATAAGATTACTGGCTCGTGGTATCTTTGTGGGTCTCACTTGATCTTAAAGTCTTTTAACTCATTTCAGCTTGTGCTTCTTATCTTTATAACTCATCCTAGCTTGGGTGAGGACTCTTCTTGGCATCCCACGTCCTCATGGTGGGTCCCACAAGCTCGTGCATCATGGTGGATCCCACATTGTAACACTCCCCCCCAAGAGCTGGGGGTGAGAAAATATCGTAGATGCCCAGTTTACAGCAGATGGTAGACATAATCTTGTGAATGACCGGCTTGGTGAGAATATCTGCAACTTGACTTTTGTGATGATATATGCCTTAGAGATAAAAGGCCTGCTTGGAACTTTTCTTGTATAAAATGGCAATCCACTTCAATATGCTTTTTTCTTTCATGGAAGACTGGATTTGATGTAATGCGTATTGTTCTTTGATTAGATCCATCAAAGTTTCTTTGTAGAATCCCAATTCAATGAGAAGAGGTCTTATCCATAGGAGTTGAATAATAGTATTTGCCATGGCTCTGTATTATGCTTCTGTACTAGACCGTATTACTATATTTTGCTTCTTGCTTTTCCATGTAACCAAATTCCCTCTAACCATCTTACAAAATCCTGAAGTAGATTTCCTATCATCCGGGGATCAGACCCAGTCTGCATCTAAGAATCCTTCGATGATTTGCAAGATAAATAGTTGTAATTAAGGCTTCCTTCTGTTTGTCTTGGATAGAAATATCAGTGGTTGAGGGCTGAGCTAACTTCCGTTCTTGAAGAAAGCCTCTAAAGCGGGCCAAGTACTCATGAATATTTCTCCTTGTTTAGTATTCAACATTCTTTGGAGAATAGCATAGGGTCTATGTTGTGTATCCAGGCATGAGTATAGTTTAGCACATGTCTCTAAAATTTGTTTAGCACTATCAAGATGAATAACATTACTAGATACATGTTCTTCCATGCTATTTATTAGCCAACCAATTACCAAAAGTATCATTCTTCAGCCATTTCATATAAAAAATATCATCTTTATCAATAGGTGGTCCTTGGGTAGTGAGGTGACGAAGTAGGTCTTTTGTTATAAGAAACCTCCGAACCGATGTGGATCAACTCATAAAAATTTGATACCCCACATAAGGGCATGGTGGTGATTCTTAGTATATCACCTTTGATATTCATATTTTCGTCAGCCATGATAGGCCTTTCTTCAAAAAAAATCTAACAATAACTCCAAGTAGCACTTCTTCAATCAACTTGATGTATGGGAAAATTTAGCATCAATGCCAAATTATTATTCTTATTATTATTTTTTTTAAAAACACTCATAAGAGGCTCAATAAAATTCTTCTATATCATGGAACTCTTATCCCATGAAATTGTTTTTCCAATAATCTGATTATGGACTGGTCTCGGTAAACAGAATTTCCAAACCGATAAAATTGTTTTGATAGCTCCTTCTAGATAGAAAGGCGTGCATAACCATAATATAATAAGATGAAAGCATTCACATATTCATCCTTGAATCACCTTCTAAATTCGAAAACCAGTAGCATAAAAAAAAAATTTTGAACACTTATCTCTCGGCTTGTGTTCTTCCTTTAGAAAAGAGCCTTCTTTGAGTAGTGTTGATCATCACTTCTCTAGAGCATTCATTTGACGAGGGATCATAAATATAATTCTCTGATACCATGTTGGATTTAGGATACATCTTTCATAATTCTGAGCAAGAGAAAGAAGAAATAAAAAAAAAAAAGAGAAAAGGGAAGAAGAGCTCTCGGGTAGAGAGAAGAAAAAACAAACGAGCAAAGAGAGGTTGCGCCAAGCAAAAGGAGAGAGAGAGAGAGTAACTCGAGAATGAGATGCGTAACTTGATTAATTCAGAATTAAAAAACCTCTATTTATAGTAGAGGAGGAGGTAGAGTCCTTATACAATTATCATTTCAATCCTAATTACATTCCAACTCTAACTCTCTAAGATAAGTCTATTTAAACCAAACTACTAGAAGCATAATATGAGTTGAACTAGAACTCTTGCTTTCTTCACTTGAGTATAGGGGAGAAGGCCAGCTCATAGCCTTATCCTTTTGGGTCCCTCATGATCCTCCAGCTCATCTTGATAAGGTTGACAACTCGTGAGATATTTGTGGGTCCCACTTTATCTTCAAGTCTTCTAACTCAATTCTGCTTGTGCTTTTTGATTCCTTAACTCGTGCTTGCTTGGGTGAGGACTCTTCTTGGTGTCCCATGTCCTCATGGTGGATCCCACTAGCTCGAGCATCAAGGTGGGTCCCACCAGCTCAAGCACCATGGTGAGTCCCACATTGTAACAGATGGTAACCAGTTTTCTGCAAAAAAATTTATCATTCCACTAGCGGGATTTGATATGGTTTTGGGCATCAAATGGCTTCAAACGTTGGGGCCAATCTTGTGGGATTTCGCAGCATTGAACATGACCTTTGAATTTGATGGTCACACAACTACCTTACAGGGTCGTAAGGTAGAGGTTACAACACATTTACATGGACTCTAGAAACTGCAAAATTCAACTACCATGTTGGATGAGTTTACCAACCTCTTTCAGGAACTGCAGGCTCTACCTCCATTGAGACATTGTGACCACTAGATTTGTTTGAAGGCCGGGTCCGAAATGGTAGTTGTACGACCATATAGGTACCCACACCTCTAAAAGGTTGAAATAGAATGTCAATTCAAAGTCATGCTCAAACAAGGCCTCATCCGATCGAGTAAATCTCCTTTCTCCTCTCCAGTCTTATTGGTGAAGAAACATGACAATACTTGGAGTTTTTGTGTGGACTATCGAGTATTAAATGCCAAGACCATCAAAGACAAGTTCCCTATCCTAGTAGTGGATGAGTTATTAGATGAATTGCATGGGGCTAAATGTTTCACTAAGTTGGACTTGCACTCGGGGTATCATCAAGTCAGAATGTTTCCTCCGGATATTGAGAAGACAACATTCCGTACTCACCACGGCCACTTTGAATTGATCGTCATGCCCTTCGGTCTGTTCAATGCTCCTTCCACTTTCCAGGCCCTAATGAATGAGGTATTTAGTGCCTATCTCAGAAAGTTTATTTTAGCATTCTTTGATGATATTTTAATCTTCAGCAACTCATGGCATCAACATTTAGATGACTCACGTCTAGTTTTCCAACTTATTAGAGCACATCTTCTTTACTTAAAACGGTCCAAGTGCTCCTTTGGTAGAACAAAGGTGGCCTATCTGAAACAGTGGACCCGAAAAAATTGCAGCTATCACACATTGGCCTCCACCGAGAAACATTACAAAATTAAGAGGATTTTTGGGCTTAGCGGGATACTATAGAAAGTTCACTCCTAATTATGCGCCACTTGCAGCTCCATTATCCAACCTTCTCCGACGCAATGCCTTTCAGTGGAATAAAGACACCAACCAATCATTCCAAACACTCAAGCACGCATTAGCCTCCGCACCTATATTACAGGTACCAGATTTTGAGGCTGTATTTGTGGCGAATGTGATGCATCGGGAGAAGGTATTGGGGCGGTGCTTCAACAATCTCCGCACCCAATTGCCTATTTCAGCCATCAACTCGCACTCCACCATCACAAATTACCAGCCTACAAATGAGAACTCATTGGCTTAGCTAAGGCGGTCCGCACTGACCACTACAGTTTAAAATTTTTATTGGATGTATATCAACTTCTCCCCAATAGCACTGGATTAGAAAATTAATGGGGTTTGATTTTTCGGTAGAACATAAAGCGGGAACATTGAACAAAGTTGCGGATGCACTCTCTCGCAGGTCTAAAGAACCAGCGCAGCTGTGTGCAATTAGTCATCCAACACCCCTCCTTTTGGAGTCCATAAAGGAGGAAAACTGGCACACACCAGAACTGTAGGAGTTGTCTCACCAAATTGCAGCAGGGACACTGCCAAAAAAATGGTCATTTCAGGACAACCTTATTTTATATCACTAGCACATTTATTTATCTCACTCTTCTTCATTGGTGCCAGTGGTGTTATCCTCTCTTATCATGACAGTTCTCAGGAAGGCACTCAGAAAATATTACATTGGAATCATGGGGATTTTTATTGGGAAGGGATGAAATCCTCAATTGCAACATATGTGGCTGCTTGTTAGGTGTGTCAAAGGACCAAGGCAGATCATTTAAGCTATGCAGGTGTGCGGCAACAACTCGCTCTTGCCACCCAGGTTTTGTCGGATATCTCTATGGATTTCATTGAGGGCCTCCCTAAGGCTTCGGGGAAATCTATTCTTTTTGTGGTCATGGACAGATTTTCAAAATATGGTCACTTCATTCCATTGGAGCACCCTTATATAGTGGCATCCATGGTATTCTAGAATCAATTGTAAGTGATCGGGATGTCGTCTTTACAAGCCAATTCTGGAGAGACCTTTTCAGGCACCAAACTCTATTATTCCTCTGCTTATAACCCTCAATTGGATGGCCAGACCGAAGTGGTGAACCGCATCATTGAAATGTATTTAAGGTGTCTGGTGGGAGACCGCCCTAAACGGTGGGTGGAATGCATTCCGTGGGCGGAGTACTGCTACAATATATCCTTCCACACAACCTTACAGGAGACCCCATTCCGGATATTATATGGCCGGGATCCCCCTCGATTGCTTTCTTATGCTCATGGTTCAACCCAAGTGGACTCCATTGACCAAGCCCTTATTGATCGAGATCAATTGCTGGAATCTATGCTACAACGGCTTCGGAAAGCTCAAGAAAGCATGAAGGGCTATTAGGATCAAGGCCACAGGGATGTGCAGTACAATCCAGGTGATATAGTATGGTTCCATCTACAACCTTACCGTCAAAACTCCTTGGCCGACAGTCGGCACAAGCTTTCTCTAAAATATTTTGGGCCATTCAACATTATCCAGCGGATGGGGCAGGTAGCATATAAGCTACAACTTCCTCCAGAGTCCAAGCTTCACAATGTTTTTCATGTCTCTCTTCTCAAGCCATTCAAAGGACCAGATCCACCTTCTACTCCCTCTTTACCACTTATTAAGGACATAAAAGTTTCTCTCATGCCCACCAAAATTTTGAATGCTCGCAAGAATCAGAATAGGAGGGAAGTACTCATTCAGTGGTCACACACAGACATCACAAATGCCACTTGGGAAGATCTCGTCGTATTTCAATAGGAGTCCCTACGTTCGAGCTTGAGGACAAGCTCATTTTCCAAGGGGGTAGTGATGTTGTGGACTTGATAGCGGAACGAGTCATGCAGAGGTGACATGGGTGAGTGGTAAATCATTAGGACATTCAAGTACGTTAGGATATATAAGTTTAATTTATTTAATTATGTGGTAAGATGTAAGCCAACAATGGCATTATTTTAAAACTCTCATTCAGATGCCTTGGCATGATTAGCCTTTAAGGGGCTCATGGAGGGAAAGGAAAGGAAAGCAGAGTTTACCCTAATTCAGGATCGGCGGCGTTCTCCTTCGATGAACCCATGACCGGCATTCTCCTAGACAAACCCAAGGGTACAGGTCTCCCATTGACGAGCCAGATCAGTTCATTCCCGTTCATTCCATTTTCCATCACAATTTTGCCATCATAAGTTGCCCAGGTTTTGCCTCTGATCCTCTAAACGACCTCTCCCTCCGCCGAATCACACGATCCATGGTCAGAGACCACAACACAACACTTAGTTAAACCCCCAACTCCCCCATTTTTTGATGTTTGAAAAACCCTAATATTTAAAAACTAAAAGATTTTTAAAATCCCTAAAAATTAAAGAGACTTTTTAGAATTATCTCTATCTGCATTTGTGCATTTCCATTTTAGATGTCAAGTTTTTTTCAAAATCCAAACTTGAGTTTTTCACTCTCCCTTTTTTCTCTCGTATACAAAAAAAAAAAAGATAAGGCAAATAGATCGCAACAGAATGAAATTTTAAGAGTTTATGTATGCAAAAAAAATTAAAACATAATAAATGTAAGTAAAGAAAATTTATCCTCACACCACAAACGAACACCAAAGTTTTGTTATCTATGCTTCGGAAATTCCACTAGTACAACACCTAATAGCTTGGAATTTTTTAAGAAAGAGATTATTAATTGATCCTTACCTGTTTTAAATATGGATATGCATGCACAAAACATGTTAAAGATGCAAATGGCCCAAGGATCCAAGACTCTTAAGGAGAACAACAAATGCTAATTCAATTCTAAAGGGAATGTCCGGTGGGGTATTTACTCAATCCAAACAATCCACTTTTTGCCCATTTACAAAAAGTTGATCTAATGATCATAAATCACTATAAAGTGATTGATCATGAGTAACGAACTATATTATTGTTATAAATGACTTGTGAATTAAGAGTCAACAATCAGTGAAATCCCCAGCTCCCCCTTTTTTCGATATTTGTAAAACCTAATATATAAAAACTAAAAGAGTTTTACAAAGCCTAAAAATTAAAGAGACTTTTTGAAATTATCTCTCTCTGCATTTGCACATTTCCATTTTAGATGTCATGTTTTTTTTTTAAATGCAAACTTGACTTTTCACTCTCCCTTTTTTCTCTTGTAAACAAAAAAGATAAGAAAAATAGATCGCAACAAAATGAAAATTTTACCCCTTATGTATGCAAAAAATTTTAAAATAATAAATGTAAGTAAAGAACATTTCTCCACACACAAAAAATGAACACCAAAGTTTTTTTATCTATCTTTGGGAAAATCCACTTGTACAACCCCTAATAAGTTGGAATTTTATAAGAAAGAGATTTCTATTTGATACTAAAATATGTTGAAGATGCAAATGATCCAAGGATCCAAGACTTTTAAGGAGAACAACAAATGCTCATTAAATTCTCAAGAGAACATGTGGTGGGATATGTACTTGATCCAAATAAGCCATATTTTGCCCATTTAAAAATCGTTGATCTAACAATCATAGATCACAGTAAAGTGATTGATCATCAGTAACGAACTATATTTTTGTAAGAAATGACTTGAGGATTAGGAGTCAACACTCAATTAAATTCCCTGCACTAGTACAACTCCTAATAGCTTGGAATTTAATAAGTAAGAGATTTTTAATTGATCATAACATGTTCTAAATATGGATATGCATGCCCAAAACATGTTGAAGATGCAAATGATCCAAAGATCCAAGACTTTTAAGGAGAACAAAAAATGCTCATTAAATTCTCAAGTGAGTGTGCGCTTGGATATTTACACGATCCAAACAAGCCATTTTTTGCCCATTAAAAAAAAAGTTGTTCTAACAATCATAGATCACTTTAAAGTGATTGATCGTGAGTAACGAGCTATATTTTTTAGAAGTCAACTGTCAGTTAAACCCGCCGTTCCACCCTTTTTCTGATGTTTGAAAAACCTTATATTTAGAAACTAAAAGAGTTTTAAAATCCCTAAAAGTTACAGAGACTTTTTAGAATTATCTCTCTCTTCATTTGTGCATTTCCATTTTAGATGTCGAGTTTTCTTTTAAAATCCAAACTTGAGTTTTTCACTCTCCCTTTTTTTCTCTCATAAACAAAAAAATGTTAAGGCAAATAGATCGCGACAAAATGAAAATTTTTGAGTTCATGTATGCAAAAAATTTGAAACAATAATAAATATAAGTATAGAAAATTTATCAACACACCACAAATGAACACCAAAGTTTTGTTATCCATGTTTAGGAAATTTCACTAGTACAACCCCTAATAGCATAGAATTTTATTAGAAAGAGATTTTGAATTGCTCCTAACATGTTTTAAATATGGATATGCATACACGAAACATGTTGAAGATGCAAATGACCCAAGGATCCAAAAATTTTAAGGAGAACAACAAATGCTCATTAAATTCTCAAGCGAACGTGCAGTGGGATATTTACTCGATCCAAACAATCCATTTTTTTCCATTTACAAAAAGAGTATCTAAGTATCATAAATCACTGTAAAGTGATTGATCATGAGTGACGAGCTATATTTTTGTTAGAAATGACTTGTGGATTAAGAGTCAACACTCAGTGAAATCCCCCGCTCCCCCTTTTTCCAATGTTTGCAAACCCTAATATATTAAAACTCAAAGAGTTTTGCCATCCCTAAAAAATACAAAGACTTTTTGAAACTATCTCTCTTTTAATTTTTGCATTTCTGCTTTAGATGTCAACTTTTTCTTTTGAAATCCAAACTTGAGTTTTTTGCTCTCCCTTTTTTCTCTTGTAAACAAAAAAAGATAAGGCAAATAGATCACAACTAAATTAAAATTTTAGAGTTTATGTATGCAAAAAAAAATTTAAAAATAATAAAAATAATAAAGAAAATTTATCCATGCACGGCAAACAAACACCAAAGTTTTGTTATCCATGTTAGGAAAATTCCACTAGTACGACTCCTAATATTTAGGAATATTATAAGAAAGAGATTTCTAATTGATCCTAACATGTTTTAAATATGGATATGATTGCACAAAACATGTTGAAGATGCAAATGGCCTAAAGATCCAAGACTTTTAAGCCGAAGAACAAATGCTCATTAAATTCTCAAGTGAACGTGCTCTTGGATATTTACCTGATCCATACAAGCCATTTTTTGCCCATTTACAAAAAAGTTGATCTAACAATCATAGATCACTGTATAGTGATTGATCATATGTAACAAGCTATATCTTTGTAAGAAATGACTTGTGGATAAGGAGTCAACACTCAGTTAAATCCCCTACTCCCCCCTTTGTCCGATGTTTGCAAAACCTAATATATAGATACTAAACAAGTTTTAAAATCCCTAAAAATAATAAAGATATTTTGGAACTCTCTCTCTCTCTTTGCATTTGTTTTTAGATGTCAAGATTTGTTTTAAAATCCAAACTTGAGTTTTTCTCTCTCGCTTTTTTCTCTCGTAAAATAAAAAAGATAATGCAAATAATTCACAACAAAATGAAAATTTTAGCATTTATGTATGCAATATTTATCCACACACCACAAATGAACACCAACGTTTTGTTATCCATGTTTGGGAAATTCCACTAGTAAAACCCCTAATAGCAGGGAATTTTATAAGAAAGAGATTTCTAATTGATCTTTACATGTTTTAAATATGGATATGCATGCACGAAACAAGTTAAAAATGCAAATGACCCAAGGATCCCAGACTTTTAAGGAGAGCAACAAATGCTCATTAAATTCTAAAGCGAACGTACGGTAGGGTATTTACTTGATCCAAACAATCCATTTTTTCCCATTTACAATAAGTTGATATAACCATCATAAATCACTGTAAAGTGATTGATCATGAGTAACAAGCTATATTTTTTATAGAAATAACTTATGGATAAAGAGTTTTACAATCCCTAAAAATTACAGAGACTTTTTTGAACTATCTCTCTTTGCATTTGTACATTTCCATTTTAGATGTCAGGTTTAGTTTTTAAATCCAAAATTGAGTTTTTCACTCTCCCTTTCTTCTCTCGTAACAAAAAAAAGATAGGGCAAATAGATCTCAACAAAATGGAAATTTTAGGGTTTATATATGCAAAAAAATTTAAAAAATAATAAATATAAGTAAAGAAAATTAATCCACATAGCACAAACGAACACCAAAGTTTTGTTATCCATGTTTGGGAAATTTTACTAGAACAACCCTAATAGCTTTGAATTTTATAAGAAAGAGATTTCTAATTGATCATAACATGTTTTTAATATGGATATGCATGTACAAAACATGTTGAAGATGCAAATGACCCAAAGATTCAAGACTTTTAAGGAGCACAACAAATGCTCATTAAATTCTCAAGTCAACGTGCGCTTGGATATTTACCCGATCCAAACACGCCATTTTTTGCCCATTTACAAAAAAGTTGATCTAACAATCATAGATCACTGTAAAGAGATTGATCATAAGTAACGACCTGTATTTTTTGTTAGAAATAACTTGGGGATTAGGAGTCAACACTCAGTTAAATCCCCCGCTCCCCCCTTTTTCTGATGTTTGAAAAACTTAATATTTAAAAACTAAAAGTGTTTTACAATCCCTAAAAAGTACAGAGGCTTTTTGGAATTCTCTCTCTCCGTATTTTTCCAATTCCATTTTAGATGTCAATGTTTTTTAAAAAAAATCCGAACTTAAGTTTTTCACTCTTAGTTTTTCTCTCTCCTATTTTTCCCTCGTAAACAAAAACAGATAAGGCAAATAGATCGCAACAAAATAAAAATTTTAGCGGTTACGTACGCAAAAAAAAATTAAAAAATAATAAATTGAAGTAAAAATATTTATCCACACACCACAATCGAACACCAAAGTTTTGTTATCTATGTTTGGGAAATCCGGCTAGTAAAACCCCTAATTGCATGAAATTTTATAAGAAATAGATTTTTGATTGATCCAAACATGTTTTAAATATGGGTATGCATGCACGAAACATGTTGAAAATACAAATGACCCAAGGATCCAAAACTTTTATGGAGAACTACAGATGCTCATTAAATTCTCAAGTGAACATGCGGTGGGATATTTACTCGATCCAAACATGCCATTTTTTTCCAATTTACAAAATGTTAATTTAACAATCATAGATCACTGCAAAGTGATTGATCATGAGTAACAAGCAATATTTTTTTAAGAAATGACTTTTGGATTAGGAGTCAACACTTAGTTAAATCCCCCGCTCCCCCCTTTTTTCGATGTTTGCAAAACCTAATGTATAAAAACTAAAAGAGTTTTATAATCCCTAAGAATTACAGAGACTTTTTGGATTTATCTCTCTTTTCATTGCTGCATTTCCATTTTAGATGTCAAGTTTTGTTTTAAAATCCAAACTTGAGTTTTTCACTCTCCCTTTTTTCTCTCGTAAACAAAAAAAGATAAGGAAAATGGATTGCATCATAATAAAATTTTAGAGTTTATGTATGCATAAAATTTGAAACAATAATAAATGTAAGTATAGAAAATTTATCCAAGCACCACAAACGAACACCAAAGTTTTGTTATCCATGTTTGGGAAATTCCACTAGTACAACGCCTTATAGCTTGGAATTTTATAAGAAAGAGATTTCTAATTGATACTAACATGTTTTAAATATGGATATGCATGAACAAAACATGTTGAAGATGCAAATGACCTATAGATTCAAGTCTTTTAAGGAGACAACAAATGCTCATTAAATTCCCAAGTGAACGTGCGCTTGGATACCTGATCCATACAAGCCATTTTTAGCCCATTTAAAAAAATGTTGATCTAACATTCATAGATCACTGTCATGTGATTGATCATAAGTAATGACTAATAGTTTTGTAAGAAATGACTTGTGGATTAGAAGTCAACACTCAGTTAAATCCCCTGGTCCCCCCCATTTTCTGATATTTGCAAAACCTAATATTTAAAAACTAAAAGAGTTTTACAATAGCTAAAAAGTACATAGACATTTTGGAATTATCTCTCTCCGCATTTGTCCATTTCCATTTTAGATTTTAAGTTTTGTTTTAAAATCCAAACTTAAGTTTTTCACTCTTCCTTTTTTCTCTTGTAATAAAAAAAAGATACGGCAAATAGATCACAATAAAATGAAAATTTTAGTGGTTACGTATGCAAAAAATTTGAAACAATAATAAATTGAAGTAAAAATATTTATCCACACACCACAAACGAACTCCAAAGTTTTGTTATCCATGTTTGGGAAATTCCAATAGTACAAACACTAATAGCTTGGAATTTTATAAGAAATAGATTTTCGATTGATCCAAACATGTTTTAAATATGGATATGGATGCACGATACATGTTGAAAATGAAAATGACCCAAGGATCCAAAAATTTTATGGAGAACTAAAAATGCTCATTAAATTCTCCAGTGAACGTGAGGTGGGATATTTACCCAATCCAAACAAGCCATTTTTTGCCCATTTACTAAACATTAATCTAACAAACATAGATCACTGTAAAGTGATTGATCATGAGTAACAAGCTATATTTTTGTAAGAAATGCCTTTGGTATTAGGAGTCAACACTCAATTAAATCCCTTGCTCCCCCCTTTTTTTATGTTTGCAAACCGTAATATATAAAAACTTAAAGAGTTTTACAATCCCTAAAAATTTCATTGACTTTTTCGATTTATCTCTCTTTGCATTTGTGCATTTCCATTTAGATGTCAAGTTTTGTTTTAAAATCAAAACTTGAGTTTTTCACTTTCCCTTTTTTCTCGCATAAACAAAAAAAGATAAGGAAAATGGATAACAACAAAATAAAAGTTTTAGAGTTTATGTATGCATAAAATTTGAAACAATAATAAATATAAGTATAGAAAATTTATCCACACACCACAAACGAACACCAAAGTTTTGTTATCAATGTTTGGGAAATTCCAGAATTACAACCCCCAATAGCTTGGATTTTTATTAGAAAGATATTTCTAATTGATCCTAACATGTTTAAAATATGATTATGCATGCACGAAAAATGTTGAAGATGCAAATGAACCCAGGATCCAAGACTTTTAAGAAGAACAACAAATGCGCATTAAATTCTCAAGTGAATGTGCGGTGGGATATTTACTGAACCAAACAAGCCATTTTTCCCATTTTACAAAAAGTTAATCTATCAATCATAGATCACTGTAAAGTAATTGATCATCAGTAACGAGCTACATTTTTTATAGAATTGGCTTGTGGAATAAGAGTCAACACTCAGAGAAACCCCCGCTTCCCCCTTTTTTTGATGTTTGCAAAACCTAATATATAAAAACTAAAAGATTTTTACAATCCCTAAAATTTACAGAGAATTTTTGGAACTATCTCTCTTTGCATTTGTGAATTTTTATTTTAGATAACAATTTTTTTTTTAAATCCAAACTTGAGTTTTTCACTCCTGTTTTTCTCTCGTAAACAAAAAAAAGATAAGGGAAGTAGATCACAATAAAAAGGAAATTTTAGAGTTTATGTATGCAAAAAAATTTAAAAATAATAATTGTAAAAATAGAAAAATTATCCACACTGCACAAACGAACACCAAAGATTTGTTATCCATGTTTGGGAAATTCCACTAGTACACCCCTAATAAGTTGGAATTTTGTAAGAAAGTGATTTCTAATTGATCCTAACATGTTTTAAATATGGATATGCATGCACAAAACATGTTGAAGATGCAAATGACCCAAAGATTCAAGACAATTAAGGAGAACAACAAGTGCTCATTAAATTCTCAAGTGAACATGCGCTAGGATATTTACCCGATCCAAACAAGCCATTTTTTGCCCATTTACAAAAAAGTTAATCTAACAATCATAGATCATTGTGAAGTAATTGATCATAAGTAACGACCTTTATTTTTGTAAGAAATATTTTGCAGATTAGTAGTCAACACTCAGTAAAATCCCCCGTTCCCCCCTTTTCCTGATGTTTGCAAAACCTAATATTTAAAAACTAAAGGAGTTTTACAATCCCTAATAAGTACGAAGACTTTTTGGAATTATCTCTCTCCGCATTTGTCCTTTTTCCATTTTAGATGTCAATTTTTGTTTTAAAATCTCACTCTCCCTTTTTTCTCTTGTAAACAAAAAACATTAAGAAAAATAGATCGCAACAAAATGAAAATTTTAGCGGTTTCATATGCAAAAAATTTGAAACAATAATAAATTTAAGTAAAAATATTTATCCACTCACCACAAATTAACACCAAAGGTTTGTTAACCATGTTTGGGAAATTCCACTATTACAACCCCTAATAGGTTGGAATTTTATCCGAAATAGATTTTTGATTGATTCAAACAATTTTTAAATATGGATATGAATGCACAAAAGATATTGAAAATGAAAATGACCCAAGGATACAAGACTTTAAGGAGAACAACAAATGCTCATTAAATTTTAAAGTGAACGTACGGTGGGAAATTTACCCAATCCGAACAATCCATTTTTTGCCCAATGGCGACACTCCGACAGTACACCGAGAGAGAAGAGAAGCCGGGAGGCCAAGAGGCTCAGTCTCCCGTGCTCTGTGAAGGAGGTCGAGGGGGAGAGGAGAGGAGAGGGAGGAAGGCCGATGGAGAGAAGAGAAGTCGTGAGGTCGAGAGGCTCTACGACAGAGGCTTGGCCTCCTGTGCTCTGCAACAGAGGTCGAGAGGGAGAGGAGAGGAAGGAAGGTCGACAGGGGTGGGGGATGAGGGAGGAGAAAAAAAAACTTTGCTGAAGGATCGCGGGGGGAGAAGGGAAGGAGCAAGGAGCGCCGTGCATTTCAATCGGTTGATTCGCAAAATAGGTATGAATCAACTTTCCCCATTTTTTCTTGAACGAATGAAGTGGTGTAATCTCTCTTCAATGTAATTCATTCTAGACTAATGCCATTATTTAATGAACTAAGTAATGCAAGGGGAATTCATTCCACTTCATTGTGGACTAACCCCCCCTAGATGTGTTGGAAGATGGTCGTGTTACATTACAGTTGTTGCTATTACGTCTCTTTGGATGAGACGTTATTATTGAAGAAGAAGTAGCCTCAATACCTTTTCTCATACCATAATTTATTAGACTCTCAAAAATATCACGGTTGGGACACCATGAAAAAATTAATTCAAAAAAATATCATTGTTGGGATACCATGAGAGTTGATGTTCAGATTGGGACACCATTATAAATAAACCCACTAACCCCTCCCCCCCTATAATGGCTTTTATTACTCCTACCACTCGAGAGTCATTGTCCTATAGAGGGACACGGTGGTGGACATATCAGAGCAATGCCGATAGAAACACGACCTACAAAAGATGGAGTGTGCCCTACATCAAACATTAGGACTGGGGTACGGAGCAATGTCTTACTGGCTAGGAGTGATTTTTACTCTCACTTATATTATGTCAGTGGGGCCTCATGGAAGTATGTAACAGTGTGAGTGGGAGTGTTGGAAGATGAAGGCATATTGGAAGGTGTGGCATTTTATAAAAAAAGATTCTATACATCATTTGCAGTAAGCTGAGAGTTCATGTTGTTGTCTCACCCCCAGCTTGAGGGGGAGTGTTGGAAGATAGGCCCAAGCCCACAAGACCAAGGAAGACCCACATATCTAAGAGTATTATAAGATGGGCCACACAACCAAGGAAGGTCCTCAAGATGGGCCCAATCACATAAGAAGTAGGACCCACCATGATTAGCACAATCTGGCATCCTTATCACATAAGTTGGAAGATCAAGAAGGACTCACAAAGGCATCTTTATCTTATGGTCACGTCCTAGAAAAGTTATAGTTTGAGTTATGTTTGTCTTTTATCTATATTGAGTTATTTAATTATGCTAAGACTTTTCCTTAAGTGTTAAGAGTTTGGGTGTAATTGGGACAAAGGTAGTTTTATTGTAATTGGACTCTACTACTTTTCTCTATTATAAATTGAGGTTCATGTACTATGATTATAATAATTTATGAGGTCAATGAAGTGTTTTTTTCCATAAATTCAACAATTTTTATGCTCCCTATTCCAACAACTTTGCATGAAGCATCATTACCCATCAGAACATAACCAGAGTTTACTAACCTGTAGGTGTGAAACCAACCTTTATTGGGTGTCATGTGATATGAGCATGTTGAAAAAAAAATCCAAGAATCTCTAAGATGATCTGAAATAGATAAAACAAAAAGCATATCCCCATCACCACTCTCTGAGTCTTCTTCTTCTACTACATTCACAGACTTTGATGGACCCTCTGGGTTCTCTGGATTCCTTTTCTTTTTGTCTGGACAATCCCGTTTTAGGTGCCCCTTTTCCGGCACTTAAAACATGTGATATCCTTCCTCTTTCTGGATTTAGACCGAGAATTGTTGTTATTCAATCCACTCAAAGACTTGTTTCTTCCACGTTCCTGATCACCTTTTACCACAAGTCCTTCACCTTGTGAAGTCTCATCATTGCCTTTCTTCCTTTGATGGAAGCCTAATAGAGCACTTGTGATATCCTCCAATTCAAGAATTTATTTTCCCTACATCAAAGTTGTAACCAAATTTTTCGTATGTAGGAGAATTCGGTAGAGAATTTAGTAACATTAATGCCTTGTCTTTGTCTTCAAACTTCACTTCAACCCGCCTCAAATTACTAATAAGCTGATTGAAAATGTTGATATGCTGGCTTAGATCCGAGCCCTCTGACATCTTAAGACCGTATAGTTTCTGCTTAAGATAGAGCTTGTTCGTCAATGACTTGGACATACCAACTTTCCAGTTTCAACCAAACTTCCGTCAATGATTCCTCATCCATGACATGATACATCACGTCAACAGCCAAACAAAGCCTGATAATCACCACATCCTTCACTTCCATTTCTTTCCAATCCATGTCATCCATTCCCACTGGTTGTTTTTCGTATAGTGGTCCTTCACCCTCCTCTGTCATAATCCGAAATTCCTAGTCCTGTCAAATTTTGTCATGTCAAATTTGGTAGAAGAAACCTCAGTCACCGGTAGGTGGTCGACGTTTGAGGTCAGAGACAGCGGTGAAAACTTAGACAAACTTTCGGTGTGGAAGACACAGTAGTGTCAGTGTGTCGGTGTTCCGTGAATCAAAATGGAGCTCCGGTCTCGTCATCAGGAATTTCAACGTGCAACCTCCTCTGTTTCCTGAAACAAAGACTCCTTCAACACTCTGTAGTGGACACCGTCAATGGGGAGGGTTACACATGTCCAAACCGAAGGAAACCTCGATGGAATCGTTGTCGGAGCCGGAGGCAGTAATGGAATAGACGATAGGATTTTTCAGAATCGACAGGTAAGCTTTGATACCATTTGATGTGAAACGAATGGCTATTTCCTGATCAATTAATGAAGAAGACAACAAAGAATGAAGACGACAATGGGTTTTATGGTGGTTCAACAATACACCTACATCCACCGAAGCAACGACTTGAAAAATTTCACTCTTTTTTCATTAGGGTTTCATCATTGTAATTTATACTAACCCTAAATATATTTTTGTATAAAATACACAAATACCTCTGTACAAAAATATCCCCCCCCCCCCCCCAACCTAAGTATATACGCCATATGCTCCAACATCAATCGATCTACAACAGAAAGATTTTGCTCAAGAATCCCTTTCCTCCGATCACAATGATGGACATGAAGCGGAAGCTATAGGGAGCTCATTAGATGACAGCAGTAGTGTAAGGATCAATAGATGCTTACCTCAACGTGAATCAGAAGTCTCATTAGCTTATTGACTGTGCTATGAACCAATAACATTCACCAATCTGAATATACCATAGACAGTGCTAGGAGTAATACCAATCTTCACTTTCATTTCTTGTATAAATTTTTCTTTCTTGGATGGAAATAGACGAATTAACTTCTCAGAGGTATTGCAGAGAAGTCAGTTCCATCTAGCAACTCAAGAGGAAAAATGAATTCTCCATGCATAACATTCTAGTAGTATACCAACAAGTATATCGAGCATAACATTCAAATAGATTAGCAGTAACAAATTATCATTAAAAGACATAGATTAATAGCAATAAATAGTACTGAAGGAAAGCATGAAGCATCAACTGCTTTAGATCCAAGGATAAGAGAACCTTATCTTTGTCATGCAGCTCTTCCGTGCTGAATAATTCCTTCATGAATTATTATCCAAGTACCAATTTATTTATTTTATTTTTTTTGGAATCCTGAAATCATTGCTCGGAGTTCAGGATTCCATATTGTTAAGATCTTTAATGAGAGTGTAAGAGAGAAGGGAGAAGAAGGAAAAGAGAAGAGGTGAGGTGAAATGAATGAAGGAAGATAGAGGTACGTTCAGATGAGAGAGAAAGAGAGATGAATACGTAGAGGAGAAAAGAGGGAAGAATAAGGTTTTGTGGAAGTTACCTCAACCCTCCCCCTTGTTAGGGTCCGGAGTCATGGATCGGCGAGGGACGGATGGATCCAGTGTTGTGAGGGAGTGGGCTTATAGATCTGGGCTCGTCTCGACAGCAACAACTGTGAGGGAGTGGTCCACAAATCTGGACTGGTCTAAATAGCAGCAGCAATTTGTGAGGGAATGGGCCCACAGATCTGGACAGCAGCAGCAACTGTGAGGGAGTGGGCCCACAGATATGGGCAGATTTTAACTGCAGCTTACTGCTGGATGATTTAATTGGAACTCCGCGTGTATGCTCCTCTCTGTTAGCAGCCGTGGGTTTCTGGAAGTTGGCCAGAACGGAATCGTGCCCCTCTGTTGCTCTTGGTGGACTGGGTATCAACCCTTGTCGTGCTCGGAGGGCAGAACAACAGCGAACTGCCGGCTGGTCGAGGTCTGAGCAGCAGTTGCGGCTGTTCTTGGTGGAATTCCGGCAGCACCTACCTGCTGTTCTCCGACCAATCCCAGCACAACAGCCCGAGGTGCTGTTCTATCTGCAATGACTCTTGGCTCTGCTGTAAAACACCACGAACAGCAGCATCTGATACCAGAGAAGGCTACTGTTCCCGGATCAAATCTGTAAACCGGGAAGAGATAGAGGTGAAGAGGGAGAGATTTGGAGGGGATAACTAGATCTCAAGAGGAACTCAAACCCTGAGTTCGGAAAGGAGAACTCGAATCCTGTTTTGGGCCAAATTCAACTTGACGATTCATTTCCATTGCTGCCTTACAAATAGTTCACGCCAATATGAGTTTAAGGCAAAAATTACAAAAATGCCCAGAGGCATATTTAAACAGAAATAGCATACAAACCAAAATGTAATTAAAATATGCAGAACTCACCCATGGTGCCGCTAAGTTACCCGGCTCGCTATAGCGTTCATAACACCCCTTAACCTTTATTTATAGATAAAAATGATACATAAATTACAAGTATACCCTTCACCATAAGAATATTACAATAATGCTACTCAAACTTTTTTACATCTTTTAACACTATCCTCTCTAAGGCTTGCAAGTGGGTAAATTGTGGTTTGTGCATATACTAACTTACCACACTTATTACATATGATATATCTGGTCCGGTCGCCATGATGTAGATAAGTTTTTCCACAAGCCTCTGATATTTACCTATATCAATATCTTCTCCAGATTTTGCACATAGTTTTACAATAGCATCCACAGGAGTATCTGTAGGTCGATTCCCTATCATCCTTGTGTCTTCAAATATATCCAAAACATACTTTCTCTGAGATAATACAATTTCATTCTTAGACTGGAATACCTCAACTCCCATAAAGTATTTTAGAAGTCCAAGATCTTTTGTTTTAAATTTTTGGCATATCTTTTGTTTGACTTCTTTTATGCTCTTTGCATCACTACTGGTTAGGATGATATCATCAACATAAAGTGCTAATATTAATTTCCCTTTTAAGGTATTCTTGATGAAGACAAAACGATCTACTGAGCATTAGCTGAATCCAAACCGTAATAGTGTTTTGCTAAATTTGTCAAACCAAGCCCAAGGAGACTATTTAAGTCCATATAAACACTTTCTCAATTTACATATAGACTCCCCCTCAACCACAAAACTAGGTGGTTGCTGCATATATATCTCCTCCTTGACGTCCCCATTCAAAAAAAACTTTTTTAACATCCAATTGAAACACCGAGCAAGAGGAATTCACAACTACAAATAATAAAATGCATACTAAGTTTAATTTAGCCACTTGGGAAAAAGTCTCCTCATAGTCCACTCCATAACAATGAGTGTATTCCTTGGTAATGAGTCAGGCTTTGAGGGGAGCAACAGAACCATCAAGATTATGTTTGCTAGTAATTACCCATTTACAACCCATGGGTTTTTTTTTTGGGGAGGAAGAGGAATAAGGGCCCAAGTCTAATTCTCATATAAGGCATGGATTTCTTCTTCCATCCTAGATGAATCAGAGCCTCCTGATAGGACTATGGAACATACAGGGAAGAAATAGATGCATGAAACTGACAACATGAAGAAGACAAACGATGGTGAGAAATAAAGTTTGAAATGGGATGAGAAGTAGTGGGCCTAGTGCAAGTCCTAGACTCCTTTCTTAGAGTTATGGGCTGAGTGTCAAATTGTGGGTCAAATACAATAATGAAAGATGGACTTACCTTGGATGGATTTGTAAACTCCATAGGTGTGGTGTTGACCAAGTCTTCAAGGGGCTGAAGTAGACCTGCATTAAAGGGTACAAATGGCTTTGGAGATGGTAACACAGAAAAAAAAACACGGGGTGCATCTTTTGAGGAATAAAGAGGTGTTTCCTAAAAAAATGTGACATCCCTCGAGACAAATATCCTTTGAAGATAGGGATTATAACAAACATAGCCTTTTTGGGTACGAGAGTGACCTAAAACAATACACTTAAGTGATTTTGGCTCAAGTTTACTCTTTTGTGGAGATGTGATATGAACAAAGGATGTGCAACATAAAATTTTCAAAGGGACGAGTATTCCTTCAAAAATAATAATGAGTATGGGGATTTATGGATAAGGATTGATGAAGGTAGCCTATTAATAAGGTAGCAGGCTATAAAAATTGCATGAGGCCAATAAAAGTAGGGTACCTTCAAAGAGTAGATTAAGCTTCAAACTACTTCAAGAGATGTCAGTTTTTTTCTTTGAACTACCCCTTTTTGTTGAGGGGTGTAAGCACTAGATTTTTGATGAATAATGTCATTATCACAATAAAAGGATTGAAAATCACTACAAAGGTTTTCTTTGCCATTATCTGATCGAAGCACTTCTATTTTTTTCCAAACTGTGTAGAGACCATAGCATGAAAAGATTTAAAGAGGGAGAAAATTTCAGATCGTTCTTTCAAAAGAAAAAGCCACGTGACTCGAGTAAAGTCATCAACAAAGGTGAAAAAATATTTAACTCAATAAATATTTGAGACGCTTAAGGGTCTCCATACATTTGAATATATTAATGAAAAGGGAGAAACATCTTTAATTTCAGTTCGAGGAGAATAGGATGTCCTTTGGTGTTTGCTCAATTGAAAAACATCAGAATTGAAAGTTGGTAAAGTTTTCAAGGATGGAAGTAAGAGCTAAAGTGATGTTGTGGATGGATGACCAAGCCAGTTGTGCCATAACCTTACCTCTGTCAGAGAATTAGCAATCATGGTGACTAGAAGCAAGTTCAAGTAATAGAGGTTCCCCTATTCATGGCCCACCACCAATCACCTGCTTTGTTGTGAGATCCTGGAAGACACAAGAAGAAGGTGAGAAGGTAATGGAGCAATTCAAACGCTTGGTTAACTGGATAACAGATAATAAGTTTAAAGGAAATTGAGGGACAAATAAGACATCGGTAAGTATAATAGATGGTGTAACAAGGGAGGATCCCTTCCCAAGAATTTTGGTTTGGGATCTGTCGATGATGGTAACAAACTTACTTGGTAGACATGGAGATATAGAATGTAACAAATTCTTATTACCTGTAAGATGCTCAGAGGCCACTTAGTTGATAATCCCAAATGAAGAGGAGGGAGTGGTAGAAAGCATACTTGTAGTAGTAGTGGAAACAAAAATAGTGGAAGGTGCTGGAGAAGATGGAGGAGATACCATAAGAGTTTTCATCCTCTATAAGATGTCATAATCATCGTCAATTGGAGTCTGCTTCTCATTCTAAACCGAGACTTGGTTAGCAGTGACCCAGTATGGTTAGCCATGAAGCTTCCAATAGGTCTCCACCATATGGTTAAGTCCACAATAGTGAGTGCATAACCGGTTGTTTGATCTTGAATGACTAGAACCATTCCTACATCCTCTTGTTTGGCCTCTATAATTTCTATAATGCCCTTGAGTGGTAGAAGATGTACCCCTATTTCCTTAGTACATAGCAGATGATACCTCAACATGAGAGCTAGAGGAAGAATTTGGTAACAAATATATCGATTGATAGGGGCTGAGCAAGTTTTCATTCCTTAATCAACCCTATGAATATAGGCAAGAACTCATTAAAGTTCTCTCCTAGTTTTGTAGTAAACATATTATTGTTAAATTCGGTCCAATGCCTATACCAAAATGACTAGCCAACTTTGGAAACTTCTTTTCCAACTAATAAACTCAAGATCTTTGTACTCAGTAATCCATTTGGGATTCCTTAACGCTACCCCTCACGTAGATAATTTGGGTGGAGGCCCACATACGAGTACTTGCTTTGATACCATGTTAAATTGGGTCCAAGGCCTATCCCAAAATGACTAGCCCACTTAGGAAACCTCTTTTTCAACTAATAAACTCAAAATATTTGTCCTCACTAATACATGTGGAACGAGTCCTTAACAATTATTAAATACATCATATAACTTTTGTAAAATCTTGGTGCTTGAATACAACTTCAAACAAGTGTTTCATATCTGCCTTGTGGTCTCAAGGTGCACAACATTGTTATCCACATGTTCTTTGATGTTGTTAACGGGCCAACTAATGACAAGTGTGTTATTCTTAAGCCATTTGATATATGAACTATCATCTTCATCTATGGGTGGAGATGGTTTAGACAAATGTCCTAAGAGATCTCTACTGATAAGGAATCTCTAAACTAGGAAATAACTAGGATTATCAATAATTTGATAATCGACTCAAAGGTATTGTGGTAATCTTTTACAAATAACTTTTGCCACTCATATTCACATAATTTTCACCCATCACTAGGAAATATTCAAACACCTGGTTTATCAATTTGAACCAAACCAATTGTTGGAATCGAGAAGAGAAGAAGAACCATGCCAAAAAACCGAGCCAAGCACTGATTCCAAACCAAACCAAGCACTTAATTTCTGATTTTTTAGTTCCTCATGCTCATCCAAATATTGTAAAATTGATTCACAATCGTTCTTAATTGAGAAGGAATTATACCAGAAATAGAAATATCGAGAGATGTTTGACAACTTAGAAGATCTTCTTAAAGAAGAAAATTTCCCTTCTTTGGCACATGTGCCAAGTAGAGAGTGGATATCACAATCTTTGGCTTGACTTTTGTTTTCCTAACTGGATTAGGAAGAAATTACAGAGAAAAAATCAATAGAGGAAGCCTTAAAATAGATCAATCATAGCAAGATATGATCACAATCTTCAAGGACACCAGCTTTAAAGAATAAGGAAATTTTTTGTTAAGCACCTAGCCAATACTACCCAAAAGACTGGCCTTTTAGGAGCGGAAGACATAGGTACTTAACCCCAGGACCATAATAGTACACCCCACCTTCACGAGCTGACGTCCACGGTGGCTTAACACTCAACAACGGGTGCCGGGTCAAGATCCCATAATCCCTTACGGTGACCACGTCCGGGGCTCGCGACACCCACACCGGGACTCCCTTCGGGGATTCGAACTCACGATGAGCCGATGACCAGGGCGGCGCAGCGACACTGGCCCAACCACAGCCTACCAGTAATTTTAATCCAGCCTCTATGCCCTACCAGTAATTTTAATCCAGCGCGGGTGTCGCGAGCCCTGGACGTGGTGGCCGAAAGGGATTATGGGATCTTGACCCGGCACCCGTCGTTGAGTGTTAAGCCGCCGTGGACGTCAGCACGCGAAGGTGGGGTATATTGTTATGGTCCTAGGGTTAAGTACCTATGTCTTCTGCTCCTAAAAGGCCGGTATTTTGGGTAGTATTGGCTAGATGCTTAACAATTTTTGTCTATGAAAGTGTGCCAAATTTGTGATTGAAATCATAGCCAAATATTTCCTTTTTTTCCTTAATTTTTTTAGGTAATATACTGCAGAGGATAACATCACCAACGGAAGATATCAAGGAGAAAAAAATCATGCAAAAATATTTCAGCACCTTTAAAAAATTCTCTCAATAACCAGAAAATCAACCTCTATCCAGCTCTTTAGAGAGTAAAACATGCAAACAAAAATACAAAGTCATCTTGAACGAATTTAGTCATACTTTGATCATTTTAGTCCTCATATACATCAAGATGACAAAAAAAATTTCATCCAACATTGGTTTCTCTAAGAGAGAAAATTGAACTTATGATAATCCAACATAAGCTCAAACTGAGCATTCTTTTTGCATGCAAAATAAACCAAGCACAAGACATTTTCATGCATGAGATGAATCACGAAAATTTTATCCAATGAGTAACAATAAGTAAACATCCTAATAAGATCAAGGCATTATCAATAACATCTCATGAAAGAGAGAAAAATCACTTATCTTCTTGTTGAGCCTTTGCCTTACCAACTCAAATAGATGAAGCTTGATAAAAACCTCTTAATCACCACTTTAATGTTGAGATCCTAAACCCAATGCCTTGATACGATGTTGGATTTAGGATCCCATGATAAGTTCCATGAGAAGAGGGTGAGAGAGAGGGGAGAGGAAGGAGAAGAGGAGAAGAAATGAGAGGACGAAGGAAGAGAAGAGAGAAGAAGAGAGATTCTAATGCAATTTGATTTTTAAATAAATTCAAGCCAAACAATCATAATCACACATCAATACTGAGATTTATAGTGGTTCAAAACAAAAACTCAAGTTCCTACGTACAATCCCAAGGTGTGTACACCTTAGAGTTGAATCAACTATGTAGAAGGGCCAAACAACATTTAGATCAAACAACTACAAGGGGCCATTGTTTTACTACATGCATAAGGAGTTATGCCATACCAGCCAATTTCCAATGTGAACTTTCACAAGCACTTACAAAACCCTAGGTTAACCAACCTAGATCCCTATGTTGAGGACTCAATAGCTAACCGAGTCACCCAAAGGAGGCACCACTGACTCACTAAGTTAATTGCTTTTACTTTCATATTTTATATTGCTTTTAAGTGTATTTTTCATTATGTATTTAAGGCTACATGTCGTAGGGGCAAAATTGTAATTATGAAACCCTAAACTCTATTTGCGTCAAACCCTATTTAGAGGGTAAAGGAATGAAGAGAAGGCATGTATTGATTTTTAGGTTAAACAGGGTTTAAGAGTTCTCCTTGACAAGCTCTAGGTCTAGGTTCCCTCTTGAATCTGATTTCTCTTCTACCCCTTTTTTATCTCTATTTTTCTCTACAGCATTATAGAAAGTGAGAAGACTCCAATTCTGATTTTCCATGAACAACAAGAGGTCAAAAATCCTCTCTTTCCGTGATGAACAAGAGGGTTCTCAACCTCTCATCCAAGACCAGCAAGGGGGCTCTGAAATATTCCTTTTTCGAGTTCCATAAGAGGTCCCTATACCTCTTATCGAGAGCAGCAGCACCTACCATTGCTGAATTCATTTTTCTCACTCTAGATTCACAACTCCCACACTGAGTTACTAGATCCATGGCTGACCATAACAACGTAGTATCAAAGCAGGGTAACACGGGGGATCCCAGCAATGTCGAGTTAAAAGAATTATTGATCAGAGGGCAGCAGGCGCAGGCAGAAATATAGGTAGAAAATGAAATAAAGTTTTCTCTAATCATGGAGAAGTTGTAACAAATTTCAAATATGAATATCCTGATCGATAGACTTTATGGGATGATGGGAAATATTACGGCTATAAGGAACTAAACCCTAGAACTGTAGAATTTAGGATCTCATGAAAGGAACTTTAGATCAACAAGAAAGAAGAAGAAGAAGAAGAGAGAAGGAGAAGAGAAGAAGAAGAACGTGGAAGGAGAGAGTTTGGATTAAGGGAGAAGAGGGTTGCGTCAAAAAGAAAAATGAGGGCTGGACGAATTTGTGGAAAGAGAGGAGAGTGCTTCAATGCCCTACCTCTTAGCCAATGCCTTTATTTATAGTTTACATTGCCCTTAGGGGTACAACTTGATAAAACACAAGACATAAAAGGAACACATATTTACACTTCTATGCCATCTTTATGGAAAATACCATATTTTACACATAAGCCACTCCTTTAACGTGTGGGCTTCTTGTCTTGAGCTCATGGGCTTGATCCCATCTTCCAACACTCCCCTTCAAGCTGGAGGAGAAAAGATATCATAAATACCCAGCTTGCCACATATAAACGATAGGATTTTAGATGTAACGGGTGTAGTGTTAATATCAGCTACTTGCTCTTGAGATGACACATGTTTGAGAGAGATTATTCCTGCTTGAAACTCTCCCGTATAAAATGACAATCCACCTCAATATGTTTATTACTTTCATGAAAAACTGGATTCTAAGTGATATGAATGGCTGCTTGATTATCACAATGCAGATTCGAGGACCCTTTTTTATAAAAACCTAGTTTGGTAAGAAGGGTCCTGACCCATAAAAGTTCACTAACGGTATGGGCCATAGCTCTGTATTCTGCTTCGGCGCTAGATCTTGCAACCACATTTTGCTTCTTACTTTTCCATGTAACCAAGTTGCCCCCAACCAGAGTACAATATCCTGCTGTAGATTTTCTATCATCAAAAGATCCAGCTCAATCTGCATCTAAGAAACTTTCTATGTTGAAGTGCCCATGTTTTTTATACAGTAATCCTCTTCCTGGAGCTCCTTTTAGATAATGTAATATTCTCTTTAAAGCCTGCCAGTGGGTAATTTGTGGTTTGTGTATGAATTGAATCACCACACTTACAGCATATGATATGTCTGGCCTAGTTACCGTGAGATAAATCAGTTTTCCCACGAGTCTTTGATATTTGCCAATATCAATATCTTCTTCATTTGTGGCACATAATTTTATATCTGTATCCATAGGTGTGTCAATTGGTCTACAACCCTTCATTCTTATATCTTCAAGGAGATCCAAGACATATTTCCTTTGAGACAATATTATCCCATGTTTGGATTGAAGAACTTCTATACCCAAAAAATATTTAAGCATACCTAGGTCTTTAGTCTTGAATTCCTGACATATCATCTGCTTCACCCCTTGTATGCTCAAAGCATCATCACCGATTAAGATAATATCATCCACGTATATGGCCAATAATATTTTTCGTTTGACGGTATCTTTATTATATACAGAATGATCAACTGATCACCGATAAAAACCAAACCGTAGGAGTGTTTGACTAAATTTATCAAACCATGCCCGAGAGGACTGCTTAAGCCCATATAAAGACTTTTTTAACCAGCATACTGACTCCCCCTCAACCACATAACCAGGTGGTTGAACCATATAAATTTCCTCACTGATATCACCATTTTAAGAAGCATTTTTAACATCCAACTGATAGACGGGCTATGAGGAGTTAGCAGCAATAGATAAGATGATGCGTACCGTATTCAATTTTGCAACAGGAGAAAAGGTCTCCTCATAATCTATCCCATAGCACCACGTATAGCCCTTAGCAACTAGACGAGCTTTAAGATGAGCAACCGATCCATCCGGATTATGTTTCATTGAAAAAACCCATCGACTACCAAACGGTCTTTTACCTTTCGGGAGTGATGTTAAGTACCAGGTTTGGTTTCCGTAGAAGGTGTGTATTTATTCATCCATAGCTGCCTTCCATCCTGGATGTCGTAGGGCCTCTTGATACGACTGCAGAATGGAACTAGAAGAAAGGGACACAAGAAGCTGAAAACTCTCGAAAGACAAGTGATGGTGAGACATAAAATTTGAGATAGGATGCGAAGTAGAACAGGAGCGACGTTCTTTTCTTAAAGAAATAGGCCGAGTATCAAATTCAGGCCCATACATAGGAGGAGAAGGACTTACCTCAGGTGGATCCAGCAACTCCACAGGTGAAGCTACGGCCAGTGCATCAGGGGATGCATCCACTTCAAGATTGAACGGCACAAGCGGACAAGGAGTAGTAAAAGGACAAGTCCATCATGGAGGAGCGTCATAGGAGGAGTAGAAGGGGGTGTCCTCAAAGAAAGTCACATCCCTAGAGATAAACATCCTCCAAAGGGTAGGATTGTAACAGACATAACCTTTCTGGGTGCGAGAGTACCCCAAAAAAATGCACCTCATAGACCAAGGATCAAGTTTATTTTTATGTGGGGATATAACATGAACAAAACACGTACATCTAGACACTTTCAAAGGAAGAGAAAAAGGATATTCACCAATAAACAATACAGAGTAAGGAGTTTTATGATGAAGGACTGATGAAGTAACCTATTAATAAGAAAACATGTTGTAAGTATAGCATGAGGCCAATAGTAAAGGGTACCTTCATGGAGTAGAGAAGACCCCAAGCAACTTCAAGAAGATGACGATTCTTCCTTTCAACAACTCCATTTTGTTGAGGAGTATAGGCACATGATGTTTGATGAATAACCCATTACTCTCACAAAATGATTTGAAGTCATGAGACATGTATTCCTTAGCATTATCAGATCTAAGGGTTTGAATTTTCTTCCCAAATTGTTTCAAGACCATAGAATGAAAATTTTTAAACAAAGGAAGAATTTTGGAACGCTCTTTAAATAGATATAACCAAGTCACTTGAGTAAAATTATCAAATAAAATGACAACATATTTAACTTGGAAAATATTTGAGACACATAAAGGGCCCCATACATCAGAATTTATTAGGTCAAATGGAGCAGTACTTGTAGTTGTAAGACGAGGAGAATATGTACTCCTGATATGTTTACTTAATTGGCAAACCTCACAACTGAAATTAGAAAGTCCTTTTAAAGATGGAACCAAAGAACGAAGTGACGGGTAGACGGATGACCAAGTTGGTTGTGCCAAAGTTGGGGCTCAGATGTAGTGGATGATAATGCAACTAATGGTGGAAGAGTGAAGTAGCACAAACCCCCTTTTTCATGGCCGCCACCAATCACCCGCTTCGTAGTGAGATCCTGATAGACACAAGAAGACGGTGAGAAGGTGATAGAGCAATTTAATTTTTTGGTCAATTGACTAACCGAGAGCAAATTTAAAGGAAATTGAGGAATACACAAAACATCTTGAAATGGAATAGATGAAGTAAGAGAGGAGGAACCACCTTGGTTTGGGTACCATCAATAATAGTAACGAATTTATGAGGATAACAAGGAGATAAGGAATGCAACAAGTGTTTGTTACCTAATAGATGTTTGGAGGCCTCAAAGTCGATGATCCAAGAGGAAGAGAAAGAAGAGGAAGAAAGCATACCTGAGGCAATAGTAGTGGCAGCAGTAGATGATGAGGGAATTGATGATTTCATGAAGGACTTCATTTTCTGAAATGCAACAAAGTCCTCAGCCGTAAGAGTCACATTTTTGGATGATGATTCAATCTTATCTTAATTTTTCTCAAAGTTAACCGAGACTCGGTTAGCTGTGGCCCAATCAGGCTTGCCATGAAGTTTCTAGCATGATGCCACAAGGTGGTTCTGACAACCACAAAAAGTGCAAAGTTGAGGCTCAGTATGGAAAGAATTCTGACCCGTTCTACCACCTCTATTTTAGCCCCTCTCATAGTTCGACCCCCTCTCATATTTCTGCCCCGACCTCGGGTTGAGGAAGATGTTCCCCCGTTTGCCAGAGAACATCACCGATGGAGCATCGATAGGAGAAGGAGGGGATAGATTCGGTATCCGAAGTAATGTAGCACGCATATCATCGAAGGATGGAATAGCAGAAGAACTTAGAAGTTGAGTTTTGGCCACATCAAGGTATGGTTTAATATTTGATAAGCAAATGGCTGCTGCCAAAGCTTCTCTTTGTCGTTCTTGAACGGTAATATCAGTGGAATATGGCTGAACAAGTTTCCATTCTTGAATATTATCTCCATGTTTCGTATGCAGCATGTTTTGTAAGACATCATATATTTTTTGTAATGAAGCAGTGCTTGAGTAAAGTTTGGCACAAGTGTCCCATATGTTCTTGGCGGTTTCCAAGTGGACCACATTGTTGGCCACCTACTCTTCCATTTTATTAATAAGCCAACTTATCACCATGTTATCATCCTTAACCCACTTGTGGTAGGACGCATCTTCTGCACAAATCGGAGGAGGAAAGTTAACAACGTGGCTCAAGAGGTCACGAGTAATAAGAACCCTCTGAACCGATTGTGACCAGCTCATGTAATTGGAGAGACCTCTAAGTGGAATAGTAGTAATACGGAGTATATCACTCTTATTACTATTGTATCCAATCTCCATGATGAGGCAAGTAAAATATGGAGGTCAAGGGAAAAGACCTTCTTCAAAGAACAATTACTCAATGTAATTTGAAGAACCCGTAGACCAAATCAGTCACCAACAAAAGAGAACAAGAACCAATTTCTTTCACGAGGGCAAGCACCAAATTATCAAAAAAATTGTGCCTTTAAAAAGTGATAATAACATCCAGCCATCACTCAACTTCTCTTGTATTCATAAGAACAAAGAGAAGAAAGTAGATGCAACCGATTAGGCCTTAATCCAAACTCCAACACAAATGAGCAATAGACAAAAATTTAGAGAAGATTTAACGGCAAACCAAGACCTTGGAAGAGTAAATATCTTCAGCTCATGGGAGACTTCAACATAAAAAAAAAATTCAATTGTTGAAGTTAAAAAAAAAACAGAACTACAAAGGGTAAATGACCGCTGGAATTTCATCAAACATATAATGGGCATCCAACAACATAACACAAACCCATGAGCAACCTTAAGTAGGAGAAGATACAACAACATGTGCTGGAATTCTACCTCAAATGAGATGGATCCAAATTACATAAAGATAATTGAATTTCACCCATCAATCTTAATAAGATGCAAACTGTTATGGACGCAATAACATTATTATTTTTGTGTTTTCTTTTATTTACTTTATTTATTTCAGTTTTAGGCCACAGGGGTATTTTTGGAATATTTTATTTATAGGGGTACTTTTGTAATATTTTATCTTAAACCCTAACCGGGTGAACTCTATTTAAGGGGTAAGAGTAATGAGAAAAACAAGCATTGAAGTATTAAGAATTAGGTTAAATCCAGCGTAGAGAGGCTTAGAGTTCTCCTCAACGAGCTCTAGGGTTATCAAGTTTCCCTTAGGCTTGATCTTTCGTTTTCGTTTTCCATGTCTTCCTTCAATCCTTACTATCCGTACGGTAATCCGTGGCAGATTGCAGATCTACCCAAAGAATCCTTGTGCCAGATCCGGGACCGTAACAACTTGGTATCAAAGCAGGGTAACCCGACAGAGAGAAACACCAATGAATACTTTGAATTGCTTTAAAGAAAATTTGATACTGCCCTAGAGAGGCTCTCTAAATTTAATCTCGATATAGAGAGGTTGAATGGGCGGACGAACAACGTAACAAGTTTAACGAGGGGAAGGACCACAACACCGGCACAAAACGTAGGGGGAGAGTTTGCTGCGAGAGAGAAACTCGCTGCAGAAGTCGCTCGAGATGTCTCAGAAGGGCAGGAGACGCAAGAAATCAGAGCGCCCCCTGTCTCTCCAGCGGCGGCAAAATCCGAAATTGGGGACACAAATCAGAAATTGGACTCCAAATTTCCAAAATCTGACGGCCAGGACTCAAGAAATCCAAAATCGGAGGGGTTTTCTGCTAACACCTCGTCGGCATTGACAAATTGGGTGAGACCTCAAATCCGAATTCACACCAAAAAGGCTCACGGCAAGCAAAACACCTTGCCGAACAGGAGAAGGTAATATTTCTGGTGCTTCTTCCCATCGGGATGTGTTTCGGAGAGCACTCTGTCTTGGAAAAATTCCAAGCGCCGACTCCTCAGAGGACTTCTCTTCGTCACTGGAGAAGCAGGAGATCCTGTCGGTGAAATAGGCGACAATTCCACAAGGGGTCTCTGTTCCGGGGGGGCCAACGAGCTGCGATTCACCGTCGGAGCAGCAGGAGACTCTGTCGGCGAAATTTCCGCACTGTGCGGTGCCGTGAGAACGGCATACGACCATCGCCCGCCTTAGTCGGTGCCGTGAGGGGAGAAGCCGAGGTTCCCGCAATGTCCGATGGCCGCTCATTTCGGGATCGACATGAGGAGGAGGAAGATTTCCGATTTCCCTAGAAGAGCCGTCAGCGAAATTTCCGCCGAAGGAGGAAGATGACTCCCGATTCAATTTTTCCTAAGTTAGGAAAATTTGATGAGCGCAGGAAACTGAGTCATGCACAGGACCGGGGGTCCAATACCGAGTCAACCCAGGCCAACTCGGACCGGGTCAACTCGGGAAACAAAAAAAAATCTTTCGTTGGCTTGAGGCAATTCGATACCGCTGTTGACACTTGCGCAGACACTGCTTCCGAGCTTGAGGGCAAACTCGTCTTCCAGGGGGGGTATAATGTTATGCACGCAATAACATTATTATTTTAGTGTTTTCTTTTATTTACTTTATTTATTTCAGTTTTAGGCCATAGGGGTATTTTTGGAATATTTTATTTATAGGGGTATTTTTGTAATATTTTATCGTAAACCCTAACCGGGTGAACCCTATTTAAGGGGTAAGAGTAATGAGAAAAACAAGCATTGAAGTATTAAGAATTAGGTTAAATCCAGTGTAGAGAGGCTTAGAGTTCTGCTCAACGAGCTCTAGGGTTATCAAGCTTCCCTTAGGCTTGATCTTTCGTTTTCGTTTTCCATGTCTTCCTTTAATCCTTAATATCCGTACGGTAATCCATGGCAGATTGCAGATCTACCCAAAGAATCCTTGTGCCAGATCCGGGACTGTAACACAAACATCAAATGATCTTGATCACTCTTGTAATTGATTTACAAGATTACAACATCAATTTAGTCATAGAAATAAATCTTTACAACATATAAAGATTTATCTTGACTTGAAGTGACTCAAAATTCAAGAAGTAAAGAATTATAGTAAAAAAGAGTATGTAAATAAGAAAAGGAAACAAAAAAAATGTAAATAAGAAGAGCATAAACTTATCTCTTCTTGACTGAACTCCTTTTACAACTTCTTGAACAGATTTCATAATAACTCCATGAAGAGATATCCTAAACTCCTTGCTCTGATACCATGTAGAATTTAGGATCTCATGAAAGGAACTTTAGATCAACACGAAAGAAGAAGAAGAAGAAGAGAGAAGGAGAAGAGAAGAAGAAGAACGTGAAAGGATAGAGTTTGGATTAAAGGAGAAGAGGGTTGCGTAAAAAAAATGAGGGCTGGACGAATTTTTGGAAAGAGAGGAGAGTGCTTCAATGCCCTACCTCTTAGCCAATGCCTTTATTTATAGTTTTACAATGCCCTTAGGGCTAACACTTGATAAAACAAAAGACATAAAAGGAACACATATTTACAATTATATGTCATCTTTATGGAAAGTACCATATTTTACACATATGCCACTCCTTTGACGTGTGGGCTTCTTGTCTTGAGCTCGTGGGCTTGAGCCCGTCTTCCAAGAAGAACAAAGTTGAGAAGACAACTTGCACAGCAGAGGAGGAGACCAGTTTGCAGGGCGCACTACCTTTCCTACCCTGACTAGAAATTTCAACCAAGGAGGTGGCACCATATCCAGGTATACAAAATTGGATTTTCCTACTTTTAATGGGTCAGACAACCTCTTGATTTGGCTACATAGGTGCATAAAATTTTTTATCCATCAAAGAACATTAGAAATTGATATGGTGGGACTGGCAGCCTTTCCACATGCTCAATGAAGCAAAAAATTGGTTTCATCAAGTAGAGTTGGATAGATTAGCGCTTGATTGGGAAGAGTTTAAAGAATTATGCACTATACAGTTCGGTCCTCCAGCCCACAGCAACACCTTGGGGGATTTGGTGCTGTTATGACAAACTAGGCCAGTGGAACTATATCGAAAACAGTTCCAAGAGGTCAATTCATTTACAGCAGGCCTTAATGAGTCTTTAAGGTTAGAGGTGCAGCTCCTCAGAACTACTAACTTAGCTTGAACAATGAATTTAGCTCGTGCATTGGAAACTCAACAAAAAGTTCAAAATAGGAGGACAACTTGGCAAGGGGATTGGAACACTTCCAATACTTGGCTAGGGAGGTGCAACAGTACCCTTATATAACTTTCCCAATAGGGCAAAAGGCCAGAAATAATCCCATTACTACTCTTGCAGCAGATACACAGCCCAGTAACCCACCCACCCAGTATATTGAAAAATTAACTAGTTTGGAGATAGCTGACCACAAGAAAAAGAACTTATGTTATGACTGTGATGAACTGTATAGGGCAGGCCATCAATGTAAATGGTTGTTTTGGTTAGAAGTCGATGAAATAGCATAACCAGAACAAAGTGATGATCATACTAAGGAAGATGCACCAGAAATCTCTCTACATGCCATTACCAACTAGAAATCCCCCAAAACTATGCAATTTAGGACTCGGGTGATGGACCAGGACCTTGTCGGCCTTGTGGATTCGGGAAGTATACATAATTTTCTTAGTTTAACAGCTGCTCTACACCTTCAACTACAGATCCTTCCACACCCAATAGCCACGGTTTTGGTTGCCAATGGAGAGAAAATTCCTAGTTATGGAATCAGCAAAGCAGTAAACTTCTCAATCAGTACGACTTTCTTTCATTTATAATTTTTTGTCATACCTTTAGCTGGGTTCAAAGGAGGCAACAACAACTTAGTCAATAGGATTTATTTCTTATATTACTTTGAGTAGGATTTATTTCTTATATTGTTTTAAGTAGGAGTTATTTCTAATTACTTTATATGTAAGAGCATTATGGGGAATTATTTTAACCCTAACCATAAAACTCCATGACGTGACCTATTTAAGGGAAAGGAATGAATGAAATAGGTAAACTTTGAGATTTTAGAATAACCTAGTCTAAACAGGTTGAGATCACCTCTTGATCTCGAGTTTAGGGTTTACGCCAAAAATCCAACCTATCCTTCGCCCTCCATTGCCATCCATCTTCACCCAAATTCATCCCACATCATCCATACTAAGAAGAGGAGCTTCCTGCCCCTTTTTCGAGCCCAAAGAGAGGGTCTTCCCTCATCATCAGCGTCAACAACAAGTAGGGTTCAATTCCCTCTTAACGAACAGCAAAAAAAGAAGATTTCTGGTTCTTTCACATGAAGGATTAGAACAACTCTTCCTACTGGGAATTCATCACAGAAACAGAGCAAGGACAACCATCAACGTGAGCCAAGGCTGTCCCCTAAGTTAGGCCTTCAAGTCCTAGAACGAGCTACATCAAATCAGGGTTGAAACCCTGATTTATGTTAGCAAGAACAGGTATTCCTCCATTATCTCTCCACCTAAATTAATTCTATTCTAGCCATAACTTTAGCACTAGAATGAGTTCATAAAAAGGGAGACTGATCACTGGTGGAAGATTACCCAAAGAAGGGATCTTTAACCCTCCTTATTGAGTCCAACAACTCAGTACCGGTGCTAGATTCACAAATCTCAATCCATGACCTGGGACCATAACAACTTGGTATCAGAGCAGGGTAACATGAGGGATAATATCAGCAATAAAGAAATCCAAATCAGGATACAAAAGATAGAAGATAGCCTTGAAACAGCACAACCAATGTTGGGGAAGGTTTGTGGTTTGGAAGAAGAGATGAGCCGAGTCATCAGCATGCTATAGGAGTTGAGGACAGAGAGACATCAGAGTCCAGAGGTTAGAGAGGTTGCTCAACCAAATCACAGAAGAGGAGACCAGTGTCCATGGCTCATTGCTGTCCAAGGACCTCAGCATGGCAGCACAGTTCCAAGGTACACCAAGTTTGAGTTAACCTCTTTCAATGGTTCTGTTGATCCCTTAATTTGGTTGCATAGATGTGAAATTTTTTTTTTGAACCAACGGACTACTGAATGGGATAAAGTGCAACTAGCCTCTTTCCATATGACAAATGAAGCCATGTTATGGGTTACTCAAGTAGAGAAAGAGAGACCGGGAATGTCTTGGGGAGAATTTAAAAATCTATGCACAATTAGATTTGGGCCTCCCGCCAACAGCAACCCCCTGGGAGAGTTAGTCCTATTGAGACAAACTGGTTCGGTGGAACAATATCAAAAACTTTTCTTGGAAAAGTTGCCTCATGCTAGTGAGAGATTATTGGTTGACCAGCAGGTCTCCTTATTCATAGCAGGTCTCAATGAGTATTTACGGCTAGAGGTAGAACTCCTTATGCCCACGGATTTAGCTCATGCCATGAATATGGCCCGTGCAATGGAACAACGACAACAGTTGCAGCAACATATGCCGGGTTGGTCGGGTGAGATGAACACTTCCTCCATGTGGCAAGGGCATCGCTATAATTCATCTCAGAAAGCATCTCCAGCAGCACCATCCAAACACACTCCAACTACGACTCGGGTAGCCGATCCCCGCCTTGGTAATTCCCTACCAAGCTTTATAAAAAAATTGACGAGTGCGGAGATGGCAGAAAGGTGGTCCAAAAATTTATGTTATAACTGCGATGAGCAGTATCTGGTAGGACACCAATGTAAACGATTGTTTTGGCTCGAGGTGGAGGATTTAGAGGAGCTAGAGGATATTATCGAGGAGGAACCACCAGAGATATCCTTGCATGTTATTACTGGGTCAAAGGAGTGGCATATGTGTAAAATATGGTACTTTCCATAAAGATGGCATAGAAGTGTAAATGTGTTCCTTTTATGTCTTTTATTTTATCAAGTTGTAGCCCTAAGGGTATTGTAAAACTATAAATAAAAGCATTGGTTAAGAGGTAAGGCATTGAAGCACTCTCCTCTCTTTCCACAAATTCATCCATCCCTCATTTTTCTTTTTGACGCAACCCTCTTCTCCCTTAATCCAAACTCTCTTCTTCCACGTTCTTCTTCTTCCCTTCTCCTTCTCTCTTCTTCTTCTTCTTCTTTCGTGTTGATCTAAAGTTCCTTTCATGAGATCCTAAATTCTACATGGTATCAGAGCAAGGAGTTTAGGATCTCTTCATGGAGTTATTATGAAATCTATTCAAGAAGTTGTAAAAGGAGTTCAATCATAAAGAGATAAGTTCATCATCTTCTTATTTACAGTTTTTTTGTTTCCTTTTCTTATTTACATACTCCTTTTTACTATTTTTCTTTACTTCTAGAATTTTGAGTCACATCAAGTCAAAATAAATCTTTATATGTTGTAAAGATTTATTTTTATGACTAAATTGATGTTATAATCTTGACTCCTTGTAAATCAATTACAAGAGTGATCAAGATCATTTTCAATTTGCATCTTATTAAGATTGATGGGTGAAATTCAATTACCTTTATGTAATTTGGATCCATCTCATTTGAGGTAGAATTCCAGCACTGTTGCTGTATCTTCTCCTACTTAAGGTTGCTCATGGGTTTGTGTTATGTTGTTGGATGCCCATTATATGTTTGATGAAATGCCAGCAGTCATTTACCCTTTGTAATTCCCTTTTTTTTTAACTTCAACAATTGATTTTTTTCTTACGTTGAAGTCTCTCATGAGCTGAAGATAAATCTCTTCCAAGTGTCTTGGTTTGTCGTTAAATCTTCTCTAAATTTTTGTCAATTGCTCGTTTGTGTTGGAGTTTGAATTAAGGCTTAATCGGTTGCATCTACTTTCTTCTCTTTGTTCTTATGTATACAAGAGAAGATGAGTGATGGCTGGAAGTTATTATCACTTTCTAAAGGCACAAATTTATTGATAATTTGGTGTTTGCCCTTGTGAAAGAAATTGGTTCTTGTTCTCTTTTGTTGGCGATTGATTTGGTCTACGGGTTCTTCAAATTTCATAGAGTAATTGTTCTTTGAAGAAGGCCTTTTCCCTTGACCTCCATATTTTACTTGCCTCGTCATGGAGATTGGATACAATAGTAATAAGAGTGATATACTCCGTATTACTACAATTCCACTTAGAGGTCTCTCCAATTACATGAGCTGGTCAAAATCAGTTCGAAGGGTTGAGCCACGTTGTTAACTTTCCTCCTCCGATTGATGAAGAAGATACGTCCTACCACAAGTGGGTTAAGGATGATAACATGGTGATAAGTTGGCTCATTAATAGCATGGAAGAGTAGGTGGCCAACAATGTGGTCCACTTGGAAACCACCAAGAACATATGGGACACTTGTGCCAAGCTTTACTCAAGCACTGCTTCATTACAAAAAAATATATGATGTCTTAAAAAACTTGTTGCATACGAAACATGGAGATAATATTCATGAAGTTTTGGCACGGTTTCACGGTCTTCTTCAAGAATGGAAACTAGTTCAGCCATGTTCCACTGATATTGTCGTTCAAGAACGACAAAGAGAAGCTTTGGCAGCAGCCATTTGCTTATCGAATATTAGACCATACCTTGAGCTGGCCAAAACTCAACTTCTAAGTTCTTCTGCTCTTCCATCCTTCGATGATATTAGTGCTATATTACTTAGGATACCGGATCCATCCCCTCCTTGTCCTATTGATACTCCATCAGCGATGTTCTCTGGGAAATGGGGGAACATCTTCCTCATCCCGAGGATGGGGTAGAAATATGAGAGGGGATCGAACAATGAGAGGGGCTGAAAATAGAGGTGGTAGAATGGGTCAGAATTCTTTCTGTACTGAGCCTCAACTTTGCACTTATTGTGGCCGTCAGAACCACCTTGTGGCATCATGCTGGAAACTTCATGGCAAGCCTGATTGGGCCACAGCTAACCTAGTCTCAGTTAACGTTGAGAAAAATGAAGATAAGGCTGAATCATCATCCAAAAATGTGACTCTTACGGCTGAGGACTATGCTTCATTTCATAAAATGAAGTCCTTCATGGAATCATCTATTCCCTCATCATCTACTGCTGCCACTACTATTGCCTTAGGTATGCTTTCTTCCTCTTCTTCCTCTTCCTCTTGGATCATCGACTCCGGGGCCTCTAAACATCTATCAGGTAACAAACACTTGTTGCAGTCCTTATCTCCTTGTTATCCTCATAAATTCATTACTATTTCTGATGGTACCCAAACCAAGGTCCTTGGCAAAGGTTCCTCCTCTCTTACTTCATCTATTCCCCTTCAAGATGTTTTGTTTGTTCCTCAATTCCCTTTAAATTTTCTCTCGGTTAGCCAATTGAACAAACAATTAAATTGCTCTATCACCTTCTCACCGTCTTCTTGTGTCTTTTAGGATCTCACTACGAAGCGGGTGATTAGTGTCGGCCATGAAAAGGGGGGTTTGTACTACTTCACTCTTCCACCATTAGCTGCATTATCATCCACTACATATGAGGCCCAACTTTGGCACAACCGACTTGGTCATCCGCCTACCCCTTCACTTCGTTCTTTGGTTCCATCTTTAAAAGGACTTTCTAATATCAGTTGTGAGGTTTTTCAATTAAGTAAACATGTCAGGAGTACATATTCTCCTCGTCTTACAACTACAAGTACTGTTCCATTTGAGCTAATACATTCTGATGTATGGGGCCCTTTATGTGTGTCAAATATTTCCCAAGTTAAATATTTTGTCATTTTTGTTGATGATTTTACTCAAGTGACTTGGTTATATCTATTTAAAGAGCGTTCCGAAATTCTTCCTTTGTTTAAAAAATTTCATGCTATGGTCTTGACACAATTTGGGAAGAAAATTCAAACCCTTAGATCTGATAATGCTAAGGAATACATGTCTCATGACTTCAAATCATTTTGTGATAGTAATGTGCTTATTCATCAAACATCATGTGCCTATACTCCTCAACAAAATGGTGTTCCTGAAAGGAAGAATCGTCATCTTCTTGAAGTTGATCGGGGCCTCCTCTACTCCATGAAGGTACCTTATTTCTATTGGCCTCATACTATACTTACAACATGCTTTCTCATTAATAGGTTACCTTCATCAGTCCTTCATCATAAAACTCCTTACTCTATGTTATTTAATGGTGAAGATCCTTTTTCTCTTCCTTTGAAAGTGTTTGGATGTACGTGTTTTGTTCATGTTACATTTCCATTAAAAATAAACTTGATCCTCGGTCTATGAAGTATATTTTTTTGGGATACTCTCGCACCCAGAAAGGTTATGTCTGTTACAATCCTACCCTTCGGAGGATGTTTATCTCTAGGGATGTGACTTTCTTTGATGACACTCCCTTCTACTCCTCCCATGATGCTCCTCCAGGATGGACTTGTCCTTCTATTTCTCCTTGTCCGCTTGTGCCGTTCAATCTTGAAGTGGATCCATCCCTTGATGCAAAATTGAATTCGGTACGCATCATCTTATCTATTGCAGCTAACTCCTCTTGGTCCGTCTATCAGTTGGATGTTAAAAATGTTTTTTTAAATGGGGATATCAGTGAGAAAATTTATATGGTTCAACCACCTGGTTATGTGATTGAGGGGGAGTCAGTATGTCGGTTAAAAAAGTCTTTATATGGGCTTAAGAAGTCCCCTCGGGCTTGGTGTGATAAATTAGTCAAACACTCCTATGGTTTTGTTTTCATTCCGTATATTATAAAGATACGATCAAAGGGAAAATATTATTGGCCGTATACGTGGATGATATTATCTTAACCGATGATGATGCTTTGAGCATACAAGAGGTGAAGCAGATGATATGTCAAGAATTCAAGACTAAAGACCTTGGTATGTTTAAATATTTTTTGGGTATAGAAGTTTTTCAATCCAAACATGGGATAATATTTTCTCGAAGGAAATATGTCTTGGATCTCCTTGAAGAAACAAGAATGAAGGGTTGTAGACCAGTTGACACACCTATGGATACAAATGTAAAATTATGTGCCACAAATGAAGAAGATATTGATATTGGCAAATATCAAAGACTCATGGGAAAACTGATTTATCTCACGGTAACTAGGCCAGACATAACATATGATGTAAGTGTGGTGAGTCAATTCATGTACAAACCACAAATTACCCACTGGCAGGCTTTAGAGAGAATATTACGTTATCTAAAAGGAGCTCCAGGAAGAGGATTGTTATATAAAAAACATGGGCACTTCAACATAGAAGGCTTCTCAGATGCAGATTGGGCTGGATCTCCTGATGATAGAAAATCTACATCAGGATATTGTACTTTGGTTGGGGGAAACTTGGTTACATGGAAAAAGTAAGAAGCAAAATGTGGTTGCAAGATCTAGTGCCGAAGCAGAATACAGAGCTATGGCCCATACCGTTAGTGAACTTTTATGGATCCGGACCCTTCTTACAGAACTAGGTTTTTATTAAAAGGGGTCCATGAATTTGCTTTGTGATAATCAAGCAGCCATTCATCTCACTTCAAATCCAGTTTTTCATGAAAGAACTAAACATATTGAGGTGGATTGTCATTTTATACGGGAGAAGTTTCAAACATGAATAATCTCTCTCAAACATGTGTCATCTCAAGAGCAAGTAGCTGATATTCTCACTAAACCCGTTACATCTAAAATCCTATCGTTTATATGTGGCAAGCTGGGTATTTATGATTGATGTCTTTTCTCCTCCAGCTTGAGGGGGAGTGTTGGAAGATGGGCTCAAGCCCACGAGCTCAAGACAAGAAGCCCAAACGTCAAAGGAGTGGCATATGTGTAAAATATGGTACTTTCCATAAAGATGGCATAGAAGTATAAATATGTGTTCCTTTTATGTCTTTTGTTTTATCAAGTTGTAGTCCTAAGGGTATTGTAAAACTATAAATAAAGGCATTGGCTAATAGGTAGGGCATTGAAGCACTCTCCTCTCTTTCCACAAATTCGTCCAACCCTCATTTTTATTTTTGACGCAACCCTCTTCTCCTTTAATCCAAACTCTCTTCTTCCACGTTCTTCTTCTTCTCTTCTCCTTCTCTCTTCTTCTTCTTCTTCTTTCTTGTTGATCTAAAGTTCCTTTCATGAGATTCTAAATTCTACTCAAACGTTGAGGCCCATCATCCTGTGGGACTTTTCGGCTTTAACCATGAGCTTTCATTTGGCCGAAAATTGGGTGCTCTTACAAGGCTTTCAGATGGGCCGAGCCCACTGCATGCACACTTTGCAGACACAGGATCAGCCTGATAGTACTAGTGATGGTTTGGTTGAGGAGTTCTTTTACCTCTTCGAGGAACCTTCGGGGTTGCCTCCCTTGAGGCACTGTGACACCAGGATCTATCTAAAACCAGGATCTGGGATAGTGGTCGTGCAACCATATCGTTACCCACGCCTTCAGAAGGACAAGATAGAGCGTCAGTGCCATGAGGTGTTGAAACAGGGTCTTATTCGTCCCAGCTGCTCCCCGTTCTCTTCACCCGTCTTACTTGTGAAGAAACATGATGGGACATGGAGGTTCTATGTGGATTATTGGGAGTTGAATGTCCAGACAGTAAAAGACAAGTTTTCGATTCCGGTAGTGGATGAGCTTCTGGATGAGTTACATGGGTCATGGTTATTCACTAAACTCGACCTCCATTCGGGATACCATTAGGTCCGGATGCACCCCTCTGATATCGAGAAGACGGTGTTCCACACACACCATGGCCACTTTGAGTTCGTCGTCATGCCGTTCGAGTTATCCAATGCACCCTCCACTTTTCAAGCTTTGATGAACGAGGTATTTAGCCCCTATCTTCAAAAATTTGTTCTTGTAATTTTCAATGATATTTTGATATATAGCAAGTCGGTTGAGGAGCACTTAGCACACTTGAGGATTGTTTTCGACTTGTTACGAGCACATCAGCTCTATTTGAAACATTCCAAGTGTTCTTTTGCGGCTTCAAATGTGGGGTATCTGGGACATATTATCTCACATGAGGGGGTTACGGTGGATCCTGAGAAGATCTGAGCTATTCACGAGTGGCCACAGCCACAGTCGTGTTCTGCATTACGGGGTTTTTTGGGTCTTGCGGGCTACTACCGCAAATTTATGTAGAACTATGGGCCAGTGGCAGCACCATTGACTAGTGTACTCAAGAAAAATTCCTTTAAGATAAGGTCAGAATTCAGTTGTGAGGTGTGTCAATTAAGTAAACATCAAAGGAGTATATACTCTCCTCGTCTAGAAGTCAAAAGTAACATTCCTTTTTCATTGATTCATATTGATGTTTGGGGGCCTTTGAGTGTCTCTAATATTTCTCAAGCTAAATATTTTATCACTTTTATTGATGATTTCATTCGCACAACTTGGTTGTTTATTTTTAAAGAGCGTTTTGAGATACCATCTATTTTTAAATCTTTTTATGCGATGGTACTCACACAATTTGGTCAGAAGATAAAAATCCTCCGGTCTGATAATGCCAAAGAGTATATTTCAAAAGACCTTGAATCCTTTTGTCAAGAGAATGGCATTATCCATCAGACATCATGTGCCTACACTCCTCAACAAAACGGTGTAGCCAAATAGAAAAATTGTCATATTCTTGAGGTATCTCGAGGTCTATTATATGCCATGAAAGTTCCATATTTTTATTGGCCCCATGTTGTCCTTACATCGTGTTTTCTTATAAATTGTCTACTGTCTACTGCTCTTGGGAATAAATCTCCTTACTCTAAACTATTACCACATGATGATCCATTTTCATTACCATTGAAAGTCTTCGGTTGTCAATGTTTTGTTCATAATACTTTACCTAGACACAACAAACTTGACCCTAATCCTTAAAGTGTATCTTTTTGGGATACTCTCTCACACAAAAGGGTTATGTTTGTTATAGTCCCTCTTTGCAACATTTATTTGTGTCTAGGGATGTAACATTTTTTGAAGAATCCTCATATTATTCTGATAGAGCTCCACCTGGTATGTCATCAGTACCAAGTTCTCCTCGACCGGTTGTGCCTCGTGATACAGAGATTGTTCAGACCCCAAAGACAATGGCCGATACCACACCTTCTTAGTTGTTGGATCCACCAGAGGTAATTCCTTCATCACCAGTCATTTTTGGTCCTGAATTTGATACTCGTCCTATTGCCATAAGAAAAGAACCTCGTTTATGCACTCAACCTTCTACTTCTCATCCTATCTCAAATTTTGTGTCTCATCATCGCCTCTCACCTTTATATTGTTAGTTTCTTTCTTCTATTTCCTCCATATCTGTTCCATAGTTATATCAGGCAGCTCTCCAACATCTAGGGTGGAAGGCGGCAATGGATGAAGAAATGAAGGCACTCAATGATAAACATACATGGTCACTGGTTCCTCAACCTACAGATAAAAAACCCGTTGGTTGCAAGTGGGTTTATACAGTAAAACATAATCCAGATGGGACTATTGCACGTTTGAAGGCTCGACAGGTTGCTAAAGAATACACTCAATGCTATGGAATTGATTATGATGAGACATTCTCTCCAGTGGCAAAAATGACCTCGGTACGTATATTATTATCCTTGGAAGCTAATTCATCATGGCCAATATATCAACTGGATGTAAAAAACGCTTTTTCTCAATGGTGATATCAAAGAAGATATTTATATGCAACAACCACCTGGATATGTGGTTGAGGGGGATTTTGTATGTCATCTTAAAAAATCTTTATATGGACTGAAGCAATCGCCACAGGCATGGTTTGAGAAATTTAATCAAGCCATCATACGGGCAAGTTTTTACAGATGGTTTGCAGACCACTACGTATTTATTGAGAATACAGCAAGAGGTAAGGTGACTCTAGCTGTTTATGTTGATGATATTATTTTAACTGGGAGTGCTTCTGAGGGCATTCAGAAAATAAAAGAGAGAATATGTGCTGAATTCAAGACAAAGGATCTTGGATTACTGAAATACTTTTTGGGTATTGAGGTCTTAAAATCTAGACATGGGATTATTCTATCCCAAAGAAAATATGCCCTTGATCTACTAGAAGAAACATGTATGATGGAATGCAAACCGGTAGACACTCCTATGGATGCAAATACAAAATTATGTGGAGGCACTAGAGAAGATGTCGATATTGGAAAATATCAAAGGTTAGTGGGACAACTTATTTACCTATGTGTAACGAGGCCAGACATTTCATATGCAGTAAGTATGGTCAGTCAATATATGCACAAGCCACAACTTAGTCATTGACAAGCACTTGAGAGGATACTATGTTATCTGAAAGTGCTCATGGAAGGGGGCTCCTCTATAAAAAACATGGTCACTTCAACATTGAGGGGTTCGATGATGCAGACTGGGCTGGATCTCCAGATGATAGAAAATCTACTTCTGGTTTTTGCACGATGGTTGGAGGAAATCTGGTTACATGGAAAAGCAAAAAAAAAAATGTAGTAGCACGGTCAAGTGCAAAAGCTGAATACAAAGCCATGATACACACTGTAAGTGAACTCTTATGGATAAGGTTTCTTCTCACTAAATTGGGATTTTATAAACAAGCTCCAATGGATCTATAGCGTGATAATCAAGCAGCAATACATATTGCATCTAATCCAGTCTTCCATGAGAGGACAAAGCATATTGAGGTAAATTGCCACTTTATACGAGAAAAATTCCAAGCTGGTCTCTTATCCCTTAAGCACATCTCATCACAAAATCAAGTTACAGACATCCTCACCAAACTAGTCACTCACAAGATTATGTCTACTATATGCAGCAAGCTGGGCGTTTATGATGTCTTCTCACCCCCAGCTTGAGGGGGACTATTACAATGTGAAACCCACCATGGTGCTCGAGTTGATGGGACTAACCATAAGGACGTAGGTCATCAAGAAGAGTCCTAGAGGGTGTGGGACACCAAGAAAAGTCCTCTCCCAAAGCAAGTCACACATTCAATCCCGAGTTGGTTCTCTCTCTCCCTCTCCTTACTTGGCGCAGCCCACTCTTCTCCTTTTATTTTTTCTCTTCTCTACTGAGAGCTTTCCTCCCCTTTTCTCGATTTTCTTTCTTCTTTCTCTTGTTCGTGATCTTGGAAAAGGGATCCTAAATTCAACAATAGTCATTCACCATTTTCTTCACCAGTCATCCTCGTTAATAATCATGATGGTACTTGGTGATTTTGTGTCGATTATCGGGATTTGAATGCCCAAACTGTAAAAGACAACTTCCCTATTCTTGTGGTGGAGGAGATTTTGGATACATGGGTCATGGGTATTCACCAAATTGGACTTACACTCTGGATATCATCAACTTCAAATGCATCCAGCCGACATCGAGAAAACTGCCTTTTGCACTCATCACGGCCATTTTGAATTTGTGGTGATGTCGGTTGGGTTATCCAACGCCCCATCCACATTCCAGGCATTAATGAACGGGGTATTTTGCAACTATCTACGCAAATTTGTATTTTTTATATGACATACTCATTTATAGCCAGTCTGGAACTCTACATTTAGAGCATTTAAGAGTGGTATTTCAATTGTTATGTGCACATCAGCTATATTTAAAAGAAATCTAAATGCTCTTTTGCAAAGTCACATGTGGCCTATCTTGGTCATATTATTTCCCATGATAGGGTCATGGTTGATGCCGAGAAAATTCAAGCCATTTCCAATTGGTCACAACCTATGAATACCTCTGCTTTGGGAGGGTTTTTGGGATTTGCAAGATATTACAAAAAATTTATCAAGAATTATGGGCTATTAGCCACACCATTGACAAGCCTCCTCAAGAAAAATTCCTTTATTTGGAATGACCTAGCCACACAGTCCTTCACAAATCTAAAATTAGCTCTTGTATCAACACCAGTTCTGTATCTTCCAAATTTTGAAGATTTATTTGAGGTCGAGTGTGACGCTTCCGGAAGGGGCATTGGGGCCTTTCTACTGTAGAACTTCACTTTATTACATATTTCAGTAGACAATTGGCAAAACGGCATCACAAATTGGCAGCATATGAACGCGAGTTAATCAGGTTAGCCAAAGCTATCCAACATTGGTGACCTTACTTATGGGGCCGTGCATTTCTCATTCTCACTGATCATTACAATCTTAAATATTTGTTGGAGTAGCGCCTCAAGACTTCTCCTCAACAACACTGGATTAGTAAATTGATGGGGTTCGACTTTATAGTAGAATACCACACTGGGCGGTTAAATAAGGTGGCCGATGCCTTGTCATGACGTTTAGAGAATCCGCCGCCTCTCTATGCCAGCCAGCCTCGTTTTCTTCTCTTAGACTTGGTTGAGGAAAATACCAGCAATCTAGTTGTCCAAAATCTCCACACAAAAATTATAGAGGGGGGACACTGGACTCTAGATGGTCCATTCAGGATTCTCTAATTTACTACAAATTGCGCTTATATGTACCACAAACTTCAAAGTTGTTTTCAGTCATCCTCTCTGCATACCATGACAACACTCATGAAGGCATACATAAAACCTTGCATCACATTCGAGCAGATATCTATTGGCATGCATATGTCACATCTTGTCCAGTTTGTCAACATAACAAGTCCGACCACTTAAGTCTAGCGGGTCTTCTGTAGCCTCTTGCACTTCCTACACAAGTCTGGGCCGATATATCTATGGATTTCGTCGAAGTCTTCCACAATCTTCAGGCAATTCGGTATTATTTGTGGTGGTAAATAGGTTCTCAACGTATGCTCACTTTATTCCCATGGCACACCCATATATTGCATCCAGTGTGGCACAGATATTTCTAGAGCATATTGTTCGTCTACATGGCATTCCAGAATCGATTGTCAGTGATTGTGATGCAGTCTTTACCATCACATTTTGGCGGAAACTTTTTTGTTTGCAGCAAGCTGAAATTTTCATCATCCTATCATCCTCAAATAGATGGCCAAACAAAGGTGGTTAACTGGACCGTAGAAATGTATCTGTGATGCCTTGTGGGTGATCGTCCTAAAAACTAGTTTAATTGGTTACTATGGGCTGAATATTGTTACAACACGTCCTTCCACACAACCTAGCAGTTTACTCCCTTCAGCATTCTATATGGAAGAGATCCTCCTCGGCTTCTCTCTTTTACTCTGGGCTCCACCAGAGTGGACTCTATTAATCATGCACTAATTGAACGGGACCAAGTGCTACAAAATATTTCAGCTCGCCTCCTAAAAGCACAAGTTATCTCATACAAGGAAGGGGACTACGTTTTTTTATGCCTCCAACAGCACTGACAACATTCAATTGCTGGCAAACAGCGTAATAAACCTTCCCCAAAGTACTTTGGCCCTTTCTCTATTATTCGGCACGTGGGGTCGATTGCATATCAACTGCAACTTCCAACCACGACTAATCTTCATGATGTGTTTCATGTCTCCCTACTTAAACCCTTTCAGAGGTCACCCCCTCATTCCACCCCGTCCCTTCCTCAGGTGGACATTGGAGGGGTTATTCTTACTCCAGCCACGGTATTGCGTGCCCACCTTATTAATGACAAGTGGGAGATTCTAGTACAATGGAAGGACACCAAACCAGCAACTGCTTCATGGGAACCGTGGGACAACTTCTTGCAAGTCTACCCAACTTACAAGCTTGAGGACTCAATAGCTAACCGAGTCACCCAAATGAGGCGCCATTGACTCACTGAGTTAAATACTTTTACTTTCATATTTTATATTACTTTAAAGTATATTTTTCATTATTATGGTTACATGCTGCAGAGGTAGAAATGTAATTATGAAACCCTAAACTCTATTTGCGTCAAACCCTATTTAGAGGGTAAAGGAATAAAGAGAAGCAAGTATTGATTTTTAGGTTAAACAGGGTTTGAGAGTTCTCCTTGATAAGCTCTGGGGTTTTGAGTTCTCCTTGATGAGCTCTAGGTCTAGGTTCCCTCTTGAACCTGATTTCTCTTCTACCCTTTTTGATCTATTGTTGTCTATAACATTCAGAGAGAGAGAGAGAAGGCCCTATTCTGATTTTCCCTGTACCACAAGAGGATAAAAATCCTCTCTTCCTGTGAAGAACAAGAGGGTTCTCAACCTCTCAACCGAGACCAGCAAGAGGGGAGGGGGGGGGGGGGGGGGGGGGGGGGGGGGGGGGGGGGGGGGGTTCTCTAAATCTCCTTTTTCCAAGTTCATTAGAGGTCCCTATACCTCTTACCGAGAGCAGCAGCACCTACCAGTGTTGAACTCATTTTTCTCACTCTAGATTCACCACTCCCACGCCGAGTTACTAGATCCATGGCTAGGGACGATAATAGGCCGCCTTCCACATGCTCGATGAAGCACAACTTTGGTTTCATCAAGTCGAACAGGATAGTTTGGTGCTAGATTGGGAGGAGTTTAAAGAATTATGCACTATACAGTTCGGTCCTCTAGAACACAATAACCCGTTGGGGGATTTGGTGTTGTTAAGGTAGATTGGCTCAGTGGAGCTATATCAAAAATAGTTTCAAGAAAAATTTGCCCGAGCCAACCGGATAGTTCACGTAGACCAGTAGGTCAATTTATTTATAGCCAGCCTTAATGAGCCCTTAAGGTTAGAAGTGAAGCTCCATGCACCTCGTGATTTGGCTCGAGCAATGAATCTATCTTGAGCACTTGAAACCAGACAAAAAGTTCAAAATCGGAGGACATTTTTGGCAAGGGGAATGGAACAATTCCACTCGTTGGCAAAAGAGGCAAAACACTTCACCTCATGTGACCTTTCCTGTAATGCAATTGCCGAAAAGTAATCCAATTACTACTTTGGCAGAAAATACACGCTTTAGCAATTCACCAGCCTAGTATATCAAAAAATTAACAAGTTTGGAGATGGCTGGTCGTAGGGAAAAGAACCTGTGTTACAACTGTGATGAACCGTACAGGGCAGACCACCGGTGTAAATGGTTGTTTTGGCTAGAATTTGATGAAGAATCAGAACCATAAATGAGTGATGGTCGTACAGAGGAGGACGCATTGAAAATCTATCTGAATGCCACTACAAGGCAGAAATCTGCCAAAACTATGCAAGTTAGGGCACGGGTGATGGACCAGGAACTTGTGCGACTCGTGGATTCAGGAAGTACACACAATTTTCTTAGCTTTTCAACTGCTCAACACCTTCAACTGCAGATCCTTCCCCACCCAATAGTTATGATTTTGATTGCCAATGGAGAGAAAGTCCCTAGCAATGGGATCAACAAAGTGGTAATGTTTTCAATTGGTACGACTCCCTTTCATTCAGAATTTTTTGGTATACCTTTAGTCTGGTTAGATATGGTACTGGGTATTAAATGGTTGCAAACCTTGGGCCCCATTTTGTGGGACTTCTCTACTTTAACTATGAGATTTGCAACGGGCGGACGACAAGTGCTGTTACAGGGTAGTAAAGTTGACAAGCCGCATCACATTCATACCCTCCACACACAGGACCAATCGGACATCACTTTAGACAAAATCCTAGACGATTTCTCAGACCTGTTCTGAGAGCCTTCAGGGCTGCCTCTCTTGAGGCACTATGATCATCGGATTTGTTTAAAACGTGGTTCATATGTGGTGGTGGTTAGACCATACTAGTATCCACACCTCCAAAAAGATGAAATAGAAAGGCAATGCCACACAATGCTGCAATAGGGCCTTATTCATAACAGTCATTCCCCATTCTCTTCACCAGTCCTCCTTGTTAAGAAACATGATGGTACATGGAGATTTTGTTTCAATTATAGGGAATTGAATGCCCAAACCATAAAGGATAAGTTCCCCATACCTGTGGTGGAGGAGCACCTAGATGAATTACATGGTTCATGGGTATTCGCCAAATTGGACTTGCATTCTGGGTATCATCAGCTTCGTATGAATCCTTCTGACATTCAGAAAACTGTCTTCGGCACATATCACAACCATTTTGAATTTGTTGTGATGTCATTTGGGTTATCAAACGCCCCATCCACTTTTCAGGCATCAATGAATTAGGTATTCTGAAACTATCTCCAAACGTTTGTGCTTGTATTTTTTTTATGATATGCTCATTAACAACAAGTCTAAGGATCAACATTTAGAGGATTTATGTTTGGTGTTTCAATCGTTAAGAGCCCACCAAATTTATTTAAATAAATCTAAATGCTCTTTTTCCAAGTCCCATGTGGCCTATCTCGGCCATATTATTTCACATGAAGGGGTCACTGTTGATTCCGAGAAGATTCAAGCAATTACCGATTGGCCACAACCTCTGAATAACATCGCTTTGATAGGGTTTTTAGGGTTAGCTGGATACTACAGAAAGTTGATAAAAAAATATGGGTTGTTGACCGCACCATTAACCAGCCTCCTCAAGAAAAAAATCCTTTATTTGGAATGAAAAGGCCACATAGTTCTTCCAAGATCTCAAACTAGCTCTCGCCTCCACACTAGTTCTGCAACTACCAAATTTTGAGGAATTATTTTTGGTCGAGTGTGACGCATCCAGAAGGGGCATTGGAGCCGTTCTTCAGTAGCAATCCCACCCCATTGCATATTTCAGCTGACAATTGGTAGCAAGGCATCACAAATTGGCAGCATATGAACGGGAATTAATCGGATTGGTCAAGGTTGTCCATCACTGCCGACCTTACTTGTGGCCTTGCATTTCTCAAAATTTGGGGTCGCACTGATCATTATAGTCTTTAATTTTTGCTTGAGCAGCGCCTCACTACTTCTCCTCAACAACACTAGCTTTGTAAATTGATGGGGTTTGACTTTTCAGTGGAGTACCGCTTTGGGAGGTTAAACAAAGCTATGGATGCCTTGTCAAGATATTTGGAGAATCAACAGTTCGTCTATGCCATCACCCAGCCTCGTTTTCTCCTCTTAGACTTGGTTAAGGAGGGAAATACCAATAATCCGGTCCTACAAGAGCTGCACAAAAAAATTACATAGAGGGCAATGGACTCTAAGTGGCCATTCTAGGATTCTCTTATTTTCTACAACAAGCGCCTCTATATACCACACACTTCCTTCCACACAACCTTCCAGTCTACTCCATTTTGAGTTCTATATGGCAAAGATCCTCCTCGGCTTCTATCATATACTCTGGGCTCCACACGAGTGGAAGCAATTGATCAGGCACTCATTGACCGAGACCAGGTGCTACAGAATATTACTGATTGCCTCCAGAGGGCACAACAGGTCAACCTAGCATATGAGCTTGAGGGCAAGCTCTTTTTCCAAGGGGTGTGCGATGTTATGATATTGGGTTAAGTGTTTGGCTTTTCGCTACCTACCAGGTCGGTCTTTTGGGTAGTATTGGCTAGGTGCTTAACAATCTTCTAGACTTCAAAATGATATTTCTGAAGTAGTACTAAAACTTTCACTTAGAAGGGAAAGAGGAATGGGGGTTTATGTGAGTGTTATTTTTCTATTGGAATTATGTTGTTGGTTTATAAGATTCTAGAGTAAATATTTTTAGAATATAGAATCCTAGAGTTGGTTTAACTGCTGGAGTTATGGAGTTAAAATAATTAATTGAATGTATAAAATAATTATCATGAATATTATGTAAATAAAATAAGTAACAAAATAATTGTTGCATTAAATTTTTTGTATTATATTTTGAATAAAAATCACCATTTTAAAAATTATCAGAAAATTATTATTTTCAAATTTTTATTTATAAATAATTATTAATTTTTTAAGTAAAATAAAATAATTTTGATTCGATTAAACTAACTAAATAAAAATTTTAATTTAAATTATCTTTTTGATATAATTTAGTTATCCTACCTCTTGGAAGAGAGTGTTTTCACCTTGGTGGTGGGCACGGGTCGGGTGTCCGGAAACCGGAACATAAAAAAAACTATAAAAACAATGAATGTCAAACCCAAATTTGACCCGATCACTTTCCCCACAACCCATCCTCACCTCATCCCCATAAACCCAACTTAAACCCAACCCATCTCTGCCCCATCCCTATAAATCCAACCCATTCCGACAAGTTTTATACCCATGTCTTGTCCTTGCAGGTCGGGTTTGGGAAAACTCGTATCTAACCCAAAACCCAATGGATTTTTTCTATCCCAATTTTTACCCTTGGGGTGAAACCAAAAACATGAACACAAGGTTTTCAGGTCACGTTGTCATCCTCTTCCTTGCCCAATACGATGTGTTGCTCCATGTTTTGTCATGAGGGTCATCTGCCTCCTTTGAGAAGGAACTATATGGAAAGGGCAAGGTGTCCTTCCCCTCGTTCATTTTCCTTTCAATCAATGATAAAAAATGGGGGGGTGGAGAGTGGGGGAATGGGGGGAGGTGTGATGAACCTTGGGTTAAGTACTTGGCTTTCTGCTACCTAACAGGCCTGTCTCTTGGATAGTATTGGCTAGGTGCTTAACATTTGGTATCAAAGCTATACCGTCATTGCAAGTTTGAATCCTGGCGTGACCAAACCTAGCGGAGGGGGTGACCTAGCGGTGTCTCTAGAGTGTATGATGGGAGTATTGTTATGATCCTGGGGTTAAGTACTTGGCGTTCTACTACCTACCAGGCCGGTCTCTGGGGTAGTATTTGCTAGGTGATTAACATTTGGTATCATAGTTATACCGTCGTCATGAGTTCGAATCCCGATGTGAGCAAATCTAGCGGAGGGGGAGACATAGCGGTGTCGCTAGAGTAGGTCGTCGCTAGAGTGGGCCATCGTGGACATCGGCTCATAATGGTGCGAGTATTGTTATGATCCTAGGGTTAAGTACTTGGCTTTTCGCTACCTACCAGGCCGGTCACTTGGGTAGTTTTTGGCAGGTGCTTAACAAGAGGAGGGTCAAGCCCCCTTACCCCTTTTTCGTTTTTGCCCTAAGGAGGAGGGTTGCCTCCCTACTCCAAATGAGGAAAGGGGAGGTTGATACCCTCCTTGTGCTGCCAATAGAGTGAAGGCAATGGGGATCCTCCTCTAGATTGAGGACAAGGAAGGAGAATTGCCTTCCTTTTTTAAAATGTTTAATTTTTTATTTTTTTATTTTCTATTAAAAATTCATTTAAGTTCTTGGAGAATGAAATTGAATTCGAAAATTACTAAAAATGAGGCTCCAAGAAAATATTTTCATAACTCCAAACACAATATAGAATATATCACAATTAATCTGCAACTAAAGCCCAAATCTAAAGCAATTTCAGACACGATAATCCCCCTTTAGATAGAAAGAAACCTAAAAGATGATTTCTAGGTATTTTTAGTTGAGGATAATTCTTGATTGATGTCGAAGCAAAGACCATGGTAATACAATGAAGGGAGACATCAAAGTGAAATAAAATTATTCCTTTTATATAGTCCATGGACTTTGATAGTTTTACCTCTAGGCTCTAAATCAATCTTACCAAAAGAAACATGATCAAGATGAATTCCTAGAAACTACAAACTTATGTGTCAAAATAATGGAACGAATTACTTTTATACTTGCTCTCCACTTATTAGGATAACTATAAGTTGAATGCTAACCGCATATGAACTTGAAATCAATCATATAGATGTTAAAATACCTTCTGGAAAGACTACTAAGAGTAATTTATATAGAACAAAAAGGTTGTCTTGCTTATGGATAGGATTAAAAGGCGTGGAAATTGATTAACAAATAATATGGACTAAAAAAAGTTCATAAAAAATTGAACAAAAATTAATAATATAATGATTAAAAGATACCCACGTATGTAAGGGTGGAATGGGTAGTAAATAAGGAGAACTTCTACATAAAATTGTATTTATGCAAGCTGGTGTATGTCCTCTTATGTCTTTCTCCTTTTGAATCATGTAGCCCTAATAGCAATGTAATCATTGTAAACACTTTCCCACAACTATAAATACAGTCTCAAGGCAAGTGGTAGAGCATAGAAGCTTCTTCTTCTTGGCTCAAATTTGTCCTTAAACCTCTCTCTCTTTTCCTCTTTTTTCTCTCCCTTGGTTTCTTCTCTCCTCTCTTCCAAGAACAAGAGTTCCTCTTTTTTCTCCTTCCCCTGAGATCTCTTGTGTTTATGTGTTGGCCCTAGAAATCAACATGGTATCAGAGAAGGTAAATATCTAAAGTGGACAAGGATAAGAAGATGGAGAAAAAACGGAGGAGGAAGAAGAAGAATAAGAAAAAAAAGAGTTTCTGATGTTTGTCTTTAATCTTCTTTCTCAATTCCTACTTTTCTATGTTTTTTTCACTCTCATACCATGTGTTTTATATAGAAAATTATGTAGCATTGGAAATATATTTTATTCTAGTTTCTAACTCAAAAAGAATTGTGGAAATCTATTTTTTCCTAGAAAGGGAATTTGACATTTGAAGTAGCAAAGATCAAGCCAATGAAAAGTTTCAAGTAGCACTAGAAAGCGTCAACTTTCTGAACAGTTTGTACCAAAATAGCTGAAATTTTATGTTGAGAAATATATCTCAAAATAAATATATGTGACTCTACTTTCTATCCCAATAAATCATTTCTAAATCTACTCGTTCTAAAAAGAGATATTATCATTGGAAGAGCCGAAGGTAATGCTAGTAGCTAGGGGTGGCATCGATCCGAGTGATCGGTGCAAAATTGCAAGTGCACAATATCTTAGTTTTATAGTAAAGTGATAAGAAAAGTATCGTCCTCAAGGATTGGTAACTTACTTTTGACAAATATTGTTCATCATTTTACATAAGAGTATGCAAATTAATAAAGCAAGAAAGTATTAAGACCAATGATTTTAATACTACATAGGTTCATACAAGTCTTTCGATCTCTATATTTACCTATGCCGAAATATCCAAGATCTATCCTATAATTCCCACTTTCGATAGAAAATCACAAGATCAAAATCATCTAATTAATGGCCAGTCAATTAGGAGCAATAATACCAGAATAAATCAGACAAACATAGAAGAGAATTACAATTAGCATAGAAAGGCAAGCATACTTCAAAACTAGATTATAGAATTTTCATAGAATAAAAAAAATTTAGTTCATGCTAAAAATTAAATTCAACATCAACAACTTCACTATATTTTTTTTTATGAGGGGAAAAGAATAAAATGAATCTGAATAGAAGAAAATGAATCCGATTATAATTTTCCTCTTCATTTGCTTCGCTACCTCAGCATCTTCAAAACTACTCAGAATAATTTTTCTCTTCAGTAGGTTAACGATGGATTGAAGATTAGAGGCAGACAATTCGATGGACAAGGTGATCGAGCTTGGTCACACAACCAGACTACTCCACCAACCAGTAATGCAAACTTCTTCTCACTGTAAGTTCTTGTCTCTCTGCCCAGAATAATTTTCTCCTTCTGCAATGTTTTCCCTCTCTACTCAGAATAATTTTTCTCTCCTTCTTCTGTCCACCTTTCCTCTCTGTTGTCGTGGTTTCTTGTTCTCTCTGAATAATCTTCTTCCTCCCTTTTCTTCCATAGCGTCGCTCAGAAATAATCTATCAAAATAGAGGTTTCAAATAATAATTTTTCGATGTATTCTTCTCCTATACGGAGGCTTTTTATTATACAATTACAACCTAATTTAGGTCCAAATTAGATCCTAGAATTAGGAACAAATCAAGGAAACAAATTTTTTCCTACAATTATGGTAACAAATTACAACCTATAATTTACATCTCATTTCAACACTCCCCCTCAAATTGGTGCATAGGTGTCGATTTGATTCGGCCATGGGGAATTGTAGAACAATATGGCAGAATTGTAGGGAGACATGGAGAGGAAGATGAAAATCAATCGAAAACCCTAGAGCACGTTGAGGAGAGCTCCAAGCCTGTTTAACCTAAATTTTTACTAAAATAAATGTTTGCCTTTCTCATTACTCTTACCCCTTAAATAGGGTTCACCCTTTAGGGTTTAAGATAAAATATTACAAAAATACCCCTATAATTAAAATATTCCAAAAATACCCCTGTGGCCTAAACTGAAATAAAATAATTTAAATTAAATAAAAAATTAAATATTAATGTTATTTCGTGCATAAAATTACTCCCCTTCAGAAGAACGAGCTTGAGAAAAAAAAGGGTCTGTATGCCAACGTCTCCTCCTGGGCCCAAGTAGCATCCGCGATCGCTATGTTCGCCCTCTGGACGCCCAAAACTGGAGCACTCCCTCTACCATTTTTTTTTTATGCTCGACTATAAGGATGCGTGTTGAATGTCACTACATCTCCCCAAGCAGCATCTCTGCCCTCCCTCAGTCCTGGACTGGTGTGAAATAGCCCCTCACGGTGGCCCCCCGTTGGCTAGGTTGCACTGTCTATACTTTGCCAGCCTGGCAGCAACAACATCAAGACCAGCCCCCTGGGATGGAGAATAATCAGCAGCACGAACCCCCTCCATTTGCTGCACCTTGAAACACTCAGAGGCCGGAAACCATCACTAATAACAGGTTTAGTAGAAGCAGTAGATTCAGCATCACCGGAAGTATACAACCTGTGTCCAACACTCTGGGTTAGTGCCTTGATTGCATGCCAATAACCCTCTGCATCCACAAGAAGCACCTCGGTTGGGCTGGCTAGCAGCAGTGTCTGCTGAGTATGCTGGACTGCCACATAACTCCACTAGGTTAAGAGAGCCTTTGCTGGGTGTAAAGAACTCCATGGAGTGGAACTTCCTCTCTGCCCATAAACACTGCCATACCGCTTGCCTTAATATGGACCGATTAGGTGTGTTGTTTCCCATTGGTGTTCACCGAACTGGACAGCATTAATCACAGCAGCATGTCCCTGAATCACATCAGCTATAGATGCACCCTGTGAGTCATTTCCATTTTGGTCTATATATTCCAGGTTTTGCTCATCTGCATCACTTCAACCCGGTGTTATTTTTTTATGCTGACCCCATTGCTACAGTGCCACCACAGTAGCAATTTGCAGGCCTCTGTCCAAGTCAGGTGTGCATGAAGCTTTGTCCCATTCATGGTTCTGTCTCTGTACGCAATATGGTATTGCATTATATTTTTCAGGTTGTCATTGCTGCTGGGGTGCCCTTATCTGCACTGCAATAGCAGCAGCAACATGAGATAGCCTCGTCGGCTCCAACTCAAAGCTAGAGGTTAAGTCTACATAACTAGACTCCATTGTCACCAGATCAACGGTCTTGAGAACTGATGTGCCTGTTACAATATCACTAATGTCGACTACATCAACAATAGGAAGCAGGGTCGCATCTTCCAGAACTTCCATCCCAAAGATAGACATGTCAAATCCATAGACATTTTCCCATAATGGAATGCTAGGTCCACCTCTCCCAACTCCAGCAGAAAACATAGTTGCCATATCAGTGAGAATGGTCCCTGCTTTTGCAGCAAATAAAATCAGTATTCCAGTCCCACAACCAACATCCAGAACTGTTGCATGGCTCATGAGAGAAGGATTATTCAGAATAGCTGCCCTATAAGATTCTGTCCTCACCATCTCGCTGATCATCTCTCTGTGACTTCCAAAAGAACTGTACGTCCCAAAATAATTCTCGTCTACATTCTTGATTACTCTGGCAGCAACATTCGCAAAAGAACCCTTCAAACTATTATCCTTCCTTTCCCATGCAGGAAATCTTCCAAGCTCACCCCCCGGAATGCCATTTCCAGCAATAACATTTTGGGCCTTGTAAGCAGCAATTGGAACTTCATGAACTTCTTCATGTACCTTCTTAAAGGGTCCATGAACATAATCAAGTTCATATAAAACAGCATCAAGAACATTCTCATCCACCAAGCAAATTTTAGCAAAATCTTTGACGTAGTCCACCTCCCTCAGGAATTCTTCTCTGTCAACTGTTGGGGTACATTCATCTCGGTCATCTTCATCCCCACCAAAACTATGCAAAAATGCATCCTCCGACATGAATGGTTTCATCTAATGTCTTCCCTTCAGGGACAGAGGCACAAGTAGTGCCAACAGTGACAGTATGGAAGGACACTTCTGCTGAATTGCCTCCAAATTTTCCAAATTCAAATACTGGGGCTGTGAAGAAAATTACCTCAGTCTTTCTTTGTGAGCCTCTCAAGGAATGGAGATTTTTCCAATTGTTCCATATACTCCAGTTCATTTTTTTCTTTGTCGTCCAACGTTAAGCTGAGCAATGTGGAAGTGCTGTTGGAAGCATCTTCTGCATCATTAAACATATAACTGAATAACTCCATGCAGCTCCTCAAGCCAGGTAGTAAGTTCCTAGTTATAAGGCAACTATTTCTTCCAAAATTCTCAATTCCTTTCATTTATAACTCCTTCTCAATAGGAGAACAAAATTTTCCAGCAACATCTACTTCTAATTCTCCCTTGCCTGAATAGAAACTTTGCATTGTAATAGGAACTTCAATCCCAATGTTTGGGTGGACTCCTGATGTACTTTCAGCCATTTTGCCCTCCACAAGATCAGAAGCTGCATCTGGGCTGTCCACTGTTTTCTGTTTGTTAGTTATTGAAGTAATAGATGCTTCATTAGTGGTCAATTAGGCTTCCCCATATTTGTAGTGGTCAAGCCATATTGCCTATTACATCAACCCGAAGTGTTAGGACAAGGGCCTCAGCTACATAACGGCAAGTCTCCTCCAAAACAACTTCAATTTGAACCCCACATTCGAAAATTTGAAGACTCACAGCCGCACAGATACTGTGCTCATCCACAGAAAAACAAAGCCCCTCAAAAAAAAAATTCAGCATTCCCCATAAAATTATTTCTATGAATCCCGGCAGCCCCAGAAAAATTACAAGTCGAAATTCATATACCCAAAATTTCTCTGCTTCTCAGAACAGAAACTCACCAGGCCAAAATTTCCAATTGGAAGTTCATGGCCGAATAACATACATGGGATCCAAAAAATTAAATAGAAAACCCCTTTGTTTCGCAACACCAAAATTTTCATGGAACAATTTCGATGCCATTGGGGAGGAATTATGTAAAACATAGATGGATTTGAGCGAAGAGAAGACAAAATTTGGGAAAATTCATCGCAGGAGTTTACCCCAAATTTTGCGGAAGTTTGTTTGCCGTTGTGCTACCGAGACCAAGTTTTAAGTGGAAATTTCACCGACGGACCCAATGGAGTCTCTTGCTTCTCCGGTGGCGAATCGCAGCCTGTTGGGGCTTCGCCGTTTGGTAGTTTTCCCTATCGACGGTGAAGAACCGACCTTCTGCCGATCATGATAATGGATTTTTGGAGGTCGAACCCAAATAAACTTTTATCGATGAGATTGTGTCCGCATACCCCTCGATTTTGGATTTCCAGGGACCTTCTTAGAGATTTTTGAGGTCCCCGTATTCATATTTGGGTTCGTACCAGTATCGTCCACGACCGACGACTTCTTGGGAGAAAACCCTGCTGAATGCCCGACTTTAGCTCACCTTGCACTGAAATTTTGAAGGTTTCCGAGACATGGCCTTTCTGTCCGTCTGGATTTGTGGTTTCCCCCAAATCTTTCGCAGGGACTTCGGCTAGTAAACGGGACAAAAGTTTTGATTTTTTCGGGCCATGGCCTGTTGCTCCGTCCGAGACAACTTCTGCTGCTTTCCCTTCTCATACATCCTGCTCGAGGATTTCATGTCGTATGAATTTTTCGGCGGCAATGCGAGCAGAAAATACTTCTCTTGTTGTATGCAATTCTTCATCAATTGCTCTATACCGTGCAGTCTTTCTTCCCGTTGATCACGTAAGGCAATCCCTTTTTCTAGGGACAGAGACGGGCTCATTGTGTTCCCGCTCTGATACTAGTTGTTATGGTCCCGGATCTGACACAAAGATTCATTGTTGACGTTCCGGTTTAGCCATGGGTAATTGTAGAACAACATGGCAGAACTATAGGGAGACATGGAGAGGAAGATGAAAATCAATCGAAAACCCTAGAGCTAGTTGAGGAGAGCTCCAAGCCTGTATAACCTAAATTTAACCTAAAATCAATGTTTGTCTTTCTCATTACTCTTACCCCTTAAATAGGGTTCACCCTGTTAGGGTTTAAGATAAAATATTATAAAAATACCCCTATAAATAAAATATTCCAAAAATACCCTTATAATTAAAATATTCCAAAAATACCCTTGTGGCCTAAACTGAAATAAAACAATGTAAATTAAATAAAAAAAATTAATATTAATGTTATTGTATGTTTAAAAACCTCATTGACTTCATTAACTTATTATAATCAGAGTACATGAACCTCTATTTATAATAGAGAAAGGCAGTAGAGTCCAATTACAATAAAACTATATTTGTCCTAATTACACCCAAACTCTAACATGTAAAGATATGTCATAGTAAATTAAATAACTCAATATAGATAAAAAGACAAACATAACTCAAACTAGAACTCTTCTAGGATGCGACCATAAGATAAAGATGCCATTTTGAGTCTTTCTTGATCTTTCAAGTTATGTAATAAGGATGCCAGCTTGTTGCAACTGATGAGTAGAATCTTTTTGTATAAAATGGCACATCTTCCAACACTCCCCCTCACACTATTGCATCCTTCCATGAGGTCCTGCTTGCATAATATAAGTGAGAGTAAAAATCACTCCTAGCCAGTAAGACATTACTCCATACTCCAGTCCTAATGTTGGATGTAGGACACACTCCGTCTTCAATAGGTAGTGTGTCTATCGGCATTGATCTGAAGTGTCCACCATCGTGTCCCTACACAAGATGACGACTCTCAAGTGGTAGGAGTAATAAAATCCATTACAAGGAGGTAGTGGGTTTATTTATAATGGTGTCCCAATCTAGATACCGACTCTCAAAGTATCTCAATCATGATATTTTTTAGAGTTAAATTTATCATGGTGTCTCAGTCCAGGCACCGACTCTCATGGTGTCCCAATTGTGATATTTTTGCGAGTCAAATAAATTATAATATGAGAAAAGGTACTGAGGCCACCTCTTCTTCAATAATAATGTCTCATTCAAAGAGACATAATACCAACAGCTATAATGTAACACAACCATCTTCCAACACATATAACACAAACCAAAATAATAAACCTTGTAGAAGGACCCATGAAATAATCATAATTTGATATAAATATTTTTTTTAGATGCATAAGATTCATCTTTTGTGCTCCCCTTTCATGAATATTTTTGTCACATAAACGTATCCACAACATGTGAAATAAAATACATCTTTCTTGTACTTCTTCTACTTCTCCCCCTCAAATAAAATGGCAGTGATCCTAGCTTGAACCAAATATCATAGATACAGTAGAAAGCCCAAATAACATAAATGTAATAATAAGCCCTTAAACCACGGAGAAGTGAGATATTTTCCGGATATAACAACTCAAACAGTGACACAAAACAAGGGGCATAAATTTGGATTTTTCAATACAACAAAATACTAGCATGACCTTTAATTCTTCCAATGCAAATACATATTTAAATATAAATTAGATTGACATCAAAATTTCTCCTTATGAAACTAGACTTAAATACATTTCACCCAAGTATAACTTCTCTTCATAAAATGTAATTATTAGAAGATAAATAATCTGATAGTTTTCTGTCTCTGTCATCTGGCCGAACAAAGCACTGTTTCTCTTTTTTTTCCAGCATGACCATTGACTCTTTGAAGATCAATATCTCCTTATAAAAAGTCAGATATAGAATTGGTTGAATAGGTAAGAAAATAGACTTACAGATATTTCTTTTGATATATAATTCAACATATAAGTTCTCATTCTTGATAGCATAAAATACATTGGAAGTTGAAGCTTTTTGCTGCTGCTCGAACCTCTTTTGCAATATGACCTTTTATTTTTCAAATATCGATTTCTCTTTGTAGATAACTCAGATAAAAAATTGGTTAAATAGGCAAAAGAATAGACTTACATATGTTTCTTTTGATTTATATTTCTCCATATAAAGTCTAGTTCTTGAGAGCATAAAATACCTTAGAATCTGAAGCTTTCTGCTGCTGCTTAAACCTCTATTGCAATTTGAGCTTCACTAATTCAAATATCAATATCTCTCTGTAGATAACTCCGATTGGAAAAAATAATTTTTCTTTCGAAATTATACTCAAATATGTTTTTGACAATATATAAATTGTAATATGAAAATCTCAGTATAGAAGTTAAAAAGATAAAGAAAACTATGGGTGTAGGGACTAAAAAAAATAACTACAAACCTAGATGTAGGGTTTAGGGTTTAGAGAAAAGGATCTCATTATCTATGTGGGTTGACCATGTCAACTCATAGAACCTGCTCTGATACCATGTTGAATTTATGAAAAAGAGAAATACTTCATTGACTTCATTAACTTATTATAATTAGAGTACATGAACCTGTATTTATAATAGATGGAGGTAGTAGAGTCCAATTACAATAAAACTACCTTTGTCCCAATTACACCCAAACTCTAACACTTAAAGATAAGTCCTAACATAATTAAATTACTCAATATAGATAAACGACAAACATAACTCAAACTATAACTCTTCTAGGATGTGGCCATAAGATAAAGATGCTTTTGTGAGTCCTTCTTGATCTTCTAACTTATATAATAAGGATGCTAGCTTGTCACGGTGGGTTCTGCTTCTTATGTGCTTGGGCCTATTTTGTGATCCTTCATTGGTCTCGTTGGCCATCTTATAAATACTCTTAGATATGTGGGCCTTGCTTGGACGTGTGGGCTTGGGCCTACTTTCCAACATCGATTATGCCCAACTTGTCAATTATACCATGAAATACCTTCCCATATACTCCCTTCGTGAGTATATTAGCCAACTGACTCTTGGATGGAATAAAAGGAAATTGTATAATCTTTGCATCGAGGTTTTCCTTGATGAAATGACGATCAACTTCAAAATATTTAGCATATTCAATCCCTACGTCCCTCTATTTATTTCTTATCCATAACAATTCGCATACACCATGAGCTATGCCTCGAAATTTAGCTTCACCACTTGACCTTGATACTACCTTCTGTTTTTTTCTTTTCCACATGACAAGATTACCTTATACAAAACTAAAGTAACCAGACGTGGATCTTCTGGTTATCTAATCACTGCCCAATCAGAATCTGTGTATCCTTCAATGTTAGAGATACCTTTTTTTGCGAATAACAAACCTTTTCCTAGAGCACTCTTTAAGTATCTCAAGATTCGATAGACCGATTCCATATGTTCTGCACTTGGTGCATGGATGAACTGGCTCACAACACTCCCGTATATGCTACATCTGGTCTTGTGTGTGATAGGTTGATTAATCTTCCAACTAATTGATGATAATGTCCTTTGTCTGTTGAGGTTTGATATGGGAGAATTCTGAGCTTATGATTCATTTCCATGGGCATCTCTACTGGTTGACAATCAAGAATTCTGGTTTGGGCTAGAAGATCCAACACATATTTTCGTTGTGAAAGGAAGACTCAATGTTTCAATTTTGTAACCTCAATTCCAAAAAAATATTTAAGTTGTTTGAGATCCTTCATGTAGAATTTAGTGGCTAAATACTCTTGTAAATTTTGCATTTCACATGGGTCATCTCCTATCAAGACCGTATCATCAGCATACACAATTAAAGTCGTTACTTTTCCTTCTTTGTGTTTTATAAACAAAGTATGATCTGAGTTACTTTGCTTATATCCAAACTCCTTCATTCAGCCTAGAATCTCCCAAACCATGCTCTAAGTGATTGTTTCAGCCCGTACAATGAGTTCTTCAATTTACAGACTTCACCTTGACATAAAGAACCACTTTTAACTCCATGTGGTAGCTCCATGTAGACTTCTTCTTCTAAGTTTCCATTGAGAAAGACATTTTTATCATCAAATTGTTGCAGTGGCCAGTCTCAATTTGCTGCTACAGATATAAGAATGTGAATTGTATTGATCTTTGCTACTAGTGCAAAAGTATCCTGATAATCTATCCCATACCTTTGCGTATATCCCTTTGAAACTAGCCAAACTTTATATCTTTCAATACTTCCATTCGGTTTGGGTTTCACCGTTAACACACATCAACATTCAATTGTCTTCACTCCGTTAGGTTGTGGAACAAGTTCCCAAGTGACATTCTTTTGTAGAGCCTCCATCTCTTCGTTTATCGCCTTTTTCCATTTTAGATCAGTTAATGCATCTTGCACATTACTAGGAATAGAAGCCACGGATAGTTCCTCAACAGTAAATGCATACGATTTAGTCAACCTATGGGAGGACACATAGTTATGGATTGAATATTTTGTCTTGGCTTCAAGATCAGGTTCATATTGTTTATTTGAAACTCCCCTATTCAATCTTTGTGGATATCTAGGAGTTCTAATTTTTTGTACGAACACATGTTTCATTAGATTCATCAAACACATGATTCATATTTACTTGAGGAGAAACATTTTGGGTTGATTCTTCAGTTGATGGTGCAGACAGAGGCAACTCTGAGGGTTCTTTAGGAAAAATTAATGATTCACTCTTGTCTTCATCATTGGGAGCACAGTCTGGTGGCACATCATGATGACCTGTTTGCCTAAAAAATTCATTCATCACTTCTAACTCAATAAACTCAGCCCCTCCCGTATTCTCTTGTTGAACATTATCTTGACTTTAGCTCTCCCCCTGAAGAGAATTCCGAGAGAAACCCCCCACCCCCCGAGTAATAAGGCTTTAATTCATTGAAAGAGGCATCTAGGGTTACATGGAGCTTTCGGGTGTGTGGATCATAACACTGATATCCTTTTTTTAAAAATCAGAATAGCCAACAAAAACACATCGTTTGGCACACGTATCAAGTTTATTTCGTAAGACTTTTGGGATATGAACATATACGGTACACCCAAAAACCCAAGGTTCAAGATTCGGAAGATGGGTAATGGAAAGTAGGGAGTGCAGTTTTTGTTGAGGATTTTGAAAGTCTACAACACGAGAAGGTGTTCGATTGATAAGGTAGATATCAGATTTGACAGCTTCACCCCAATAAAACCGAGGCATGTTCATGCCAAAGTGGGAGGCATGCACTACTTCCAAAAGTTGTCTATTCTCCCTCTCTGCCAATCCATTATTTTGTAGAGTATAGGTGCATGAGGTCTGATGACGAATGCCATGATTGTTCAAAAAATTACCGAGAGAAGTATCGACATACTCAGTAGCATTGTCAGATTGCAAAACAGGAATCTGCTTCTGGTACTGAGTGTGTACCATTTGGTAAAATTTTTGAAAAACTAGACACACATCACTCTTTTTTATAAGTATGGATACCCAAGTCATTCTAATGCATTTATCAATAAATGTTACAAAATGTCGAGCTTGAGAAATAAAGGGAACCTTTGAAAGGCCCCAAACATCAGAATGAATAACCTCAAAAGGTTCTGAACTCTTATTCAAACTCAGTAAATAAGAGATACGGTGGCTCTTAGCCAGTTCACAAGAGTCACAATGAAAATCCAAATTATTCAAACATGCAAAAAATTTGGTTGCAATGTCTTAAGATAACCAAAGGAAAGATGGCCAAGTCTTCGATGCCATAACCATATAGTTGTTTGAGCACTGTCTTCACTGCTAGCTTGATTTTCCAAACTAATTGTCGATCCAAATAGTAGAGTTTGCCCCGTCTAACACCATAACCAAGAATCTTCCAGGTTAGAATGTCCTTACAGACACAAAATGAGGGCCAAAAAGTTACAGTACAAGCAAGAGTTCAAGTAATATGGCTAACATACAACATATTGTATTTAAGAGATGAAACAACAAGGACAATATCTAATGTAAGATTATTTGACAAGATAACTGATCTTTCCCTAGTAATAGGTGAGGTACTACCATTGGCGGTGGAAATAACGGATTGACGAGAAGGTAGGACAAATTTTAACTAATTGGAATCCCTCATCATGTGATCATATGTGTTATTTTCAGGACTCCATGAATTTAGGTCATGAAGAAAAAGGGAAAAAAACTCATTGGGAGAAAACAAGAGGAAGAAGGGTTATGGAATTGATTATTCCTAACCCTCCCCTTGAAGCTCTATTTATCAATTTATGAAACTATTGTATTAAAAGAGACACAATAGCAGCAGCTGAAATGGGCTTGGCTCGGGCCCATTTAACATGACCCAAAATAATCCTTGTAAAATAACCCAAAGAATAATCTGTCAACTCTTCAAAAATAATAATCCAGCCAGAGAAAAAATTTTACCGAGTCACGCCGAAAAAACCTTGGGAATGTATACCGAGGTAGAAAATAAGTGGCCCAATTCAGGTTGACCCAGACCTGAGTTGACCCGGTCTGGGTTGACCCGAACAGAGTTGGTCCGAGTTGATTTGGTCTAGCTGATGTAGAAACAGTACCTTGGGTCGGCTGGGAACTCGGTCACTGGCTTGACTCGGGCGAGTCTGGGTCTCGACAGAACAAAAGTGGGCCCAGATTTAATCAAACTCTTCCAAACTTAGGAAGAATTAAATTTAGCAACAGTGCTTCTTCCACTTCTCGACACCAAATAGAATAGCTGAAAAAGAAAATCTGGATTATGGAAACGTAAAATGGAAAGAAGTATCATCGAACAAAGCTTTCTTTTCGGGAGGAAACTTTCCGAGAGCAGCAACGTTTCGGCCGAGGATCCCGGAGAAGCAATTAGGAAGGGAAACTTTCCCCTATTAATGGAGTAGCTAGGAAAGTCTTCTTCCCTGACGTCGAACGATCTTGCAAGCTCATCAACAAGCACTTTATCATTTGAGTTTCCGATGGCCTGCCTCTAGATTTCCCTTGCAAATCTCATTGAGTTCACTCTCGATGGAGCCTATGGACAAGATTTCTATGACACAAGCCTTTTCAATGGTTACAATGTGCCCTTCTCGGTGAACGGATAGGCCGATAGCGGAAGCTGCGGTACGAGTGTCTGCAGTGCAAATATCAATGCAATGTGCCTACCGGAATTGAAGGTGACAAATGAGGGTGGTGCCATCATTGCTTGCAAGAGCGCTTGTGAGATATTTAACACCAACGACTACTACTGTAGAGGAGCTTTTGGTGGTTGGGGATGGCATATCGGTGTCGGCGGTGCTGTAATGCCTCTCTGCGTCGGTATAATCGCCTACAGCCCGCTCAAATACGTTGGCTCGAACTAAGGGACCTTAGAAGGTGTCTTCCCATTACTTTCCTCTTGGGCTGCCCTTCCGAGTACAGGCTCCTCCATCGCCAAGATGCAGTGAGTTGAGCTAAGTCAAGAAACCTATGCTTGTAACTTAGTATTATCAAGTACTTTTCACTAAGCTCATGACAGGAATAAAAATATCACCATAATTCCACCTTTTGATTTTTCTAATCAAGAAGAGATGAGTAACAAAATTCAAAACTAAATTCAACAACTATAAAAAAAAACATCAATATGAAAAAAGAAAAATAATGGATTTCTTGGAATTCTAAAAACTATACTACGAGTCCTGAAAATCAAAGCTCTGATACCATGTTGATTTTCAGGACTCCATGAATTTAGTTCAGGGAGAAAAATGGAAAAAACTCATTGGTAGAAAACAGGAGAACAAGGGTTTTAGAATTGATTATTCCTAACCCTCCCCTTGAAGCTCTATTTATAGATTTATGAAACTACTGTATTACAATAATACCCCTGATCTTAGGGTTTAGAGTTTCGGGTTTTAACCCTGGAACTTTAACTTAATTACATCAATGCCATCTCTATGAGATGACCCTTTATTTACCATCCTACCATTAATGTATGTGGGCCTATGGGCCCTCTCCTTGATTTATGGGCCTTGAACCCGTCTTCTATATCTCTTAGATGCATGGGTCTTCCTTGGTTTATGGGCTTGGGCCCATCTTCTAACACACTTGGATATGTGGGCTTGGGCCCTATCTTCCAACAGGATGCACCTATATCAATAATCCAAGTTCTATTCTTAGAATATGCAGAGAATACTGAGGCTTTACCGATAACACCTGGATGGGCAACATTTGTCGTAGGCAGCACTTGATATTCTGTCGTGGATGTCATCATATCTTTCCTAATAATATTTTTATGAGGTTTTTTAGAGAAGTCCCATCACTTCGGATACCCAATAATCTCGTAATAACACTGTTGCGAATGGGTTTTGTACCTGCAGTGAGTACATTCTCAGTTGTTAGCTTTTCCAGAGATTAGACGATAGCTCCCCATTGTCTCTCTCATGGTTGACCCAAAATTTTTTTCTGGTCTGGTCTAGAAAATCGATTTGATCGACTGGGTTGACTTGATTTTGAGTTCGATCCGGTCTGGTCAGTCGAGTTCGGTTTGGTTTTGGCTCAGGGCCGATTCGGTCCAGTCTGGTCCAGATCCGCTAGGTTGATCCGACGGTCTGGCTCGGTCGGAAGAAAATAAAAGAACAGTAGTTCCTAAGTTAAAAAAAAATTAAACTAAGGATCACCTTCGTCTTCTCCATCATTGACGTTGGTGGTTCGATGATGGCTCAATGTTTAGAAGGAAGTAGGATGGTTCGACAATGGTTCGTCAGCTTTTGGGATTCACGTCGGAGTTTGGGTGGCGGTGGCTCGGTGTTACGGCGATGAACAAAAGGAACGCAAACAACAACTTTCTTTCACAGAGACTATAGAGCCTGCTCTGGTTTTTTGGCTACAGGAGAACGATTCTCCTGCTCTCTTCTCCTTCAGTGTCGGAGATGGTGTGTCGGCGTACTTCGGCGACGACGATGGTCGGTGGCTTAGGCGGCGACATTTTTTTGTCAATGGGACAGAGCCGTCGATACCATCTGGCAACAACAGAAAAAAAAAAAAAAACAGAGTTCTGCTTTGGCTTTTTTCCAACAATACCTTCGGCGACGAGGACGACTATGGGACGAGAACTTTGGCGATGAGGACGACTAAGGAGATCTCCTGCTCTGATACCATGTCAAAACAGAAGTTTCAAATAATAATTTTCAGATGTATTCTTCTCCCATACATAAGATTTTTATAATACAATTACAACCTAATTTTGGTCCAAATTAGATCCTATAATCAAAAAAAAAAAAAATCAAGGAAACAAATCGTTTCCTAAAATTACGGTAAAAAATTACAACCTATAATTTACAACTCATTTCAACATAATCTTTCTTCTCTCCTCTTGCCATCCCTGCTTTTTCTAAACTCCTCCCAGTACTCTTCCTCTTTCACTCTCTGCTTGCCACGTCTTCTTCAACTGCCCAACATCCTCTTTTTTCCCCTCGTGTTTGCCAAATACCAGTCAAGAATCCCCAAAGCTGCTGGCATGAATCTCTCATCAATCAAACTACCAAAGTAAATCTCTCAATCATTGTGATTTTTCTCTTGCCAAATCAAAACTCATCCATGTCTTGTATCAGATCCAATTCTCTAATATTTGCATAAAGGATAAGGAAATGGTGATGGGTCCCGCTCCAAATTTATGGTCAGCACCACAACAGCTAAAAAAAAACCGTTTAACAGCCTCCTCCACCTTCGGATGCTCAGCTGATTTCTACTCTCTCAATATCATCAAAATAAGCATATTATTCAGCATATAACAGTTTCACTAGTGCTATTTAATAGATAAAGATCAAGTTGAGTTTTTGAATAGCAGAATTCGACATTTTTCTTCAAATCTGAAATAAAATTAGAGAAGCCTAATACAAATATAAATAAATAAAATTAGACTAAAATTTAAAGTTAAGAAGTCATAAAATATACTAAATTATGCAAGTCATCAAACACCTCCAAACTTGAAACTTTGTTTGTCCTCAAACAAAAAGAAAATAAAATAAAATACCACTATAGACAGTATCATCACTCGCCAAGTCATGATTTGAATTTAGATTTCATCACATTATTTTACTCTTTTAACATCAAAGATGGCATGAAAATCAATAAAAATTTAGCAATTTGTCAAGCAAGAGTTAAGTGTTTACTTAAACCTAGAGCTAAGACCTTGAGTGTGTGTGTGATATAGTCAATTTAACTCTAAACCACCTGCAAATTCAGATAAAAGTATATCAACTGAAACCAGAAGAATTCTCTGAAAACTTAACCCCATAAGTCCAATTTTCATAAATCCTCTCCACTATTGTAGTCAAACACCAAAATCAGAGATCAAAAAGTCTATAATCAGGTTGTAATGATAGGCCACATGGTGAGGCCTAAGAAAGAAATTGATATGGAAAATCAAAGCAAATTGGGAAAATGCTTGGTTGAAAGAACAATAAAAGAGAATTCCACAAAACTCATACCATAATTCTTTCTCGACAATATACTCATATTAATGACAATATTGTTTTTGTAATCAAGGAAGTAGTATCAAGTACACCTTTAACAAAATCTGAACTGATGTACACTCCACTTATTGAGTTCTCTTTCTTTTTTTCTTTTTTGCTGTTCACTTTCTTTTCTTTTCTTTTCACACTTTTATCAAACAGAGCAAACATAATGTGGATAATTTCTTTGAACTCACTTTCTCTTTAAATGTAAATTTCCACCAAAGTATTTTTTCAGAATGTAAAAGGTAATTTCATGGTTTTTTAGGTTTAAAACGGGAGTGGTATATGTAGTTAAAAGAACAAATAAAGGCTTATGTAATATAAGGCTCAAGGGGGTTGACTATGGAAATACACCATGCAATGATGCCATGATATATCAGGATGGCTGCGAAAGCTTTTTTTTTTTTTTTTTTTTTTTAAGAAGGAAGGTCTAGATCATTTTTCTAATTTTTTATATCAACTAGGATTTCGCCTCAAGGATTCATCAACGAATTCTAGAGCAAGGCAAGATTGAACTTCCCTGACCCAGTTAATACAACTCACTCTCTTCGTAAAAAATATGGAATAAATAAAAAAATGACTATGTGTTCAATTATGATCAAGGACAAAGATTTAAATCAAAGTACCCACAAAAATCAGTTTGACATAAAAGAAATTTTTGAAATTTTTTCTCAATCCCATCCTCAATCACAAATTTCAAAATCATAGAGAGTTCAATCATACTCAAATACAAGCTTGGTAAGAGAATCAAGAAGACAAAATAACTATAGGAGTTTACACCCCCAAACCTAAATTAAACATTGTCCTCATTGTAATTCAAAAGTGAGAAAGATTGAAGAAATAAAATGAACTTCCCTGGTTTCATGGTGATTTAGTCTTAGTTTGTAATTTTCAGCTTTTTATTCATCCTAAATAAACCTGCATCAAAATCCAAATTATAAAAAAATAAAAAAAATAAAAATAGAGGAATAAAAGAAAGTTCTATGGCTTGCCTCCCAAAAGCGCTTATTTTAAAGTCTACAACCAGACTTTTCAATCTTCATCAATTAGGGTTTCCAAGTGGAACAAGTGCACAATTCCTCTCCACATGTTCGTTACTATCACCCAAGAATGCATAGTGAAGATGCTCAGGCAATTGCTTCAAATCTAGAGTTGTAGTTTTCTGCATTCTTTAGAAATCATTGAATCTAACTTGGCAACTATCGGCTCTAGCCTCTCTACTTCATTTCTAAGTTATGTAACCTGCTGCAAGGCTCCCAAGGCAAATATATAGTGGAGAAATTCTTCACTAACAAAAGGTAAATCAGATTCACAAACAACAAAGTTATTAAATTTATAAGTTTAAGATGAAGCTGTGATACATTGTTCTAGGTGATTGATTGGTACATCTACTTGAAATGCTTCTTCTACACATTGCTTAATGACACCTACCCGAATGCAAGTGCTTGGATCTTCTGAAAATCTCA